>NC_091955.1:95974126-96679126 GCF_031021105.1 Erythrolamprus reginae
TCTTGGTGCAGATGCTCTCAGCGTACATAAAATAAAATATACATTTGTCAAGAATCATGTGGTACAACACTTAACGATTGTCACAGGGGTCAAATAAGCAATGAAGAAGCAATATTAATAAAAATCTTAGGATATAAGCAACAAGTTACAGTCATACAGTCCTAAATGGAGGAAATGGGTGATAGGAATGATGGAGAAAAACTAGTAGAAATAGAAGTGCAGATTTAGTAGAAAGTCTGACAGTGTTGAGGGAATTATTTGTTTAGTAGATATATCCTGTCCCAAAAGCAACATGGTAATAAGGGAAGACAATGAACTCGTCAGGATAAAAGCAATTAGAAATTTATTTGACTTTTGCTAGAGTTAAATTACTTATGTCGAAGCCGACTGGGGACAAATTTCTGCAGAAAACATCCTGTACCTCCAGATTAGCTTCTCTAGAAGACTCTGGGATCATTTTGAGCAGGGTGGTCCCCAAACCTGGACACTTTAAGACTTGTGGACTTCAGCTCACAGAATTCTCCAGCCAGCTTTGCTGGGAGTTGAAGTCCACAAGTCTTGGAAGTTGCCAAGTTTGAAGACACTCTGATTTTGAGACGTTTAAAAGTCAAGAAGGTCAAACCCAAATGATGCCACACATTTCTGGGAAGCTCAAGAAAATCCACAAAGAACCACAGCTGAAGTTAGGTTGGCATCCCCCAAGTCTGATGAAAGTTTTTCCTCCATTGATCACACATCCCACCAAAACTGATTGTCCTCGTTGTCCTCACCAAGTTATGGAGGCGGGTACGTGGCTCAAAAAGTCGCAAAATCAGCTTGATCTTGGAGGCCAAAATCTCCACCGTTTGGTAGACCTCTTCACTTGCTGGTCATCACCCTCAGGAATTCGTCATAATTGATCTGCCCATCTCCATCCAAGTCCGCCACCTTAGAAACATAGAAACATAGAAGATTGACGGCAGAAAAGACTTCCTGGTCCATCTAGTCTGCCCTTCTACTATTTCCTGTAATTTATCTTAGGACAGATCTATGTTTATCCCAGGCATGTTTAAATTAAGTTACTGTGGATTTACCAACCACTTCTGCTGGAAGTTTGTTCCAAGCATCTACTACTCTTTCAGTAAAACAATATTTTCTCACGTTGCTTTTGATCTTTCCCCCAGCTAACCTCAGATTGTGCCCCCTTGCCTGGTGTTCACTTTCCTATCAAAAACACTTCCCTCCTGAACCTTATTTAACCCTTTAAACATATTTAAATGTTTCAATCATGTCCCCCCCTTTTCCTTCTGTCCTCCAGACTC
Organism: Erythrolamprus reginae; assembly: GCF_031021105.1. Lineage (NCBI taxonomy): Eukaryota > Metazoa > Chordata > Lepidosauria > Squamata > Dipsadidae > Erythrolamprus > Erythrolamprus reginae. The sequence continues at coordinate 95,975,428 of NC_091955.1, forward strand.
TAAAGATTGAGTTCATGAAGTCTTTCCTGATCAGTTTTATGCTTGAGACCTTCCACCATTCTTGTAGCCTGTCTTTGGACCCGTTCATTTTTATTAATACCTTTTTTGTAGGTGAGGTCTCCAGAACTGAACACAGTATTATTCCAAATGGGGCCTCACCAGCACTCTATAAAGAGGTATCACAATCTCCCTCTTACTGCTTGTTATAAAGGGTGTGTTCCAAAGTAATGCAATTATTTTTTTAAAGTAATTTATTGAACAGATTTGCACAAACACTTAAAATTCTTCACTGTCCTTGGGACTCTACACATTTTTGCCAGCAACTCTGCTGTGACCAGTACGCGCCCTATAAGGTGTCTTCGGGGACCTCTCGCAAGGTCTTCGTCACGGCTGATTGGATCTCTTCTATGGACGAAAAACGCGCCTTGCCACAACGCACTACGAATCCATGAGTTCCTGGCCAAACACCAGGTGCCAACATTGTCCCACTCCCCCTATAGTCCTGATGTCGCCCCAGCAGACTTCTTTTTGTTCCCAGCCCTGAAAGGAACCCATTTTTCATCCATAGAAGAGATCCAATCAGCCGTGACGAAGACCTTACGAGAGGTCCCCGAAGGCGTTTTCCAGGGCACGTACTGGTCATGGCAGTGTCGCTGGAAAAAATGTGTAGAGGCCCAAGGACAGTACTTTGAAGAATTTAAATGTTTGTGCAAATCTGTTCAATAAATTGCTTTAAAAAATGCATTATTTTTGGAACGCTGCCTGTACCTCTAGCTATGCAGCCAAGCATTCTAGTCGCTTCTCTACCGCCTGACCGCACCATTCACCCATTTTGAGACTGTCAGAGACCTTCAACATCTCCTCGACTTCCTCGTGGGACAACTTCTCGCCAAGGTTGGTCATGATGTGCCTCAGCTCGGCGGCGCTGATGTAACCATTCCCATCTCTGTCGAACACCTGGAAGGCTTTGCGGATCTCGTGACAATCCCGGTTCTTGATTTCCTTCTCCATCAGGTTCAAAAACCCCGGGAAGTCAATGGTGCCATTCTTGTGGGTCTCCAACTTGTGGACAATCTCCCGCAACTCAGCTTCAGTGGGATTTTGTCCCAACGATCTCAAGACGGTCCCCAATTCCCTGGTAGTGATGGTCCCGTCTCCATTCCGGTCGAAGAGCATGAAAGCTTCTTTGAACTTGGCGATGTCTTCTTCCGTCAGAGAGGCCATGGCGTCGCCTTCTCTCCCACCAACTCGCCGATTGTCTTCCGCGGACGTTTGAAGCGATGCTTCCACCTTCACGCGGGACCAAAAGTAGAATTGTTTCTACTGGCTGGTCTCCAAAATGCTTCATGTTTTTGGCATCTTGCAAAGAAGAAGACAACACCCTCGATTCCAATTGGAGCAAAGTCAACGGTGGAAATCTTCTGCCGAAGGGTCCACACCCTTCTTCACATGAAGAACCTGCTAATCTGGTTTGGGTCGGGCCCGAAGGAGAGGAACAGATTCCTGGATTTTATCCCACATCTTTATGGGGCCGGGGCTGCCACTGGTTTTCCGCGAGAAGATTCCAACTGGTCTGGAGAACATGAGATTTCTTTCTTTTTAGTCCTTCTCTCTCATCTCCTCTCTCTACATGGGGCTACCTTTGAAAAGCGTTCGGAAACTACAAATTGTGCAAAATGCAGTCATGGGCTTGTGCATATTTCTCCAACACTCCGTGGTCTGCATTGGTTGCCCATTGGTTTCTGGACTCAATTCAAAGTGTTGGTTATGACCTATAAAGCCTTTCATGGCATCGGGCCAGAATACCTCTGGGACCGCCTTGAGTCCCAGTGACCGGTTAGGTCCCACAGAGTTGGCCTTCTCCAGGTCCCATCAACTAGACCAGTGTTTTTCAACCAGTGTGTCGCAGCACACTAGTGTGCCATGAGACATGGTCGGGTGTGCCGTGGGGAAATTAAACATAGGTCCCCAAACTATCATTGCTGCCAGAATATCCCTTTTGTGTTCATTGAAACAGGCCCAGGTTTCACATCAATACATTTAGAAACTATATTAGATTAGATTTATTTGATTTGTATTCTGCCATACAAATTAACTATATGTATAATATGTACTGCGTTAGAGTGTCATTTTGTGTAATTTTGGTTGGTGGTGTGCCCTAGGATTTTGTAAATGTAAAAAAGGTGCTGCGGCTCAAAAAAGGTTGAAAATCACTGAACTAGACAATGTCATTTGGCGGGGTCTAGGGGAAAAGCCTTCTCTGTGGGGGCCCCGGCCATCTGGAATCAGCTCCCCCTGAAGATTCGTATTGCCCCCACCCTCCTCGCCTTCCATAAAAGCTTAAAGACCTATCTTGGGGTCATTAGATTTACAATCCTAGGTCTTGAAAGCTTAGAACTATGACGCCTTAAACATGATCTAAGTATTGCCCACCAGATCATATGCTGCAATGTCCTGCCTGTCAAAGACTACTTCAGCTTCAACCACAACAATACAAGAGCACACAACAGATTCAAGCTTAATATTAACCGCTCCAAACTTGACTGTAAAAAATATGACTTTAGTAATTGGGTTGTCGAAGTGTGGAACTCATTACCGGACTCTGTAGTATCATCCCCTAACCCCCAACATTTTACCCTTAGACTGTCCACGGTTGACCTCTCCAGATTCCTAAGAGGTCAGTAAGGGGCGTACATAAGCGCAGTAGAGTGCCCTCCGTCCCCTGTCCTATAGTCTCTCCTATATCTTGTATTTCTTCTCTACTATATCCTCTATAACCTTCGTTGTGTATTATTGTGTATTAGACAAAATAAATAAATAAAAAATTAGACCTTAGCCCCCTGGTCAACAAATGTAGTATGTTTTGCGGTGTGAATGGGAAGTGAATGTTTTTAAATGTTAGTAGAGTTTTACACTTTTTCTAGTAAAATTAATTGGATCTTTAGATTTGCACGCTGTAGATTGTTTGCTAGGTTGTGAGCTGCCCCAAGTCCTCGGAGAGGGGCGACATACAATTCCAATTAATAAATAATAAATAAATAAATCCCAGCCCACCTTACAGGGCTGTGGGGAAAAAGAGGAACATTAGATAGGTTTGCTACTTTGGGTCGTTCATAAATATAATAAAGGCAGAACCAGATAAATAAAATCAATCCAAATGATGATTGCAGAGAAGATGAAGGCTCTCGGATGTGGGAATGGTTTGGGAATGCTAATGATGGCAAGAGGGAAGAACCCTTCACTAAAGGCTCTTCGGCAGGAATTTATTTATTTATTTTATTTATTTATTTTGTCCAATACATAATACACATTGAAGAGAAAGATATGTAATAATATAAGCAAAGAAAAGAATAGAAGAAAAGATATAAAAGTATAGGTGAACATATTTGAAAGGAAGAAAAGATAAATGAGATAAGGAGAGGCAATTGGACAGGGGACGAAAGGCACACTGGTGCACATGCACGCCCTTTACTGGCCTCTAAGGAACCTGGAGAGGTCAATCGTGGATAGTCTAAGGGAAAAATGTTGGGGGTTAGGGGTTGACACTACTGAGTCGGGTAATGAGTTCCATGCTTCGACAACTCGGTTGCTGAAGTCATATTTTTTACAGTCAAGTTTGGAGCAGTTAATATTAAGTTTGAATCTGTTGCGTGCTCTTGTGTTGTTGCGATTGAAGCTGAAATAGTCATTGACAGGTAGAACGTTGCAGCATATGATCTTGTGGGCAATACTTAGATCGTGAATTATCTTCAATCTGTGTCAGTCAATCCCATGCTTGAATGCCTGCTGAGTGCAATTACACTCTTTAATTTAGGATTGTCCTTTGGTTGAGCCAAACTAGTTGATGAGCCAGGAATGCTTGTAGGAAAAGAAGTGTGCCACCCTCTCTCTCTTTATTTTAATTATTTTAAATTTCCTTCTTTCTTTTTTTAAAAAGAAAATAATCTTCATTAAATATATATGTAATGTGGAGGGGGGAAGCCTGCAAAGTCTTAGGGCTGGAAAAAAAAACCTTCTTTGGAGGGAGTAGCAATGAAAAAAGAAAAAAGAAAAAAGAAAGAAAAGGAAAGAAAGAAAGGAAGGAAGGAAGAAAGAAAGAAAAGAGAAGAGAAAAAGAAAAACATATAAACAAACAGTCAAACATACATTTGCACCAGAGTTTTCATATGTACCTATTTACATTTGTAATTACTCAATTGCTTATAAATGTTTCTATGTATGTATATTTATACAATAAACATTCAACCCGATTGTCAACCATCCTGCTGATTCTTGTATTATACAATTCTTTCCTCGTTGCTTATTTGAACCCTGTGACCATTATTAAGTGTTGTTCTTCATGATCCTTGACAAATGTCTCTTTTCTTTTATGTACACTGAGAGCATCTGCACCAATGACAACTTCTTTGTGCGTCCAATCTATTCTATTCTCTTCTCTTCTCAATAAAGAATTCTATTCTATTCTATATAAATATTCTATTCTAATCCATTCCATATTTTCTTTTCTATTCTATTCTATATTTTCTTTTCTATTCTATTCTATATTTTCTATTCTATTCTATTCCATCTATTCTATTCTAATCTCAATAAAGAATTCTATTCTATTCTATATAAATATTCTATTCTATTCTATTCTATTCCATATTTTCTATCCTATTTTAATTATATTCTATTCCATATTTTCTATTCTATTCCATCTATTCTATTCTATTCTATTCTCAATAAAGAATTCTATTATATTCTATACTATATACCTATTCTATTCTCTATTCTCTCTTCTCTATTCCATATTCCGTTCTATTCTATTCTATTCTATATAAATATTCTATTCTATTCTAGCCCCACCTGTTCAGCTGTTTTTTAATTTGAAAAAAAATCAAAACATTTTTGTAGTTCCGTGCAAGAGCAAAAAGCACGCGTTTATTTCCCACCGGGAGCTTGGGGGAGACCCTCCCCGAGCAAAGCTGAATAAGGACGGTCGCCGAAGTTTCTTCGCAGAGCTCTTTTGCTACCAAGCCCTGCAGACCAAAGGTCTCCTCCGGTTCTCAGCTGACAGATCCAGTTTTTGAACCCGAGGAAGAATTTCTGGCTTTGAGGGCAAAGGCGCAGGTGGAGGCAGAGTTGATCTTTGGCGGCGCAAAGTCCCTTGAAGCGACAAGCCATGGCTTGCTCCCAACCAGGCCCTCGGCAACGCTGCGGAGGAACAGAGAGAACAAGCTGTAACATGGAACGGACGGGGAAACTCCCAGCAAGCTTTTATATTTTGGAAAAACACAGCTGGCCCTGAAGTTACGACCCCAAATTTCTCTGGTTAAGTGATTGAATGGGTCTTACAGCCTCATTTTGCAACCATTCCTGCCACTGTTGTTAACCGAATTGCTGCAGTTGTGCAGTTAGTAACTATTCAGTAAGTGTCTATTCGACTGAAAGAGAAGTAGGGGTGATATAGAAACATAGAAACATAGAAGTCTGAGGGCAGAAAAAGACCTCGTGGTCCATCTTGTCTGCCCTTATACTATTTTCTGTATTTATTTATTTATTCATTTGTCCAATACACAAATACATAGGAAGAAAAATAGACATGTAGTAATATATATAAGGGTAAAAGTAAACTTAGAGGAGAGGATATATGAAAGAAAGAAAATATATATGATAAGTGAGAGAAAGGAAAGACAATTGGACAGAGGACGAAAGGCACACCAGTGCACTTATGTACGCCCCTTACTGACCTCTTAGGAACCTGGAGAGGTCAATCGTGGAGAGTCTGAGGGAGAAATGTTGGGGGTTAGGGGTTGACACTATTGAGTCAGGTAATGAGTTCCACGCTTCGATAACTCGATTGCTGAAATCATATTTTTTACAGTCAAGTTTGGAGCGGTTCATATTAAGTTTGAATCTGTTTCATGCTCTTGTGTTGTTGCAGTTGAAGCTGAAGTAGTCATTGACTGGTAGGACGTTGCAGCATATGATCTTGTGGGCAATACTCAAATCGTGTTTTAGGCGCCGTAGTTCTAGGCTTTCTAGGCCCAGGATTGTTAGTCTGTTTACGTTTATTCTGTTTCGAGTGGAGGAGTGAAGGGCTCTTCTGGTGAAATATCTTTGGACATTTTCAAGGGTGTTGATGTCTGAGATGTGGTATGGGTTCCAGACAGATGAGCAGTAGTCTAGGATGGTTCTGGCAAAAGTTTTGTAGGCTCTTGTGAGTAGTGTGAGATTGCCTGAGCAGAAGCTGCGTAGGATCAGGTTAACAACTCTAGAAGCTTTTTTGGCGATGTTGTTGCAGTGGGCTTTAGCACTTAGGTCATATGATAGCAGTGTTCCAATATTTGAATGCTACCCCAAAGAAGAGGCAGTCAAATGTGATGGGCTCTTATGGGTACAGTCAGGTACGCAGAACCGGTACAAAAATTTGGATTTTCTTTTTCCTTTTTCCCCTTCTGAGCTCTGGGTGTGTTATATATACATATATATATATATATAGAGAGAGAGAGAATTAAATAGCATATTTTGGATGTTCAGTAATAGTAAATAGAGAGGGAAATTGCATCTCTTTGAGGCAAGGAGAGGCCCAACCCAAACCCTTGACGTGAGTGATAATAATTAATAATAATAATTTATTAGTTTTGTATGCCGCCCTTCTCCGAGGACTTGGGGCGGCTCACAACAGCAATAACAATACAATAAATACAAATCTAACATTAAGAAAAACCAGTCAAAACCCATTATTACTAAAAACAATCAATGCTACACAATCACACCAAACTCAAACGCTACAAGTCAGAAGGAGGGGGGGGGAGTGATGTCAAGTTGGCCACCTTTAAGCCAGTCACATGACCTTTAAGCCACTCTGATCACATGATCGTCAAGCCACTCCCATCTGGTCCCATAGTCGGCAGACCACACCCACAAAATAAGCCACGCCCATGGTGTGGTAGTAAAAAAATGTACAGCCCTTCACTGGGAATCAAAAAAAAATCATATAAATCCAATACTAAAACAACTAAAAACCCTTATTGTAAAAACCAAACATCCCTACAAACAAACATACCTTGCATAAATTGTAAAGGCCTAGGGGGAAAGAGGATCTCAATTCCCCCCATGCCTGGCAGCAGAGGTGGGTTTTAAGGAGCTTACGAAAGGCAAGGAGGGTGGGGGCAATTCTAATCTCTGGGGGGAGTTGGTTCCAGAGGGCCGGGGCCGCCACAAAGAAGGCTTTTCCCCTGGGCCCCGCCAAACAACATTGTTTTGTTGATGGGACCTGGAGAAGGTCCACTGTGTGGGACCTAACCGGTCGCTGGGATTCATGCTTGCCCCCAAAAATCTGGGTCCTCATTTGACCCACCTTGGAAGGATGGAAGGCTGAGTCAACCTTGAGCCTGCTGAGATTCGAACTGCCAAACTGCTGGCAGCCGGTGATCAGCAGAAGTAGCTTGCAGTACTGCACTCTAACCACTGCGCCACCGAGAAGCAATAGATGGAAACTAATCAAGGAGAGAAGTAACTTGGAGAAGCTTCCTAACCGTGAGAACAATTAACCAGTGGAACAACTTGCCACCAGAAGTTGCCAATGCTCCAACACTGGAGGTTTCACAGAGGAGATTGGGCAACCGTTTCTCCGAAATGACATCAGGTCTCCTCCTTGAGCAGGGGCTTGGACTAGAGGATCTCTAAGGTCCCTTCCAACTCTGCTATGATCCTGACGCTGTCCCACAACCGAGCAACGATACAAATTCTCAGGTCACACAAATAGGATTTACTCCGGGGTCTTCCAGGCACGTGTTCTGAGCTCGTCTTTCAGGTTCCCAACAAAGATGCAGGGAGGACTGTGGAGCACCTGGAGTAAACCCTACCCTGTGTGGCTCCGTGAGCACACCCTGTGTGAGCCAAGAATTAGATTTCAATAGGAGGTGGTTGGCACCTGAGATGGTTTTCTTGGACTGATGCCATCCAAAGTTGCTTGTGTCTTTCACTCAACGTACCAGAGAAAGAGAGAGAGGGAGACAGAGAGAGACAGACAGACAGACAGAGAGAAACAGAGAGAGAGATAAAGAGAAAGAGAGAGAAAGAGAGAGAGAGAAACAGAGAGAGAGAGATAAAGAGAAACAGAGAGAAAGAGAGAGAGAGAGATAAAGAGAGAGAGAAACAGAGAGAAAGAGAGAAACAGAGAGAGAAACAGAGAAAGAGAGAGAGAGAGAAACAGAGAGAGAAAGAGAGAGAGAAACAGAGAGAAAGAGAGAGAGAGATAGAGAGAGAGAGAAACAGAGAGAGAAACAGAGATAAAGGGAGAGAGATAAAGAGAGAGAGAAACAGAGAGAGAAACAGAGACAGAGATAAAGAGACAGAGAGAGATCCCCAAAACTTATTTTATCTATCTATCTATCTATCTATCCATCCATCCATCCATCCATCCATCCATCCATCCATCCATCCATCCATCCATCCATCTATATCTATATCTATATCTATATCTATATCTATATCTATCTATCTATCTATCTATCTATCTATCTATCTATCTATTTATTTATTTATTTATTTATTTATTGGATTTGTATGCCGCCCCTGTCCACAGACTCGGAGCGGCTAACAACAGTAACAAAACAGCATATGACAATAATCCAATACTAAAAACAGTTAAAAACCCATTATATAAAAACCAATCATACATACAGACATACCATGCATAAAATTGTAAAGGCCTAGGGGGATCCTTAGACTGTCTACTGTTGACCTCTCCCGATTCCTAACAGGTCAGTAAGGGGCGCGCATAAGTGCACCAGAGTGCCTTCCGTCCCCGTCCTAATGTTTCCCTTTTATTAGTACTCATCTCGGTTATAAACAGTGTTATATCCATGTATACTACCAATATGTACTTGACAAAATAAAATAAATACACATAAAAATAAAATAGAGAGGGAGAGAGACAGAGAAACAGAGAGAGAGACAGAGAATGAGAGAAAGAGACAGAGAGAGAGAGAGAGAGTTAGAGAGAGAGAGACACACACACACACACACACACACAGAAAGACAGAAACAGAGACAAAGAAAGAGACAGAGATACAGAGACAGAAAGAGAGAGAGAGAGAGACAAAGAGATAAAGAGACACAGAGAGAAACAGACACAGAAAGAGAGAGAAAGAGAGAGAGAGAGACAGGGAGAAAGAGAGAAAGACACAAAGACACAGAAAGAGAGAGAGACAGAGAGACAGATAAAGAGAGAGAGAAAGAAAGAGAGAAAGACACACAGAGAGAGAAACAGACAGAGAAAGACACAGAGAGAAAGACACACAGAGACAGAAAGAGAGAGAAAAAGAGAGAGAGGGAGGGAGGGAAGGAGAGAGAGAGTGCAATAGAACTGATTGTTGGAGTGTGCGTTCTGTTAAGCCCCAACTTGTTTGACTATGTTTTCATGCATCAACCACAAGTAACCAGGTCTCTGCAACTGCTCACAAAGGAGTTTGTTTGCTTCATCTTTGTGAAGTGGGTGACTCACGTCGCACACCTTGAAAGCCCCTCCTTTGCTAGAGGAAAGATGAAAACAGCCGGGAACGCCCATACAATATTCCCTCAATTCAGGTATCCTGGACTGGGGTATTTCTCTGCTAGTGGACTGTTTTCAGTTTATTTACTGTATTTACTTATAAAATTTATATTGCTGCCTATTCGCACATGCCGGCTCAAGGCAGTTTACAGGAGTATTAAAGACACCATACCATATTTTTCGGAGTATAAGAGGCACCTTTTTTCTCCCTAAAAGAGGCTGATAATTAGGGTGTGTCTTATACTCTGAATGTAGCTTTTTTCCAGCCCTAATTAGCTGCTAACGATCTTCCCAGCTCTTACCTTGCAGGCTCTTTCATAGTTTCTCTCTGCGAAGAATGTTTTCCAAGCCCTAAGTCTTTGCAGGGTTTTTTCATTGCTCTAACTTGCTCCGAATAAGTTTCTTTCCAACCCTAAGCAGGTGCTAACAATGTTCCCAGTCTTTACTCCCTTGCAAGCTCTTTCATTGTTACTCTCTGCAAAGAATGTTTTCTAAGTCTTTGCAGGGTTTTTTCCATTGCTCTACTTGCTCCGAATAAGTTTCTTTCCAACCCTAAGCAGGTGCTAACAATGTTCCCAGTCTTTACTCCCTTGCAAGCTCTTTCATTGTTACTCTCTGCAAAGAATGTTTTCTAAGTCTTTGCAGGGTTTTTTCCATTGCTCTACTTGCTCCGAATAAGTTTCTTTCCAACCCTAAGCAGGTGCTAACAATGTTCCCAGTCTTTACTCCCTTGCAAGCTCTTTCATTGTTACTCTCTGCAAAGAATGTTTTCTAAGTCTTTGCAGGGTTTTTTCCATTGCTCTACTTGCTCCGAATAAGTTTCTTTCCAACCCTAAGCAGGTGCTAACAATGTTCCCAGTCTTTACTCCCTTGCAAGCTCTTTCATTGTTACTCTCTGCAAAGAATGTTTTCTAAGTCTTTGCAGGGTTTTTTCCATTGCTCTACTTGCTCCGAATGTTTCTTTCCAGGTGCTGATGATGTTCCCAACTCTTACCAGCTTGCAAGCTCTTTCATTGTTACTCTCTCCGAATAAAGTTATGTTTGTTAACTTGTTAACAAAGTTTGTTATGTCTCTGCCCAGTGACTTGTAAAGGAACTGCCATTGGGCGTTCCTGTCACTGGGTAGAGATAAATCTTGACGGGAACTTTGTAGTGTGTTCATTGGTTATGTTATTATGGGCTGGAGTATAAATGAGCTGTCATGTAGCTCAGGCTCCTCAGTTCTGTGTATTGCTTGTACTAGTTGTTTCCATGTCCAACTTCAATAAACCGCAGTTAATTACCTTGCCGTGTCTCCGACTTAATAGTTTTTTAAAAAACCCTAACCAGGGGATAAAATAATGTGCTGAAGCTGACCAGACTAAGGACACTAGCCAGATGAATACCTGGTAAGCCGATTCCCCCCCAAAAAACTAAGGTGCATCTTAACTGTTTCAACTCCTACCCACAAACTCAAAACGTCGCTACAGAGCCCTGCACACCAAGACCACTAGACACAAGAACAGTTTTTCCCCGAATGCCATCACTCTGCTAAACAAATAATTCTCTCAATACTGTCAGACTTTCTACTAAATCTGCACTTCTATTCTACTAGTTTTTCTCATCATTCCTTTCACCCATTTCCTCCCACTTAGGACTGTATGACTGTAAATTGTTGCTCGTATCCTAAGATTTTTTATTAATATTGATTGTTTCTTCATTGCTTATTTGACCCCTATGACAATCATTAAGTGTTGTAACACATGATTCTTGACAAATGTATCTTTTTCTTTTATGTACACTCCGAGTCTTCGGAGAGGGGCGGCATACAAATCTAAATAATAAATAAATAAATAAATAAATCTGCACCAAGACAAATTCCTTGTGTGTCCAATCACACTTGGCCAATAAAATTCTATTCTATTCTATTCTATTTTACTCTGAAAAATACGATACATTAAAATGCCAATGTTACTTCCCGTTCCTGGATTGTGAAAACCCTTCAGAAAATACTCCAAACATTCTCCCCACATCCAGAAAAAGAGAAATGTAATATAACCCCAATCCTATCTCTGTGGATGATCCTAACCTAGTTTGTCCACTTATGTCAACTCTCATGCCACCATGAAATGTTAAACGTGGCTTCTTTGCATTTTTGCACAACTGATCAAATGGACTGAATCAAATAAAGTGAAGTTTGCACAGAGAAACGTCTGGATTTGCTCCTGGAGGTCGTTCTCGGCTTACAACGATTCGTTTAGTGACCATTCCAAGTTACGACCGCACTGGGAAAAAATGACCTGACTCCTTTTTCACACTCAAAACCATTGCTGAATTTCCAATGGTCACATCAGCAAAATCTGCGCAGCTGTGCAATTTCCTGCGTGGAATTTGGCTTTTGCGCATGTGCCCAGAGCCAAATCTCATGTGAGGATGCTCGAGTATGCAAGATTTCAGTAATTTTCACCAACTTTTTGCTTTTGCACATGGAGAATTATTAGTATATTGACCTTCCAGAAGGATTTAGAGGTCGTGATTTCCAACAGTCTCCAAACGGGTGAACAGTGCGGTCAGGCGGTAGGGAAGGCAAGGAGAATGCTTAGCTGCATAGCTAGAGGTATAACAAGCAGGAAGAGGGAGATTGTGATCGCACTATATAGAGCGCTGGTGAGACCCCATTTGGAATAATACTGTGTTCAGTTCTGGAGACCTCACCTGCAAAAAGATATTGATAAAATTGAACGGGTCCAAAGACGGGCTACAAGAATGGTGGAAGGTCTTAAGCATAAAACTTATCAGGAAAGACTTCATGAACTCCATCTGTATAGTCTGGAGGACAGAAGGGAAAGGGGGGACATGATCGAAACATTTAAAGGGTTCAATAAGGTTCAGGAGGGAAGTGTTGTTAATAGGAAAGTGAACACAAGGATAAGGGGGCACAATCTGAGGTTAGTTGGGGGGAAAGATCAGAAGCAATGTAAGAATATATTATGTGACCGAAAGAGTAGTAGATCCTTGGAACAAACTTTCAGCAGACGTGGTGGGTAAATCCACAGTAACTGAATTTAAACATGCCTGGGATAAACATAGATCCACCCTAAGAGAAAATACAGGAAATAGTATAAGGGCAGACTAGATGGACCATGAGGTCTTTTGCTGCCGTCAATCTTCTAGGTTCTAGGGTTCTATTCCCAGTGTGCCTGGAACTCAGAAGACATCGTCAAGAGGGAAAGAGGACAGAGAAAGAGAGAAGCAAGGAAACCAGGTTTACCCCAAACCCCAATACACCCTAGAAACATCCTCGCTGGTTGCCCCAGCTCCCCTGTTCTCCTCACTGTACCAAGAAGAGAAGATCTGGTGGTGATGGTGAAATCTCATTCACAATGACAACTCCTTGAGCAATATCTTCACAAACTCCTCAAAGGTGACCTTCCCGTCTTTATCCAGGTCGGCCTTCTTCAACATGTCCTCCACCTTCTCATTGGTGAAGCTCCCCTGAGAGTAGAGAGGGTTGTTCTTGAAGGATCGCAAGAGGGTGCCCAACTCCTCCTTGGTGATTACTCCGTCGCCGTCCATGTCAAAGTGGGAGAAGGCCTCCTTGAGGATCCCATACTCGTTTCCAGTGAACTTATGGGACATCTTGCCGGTCGCGTTGCACCCAACGTTGTGTTGTGTGTCTCTCCTCAAGAGAAGCACACTCTGGACAAGCTCTAGTGTCTTTTATTAGGAAACGAGAGGACCACAAATCCAGTCTCCGCCCTGATTCTGGTTTCAGGCCCAGTTTTGGGACTAAGGAACCCAATGGAATGCAACCTTGCCACAATGGATTATTGTTGGGTTGGATGATGAGATAGGAGGTGTCCCACAATCCATGGCAACCACAAACATGGGTGGGAGGTCAGGTATCTCAATTTTCATTTCGTAACAAGCTTGGATGTGTGTGGCACCAGGATACTGCCCTAACCCTGGTGCCACATACTCCAAATCTCAACCAAGAAATGCTCTGTCCTGCAGATTGGCAAAAAGAATCAAAACAACAAATACAAGCTGGATAAAACAAGACCTTACAGACAACCCTCACTCCTTAAAAGATCTTGGAATACTCATATCAAATGACCTAATTGTCAAAGTCCATTGCAACAACATCGGCAAAAAGGCTTCAAGCATGGTTAATCTAATCCTACGTAGCTTCTGCTCTGGTAATCTCACACTGCTAACCAGAGCATCCAAAACTTTCACCAAACCAATCCTTAAATACAATCCTAGGTTTAGAAAACGTAGAACTACATTGTCTTAAACACGACCTAAGCATAGCTCATAAAGTCATCTGCTACAACGTCCTTCCTATCAACGAATACTTCAGCTTCAACCACAACAACGCACGAGCACACACAACATATACAAACTCAAAGTAAGCCACTCCATACTCGACTGCAGGAAATACGATGTTAGTAACCAAGTAGTTGATGCCTGGAACTCACTACCTGACTCTGTTGTATCATTCCCTAACCCCAAAATTTTACTCGTAGACTATCCACTGTTGATCTCTCCTGATTCCTAAGAGGTCAGTAAGGGGCATGCATAAGTGCACCAGCGTGCCTTCCATCCCCTGTCCTAATGTTTCTCTCTTATTAGTATCATGTATATAGATATTGTTCTGTTGGGCTCTCTGGTAGACTCCTCCCGAAAATTCACAGGTACAAATTTCAGACACACACACGTTTGAAAATTCAAAACAATGTTCTTTATAATGAAAATTCACTTAAACCAAGCCCTCTTTTGGTATAGCCAAGAGCACTGGTCTCCAACCAAACTGGTAATTTGTACCAGTCCCTTATCAGTTCTGAGATACTTAGCTTGCAGCTGTGAGGCAATTCACAGTCCTTCTTCTTTCACAAAGTGAAACACACTTTGCTCTGGTTTAGTTTCAAAGCGGGGAAAAATCAGCACACAAAAGGTCAAAGTCAGTAAAGCAGTCACGAAACACAACGATCAGATAATCCTCCACAATGGCCAAACCCACAGGCTGCTCTTTATAGCAGCCTCACTAATTACTACAGCCCCACCCAACCACAGGTGGCCTCCTTTTCTTTGATAATAATCTCTCAGTTGTTGCTGCCTATGCATCGGTCTCCGCATGCGTGGCTGTATCATTAACTCTTGTTCTGAATCCAAGGAGGAGCTAGATAATTGATCTCCTTCCGAGCTGTCTGCCCCACTCTCCTCCTCCCTGTCACTCATGTCTTCTTGGTCAGAGGAGCCTTCATCAGCAGATTCCACCAGGGGCAAAACAGGCCTGCAACATGTGGAGGTCTCCCCCACATCCACAGTCCTTGGGGCAGGAGCAGGGCCAGAGCTAACCACAACAGATATTGTTATATCTTTATATACCACCAATACGTACTTGACAAAACAAATTAACAAATCTAATAAATTATTATTATGATTAATAATAATTAAGGTAACACCCCTCCCCTCTTAGTTGGACTAACCCAGGGCTAGGCCAAGCTGGCTCTTCTATGACTTGTGGACTTCCACTCCCAGAATTCCTGAGCCAACCATGCAAGCTCAGGAATTCTGGGAGTTGAAGTCCACTTATCAGGGTAGGCCAAGCTGGCTTTTCTATGACTTGTGGACTTCCCCTCCCAGAATTCCTGAGCCAATCATGCTAGCTCAGGAATTCTGGGAGTTGAAGTCCACGTGTCATAGAAGAGCCAACTTGGCCTACCCCTGGGCTAACCCAACCTGTGACATAGTTACGCACACTGATGGCCTGCTACCGGAATGGTAAGGTGCTACATTCCAGCAGCGATTTTCAGGAGGCACATGCAGCTGCGCATCCTTGATGCGCACCCGTGTGAGATTTGGCTTCTGCGCATGCGCAGCAAGTGAAATCTTGTGTGAAGATGCTCACGTGAGCGAGATTTTGGTGATTTTCACTGATTTTTTTGCTTCTGCGCATGCATGGAAGCAGAAATATCCACAAAAATCAAATTGTAAGGCTGTGAATTGGGGCCCGTTGTCTGAAACCAGGACATTGTGTAACCGTGCGTGGAGGGAAGTCTCTGTGGCACCTTGGGGAACGCC
Source organism: Erythrolamprus reginae (assembly GCF_031021105.1). Classification (NCBI taxonomy): domain Eukaryota; kingdom Metazoa; phylum Chordata; class Lepidosauria; order Squamata; family Dipsadidae; genus Erythrolamprus; species Erythrolamprus reginae. Next base: position 95,991,035 of record NC_091955.1, read on the forward strand.
TCTGCCATGGTGGGGGTCATGAGGGCTATCAATAACCCCTTTGAGTATGCGCCCATGGCTAGGAGAAACGGTTGCCCATGAGTAGGGCATTCCACTCCATTCTGTTCTATTCCTTATTTCTATTCTATTCCTTATTTCTATTCTAATTCTATCCTATCCTATTCTATACCTTAGTTCTATTCGATTCTTTATTTCTATTCTATTCTTTATTTCTATTCTAATTCTATCCTTTTCCTTATTTCTATTCAATTGTAATTCTATTCTATCCTGTCCGATGGCATTCCATTCTTATTCCTATCTTATCCGATCCTATTCCATTCCATTCCATTCTATTTTTTAATATATTCAGCACTTCCAGTGTGTCTGTATCGCAGAAGAAATAGTCGAGAGAGAAAGAGGGAAAGAGAAAGGAGAAAGAGAGAAGCAAGGAATGCAGGTTTACCCCAAACCACAATACACCCTGGAAACATCCTTGCTGGTTGTCCCAGCTCCATTGTCTTCTCTCTCTCTCCCTCTCTCTCTATCTTCTATCTATCTATCTATCTATCTATCTATCTATCTATCTATCTATATATATATATATATATATATCTAATTTATAATCTGTCTGTCTATCTATTTATCTATCTATCTATTATCTCTACCTATCTAATCTCTCATCTCTATCTATCAATCTCTATCTCTTTATCTTCTATCTATCTATCTATCTATCATTTATCTATCTATCATTTATCTATCTTTCTTTCTTTCTATCTATCTAATCTAATTTATTGTCTGTCTGTCTGTCTGTCTGTCTATCTATCTATCATTTATCTATCTATCATTTATCTATCTTTCTTTCTATCTATCTAATCTAATTTATTGTCTGTCTGTCTGTCTGTCTATCTATCTATCTATCTATCATTTATCTATCTATCATTTATCTATCTTTCTTTCTATCTATCTAATCTAATTTATTGTCTGTCTGTCTGTCTGTCTGTCTGTCTATCTATCTATCTATCTATCTATCTATCTATCTATCTATCTATCATTTATCTATCTTTCTTTCTATCTATCTAATCTAATTTATTGTCTGTCTGTCTGTCTGTCTGTCTGTCTGTCTGTCTGTCTGTCTATCTATCTATCTATCTATTTCTATGCCACCCTTCTCCTGAGATCCAGGGCAGCTCACAGCAAGTAAATACAAAACATATAAGAAATCTAATATTAAAACACTCTAGAAAGTTAAATGCTAAAACATATAAAAATCTAAATTTATATTCTAAAACCCCAATATACAGTATTTTAAAAAACCCTCCACATCCATCCCATCATCTTCAGCCATGGGCTTCACTGTACCAAGAAGCGAAGGTCTGGTGGTGGTAGGGAAGATCTCCTTCACGACGCCTCCTTCTTGGCAAACATCTTCACAAACTCCTCAAAGGTCACCTTCCCGTCTTCATCCAGGTCAGCCTCCTTCAACATGTCCTCCACCATCTCATCGGTGAAACCCGCCTGGAGGTGGAGGAGAACGTGCTCGAAGGATCGCATGATGGTGCCCAACTCCTTCTTGGTGATGACTCCATCGCCGTCTATATCAAAGTGGGAAAAGGCCTCCTTCAAGATCCCAATCTCGGCTTCGGTGAACTCATGGGGCATCTTGGCGGTTGCGTTGCACCCAACGTTGTGTTGCGTTGTGTCTCTCCTCAAGAGAAGCACTCTCTGAGCTTCTCTGTGGCAAGACAGGAAAGCCTAGCGTCTGTTATTAGGAGAATGAGGGAACTACGAGTCCAGTCTCCACCCTACTTGTGGTTTCAGGCCCAATTTTGGGACTGAGGAACCTGATGGAATGCTACCTTGCCACAAGGTGGAAGAAGATGGATTGTTGTTGGGTTGGTTGGTGAGGTAGGAAGCATCCCACAATCCATGGCAACCTCAAACATGGGTGGAAGGTCAGGGATCTTAATTTTCATTGCATAACAAGCCTTGAATTTTCGAAATCGAAAATAAGTCAGTAAGTGTTTGCCTCTGTACAAATCGATGGTGAGACCACACTTGGAGTCCTGTGTACAGTTCTGGTTCTCAAGAAGTAGAGAATGGAACTGGAAAATGTGCAAAAAAGGGCAACAAGGATGATCAAGGAAATGGAGCCCCTCCCTTATGAAACCAGGTTGCAACGCCTTGGTCTCTTCAGCCTTGAAAGACGTTGTTTGAGGGGTGACTTGATCGAAGTGTATAAAATCCTGCACGGGATAGAAAAGGCGGATAGAGAAAAATTATTTCCTCCATCACATAATACTAGGACGAGGGGGCCCTCCCTAAAGCTCAGAGGTAAGAAAGGGAGGACAAATAAAGGGAAATATTTCTTCCCCCAGAGGGTCCTTGGTTGATGGGATTCCCTTCCAGAAGAGGTCGTGACAGCTGTCAGCCTGGAGAGCTTCCAGGCAGGATTAGACAGATTCATGGATGCCAAGTGCATCATAGGTGGTGATTGAAACAGATGTCCAAGTGCTGCTTCTATGTTGGTGGAGGCAGGCAGGGTTCCCTTGGGTCCCATTTGTTGAGGGTCAAGGGAAAGGGAGGGTCTTGCCTTCTCTTTCTACTCAAGATCCCCATGGATCCCCATGGATTTGTGGGTAGCCGCTTTCAAGTAGTGGCTGCTGAGGAAACTGGTTTGGGGGCATGGCAAGGCGGCCATCACTACCGATTCGGCGAATGGGACCAAATTTTCTCCTCGGCTTGTGCTAACCGGTCTGAACCAATAGTAACCCACCACAGAACCACTACAGTTGTTAAGTTAGTAACCTGGAATCTGGCTTCCCCATTGACTTTGCCTGTCATAAGTTAGCAAAAAGGATCGTGTGATCCCGGGACACTGCAATTGTCGTTAGTACGAGTTGATTGAGAAGTGTCTAGATTTGCATCATGTGACCACGGGGATGGTTGTAAACATCAAAAAAGCCATAAGTCACCTTTCCCCCCCCCTCGGCCCTGTTGTAACTTCAAACGCTCACTAAAAGAATGGCTGTAAGTCGAGAACTATGAAAATTAAAAAAAAAACAATTAGTGGAAAAAAGTGGAAAAGAAAGAAAAATATAAGAAACATATTATATTTATTTTTATATTTATCAAATTTGGAAAGACTACTACGATAAAGTCAAAGAACAGAAGAACGTAACAAAATGACTTCTCCCTTCTTCACAAGTATCAACCAATGTTATAACTTCTCAACGTCTCTTAAAACATAACATATGCTTCCTCTACCCCGTCCCCTTTTTATATATATTAATAAATCTTTACAGCCTGGTCATTTCAATCCTGCCGTCAGTAAAATCCATTAAGGCTCACTAGTGATAGCAATGTATCTATTTTAACCTCGGTCAAATAAACCTACTTCGCATTCTTTCCTTTTACTTCTCTAACAATCTCGATCTTTGGTACCTTCCAATGATATCTTTTCTTGGTATGTAGAAGATACTCTTTGTTGCAGGGGGGGGGGTGTTTGCTCCTCCAGGAAGGTTATCTCTTGTAATGATTACTCCTGGCCAGGAGTTTGTAATTAATACTCAACTGAAGCATCACAACAATATGGAAATAGAGATTCTGAAGTGAGTGATAGGTGTAAATTGTGCTGAGGCGTTGAAACCACCATAATTCCTGATGAATGAGCGATTAGAGAATGGGGAAGGAATGTGTTTTTAAAGATAATGGCTCTCTTCCTTGTAGGCAGAAGCTGGATTGCCAACTGGCAGGGATGGTGTAGGAATTAATTTGCTTCATTAAGTAGTTATGCTGTCTGGGGAATTCCGGAAGTCAAACTCCACAGCATCTTAAAATTGCCCAGGGTTGAAAAATACCTCTTCTCAACAAACCCATTGTTCCAGGTAGCATCCAAGCTAAACAACCGCAACAACACAAGAGCACGCAACAGATTCAAACTTAATACGAACCGCTCCAAACTTGACTGTAAAAAATATGATTTCAACAATCGAGTTATCGAAGCGTGGAACTCATTACCGGACTCAATTGTGTCAACCCCTAACCCCCAACATTTCTCCCTTAGATTCTCCATGATTGACCTCTCCAGGTTCCTAAGAGGTCAGTAAGGGGCGTACATAAGTGCACTGGTGTGCCTTTCGTCCCCTGTCCAATTGTCTTTCCCTTCTCTCACTTATCATATATATTCTCTTTCTTTCATATATCCCCTCCTCTAAATAAATAAATAAATAAAACAGAGTCCAAGTCAAAGTATTCCTTGAAGGTCCAATTTATTGCCAGAGCCATCCTCCTACCCACACTGAGAAATCTGAATCTGAGTTTCACATCCAGTTGAAAGTTCACCTCTCTTGTCCCCCCAACCACAAGCTTGTCACGTTGACCACTCAGATTGTGCCAACGTGGCCAGTCCTCCTCCCGCTTCCGTCCAGGTGGGTGGGCATGGGATGACCTTGAACCCCTCGAAAGAATGCTTCATGGCTGCATCTGCTCCCTCATGAAACACCCCCCCCAAGTTTTATTTTATTATTTATTTATTTATTGGATTTCTCTGTAGACTCGGGGCGGCTAACAACAATAATAAACACAGCATGTAAATCCAATACTACAACAACTAAAAAACCCTTATTTTAAAACCAATCATACCTACAAACAAACATGCCATGCATAAATTGTAAAGGCCTAGGGGGAAAGAGTATCTCAGTGCCCCCATGCCTGACGGCAGAGGTGACTTTTAAGGAGCTTACGAAAGGCGAGGAGGGTGGGGGCAATTCTAATCTCTGGGGGGAGTTGGTTCCAGAGGGCCAGGGCTGCCACAGAGAAGGCTCTTCCCCTGGGTCCCACCAAACGACATTGTTTAGTTGATGGGACCCGGAGAAAGCCCACTCTGTGGGACCTAACTGGTCGCTGGGATTCGTGCAGCAGAAGGCGGTCCCTGAGATAATCTGGTCCGATGCCATGAAGGGATTTATAGATCATAACCAACACTTTGAATTGTGACCGGAAACTGATTGGCAACCAATGCAGACTGCGGAGTGTTGGTGTAACATGAGCATACCTAGGGAAGCCCATGATTGCTCTCGCAGCTGCATTCTGCACGATCTGGAGTTTACGAACACCTTTCAAAGGTAGCCCCATGTAGAGAGTGTTACAGTAGTCGAGCCTCGAGGTGATGAGGGCATGAGTGACCGTGAGCAGTGACTCCCGGTCCAAATAGGGTCGCAACTGGTGCACCAAGCGAATCTGGGCAAACGCCCCCCTCGCCACAGCCGAAAGATGTTTCTCTAATGTGAGCTGTGGATCAAGGAGGATGCCCAAGTTGTGGACCCTCTCTGAGGGGGTCAATGACTCCCCTTTAGGGCAATGGACGGACAGATGGAATTGTCTTTGGGAGGCAAAACCCACAGCCACTCCGTCTTATCAGGGTTCCCGTAAACATCAGGCCTTCTACAGATAGTGTAGCAAGCCATTAATTTATCACCAACCTCTGCGCCATCTTGACACCCACTTCCCTTCTAGAATTGATGATGTCACATACTTGGGTAATGAATCGTCTGCAACAAAACAACCAGTTCCCAGCATGCTGTTGGAATTTAAGTCCAGACATCTTAAAGTTGCCAAAATTCGGGGGGGGGGATCTAAAATTGGTTCCTGAAACCCAGCAGTTGCTAGAATTTCTTCATTATAGTATCCTGATTTTTCTTTGACATATATTATTATTCTTCTTGCCTTATGAGCTTGATGAACTGATTATACAGTGGCACCTCCACTTAAGAACTTAATTCGTTCCGTGACCAGGTTCTTAAGTAGAAAAGTTTGTAAGTAGAAGCAATTTTTCCCATAGGAATTAATGTAAAAGCAAAGAATGCGTGGAAACCCATTAGGAAAGAAATAAAAGCTCGGAATTTGGGTGGGAGGAGGAGGAGGAAGAAGAGGAGGAGGACAGTCGCTGCCGAAGGAAGAAGGGGAGGGGAGGGGAATAAAAAAAATTCAAAACTTTAAGGCTTAAAAAAGAAAAAGAGGGAGTCTGAGGTGGCGAGGAGGAGCATGTGCCTCCCATACACCCGGCGCGAGGCTGCCTCCCATACACTGCGCCAGAGAGAGGAACCCAGGGGGAATGGTAGGAAACTGGCCGGGTCTTCGTGCTGCTCAAATTTCCTGGGAATTTTTCTCGGGCTCGGGTTCTTAAGTAGAAAATGGTTCTTAAGTAGAGGCAAAAAAATCTGGAACACCCAGTTCTTATCTAGAAAAGTTCTTAAGTAGAGGTGCCACTGTATTCCTGCCTACTGTGTGAATACTTGAAATTGCCCTACTATTCCTCCACTGTGGATTGCCTTTGGTTTACAATCAAGTGTTGAATTGCACTCCCAGGTGTGCAAAACATTTTGAATATGAATCATGTTGAGGTTGATATGTATTGGAACTTTCCAATTTTAGTGGAAGAATCCTGGCATTATTTTGACTAGGGAAGAGTTCCATGTTTCAAATTTGGAACATTTCAAGTTCAAATTATCTTTGGTGAACGATTTGCATTTATTCATTCAGCATATTTATATAGCCACGGACATCTCACAAACTCACAACACAACAATAGTTAAAAACTCAATAGAAAAACAATCATCTGCTTTGATAAAAGAAAAAAAAACCCCACACAATTACTTTTGCTTCTACTTGGAAACCGTTTCTGGACTTTGTGCTTGGGGTGGGGAAAAAAATGAAACTTTGATTTTGAGTTTTACTGATTAGATAGTTATGGAAATGGGTGCCCTACCACTCCAGTTTTTAAAGAAGAGATTGGACAGCAATTAGTCCTGAATGGTGTTGGGTCTCCTGCTTGAGCATGGGGTCAGACTAGAAGACCCCTAAGGTCCCTTCCAGTCCTATTATTCTATTACTCGGAAGGAACGAAAGAAGAAAGGAAGGAAAGGAGGGAGGGAGGAAAGAAAGAAAGAGAAAGAAAGAAAGAAAGAAAGAAAGAAAGAAGGACCGAAGGAAGGAAGGAAGGAAGGAGCAAGGAGGGAGGGATGGAAGGAAGGAGGGAGGAAAGGGAGGGAGGGTGGGAAGAAAGAAAGAAAGAAGGAAGGAAGGAAGGAGCAAGGAGGGAGGGAGGGATGGAAGGAGGGAGGGAGGAAAGGAAGGAAGGAAGGAAGGAAGGAAGGAAGGAAGGACAATGGATAGAAGATTATTAAAGATAGATCCAATCTAGAACTAAGGAGAAATTTCCTGATAGCAAGCACAATTAATCTGTGGAACAACCTGCCTCAAGAAGTTGTAGATGTTCCATCACTGGAGGTATTTAAGAAAAAAAAACTGGACAGCCATTTGTCTCCTGCTTGAATAGGGGGGTTGGACTAGAAGACCTCCAAAGACCCTCCCAACTCCGTTATTATGTATTTTGTAGTATAGAGAAGTATCTAGCTACTTAGTCACACCAACTGACTTTGTACATAAATGGTTGAATCTTCAAAGTTTCAAAACTTAAAAGAGTTTCAAATCTTTATAATTCTAGAGTAGTCCCATGGTGAGATAGGCAGCCGATGAATTCAATAATGTTTTAAGAATAATTCTGCATAAATTAGGTTGATACATTACAAGAGTTGTGGGTGGCACAATGGTTAGAAATGCAACATTACACTATTTCCTGTATTTTATCTTAGGATGGATATATGTTTATCCCAGGCATGTTTACATTCAGTTCCTGTGGATTTACAAACCACGTCTGCTGGAAGTTTGTTCCATGGATCTACTACTCTTTCAGTCAAATAATATTTTCTCAGGTTGCTTTTCATCTTTCCCCCAACTAACTTCAGATTGTGTCCCCTTGTTCTTGTGTTCACTTTCCTATTAAAAACACTTCCCTCCTGAACCTTATTTAACCCTTGAACATATTTAAATGTTTCGATCCTGTCCCCCACTTTTCCTTCTGTCCTCCAGACTATACAGATGGAGTTCATGAAGTCTTTCCTGATACGTTTTATGCTTAAGACCTTCCACCATTCTTGTAGCCCGTCTTTGGACCCATTCAATTTTGTCAATATCTTTATGTAGGTGAGGTCTCCAGAACTGGACACAGTATTCCAAATGGGGTCTCACCAGCGCTCTATATAAGGGGATCACAATCCCCTTATATTTTGGACTTCTCTAATTATTGGACATAAGGTGGCCAGGGGTGGATTCCCAATAGCGCCACTAACGGTGCGCTGCGCATGCACCTTTGTTTCTCCTGCATGCATCCCAACGTGTTTTGGCTTCTGCGCATGCACAGAAGCAAAATCTTGCACGTAGAATTTTGGCGATTTCACCATGCGCAGAAGCAAAAAATTGGCAAAATCTCACGCATGTGCGTGTTCGTTCTCTCACAAGATTTTACTTCCTGCGCATGAACAGAAGTGAAAAACATACTGGAGTGCACATTCGCACACGCGGGAGAACAGAAGTTGTGTGCGCAGCGCAACTTTTGCTACTGGTGTGCCATCCTCAGTCGTACCGGTAGCAACCCACTACTGAAGGATTGGCCATTCCCAACATCTGGCCATTCCCAACATCTGCTGCATGAATCCCAGCGACCGGTCAGGTCCCACAGAGTTGGCCTTCTCCGTGTCCCGTCAACTAAACAATGTCGTCTGGCGGGGCCCATGGGAAGAGCCTTCTCTGTGGTGGCCCCGACCCCCTGGAATCAGCTCCCTCCAGAGATTAGAACTGCCCCTACCCTCCTTGCCTTTCGTAAACTCCTTAAAACCCACCTCTGTCATCAAGCGTGGGGGAACTGAGACATCTCCCCCTGCCTATGTAGTTTTAGTGCATGATATGACTGTATGTATGTTTTTTATATTGGGGTTCCTTGTTTTTAGATTTTTTAAATGTACAATTGCTATTTTAAATTTTAAATTATTAGATTTGTCAATATATATTGTTTTTTATCACTGTTGTGAGCCGCCCCGAGTCTGCGGAGAGGGGCGGCATACAAATCTAATCTAATAAATAAATAAAAAAGCCCATGTACCTTTATGCTACTTCTCCACCATTATTCGTGCAAATTCTTCATAGTCGACCTTTCCGTCCCCTCTTCTGTCCATCTCCTTGATCAACAGCTTCGCCTCTTTGTCCGTCAGCTTCTCCCCGACAGTGGTCAGGACGTGCCGCAGCTCTGCGGCGTTGACGTAGCCGTCTCCGTTCCTGTCGAACACGCGGAAAGCCTCTCGGATCTCCTCCTCGGTGTCGGAATTCCTCGTCCTCCTGGCCATGACGGCGAGGAACCTGGGGAAATCGACCTTGCCCTTGTAGGCCTCGATCTCGCCGACGATGCTCCGTACCTCGGACTGTGTGGGATTCCTCCCGAGGGATCTCATGGCGGTCACCACTTCCCTGGAGGTGATCAGCCCGTCGCCATCTTGGTCGAAGAGCGTGAAGGCCTCTTTGAGTTCCCTCAGGTCGTCCTCCGAGAGTCGGTTGGCCATCTTGCTTCTCTCGGATTCCCAAACTCACGTCGGTCAATCGTTCTCTCTCAAACAATAACAAACGCAACGCAAACTCCTTTGAAGAAACAGGAAAATCTTGTGAAGAATGGAGACGTGGTGAACGAACCGGAAAGGTCACTCCTCAGCCTCCAGGCTCCGAGGTGCCTCAGTTGGTTTGAGAAAACATCACGTAGGGAAGGGAGGCCTCCAGAAGCGAGGAGAAGGTGCTCCGTGCTTAAGTTTTCAGTGACTGCCACTTCAGCACTTCCAAACAGAATTGGGTGCACCAGTAACCCTCAATGTACGAGGGTCGCCCAGAAAGCAATGCACCACATTTTTTTTCTTCAACAATTATTTATTGAACACAATGAAACTTACACACAAGAAAGAATGATGTTTCTTCTATACTCCCTATTTTTCATGTAATCTCTATCTCTCTTTCTCTCTCAAGAGCTGTAATTCAGCAGTTCAAATCTCACCCCCGGCTCAAGGTTGACTCAGCCTTCCATCCTTCCCAGGTGGGTCAAATGAGGACCCGGATTGTTGGCGGCAAATATATGTTGGTTCTGTAAACTGCTTAGAGAGGGCTGTCAGAGCACTATGAAGTGGTATATAAGTCTAAATGCTATCATCTATCTATCTATCTATCTATCTATCTATCTATCTATCTATCTACCTACCTACCTACCTATCTATCCATCCATTCATCCATCCATCAATCATCTCTCTATCTCTCCATCTCTTCTCTCTCTCTCTCTCTCTCTCTCTCTATCTCTCAAGAGCTGTAGTTCAGTAGTTCGAATCTCCCCACCGGCTCAAGGTTGAATCAGCCTTCCATCCTTCCAAGGTGGGTCAAATGAGGACCCAGATTGTTGGGGGCAAATATATGTTGGTTCTGTAAACTGATTAGACAGGGCTGTCAAAGCACCATGAAGCGGTATATAAGTCTAAATCAATCTATCTATCTATCTATCCATCCATCCATCCATCCATCCATCCATCCATCCATCCATCTATCATCTCTCTATCTATCTCTTTTGTGTGTGTCTCTCTCCTTCCTTCCCTCCCTCTTTCTCTCTCTCAAGAGCTGTAGTTCAGCAGTTCAAATCTCACCACTGGCTCATGGTCAACTCTGCCTTCCATCCTTCCGAGGCGGGTCAAATGAAGATCCAGATGGTTGGGAGCAATATGGGGATTCTGTCAACCGCTTAAAGAGGGCTGGAAAAGCACTGTGAAGCAGTATATAAGTCTAAATGCTATTGCTATTTGCGTGTCAGAAGGTCATGACCCTGCGACACTGCAACTGTCAAAAAGTACATGCCAGTTGCCGAGCATATGAATTCCGATCATGTGACAACAATCCCGGTGGAACAGTCGTGTGAAAATTGGTCCTAAGTCACTTTTTTAAATGATGTAGTAACTTCAAACGGTCGCTAAACAAATGGTTGCAAATGGAACGGTGTCTCTACTTTGGACTTTGCACATTGTCAATGATTCTCCTGACAAAACTATCTTCCCACATTGCAGCAAATACATTAAAAATAGAATCTAACAACATGAAGAGTTCCCAAGAAGTGGCAAGAAAGTTTTAAACTTTCCATGTGGACGCAAGATGGAAAAAAAAAAGCGAACGAGTCAGCAGGCATGCCAGCAGCGTGTTTAAAATTCTTCGAGCTCTGTTCTAATTCAAACCAAGCGTATTAATTTTTGCCTCTTTTGTTCTCTTGCGTTCACTTTCCTTTGCAGAAAATCAAATTGCTTGCAAGGACGCCGCTCCAAACAGTATTAAATATCCGGGGTTGCAGAGAACTAAAATCTGAACCGGTCCCTCTCTATGTCGTCCTTAGTGAATGGCACAAACCAGTGTCTGCATTTCCTGTGTCGGATGAGTAGAGCACCTCTTTCTCCTTCTGTTCACATTTTACCGAGATACGATGGAGAGCATTTTAATATCCCTGTTGGGTTTAGTGGCAGCAGAGCCTCAGATAGAAAGTCCCTACAGAGAGTGTTGAGGACAGTGGAGATTAGAGTAAACTTGCTTCTGGTTATTCAGGATACTGAATATTTTCTTTCACCACACACATCTATTTATTTGCTATATAAAAGACATAATTTGTCGACCTTATTGTTGACTATCACTATCAAGCAACCTAATATTGACCTCTCCAGATTCCTGAGGTCAGTAAGGGGCGTGCATAAGCGCACTAGGGTGCCTCCTGCCCCCTGTCCTATTGTCTCTCCTAAATCTCATATATCATATCTACTATTCTTCTATTCTAATCTTCTTATGCTATTATAATATCCTTCTATTCTCTAATTGATATCTATTCCTAAATTTTCACTTCTATTCTTTCTCTAATATATTTTATAATGGGGCTACCTTTTATATGGGGCTACCTTTGAAAAGTGTTTGGAAACTTCAGATCGTGCAGAATGCAGCTGCGAGAGCAGTCATGGGCTTACCCAGGTATGCCCATGTTTCACCATCACTCCGCAGTCTGCACTGGCTGCCGATCAATTTCCGGTCACAATTCAAAGTGTTGGTTATGACCTTTAAAGACCTTCATGGCACTGGACCAGAATATCTCCGAGACCGCCTCCTGCCGCACGAATCCCAGCGACCGATTAGGTCCCACAGAGTGGGCCTTCTCCGGGTCCCGTCAACTAAACAATGTCGGTTGGCGGGCCCCAGGGGAAGAGCCTTCTCTGTGGCGGCACCGGCTCTCTGGAACCAACTCCCCCCAGAGATTAGAACTGCCCCCACCCTCCTTGCCTTTCATAAGCTTTCTAAAACCCACCTTTGCCATCAGGCATGGGGGAATTGAAACACCTCCCCCGGGCATGTTCAATTTATACATGGTATGCTTGTGTGTGTGTCTGTTAGTATATGGGGTTCTTTTAAATCTTTAAATTTTGTAAAGTTATTTGGATTATTTATGATTTGTTTTATCTTGTTGTGAGCCGCCCCGAGTCTTCGGAGAGGGGCGGCATACAAATCTAAATAATAAATAAATAAATAAATAAATAAATAAATAAATAAATAAATAAATAAATAAATAAATAAATAAATAAATAAATAAATAAATAAATAAATAAATAAATAAATAAATAAATAAATAAAATAACCTCTATAACCTTCATTGTGTATTGTCGTGTATTGGACAAAATAAATAAATAAAATAAAGTATTTGTATCTAATGTGTGGAATTGTGTTCGTTTTCTTTAGTTCTGTATATTATATTGTATTCATTTTGGATATTTCTGAGGAAGGTACGAATTCATTTTTAGGGCTTTTATGGTCCATCGATTTATGATGGAGTATTTCTATATTTTCATTTAATTTTTTTTTTTTAGTAATTTTCCACCCAATTGGCAAGTTCTCCCACCACCCCGACCCCCCAGACAAAAAAAAAATTGTTCGACATAATAAAAACAGGAGAGGCATGTTGCTGGTGGAAATAATGTTCCACGCCACTGTTTTATTTTTCTTTGGAAATTCCTGAACCCCCCCCCCCCTCCACGTTTTTAATGAAGGCCACGCTCTCTTCTTTTCCAAAACGCAGAGCATGCCTGACATTTAAAAAAAGAGGGGGGGGGAAATGGGGTTTTATTTTCCGAACATGGAAAGCTTCAGGCAGACCCCTCCCCACCATTTTAATTCCCTCCAGATGTATTCAATCACGTCCTGGAATTGCTCGCTGGCCGAGAGAGAGAAAAACATGACATTTCCTCCACATCCCACTCCCAGAAAGTTTCCCCTACCCCCAAATGAATGATGGCGGTGGGCCCCGGAGGAAGGAAAGGGTCCGGTGTAGCAGAAAAAAGGGGGCAAAAAAAAAAATCACATCCACCCAACTCATGGCCGGGATCCAAATGACCTCAACCCAACTCTCGCTGCGGATTCGAGGCAGGTTTAAAATTGGGAATGTTAGAATGTGCAAAATTAAGACACAACCGACAATAGAATTAAATCCGAAAGAGGATTCAGAATCCTTGGAATTTGTTTTATAATCGGTTGGAAAGGAAGAATAAAAAGAAGAAAGATGATTTATCAGCGAGGATGTATATATTCACATTGAGTTAATGAATATAGGATTTGATCAGTTTGATTGTAAAGGATAGATATTTATATTTTATTTTATTTATTGATTTATTTGGCCATGCAAATATAGTATTGTATTGTAGTATGTTTAACATAATATTAGTATAAAGTAGAGATAGAAAAGATAAAAAGACATTAGGACAGGAGCGGTAGGCACGAAGGTGCACTTATGCACGCCCCTTACAGACCTCTTAGAAAAGGGGAGAGGTCTATTGTAGATAACGTAAGGCTGAAGATTTTGGGATTGGGGGAAGAAACAACAGAGTCCGGTAGTGAATTCTAGGCGTTGACCACTCTATTGCTGAAATCGTATTTTCTGCAGTTAAGTTTGGAGCGATTTACATTTAGTTTGTATCTATTGCGTGCTCTTGTGTTGTTATTGTTAAAGGTGAAGTAGTCGCTAACAGGGAGTACATTGTGATGTATGATTTTATGAACAACAGTTAAATCAGTTCAGAGGCGGCGTAGCTGTAAATTTTCTAAACCTAGTAATTGAAGTCTGGAGGAGTAAAGTAATTTGTTGCGTGAGGAGGAGTGGAGGACTCTTCTTGTGAAGTATTTATGGACTCCTTCAATTGAATTAATGTCTGTTATGCAGTGTGGATTCCATACAGATGAGCTGTATTCAAGAATTGGTCTGACAAATGTTTTGTATGCTCTAGTTAGTAGATCGGTGCTTCTACAGAAGAAGCTGCGTAGAATTAAGTTTGTGACTCTTAGTGCTTTTTTGGCAATGCTGTTGCAGTGGGCTCTGGCACTTAGGTCATTGGAAATGAGTACTCCAAGGTCTTTGACTGAGTGAGGGTCTTCTGCGAGTTTGTCCAAGTGTGTATTTAGTATTCGGTATTCTTTTTACCAATGTGTAGGACAGAGCATTTGTTGGATGAGATTTGCAGTTGCCAGTTGTTAGACCATTCAGCTACATGGTCATAGTCCATATATATTTACTAATATATATATTTACATATATATTTACTAATTTACTAATAGATAAATTGATAAGAACTGTAAAGTTTAAACTCCTCCTCCCAACTCTGAATCAACTCTAGTTTGTTTGGTATTATTAGAAGAAACTCCTGAGCTGCTCAGACAAGCAGAACAGGGGTACAAAATAGAGGAAGAGGAAGAGGAAGAAGAGGAAGAAGAAGAAGAAGTAGAAGAAGAAGAAGACAAAAGAAGAAGAAGAAGAAGAAGGAAGAAGAAGAAGAAGAAGAAGAAGAAGAAGAAGGAAGAAGAAGAAGGAAAAAGAAGAAGAAGAAGAAGGAAGAAGAAGAAGGAAGAAGAAGAAGAAGAAGAAGAAGAAGAAGAAGAAGAAGAAGAAGAAGAAGAAGAAGAAGAAGACGACAATGACGACCTCGGATGTCCAACAAATATTATCAGATAACGTCAACTTCTCGCCACCTTCTACTGGCATAAACAAGCCTTTTTCTGGTCCAGCCTTGGTGCAAATGCCAAGAAAAGCAAAGAACTACTGTACTTCCAGCAAAGCTTTCATTTCTGTCTCGCTTGCTAAATAAAGAGACGGGGAATCTGATGGCCAGGCCATGGGGCGCCTCTAGATGCAGCTTCAGGTCTGGTTCTCTGCAAGGAGAAAGGAGGGTGGGGAGAACAACACACAATTCCCCAGGGAAGCAAAATTCCAGATCTTTTTCTGGTTAAAAAGGGCTGGGAAAGTTTGGGAACTGCAGAGGGGAGAGGCGCTCTTATCGGCCTGCCTCCCCTTTGAGTTCAGTTTCCCAGGAGGCCTGAAATTCTCAGCTGCCAAAAACAGCCACTCTTCGCGCCCATTGAGTTCAATTCTAGGTCTTCCAAGCTCTGGTGGGTTTCAAGTCCTTTCGGTTTAGCACAATGTTTCTCAACATTGGCAAGTTTAAGACCTTCAGACTTCAACTCCCAGAATTCCCCATAGTGGATAAGGAATGATGTGCCAGTGCCTGGAGGCTGTTGGGGCCTGGATGGGTGTCAACAAACTCAAACTCAAGCCAGACAAGACGGAGTGGCTGTGGGTTTTGCCTCCCAAGGACAATCCCATCTGTCGGTCCATTACCCTAGGGGGAGAATCATTGACCCTCCTCAGAGAGGGTTTGCAACTTGGGCGTCCTCCTCGATCCACAGCTCACATTAGAGAAACATCTTTCAGCTGTGGCGAGGGGGGCGTTCGCCCAGGTTTGCCTGGTGCACCAGTTGCGGCCCTATTTGGACCGGGGGTCACTGCTCACAGTCACTCATGCCCTCATCACCTTGAGGCTCGACTACTGTAATGCTCTCTACATGGGGCTACCTTTGAAGAGTGTTCGGAAACTTCAGATCGTGCAGAATGCAGCTGCGGGAGCAATCATGGGCTTTCCCAAATATACCCATGTCACACCAACACTCCGCAGTCTGCATTGGTTACCACTTATTTTCCAGTCAAATTCAAAGTGTTGGTTATGACCTATAAAGCCCTCCATGGCACCGGACCAGATTATCTCAGGGACCGCCTTCTGCTGCACGAATCCCAGCGACCAGTTAGGTCCCACAGAGTGGGTCTTCTCCGGGTCCCGTCAACCAAACAATGTCGCTTGGCAAGACCCAGGGGAAGAGCCTTCTCTGTGGCGGCCCCGGCCCTCTGGAACCAACTCCCCCCAGAGATTAGAATTGCCCCCACCCTCCTTGCCTTTCATAAGCTGCTTAAAACTCACCTCTGCTGCCAGGCATAGGGGAATTGAGATACACTTTCCCCCTAGGCCTTTAAAACTTTTATGCATGGTATGTCTGTATGTATGATTGTTTTTTTTATATAATGGATTTTAACTGTTTTTAGTATTGGATTATACTGTTTTGTTACTGTTGTTAGCCGCCCCGAGTCTGCGGAGAGGGGCGGCATACAAATCCAATAAATAAATAAATAAATTCTGGGAATTGAAGTCCATCCATCTTTAAAGCATACTGGCTGGGGAATTCTGGGAGTGGAAGTCCTACATTGCTCTATTTGGGGGGGAAAGGTTTTTTGTAACTTGCTACCCCCCCCCCCCAAGGGTCCTGCTTTGTAAACAGAGCAGCCCCCATCATCTGGGCATCATTTGACGTACTTTCCAAAGTCCAAAAGTTTCCATTGGCCCGAAAAAGCACCTTATGGAGAGCCACAAAACTTGTGCAAAAAAATGTTCTTTTGGCACCAGGAAAGGTTTTTCGCTCTTTAAGGATGACACTTTCTGGAAATTTGGGGGGGGGGGGAAGAATTGTGGCTTTGTGGTCTTTTGTGAGTTGGGGGTGGGAAACTTTCTTAATGCTGGTTTTTCACCTGAATTATTTCATTAGGTTTTCCTCTCTGGTTTCCAAAGAAATTCCCTAAGCTTTGTACAAATACACATTATCCTCAGATTGTGACCTCAGTTGAACCCAGAGTCTCTATTGCTAGGTCAGGCAGTCAAACACATAATCCCAGGACATTATGATGGCCATAAATATGAATCAATTGCCAAGGGTCCAAATTTTAATCATGTGACCATAGGGATGTTGCAACAGTCATAAGTGTGAAAAACGGTGCGGTTGAAACGTTGAACGGTCCCTAAATGAATGAATGAATAAATGAATGAATGAATGAATAAATGAATGAATGAATGAATGAATGAATGAATGTGTTTGTTTGTTTATTTATTTATTTATGTATTTACTTACTTACTTACTTACTTACTTACTTACTTACTTACTTACTTACTTGGTTGGTTGGTTGGTTGGTTGGTTGGTTGGTTGGTTGGTTGGTTGGTTGGTTGGTTGGTTGGTTGGTTGGTTGGTTGGTTTTTTATGCCGTCCTTCTCCTTAGACTCAGGGCGGCTTGCAATATGTTAGCAATAGCACTTTTTAACAAAGCCAACCAGCGGAGAGTAGTTGCTATATGGGTGTACCGAGGTAGCTCCATGACGGCTCGTGTGGCTGCCTTCTAGACCATTTGAAGTCTCCAAACACTCTTCAAGGGTAGCCCCATGTAGAGCGCATTGCAGTAATCAAGACGGGAGGCAATGAGGGCTTGAGCAACTGTGTGTAGAGCCTCCTGTTCCAGGTAGGGCCGCAACTGGTATACCAGGCGAACCTGGGCAAAGGTCCCTCTGGCCACAGCTGAAAGGTGATGAAATGCCCACAGCCACTCGGTCTTGTCTGGGTTGAGCTTGAGCCTGTTGGCTCCCATCCAGACCCCAACAGCCTCCAGGCACCAGCCCATCACATCCACCGCTACATTGAATTGGCATGGGGTGGAGATGTATAACTGGGGTATCATCAGCATACTGATGATACCTCACCCCATGCCCTCAGATGATCTCACCCAGTGGCTTTATGGAGATGTTAAATAGTAATGGGGAGAGGAAAGACCCCTGTGGCACCCCACAATGGAGAGGCTGAGAGGTGGACCTCTGCCCCTCCCCCACTAACACCGACTGCAAACGACCGGAGAGATAGGAGGAGAACCATTGTAAGATGGTGCCTCCCACTCCCAATCCCTCCAGTCGCTGCAGAAGGACACCATGGTCGATGGCATCGAAGGCCGCTGAGAGGTCAAGGAGCACCAGGATAGAGGAATATTCCCCATCCCAGGCCCGCCCGAGATAATCCATCATCACAACCAAAGTGGTCCTCCAAGGACCACTGGAGCTTGAATGCCACCACCTTCTCAACAACCTTACCCAAAAAGGGCAGTTTGGAGACTGGCCTGTAGTTCTTCAATTCAGCTGTTGAGTACTATGTAGTTACAGGTAGTTTTATTTTATGGTACTTCTCCGCCATAAAATAAAACAATATATAGTTACAAACACAACAACAGTGCTTTAAAATCAATTGTATATAAACTTTTCTTTTCTTATTACTCACTCACCGGAGGCTCTTATCTCTCCTCATCTAAAAATTTCTATTAATTTGTCAATTCTTAAAAGTCTAAATAAAAGGGAAAGGGGGCACAATCTGAGGTTAGTTGGGGAAAAGATCAGAAGCAACGGAAGAAAATATTGTTTGACTGAAAGAGTTGTAGATGCTTGGAACAAACTTCCAGCAGGCGTGGTTGGTAAATCCACAGTCACTGAATTGAAACATGCCTGGGATAAACATAGATCCATCCTAAGTTACAATACAGGAAATAGTATAAGGGCAGACTAGATGGACCAGGAGGTCTTTTTCTACTGTCAAGTTTCTATGTTTCTAACTTTAAGATGAGTGGACTTTAACTCCCCAAATTCCCCAGCTGGCTGGGGAATTCTGGGAGTTGATGTCCACTCACCTTAAAGTTTCCAAGTTTGAAAAACATTGAAATAAGCTACAAAAAAAAAATAAACTTCCCCATTTAATATCCATATGCATCCCGCTCCAGATTTAAGCAAGTCAAAACAGCAACCCAACCCTCAATTTAAAGTTCATTAACGAATTATCAACAGTCACAAGGCAGGAATTTAAATAATCGGTGCAGTTAAAAGATTGTTTATGCCACTGGCATCTGGAACGTCACAAGTTAAAGGCTACACAATTGGAAAGTAAGGTTTGCAAACCACACCACACTGCTGACATGCGATTTATACATTAAATAAACAAATATAGATGTGCCAGAAAATTAAATAATTATGTCATAAGATCGGGTCCAGGGTTTCTTTTTTTATTTACGCGTGTCAGAAGCCTCGCAATTCAAATAAGACATACTATATTTATTTATTTAGAATAGAATTATTTATTGGCCGAGTGTGATTGCACACACAAGGAAATTGTCTTTGGTGCAGAAGCTCTCAGTGTACATAAAATAAAAGATGCATTTGTCAAGAATCATGAGGTACATGAGGAGATTGTGATCCCGTTATATAGAGCGCTGGTGAGACCACATTTGGAAGACTGTGTTCAGTTCTGGAGACCTCACCTACAAAAAGACATTGAGAAAATTGAACGGGTCCATAGACGGGCTACAAGAATGGTGGAAGGTCTTAAGCATAAAACGTATCAGGAAAGACTTCATGAACTCCATCTGTAGAGTCTGGAGGACAGAAGGAAAATGGGGGACATGATCGAAACATTTAAATATGTTAAAGGGTTGAATAAGGTTCAGGAGGGAAGTGTTTTTAATAGGAAAGTGAACACAAGAACAAGGGGACACAATCTGAAGTTAGTTGGGGGAAAGATCAAAGGCAACATGAGAAAATATTATTTTACTGAAAGAGTAGTAGATCCTTGGAACAAACTTCCAGCAGACGTGGTTGGTAAATCCACAGTGACTGAATTGAAACATGCCTGGGATAAACATATATCCATTCTAAGATAAAATACAGAAAATAGTATAAGGGCACACTAGATGGACCATGAGGTCTCTTTCTGCCGTCAGTCTTCTATGTTTCTATGGTGGTCATAGGAGTCAAATAAGCAGTGAGGAACCAATCAAGATTAATAAAAAATCTTAAGGATACAAGCAACAAGTTACACCCATACAGTCATAACTGGGAGGAAATGGGTGAAAGGATGAGGAAAAAAAAACCTAGTAGAAATAGAAGTGCAGACTTAATAAATAGTTTGACAGTGTTGAGGGAATTATTTGTTTAGCAGAGTGATGGCGTTTGGGGGAAAAACTGTTCTTTGTGTCTATTTGTCTTGGTGTGCAGTGCTCTGTAGCGACGTTTTGATGGGAGGAATTAAAACTGTTTGGGTCCAGGATGCGAGGGGTCAGTAAACATTTTCACGGCCCTCTTTTTGACTCGTGCAGTCTACAGGCCCTCAATGGAAGAAGGCAGGTTGGCAGCCATTGTTCTTTTTCTGCAGGCACAACAGGCACTGCCAAGGGATAGGCGAAACGGCTTGCAAGCTGGGAACATTGTTAGCACCTGGTTAGGGCTGGAAAGAAACTTACTCGGATCAAGTTAGAGCAATGAAAAAAACCCTGCAAAGACTTAGGGCTTGAAAAACATTCTTTGCAGAGAGAAACCATGAAAGAGCCTGCAAGGTAAGAGCTGGGAAGATCGTTAGCGGCTAGTTAGGGCTGGGGGGAAAAATAAGCTACATTCAGAGTATAAGACACACACTAATTATTAGGGAGGAAAAAGGTGTGTCTTACACTCTGAAAAACATGGTAGCTTTTTTTTCTTTACTTTTTCTCTCCATGAGTTGTGACTCCTGAGTCTGATTTGGTAATCTGTGAACAAACAAAGATTGATTTGATTATTATTATTATTGTTGTTGTTGTTGTTGTTATTATTAATTAGATTGTATGCTGCCCCTCTCCGAAGACTCGGGGCGACTCACAACAATAGTAAAAACAATGTCAAAGAACAAATCTAATATTAAAAGAAACACATAGAACACCCCTCATTTAAAACCAAACAACACATACATACCAATCATAAAATATAAAAGCCTAGGGAGGTGTCTCAGTTCCCCCATGCCTGGTGATATAGGTGGGTCTTGAGTAATTTACAAAAGACAAGGAGGGCGGGAGCAGTTCTGATCTCCGGGGGGAGTTGATTCCAGAGGGCCGGGGCCGCCACAGAGAAGGCTCTTCCCCTGGGGCCTGCCAAACGACATTGTTTTGTCGACGGGACCCGAGAAGGCCAACTCTGTGGGACCTTATCGGCCGCTGGGATTCGTGCAGTAGCAGGCGGTTCCGGAGATACTCTGGTCCAGTGCCATGTAGGGCTTTAAAGGTCATGGTTTTGGTTGTTCTCCAGTTAGACTTTTTCACCTTCTCAGTTCATCCCAACTTTGGGTAACCTCCCAGTAGCAAAGAGAAATTAAAATGTCCTCCACCTTCAAAATCCTTAGATTACATTTATTTATTTATTCAACTTGTATACCGGATCGCTCACTTCCCCCACGTGAGATTTTGCTTCTGCGCACGAGTGGAACAAAGAAATTGCCAAAAATTGCTGAAATCTTGCGCAAGGATGAAATCTCACACGCGGTGTGTGGCGTGGACGCACCATTGCACACGTATTGCTGTTTCTGCTACCGGATCGGCAATCCGAGTCTACAGAGAGGGGCAGCATACAAATCAAATAAATAATAATAATAATCCCAGGCGTACCAGAGACAGGCCAATACTGCTCCAGACCCCCCCCCCTTTTAAAAAAAAGATAAAGTTGAAATACCAAGTACTGTAATGGAAACTGCAGTTTAATGTTTCCAAATGTAAAATAATGCACTTGGGGAAAAGGAATCCTCAATCTGAGTATTGTATTGGCAGTTCTGTGTTAGCAAAAACTTCAGAAGAGAAGGATTTAGGGGTCGTGATTTCTGACAGTCTCAAAATGGGTGAGCAGTGTGGTCGGGCAGTAGGAAAAGCAAGTAGGATGCTTGGCTGCATAGCTAGAGGTATAACAAGCAGGAAGAGGGAGATTGTGATCCCCTTATATAGAATGCTGGTGAGACCCCATTTGGAATACTGTGTTCAGTTCTGGAGACCTCACCTACAAAAAGATATTGACAAAATTGAACGGGTCCAAAGACGGGCTACAAGAATGGTGGAAGGTCTTAAGCATAAAACCTATCAGGAAAGACTTAATGAACTCAATCTGTATAGTCTGGAGGACAGAAGTAGAAGGGGGGACATGATCGAAACATTTAAATATATTAAAGGGTTAAATAAGGTCCAGGAGGGAAGTGTTTTTAATAGGAAAGTGAACACAAGAACAAGGGGGCACAATCTGAAGTTAGTTGGGGGAAAGATCAAAAGCAACATGAGAAAATATGATTTGACTGAAAGAGTAGTAGATCCTTGGAACAAACTTCCAGCAGACATGGTAGATAAATCCACAGTAACTGAATTGAAACACACCTGGGATAAACATATATCCATTGTAAGATAAAATACAGGAAATAGTATAAGGGCAGACTAGATGGACCATGAGGTCTTTTTCTGCTGTCAATCTTCTATGTTTCTAAGTAATGTTTTTCAGCAAACGCTTTCAGCAAAAGCTCGTAGAATCCTCGCCAGAATTATTTTCTCCGACCCGAGCTGCATTTCAGAAACGCTGTTCGAAAAGCGACGTCTGGTTTTCCGTGCGTGGCGTGCCTTTGGAAAACATCTGGCGCAGACTCCGTCTTGTTGGGGGGGGGGGGGGTAAAGAAATGAAATTGAAACAATCCAAAGCTTAATGTGTTGCAGATGCTGGACCGCACGTCAGACAGGACATAAAATAAGAAAGGACCCCCCACTCGAGGGCGCATGGTTGGTGCCAAGTAAACGAGACATTTTTGCTTTTCATGAAACCATGACGAAACTTGGTTCTGCCAAGGGGAGAAATAACTCTTAGTCTAGATCCGAGGCTCGACTCGAGGCTTGACTACTGTAACGCTCTCTACATGGGGCTACCTTTGAAAAGTGTTCGGAAACTTCAGATCGTGCAGAATGCAGCTGCGAGAGCAATCATGGGCCTTCCCAAATATGCCCATGTTACACCAACACTCTGCAGTCTGTATTGGTTGCTGATCAGTTTCCGGTCACAATTCAAAGTGTTGGTCATCACCTATAAAGCCCTTCATGGCACCTGACCAGGGTATCTACGAGACCGCCTTCTGCCGCACGAATCCCAGTGACCTGTTAGGTCCCACAGAGTGGGCCTTCTCCAGGTCCTGTCAACAAAACAAATGTCGTTTGGCGGGACCCAGGGGAAGAGCCTTCTCTGTGGCGGCCCTGGCCCTCTGGAACCAACTCCCCCTGGAAATTAGAATTGCCCTCACCCTCCTTGCCTTTCGTAAGCTCTTTAAAACCCACCTCTGCCGTCAGACATGGGGGAACTGAGATATTCTTTCCCCTAGGCCCTTACAATTTATGCATGGTATGTTTGTTTGTTTGTATGTATGTATGCTTGGTTTTACAAATAAGGGTTTTTTAGCTGTTTTAGTATTGGATTTACATGCTGTTTTGTATTACTGTTGTTAGCCGCCCTGAGTCTACGGAGAGGAGTGGCATACAAATCCAATTAATAATAATAATAATAATAATGATGATGATGATGATGATGATGATGATAATAATAATAATAATAATAATGGCGAACCTATGGCAGGAGTGCCACGGGTGGAATGTGGAGCCATATCCGAAGGCATGTGAGACTTTGCAATGTTTCCGCTCCAGCGCATATGCGCGGGCACTGGCCAGCCGATTTTCAGCCTTGGGAAAGGCCGTTTCATCCCCTGGCATCTTCAGGGAAGCTTCCTGAAGGCCCGGAGTGCCAAAAACAGCACACTGGGTAGACCGGATGTGTGTTTTCTTGAACCTCCGGTTTGCCCGTTGTGCTGTTTTTTGCACGCCGGAGCTTTAGGAAGCCTCCTTGAACCCTCCGGAGTGCCAAAAACAGCACAACGGGCAAACCGGAAGTGCATTTTCCCAAACTTCCAGTTTGCCCAATTGGGCAATTTTTTCACCTACCAGGCTTCAGAAAGGCCTGCGCGCATGCGTGGAGACAAGTGCGATGGGGGTTGCGTATGTGTGTGTGGGGGGGTAGGGGTGTGGGTATGTGCACACATGCTAGCACAACCACATACACCCCCTTTTGGCATGTGCACCAAAAAAGGTTTGCCATCCCTGGTCTAGATGTTCCATCTTCACCACAAAGTTATCTCTCTGAATTGTTATGAAATGGGGCAGCTTTCTCAATGAAAGAAATGTGTGGACTCTTTCCAGACTTTTTCAACTTTCAAACAATTTTGTCCATCGCTTTGGAATTTTACAGTAGGCCTTCCATCCAAGAGCGAATCTGTAAAGGAGAATATTTATAGCTCTGGGTTTAAATGAGCTTGGTTTTCTTTCTTTCTTTCTTTCTTTCTTTCTTTCTTTCTTTCTTCCTTCCTTCCTTCCTTCCATTCCACACTCAGCCAATAAAGAATTCTATTCTATTCTATTCTAATTTTCTATTCTATTCTGTCTATTTTCTTTTCTATTCTTCCCTCACTACTTTCAAACTAAGCCTGCATTACTATTACTAATAGTCTTCTCATGGCTCCCATCACCCATCTCCTCCCACTTATGGCTCTGTGACTGTAACTTGTTGCTTGTATCCTTAAGATTTTTATTCATATTGTTTCCTGATTGTTTATTTGTACCTGAAGACAATCATTAAGTGTTTTTACCTCATGATTCTTGACAAATGTCTCTTTTCTTTTATGTACACTGAGAGCATTCTCTCCTGATCTATTCTATCCTATTCTCTCCCTATCCTATTTCTATCCTATCCTATCCTAATTTCCTATTCTATTCTATTCCATTTTATATTCTATTCCTGTGTCCCAACCTTGGCAACTTGAAGATATTTGGACTTCAACTCCCAGAATTCCCCAGCCAGCATTCGCTGGCTGGGGAATTCTGGGAGTTGAAGTCCAAATATCTTCAAGTTGCCAAGGTTGGGAAACACTGATCTATTCTAATTTTCTACACTATTCTTCCCTCACAAATGTCACACTATTCACTAAGCCTGCATTACTATTACAGTACTAGTCTGCAGAGAGGGGCAGCATACAAATCTAATAAATTATTATTATTATTATTATTATTATTATTATTATTATTATTATTATTATTATTATTAGTCTTCTCATCGTTCCCATCACTCATCTCCTCCCACTTATGGCTCTGCGACTGTAACTTTGTTGTTTGTATCCTTACAATTGTTTCCTGGTTGCTTATTTGTACCCTGTGACCATCACTAAGTCTCGTACCTCATGATTCTTGGCAACTTTATCTTTTATGTACACAGAGAGCATGTGCACAAATGACAAATTCCTTGTGTGTCCAAGAAAGAATTCTACTCTTTGCAATTGAAAATTCAAAGGGACTAATAAAAAAATGGATCGGATAAAATCTAATAATCTCAGCTCCATATCCATAAAGGCGATTGGCACAATGCAGAGCAATTGGGCTTTGCGGTTATTTGCCTAGATTTCTTATCAAGATGGACGTGTCATAAAAGTTTCGCAGGAAGCCGATTGTCCATCTACTTGGATGACGCAAGAGGCTTAACCCTAAATCCAAGTTAATAAATCACAGCGTGCCCTACCTACCCAGAGAAATGAATCGTATCCTAACAAATGGCCAGGTTTTTCTTCCTCCTTTGCAAACTAATTCCGTGTCTGGGACAAAATCCCTCCAGATTTAGGTCTTTTTAAGCAAACAAATCCAATAAATTATTATGATTAAATCTGCCTTCGTTGATGGCCTTCAAACAACCAGAATCAATATGGGTAATTCTCAACTTACCGTATTTTTCGGTGTATAAGACGCAGCTTTTTCCTCCCTAAGAGGGTGATAATTAGGGTGCGTCTTATAGCTTTTTTTCCAGCCCTAACTAGCTGCTAGCAATCTTCCCAGCTCTTACCTTGCAGGCTCTTTCATTGTTTCTCTCTGTGAAGAATGTTTTCCAAGCCTTAAGGCTTTGCAAAGTTTTTTTCATTACTCTAACTTGCTCTGAGTAAGTTTCTTTCCAGCCTTAACCAGGTGCTAATGATGTTCCCAGCTCTTACCAGCTTGCAAGCTCTTTCATTGTTACTCTCTGCAAAGAATGTATTCCAAGCCCTAGGTCTTTCCAGGGATGTTTCCATTGCTCTACTTGCTCCAAATGTTTCTTTCCAGGTGCTAATGATGTTCCCAGCTCTGGCGTGCAAGCTCTTTCATTGTTACTCTCTCAGAATATTTTTTTTAAAACCCTTAACTAGGGGATAAAATAATGCAATGAAGGTGATCAGACTAAGGACATTAGCCAGATAAATATCTGGTAAGCAAATTCTTTTGCTTATTTTCCTCCCCCAAAACTAAGGTGCATCTTATATTCCGGTGCGTCTTATACAAGGGTTCCCCAAATTGGACAGAGAATTCTGGGAGTTGAAGTCCACAAGTCTTCAAGTGGCCAAGTTTGAAGACCTTTGACATATAAAAATTCATTAACTAGCTTTTCCAAGTTACGACGGCACTGCGAAAAGGGGATTCAGATCAGTCCTCGTACTTATGACCGTTGTAGCATTCCTGACAGCCAAGGGAATAAAAATCTGGGATCTTGCCCTACCGACAGGCATTGAAACAACCTGGGGGTTCAAGTGATAATAGCTTGTGACTTTCCTGGCCGGCTTCCAACCAGCAAAAATTTAATGGATGTGCTTAACGTCAGCAGATAGGGAACCCCTGTCCCCGACTTACATAGAAACCTAGAAGATTGAGGGCAGAAAAAGACCTCATGGCCCATCTACTCTGCCCTTGTACTATTTTCCTGTATTTTATCTTAGGTTGAATATATGTTTATCCCAGGCAGGTTTAAATTCAGTGACTGTGGATTTACCAACCACGTCTGCTGGAAGTTTGTTCCAAGCATCTACTAGTCTTTCAGTAAAATAATATTTTCTCACGTTGCTTCTGATCTTTCTCCGAACCTGTGCCCCCTTGTTCTTGTGTTCACTTTCCTATTAAAAACACTTCCCTCTTGAATCTTATTTAACCCTTTAACATATTTAAATGTTTTGACCACAATTTTTTTGTTGTGAAGTGAAAACATTTGTCCAGTGAGTTTGGGGTCATTTTAGGAGTTTTTGTGCCACGTTTGAGTGAATCACTGCAGTTAAATTTGTGATATGGTTGTTAAGTGAATCCAGCTATCCACAATCAGGTTGCTAAAAGGGGATCATGTGACCCCGGGACCGTCATAAATGCAAGTCAGTTTCCAAGTACAGTGTTACCTCTATCTAAGAATGCCTCTACTTACGAACTTTTCTAGATAAGAACTGGGTGTTTTAAGATTCTTTTGCCTCTTCTCAAGAACCATTTTCCACTTACAAACACAAGCCTCCGAAACTAACTGGAGAAGGCAGGGAGAAGCCTACCAGCTTGACTGCCCTACCACATATAAACCCAATTAATAAAATTAATAAATACATTTTGCGCCGTTGTTGCTCTTGGGGTTGAATTGCAACTCAACAAATGCACGAGCCGGGTTGCCGCGACCCTAAAATTAAAACGTGCGTCGCTTTGTGAAGATGTTCGGGACATCTGAGCCACACATACAAACACACACACACACACACCCCTCCTCCCGGCTCATTCCTCCAGAATCAAAACAGGCCCACGCCAAGAATCGAATGCAATATGAGCTTTAATCGTTATCTTCCATTTTCATGTTACTGTACAAGGAAACATTTACAGTGCTTTGGTAATTCTCTTATTTACAGCTGCTTGCAAGAGGCTTCACCCCCTACCCTCAATGCTGGCTAGGTTTTTGCACCAGAATTTTTTTTTTAAAAAAAAGCAGAAAAACCTGCAATTTTTAAGATTTTAACTGGGCCAATTTTGGAGAGGTCATTTTTCAAGTGAGCCGGTTGAAATAGCTTTATGTTTATTTTCAATTTTTATTTGGGCGGCTCTTACGTTTTGAGCCTTCTTCCCACCTGGAGGATCAACCCTCAAAGAGAATTGCCTACAGCAAACCAACATCCGTATCTACCTTCCCCCTTTCCCAACACAGTAACAAACCCCTCGCTCACCCTCTTAAACCGACTTACAATGTGCTTTTCTGCGCTTCCCACTACGGCTGCATCGTTCGATGCCTTTCGAAAGAGCCTGTCGCTTTTTAGCGCAAGACCTCGTCCCTTTATCCGTCTTCTGTAACCCTTCTTCCTTCACTTTCTTCCCAGCAGTTCAAATTGAGCCTGCTGGTGTCAACCCTCCCCACTGCTACATCCCAACATGCTTCAAGTCTTCCTCCTTCAAGATAGCCAATTCCTAACCACTGGAGCTCTACCTTGTGACCCGGAGAGGAAATTTTCTCCCCTCTGACCTATTCAAAATCCCAGATCTGTTGGAGAAGGTGGGAACTCCAATGTCCCAAGTTACCCATGGCTTGCTATCAACCGGTTTTCGAAACGGTCCGAATTGGCTTTTCGGTTTGAATCACAAATAGTATATGTACCAGCACTCATGCATCAAGGAAATAAAAAGGGGGTGGGGGAAAAAGGGTCCATTTCGAGAAAGAAACAGACCCAGGAATCAAAGTACAAAAGGAAAGGTCTAACAAAACGTCTTCAAATAATATTTAAAAACAAAACGCAAGATTAAATACGTGGCGTAGCAATTCGCAGGGGGAAAGCACGCCACCAAGTATAGAATTCCAGTCATTCCAATGGAAACGTGTTGAACCTGGAGTCTTTTTGTGAGGCACAATCCAGCCCTTTAAACAGTTGTCAATTTAGAGCAGTCTTTCTCAAGTGTAGTGACTTTTAAGACTGATGGACTTCAACACCCCAAAATCCCCAGCCGGGTTGGCTGGAGAATTCCTGGAGTTGATGTCCATCCATCTTAAAGTCATCAGGGTTGAGAATCAAAGACTACTCTTGTTCAGAGAATCAAAATCGTCTGGAGTCACAAAATTCCTCCAAAAAAGAAGAAGAGCCAATTGGTATTCAGAAGGTGTTAATTTTCACAAATTTGCAATCCTTTGGGAAGTGCTTTTTCCCTTCCCGATATTACAGTATGTCCTAAGGATTGTGAGCTCCAGAGTCCGAGCCCTTAAATCTGAGCCCCCCAATCACACCCCCCAGGGATCAGACACAGGTTCAACCATGTTTGCAGAAAAACCAGTAGCTGCCTTTAAAAAATAAAAGAAAGGAAAGGGAAAGAAAGAAAGGAACCAAAGACTCACATGTAAGACAAAAGGACCAACAGAGAGAGAAGGAGCCCCTTCACCATTCTCACATTACAGGAAAGAAAATGTACACTTTATTTATAAATAAAAGAGCGAACGAGCCGCTGTTTAAACCAGAGTCTCTTTCCGCTTGACGCTGAGCTGGCTTTTGTCCCGGCTTCTCCGGAGCGCCGAATGCATCCGGTAGGTCTTGACGTTCTTCAGTTCTGCCGTCCCGTCGGCTTCGGAGCCGTTCTCGCCCAGCTCCATGCGGAAACTGCCGGAGGAGGTGGAAGGCTGCCTCCGCTGGATCTTGGCTTTGGAGCCGAAGATGGGCTGGTTCTCTTCGCCTTCCTCGCTCAGCTCGGGCAGGTCCTTCGCCTCGAAAGGCACGGGGCTGGGCTGGAAGGGGGCGATGGCCACCTGGAGGCAGTTGAACCACTGCTGCTTGTGGAAAATGTCGTTGGCCTGCAGCGTGTGGGACTGGCCCGAGGAGGAGTCCCGGAAACGGACCCGGAAGATGTTCTTGGCTGGAAAGCAAAGCCAGGAGAAGGAGGAGGTTAGACCTGAAGACGTTCTACAGCCTACGTGAGAACCAAAGTTAGAACTGAAGATGTTTTAGAAATGATGTTAGAACTGAAGAAGCCTCTTGGATGAGAACTGGAACGTTTTGAAAGGCAGGGGAAGAAACATAGAAGATTGACGGAAGAAAAAGACCTCCTTTTCCACCTAGTCTGCCCTTATATTATTTCCTGTGTTTTATCTTAGGATGGATCTCTGTTTATCCCAGGCACGTTTAAATTCAGTGACTGTGGAATCATGTCGGCTGGAAGTTTGTTCCAAGACTTAATGAACTCAATCTGTCTAGTCTGGAGGACAGAAGGAAAAGGGGGGACATGATAGAAACATTTAAATATGTTAAAGGGTTAAATAAGGTTCAGGAGGGAAGTGTTTTTAATAGGAAAGTGAACACAAGAACAAGGGGACACAATCTGAAGTTAGTTGGGGGAAAGATCAAAAGCAACGTGAGAAAATATAGTAGATCCTTGGAACAAACTTCCAGCAGACGTGGCCGATAAATCCACAGTCACTGAATTTAAACATGCCTGGGATAAACATAGATCCATCCTAAGATAAAATACAGGAAATAGTATAAGGGCATAGATGGACCATGAGGTCTTTTTCTGCCGTCAGTCTTCTATGTTTCTATGCTTCTCTCTCTTTGATAAGTTTCCACCCCATCATTTCTTGTCCTGCCCTCAGACGCTTTGGAGAAGAGCCCCTCAAATACTGGCACCTTCCCGCCTACCTTTATCCGAATTGCCAAATGCGCCTCGGAACGAGCCGCCCATTTTGACGTCTCCGTCTTGCAAATCCTCCAGCACCAGGTCTTGCACCGGGATCGGCTGCCGATACACTTGGTATGAATGGCGTTCGTTCCGCGTCACGGGCCGGGTGAGGACCAGAATTTCTTGGAAAAGGAAGATATAAAGCTTCTGGAAAGAGAAAGAAGAGGAGAGACGACGTTTTAGGTGAAATTCCACCACAATCAAAAGGAAATTCACAAGACTGAAAAGTTGTAGTTGACACTAGCCACGGCCTCAAAGAAAAATGGGTATGAGATGTATTTTAGGTGGTACATAATTCCCACGCAAGTGGCAAAAATAGACAAACAGTGTTCACTCACATTTTGGAAATGTAACAAAGAATTTGGATCATATTAGTGGTGTTGTTGTGAGAAAGCAAAAAGATATTGCGGGAAAATTCAGATTTGGCTAGAGGAAATATAAAAAGGAAAATAGAAAACAAACCTGAGCTTTTGTTTGTTTGTTTTGAATAGTCCACGAGAATTTTGTAAAAAAACTAATGCTGCATATAACGAGAGCAGCAAGTTTTCGCACAATATTGGAAAAATGAAAGTGTGGGCAGAAAGGGAAAAACTAACAAAAGAACTTAAAAATATAGATGAGCTAGAACAAGTACAATCAGAGCTATATTACAGGCATGTTACACAATGCCCGGTGATTTAAAATGTTTTGTGTTTTGTTTTGTATATTTATAAATAGTTTATTTTTATTTTTTTTAAAAAATCCATATTTTAGCGACAAAATGTTTGTTGTGGATTAGGGGTGTCCAACCTTTAAGACTTAAGACAGCTTTAAGACTTGTGGACTTCAATTCCCAGAATTCCACAGCCAGCAAGCATGCACACAATCACGCGACCGCCGTGAATGGTAGGGAATTCTGGGAGTTGAAGTCCTCCCCTATTAAAGCATGCCGGTTTTAGTTTGGGGAGTTGAAGTCCCCCCCATCTTAAAGCATGTTTGCTGGGGGATTCTGGGAGTTGAAGTCCCCCCATCTTAAAGCACAGCTGACTAAGGAATTCTGGGACTTAAAAGTCCATCCTGCCAAAATTGGATCTGCCAAAATTGAACCCTGTGTTCTCCCACCAGGCCTTCAGCTGCCAGTTTTTGCTAAAGAATTTGTCTGAAGAACTTTGTTATGATAAAGACCCAATGGAAGGATTTTAAAAAATCTAGAATGATAAAGATGAAAGTGACCTAGGAGAACATGTTCTGTTTATAGCCGAGAGACAAAAGATTTTTTGAAAAAATGACCCCCTGAACTCCCATCTTTCATTTCTGCAAAGCAGCCCTAAGTAAATATTGATGGAACAGACTTTAATTTTCCTCCCACCTGACTCCGCAGACCCAGAAAGGTCACTTAATAAAGTACATTATCTCCTCCCAGGAATGCATCATCTCCCCCGCTTCTGCAAAATCCAAATGGTGGAATGTCCCAGCCATCTATCTGGAAACTAGACAGCTACCAGTTCTGTGCTCTGTCTCTTGAGTGAAAGCTGGTTGGTGCCTTTAAATGGACTTCTTAAGATCCAGCTTCAACTCTGGCTCAAGTGGCGCCAGGCCTGACACAAGTAGAGAGTGTTCTCTTGAGTTTTTATAAGAGAGAAGTAAAGGGCACCTGGCAGGAGGCACGAAACCCTTATTTTTATTGGATTACAGACCTTTGACATGAAATTAGTCATCGCTCCTATCACCCATCTCCTCCCACTTATGACTGCAGCCTGTTGCTCGTATCCTTATGATTTATATTAATGTTTCCGGATTGTTTGTTTGTCTCCTATGATAATCATTAAATGGTTTTTTTTCCTCATGATTCTTGACAAATGTCTCTTTTCTTTTATGTACACTAAGAGCATCTGCACCCAAGACAAATTCCTTGTGTGTCCAATCACACTTGGCCAATAAAATAATTCTGTTTTATACCATTCCATTTCGAGAGAGCGACTAGCCGGCGTTTTTTTCTGGGCCCTTCCTCAATAATGTTTTTAAAAAACCCATCTTTATTACTAATAAATAAGGCAGGTATTGTTGAATGGTCCATGCCTAAAGAAGAACTAAAACTCACCATCTCCTGGAGTCAACATAAATGCAATAAATAAATAAACAAAATAAAATAGATTAACTCAAAGACACCCAGCTGGCTTTCACGCGTAAGACGGGACTACAACTCATTGTCACCTGGTGATTGGTGCCAGTTCACTTTAGCCAGCATTTTATGCCTAAGGTGAAACTAGAATTCACTATCACCAGGTGACTTGCCAAGAATCAACAGCCAGCTTTCATGATGGAGGTAGGATTAGAACTCACAATGTCCTAGTTTCAGAAGCACACGTAGCTCTCAAATGTCACAGTTCCCCTGTTTCTACTTACATGTCCGTTTTTGTTCTTCAACTCCCCGTGACAATGCAGAACTTTGCTCCCTTCGATCCGCGGGTCCCGCTGCTTCTCATCCAGGTATTCCAGCTTATCGATGTAGTATTGGCATTCGGACTCCCCTTTCTTCAGGTTGATGTCCGAGAGGACGCCTTGGATGATGCCGATCTAGGAGGAGAGCGTCCGTCAGTAAGGATGGGGAAGATGCAGGAAAGGACACGCTGCTAGACTAAACACTGGACACTGGCACCAACTCAGGAAGCACAAACTGCCCAAGGAGCTGATGATCCGGTTCTACAGAGGAATCATTGAGTCTGTCATCTGCACCTCTATCACTGTCTGGTTCGGTTCTGCAACCCAACAGGACCGACACAGACTTCAGAGGAGAATCAGAACTGCAGGAAAAGCAACGGCTGCCCACCTGCCTTCCATTGAGGGCCTGTAGACTGCAGGAGTCAAAAAGAGGGCAGGGAAAATATTGATTGACCCCTCGCATCCAGGACATAAACTACTTCAAAACATTGCTACAGAGCCCTGCACACCAAGGCAACTAGACACAAGAACAGTTTTTTCCCAACGCCATCACTCTGCTAAACAAATAATTCCCTCAACACTGACAAACTATTTACTAAGTCTGCATTACTATTACTATTAGTTTTTTCTCATCATTCCTATCCCCCATTTCCTTCCACTTATGACTGTATGATTGTAACTTGTTGCTTGTATCCTTAAGATTTTTATTTATATTGATTGTTTCCTCATTGCTTATTTCACCCCTATGACAATCATTAAGTGTTGAATCTCATGATTCTTGAAAAATGTCTCTTTTCTTTTATGTACACTGAGAGCATCTGCATCAAGGACAAATTCCTTATGTGTCCAATCACACTTGGCCAATAAAGAATTCAATTCCATTCCAGCACTGATGAGGTTCCCTAGTTTGGTAATGAAATGTCTGCAGAAGAACCAAACGCAGAGGCCACCGAGGACCCCACAGTCCTAGGCCCCCTCCTCTCTTTCTTTCTTCCTCCCCTTCATTCCTTCTCCTTTTCTTCCTCCTTCTCTCTCTACACTCCACAAACCCCACTCCTAGCACTGAGGCCGTTCCCTAGTTGGGCCATGAGACGTCTGCCACCGCCCTCTATCTGAAACCCCGAGGGAGTAAAGCGCAAGGCCCTTACTGCTTCTTCCAGGCTCTGGACATCGGGGTGATCGTTGGGCGTGTGGCGGAGGATCTCCTTCAAGAGGAGCGGGTACTTGACCAGGCGGCTGCGAGGAATGTCCAGGAAGCTCCAGAGGTCCAGCTTCCGGCTGAAAGGAGACTCCAGGCAACGCTGCAGGAAGTCCTGGACTCGGGCGTCCTGCTTCTTCTGGTCCAGGAGGGCTTTGGCCGCCAGCTGGTTGCTGCAGTAGGCCTTGTAGGCGTTCAGCCCCGGGAGCTGGGGAGAGGAGGCCACGCCAGTTAGAAGAGCAGGCCGGGCTGCAGAGGGAGGAGGGAGGCTTGCAAACGTGAAGCTGAGCAGTTGCTCAAATTTAGGCCGAGGAGGAGGGGAAGGAAGGGGAGGGGGAAGGAGGAGAGGAAGAAGGAGGAAGGCCAGAAAAGAGAAGAAAAAGAAGGAGGAGAAGTAGCAGGAGAAGGAGGATGAGAGGAAGAAGAAGGAGAGGGAAAAAAGAGAAGAGGAAGAGGAGAGGAGGAGGAGAAAAGGAAGAAGAGAGAACAAGAAGAGGAGAGGAGGAGGAAGAAATGGAGATGGAAAGAAGGAGAAGGAGAGGAAGAGTGGAGGAGAAAAGGAAGAGGAAGAAGAGGAGAGGAGGAGGAGAAGAGGAAGAGGAAAGAGAGGGAGAACAGGAGGAAGAAGAGGAGAGGAGGGGAAGAGGAAGGAGAGGGAGAAGAAGAAAAAGGAAGAAGGAGGAGGAGGAGGAGAGGAGAAAAAAGAGGAAGAAGGAGAAGAAGAGGAGGCAGAGGAGAGGACGAGAGGAAGAAGGGTTTTTTGTTTTTTTTAATTCTTTTATATTATATTACACAGGTAGTCCTCGACTTACATCTATTCTTTTAAAGTTTGTGCAAAGTTACAGCAGCACTAAAAAAGTAATTTAGGACCTTTCCCCCCACACTTACAACCCTTGTGGCATTTCCAACACTCACGTGACTTACACTCGGACGCTTGACAAATGACTCACATTTATGACGGTCGCAGCGTCCCTGGGGGCCACGCGATCCCCTTTCGCGACCATCGGACGGATGAAGTGAATGGGGTTCACTTAACCATCGGGTTACTCATTCAAGAACCCGCAGTGATTCCCTTAACAAAAAGTAGTAAAACGGGGGCAAAACTCACTTAACAAATGTCTCGCTCAGCAACATACATTTGGGGATCAGCTGCGGTCGCTAAGTCGAGGACTACCTGTATATATTTATTGCCTGCAAGCTGCCCAGAGGGGCGGAAAGCGAGCAGGGGGCCAGGTCAATCTTCTCAATGAAATGAATAACTAAACCGAGTGGAAAGCTCAGCAAGATCCAGAAAATCGCATAAAGCTGCGAAAAGAATAATGACTGGCAGGCGTGAAGCGGAGGGCATGTTCTGAGGATCCACTCACCCATTCCACAAGAATGGGTCCGATTCGCTCCACCGTCCCATCTGGCCGTGTCCCCTGCCCCAGTTTCTCCAGGAGGTCTGTAAGGGAAAGGGAAAAAATCCAATTAAATAAATCCAATAAACAAACACGCAGGAGGATTGGCAGAAAGGCAAACATTTTGGAAGTGATCCATCAAGCCCTCTCAACCGGAATTTTAAAAAAATAATCTTTATTAAATATATACACTGCTCAAAAAAATAAAGGGAACACTCAAATAACACATCCTCGATCTGAATGAATGAAATATTCCCATTGAATCCTTTGTTCTGTACAAAGTTGAATGTGCTGACAACAAAATGAAATTGATTGTCCATCAGTGTTGCTTCCCAAGTGGACAGTTTGATTTCACAGAAGTTTGATTCACTTGGAGTTATATTGTGTTGTTTAAGGGTTCCCTTTATTTTTTTGAGCATATGTTCAAGAAAAACAACTAAGGTAAAGTGTTACATATATAACATTTTACACATGTACATAATTACTATTTGTAGTTTGTTTATCTATTAGTAATCTATTTGTTATTATTCACGAATCTCTCTCTCTCTCTATGTATATATATATGTATTTTATATAGAAGACATAGAAACATAGAAGATTGACGGCAGAAAAAGACCTCGTGGTCCATCTAGTCTGCTCTTATACTATTTTCTGTATTTTATCTTAGGATGGATCTGTGTTTATCCCAGGCATGTTTAAATTCAGTGACTGTGGATTTATCTACCACGTCTGCTGGAAGTTTGTTCCAAGCATCTACTACTCTTTCAGTAAAATAATATTTTCTCATGTTGCTTTTGATCTTTCCCCCAACTAACTTCAGAAACAAGCTGGAATTTAGGTTCCAGAGGGTAGTTCAGCCCTCCTGGCACTAGAGAAACATATATCTCCTCCGACCATCCGTATCTTGGAAGATAAAATTGAATCTGAATGTTTTATTTGGCCAAGCGTGATTACACACCCGAGGAATTTATCTCCGGTAC
Organism: Erythrolamprus reginae; assembly: GCF_031021105.1. Taxonomy (NCBI): domain Eukaryota; kingdom Metazoa; phylum Chordata; class Lepidosauria; order Squamata; family Dipsadidae; genus Erythrolamprus; species Erythrolamprus reginae. The sequence goes on from NC_091955.1 coordinate 96,027,509, forward strand.
ACAAACACAGCGTGTACGTGCAAGAGAGACATGATCATACCAATAAAAGGGGGAAATGAAGACGATAAGGATAAATGATAATAAACCATAAAAAATTATATATATACAGTATATATATATACAGTATATATATATATATATATATATATATATATATATATATATATATATATATATATATATATTTGTTTTTGTAAATTTTCACGGGTATATGTATGTAGATTGTTCTGAGTTCGGGTTTTGCCCTGTGTAATGTTTTGCATGTCTATGCGACGTTTCGGCGAAATCACATTCACCATCTTCAGGCTGTAGTTCCAATCTTTGTGTTGTTTTAAATGGAATTTAAAACAACATTTAAAACAACACAAAGATTGGAACTACAGCGTGAAGATGGTGAATGTGATTGGTCGGTCGCCAGCTACACCATCACTTTTAGTGTAGATCGCTTTCCTTTACGGAGAGTTTTATCCACAACTATTCAGAGGTGGGTTTTTATTTCCTTGATAAGAACATTTCAGTTGAGCGTGAAGCTATTTGTACAGTGAGGATTGTTCCTGGATCCATATTTTCTTTCTGAGTCACCCTAGGCAGGGGTGGGTGTGTTTCTGGCCTTGAGCCATTCGGGAGGTTGAAGAAATCCTGGCTCTTGCTAGGAACAGGGTTATTTATTTATTCCTTTATTTATCAGGGTGTCCAGGGGGGAAAGCATTTTGAAATTCCCTGATATTTCCCTGTAACTTGCGATCTAGTAAAGGCGCGGTCGTAGATGACGTCATACCAAACAAACGGCTAAGCCCTGGAGAAAGATCGGTAGCTGAGGAAGCAAGTTCTTGCCACAGTTAGGCTCATTTTTACTTGACTCTGCCAGGCAACACGATCCATTGGGGGGTTTTTTTACACGATTTTCCCCTGACTTTTAAACATTTTAATATAGTTTGTTCCCCCCCACCCCCGATTTATTCTGTTTTTTTCACAAATTCCCTGATAATTCCCTGACATTTCCCAAACTGCCGATTTCCTTGATAATTCCGAGTTTCTTAAATTGGGGTTTTTTAGATTACTTTTAATATTAGATTTATTCATATTGTCTTTTTACTGTTGTTAGCCGCCCCGAGTCTGCGGAGAGGGGCGGCATACAAATCTAATTAATAAAATAAAATATAAATAAATAAAATTTCCCAAACTGCCGATTTCCCTGATAATTCCCTGATTTCCAGGTTTGTTGGACACCCTGTTTACTTGAAAAATTTATACGCCGCCCAACTCCAATGGGTTCTGGGAGGCTTACAATACAAAACAACAATAAAAGACAACATGAAAGTACGTTTATAGCCCTTCATAAAACCATACATATCTCTCGATCATTCATGGCCGAATCAAAGTGATAACTTAATGGCCCCGGGCCTGCCGGAAAAGCCAGGTCTTCACGGCATTCCGGAAGGCCAGTAGGGTGGGGGTAGTGCGAATCTCTGGAGGGTGGTTGATTCCAGAGCATTGGGGCCACCACAGGGAAGGCCCTCCCGCATGGCCCCACCAGCCGGCATTGTTTGGTAGACGGGACCTGGAGAAGGACAACTCTGTGGAGGTTTTATTGGTCACCAGGAGATTACTGGGTTTTTACCTTCATGCAAAGGGATGTAGGAATCCAGGTCTCCAAAGATGTGGCTCAGTTCCTCTTCGGACATGATGGACAGCTTCAGCATGGGGTCGTGATAAGCCTGGAGATAGAGATGGAGAGAGAGAGAGAGAGAGAGAAGGAGAAAGGTCACCCGCTTAGCCAGAAGTTGGATCTCTCCAGCCAAGAGACTTCTGATGGGAAATAATAGAGCTGCGTTTCTATTATTATTATTATTATTATTATTATTATTATTATTATTATTATTATTATTATTATTATATTTATTTATTTATTGATTTGATTTGTATGCCGCCCCTCTCCGGAGACTCGGGGCGGCTAACAGCATCAACAAGACAGTGTACAATAACAATCCAATACTAAAAACGATTAAAAACCCATTAATATAAAAACCAAACATACGTACAGACATACCATGCATAAAATTGTAAAGGCCTAGGGGGAAAGAATATCTCAATTCCCCCATGCCTGACAGCAAAGGTGGGTTTTAAGTAGCTTGCGAAAGGCAAGGAGGGTGGGGGCAATTCTAATCTCTGGGGGGAGTTGGTTCCAGAGGGCCAGGGCCGCCACAGAGAAGGCTCTTCCCCTGGGTCCCGCCAAGTGGCATTGTTTAGTTGACGGGACCCGGAGAAGACCCACTCTGTGGGACCTAACTGGTCGCTGGGATTCGTGCGGCAGTTTCAAGTTGGGTGGGTTTCAACTCCCATAATTCCCCAGCCAGCTTCTCTGAACTTTGAAAAAGTTCAGAGAAGAGCCACTAAGTGGATTAAAGGCCTGGAGACTAAAACACAACAGTTACATAGAAACCTAGACAATTGGCGGCAGAAAAAGACCTCCTGGTCCATCTCGTCTGCCCTTATACTATTCCCTGTACTTTATCTTAGGATGGATCTATGTTTATCCCAGGCATGTTTCAATTCAGTTATTATGGATTTAGTTGCAGGGATTGGGTCTGGCAAGTCTAGAGAAAAGAAGGATTAGGGGTGACATGATAGTAGTACTCCAGTATTTGAGGGACCTCTTCAAAGAAGGCAGAGTGAACCTATTGGAAGTGCTATTAAGAAGAGGAGGAGGAGGAGGAAGGCCGGGCCGTAGGGAAAAAAACCCATTTTAATCGGCGGCCTGGGATCTTTTTGAAGAAACTGAGTCACCTGCAAGGTTATCAATCAAAGTCAACAGAGCAGGGCGAGGCCTACCTTTCTGGCGAGCTTCAAGTCCTCAATGAGATCCTGCTCTCCCCGAGAAAGTTCGTAGATCGCCTGCAAGCACAAGGGGGGGGAAAGTCAAAGGCCGGATGAGAACCCCTTCGCCTTTGAAGACAGAACAACCGGCTCCATTTCTTCCGTTTATTATTTGTCAGATTGCTAAGGTTGCTTTCTTGACAAGGAACAAGAACCAGAAATGGGGGTTCTTTCTGGGTAAATGTAATTTATTTGACCTATATGCCACCCAATCCCATGGGGCTCCAGTGGCTTACAACATATAAAATAATACAGAGATACAGTGATAAGTCAAATGTACAACAATACAAACGTTAAAACCCCTAAACTACACTATACAGTCATAGACTCGTGAAAGAAAGGAGAATCACAGGAAGGGACCTTGGGAGGTCATCTAGCCCAGCCCCCTGCTCAGGCAGGAGACCCTGTACCACTTTGGACAAATGGCTGTCCAGTCTCTTCTTTAAAATCTCCAGTGGTGGAGCGTCCACAACTTTTGGAGAGAAGCTCTCCCACTGATTAGCTGTTCTGTCAAGAAATTTCTTCTTATTTCTTTCATATTTCTCTCCTTGATTCCATCCACTGACTCTTATTCTGTCTTTGGCTGCTTTGGACCCTTTCTTTTTTGGGTCAAATATTTCATACCCAAGTCAGGACTAGAACTCCTGGTGACTGGCCCAAAGTCACCCAGTTGGCTTTCATGCCTACATCAAGACTAGAACTCACAACTCCTGGTTTCTAAACCTTCACACTAGAGCAAACTGGCTCTCTGAATTACTTAGCAGCCCGGAATTACTATCCTCTGCGGATATAGGACACGCTCACCAAGACAGAGGACCTGGTGTGGTGCCTGAAGGGCAGTGTGGGGAGAGGAGGAAGGCTATGGAAGGGCCTCACTCCCAAAGCCTCCGTCTCATCCTCCAACCGACATGGGAGAAGCTCCAGTGGAGCCTCCTTTGAAGCCCCGTCCGTCCGCTGCCCAGAGCCCGGCCTTACCTCCTGGCGCTTGATTTCCTTGGTGGTCAGCGTCTCCTTCATGGTGACATCCAACGTCTCGGACCAGAGGACGCTGTTCCTTCTTTTGGGAGGGGTGGGGGCCGTTAGCCGGCCGCACGGCTTCTGGCCACTTGCCGGGGATTTGTTGTCGCCGCGAAGGGATAACGACTGGAGAAAAAACGGTCTGTCATCAGCGACGGGTGTGAGAAATTTCCCTTTAATTTTCAACTTTTTGCATTCTGCGCCACTTTTAAAGCTCGTGGACTTCAACTCCCAGGACTCTCCAGCTAATTAGCCATGGGAATTCTGGGAGTTGAAGTCCACCAGCCTTAAAGTGGCCAAATTTGGAGACTATCACCCTAGAGGGGTGGATCTAGGGGTCTCAAAGTCAAGGCCCAGAGGCTGGATCTGGACTGCAAGGTGCAAAGGACCGTCCCCGTGGTGCTTCTGCCAATGAAAACAGAGCTCAGGGTGGCCTGCGTGCTCCTCCCGGGCCCTGTTTCCATCCATGAAGGCCTCCTGCAGCCCCTTGCTTGCAAAAACAGAGCCCGAACTCCGTCTCCGCTGGCAGAGGGCTGTCAAATCAAACTAAAACCGAAACAAAAGGAGAAATGTTTCTCCTTTTGCATTTGAGCATCCAAGAAGGGACAGGAAAGGAGAAAGGGAACGAGGAAAGACAAAAGAAAAAGGAGGGAAGATGGGAAGAGGGCAAGGAAGGGAAAAGAAGGAAAGAGAAGGAAAGAGGGGAAGGAAAAAGATAGGGAGAGAGGGAGGGAGGGAGGAAAAGAGGGAGGGAAGGAAGCAGAAAGAGGAAGGAAGGATAAGCTGGAGGGAGGGAGGGAAGGAAGCAATCAAGTAAGGAGGCAAGAAGGAAGAAGAGGAAGGGAGGAAGGAAAAGATGGTGGGTGGGAGGGAGGGAGGAAGGAAGGAAGGAGGAAAAAAGAGAAAGAGGAAGGGAGGAAAAGATGGTGGGAGGGAGGGACAGGAAGGAAGGAAGGAAAGAAGGAAGGAATATAATGGGGCCACCCCAGGTGCCCCCAACCTGAGAGATGCTCATCCTGCCCACCCCCTTGAGGTCAAGCACAACCTTGATGCAGCCCTCAATGAAATCTGAGTTTGACACCCCTCCCCTCGAGAGAAAGCCGGTTAAACATCCCCCAGAAAAGGTGCTGCCGAGGACACCCCTCCAACCCCTGCTACAATAGGTCCCAGGTGGCTTTCCAATCTCCACGCCTTTTATAGGGGGGAGCTGCCAGACAGTCTAGCCAATCAGCAGTCAGTATTTTCCCTCCAGAATGGAGGACCTGACTGAAGACCTACGTGCTTCGGTCTGAGAAGGCTACACCCCTCCCCTCTTAGTTGGGCTAACCCAGGGGTAGGCAAAGTGGGCTCTTCTATGACATGTGGACTTCAACTCCCAGAATCTCCTGAGCCAATCATGCTAGCTGAGGGATTCTGGGAGTTGAAGTCCACATGTCATAGAAGAGCCCACTTTGCCTACCCCTGGCCTGGGCTTTTGGTGCGTTGGGGACTACACAAACAATGCAGCCAAAGGGGAAATTGTCCTGCTGCTGCAAAGGCTGTTTTTCCCCCAGTTCTGCACGGAACGAATTCGAAACCAGGAGGTGGAAATCCCCGATTGCTTTTCTGATCCTGTTCTTCCAAAGCAGAAGTAAAAGTACAAGGGAGGTCTGCAAACAGATGGACAATATTCCAGAATTTTTCCCCACAATATCTGGCCGTTTTCCCAGGTTTCTGCCTCAGGGGCCGGCCTGTGATGCTATAAAGCAGTTGGGTTGTTTTGGTGCATTGTGTTCCAACACGTTGGGTGGTTTTTTTATTTATTTTTGGCATTGTTCTTCTATTTTCAGTGCAAGCACTTAGTGCTGGACAGGCGGCTTCGAAGCCCATAAACAAGCCCACGTCCTCAACGTGGCCTTTCTCTCCACCTCTCCCCCTTAAAAAAAGATCCGCGAGGTATCCGGGAGCGTCTTTAATCCTGGCATTGGGAGAGATTGACACCCGAGTCCTGTCCGGATCCATGAACACAGCCGCGCCCCATCCCCGTCTCAGGCCCACCGACCGTACCTGTATGGTCTGTCCGAAGCGACGGACCGCACCATTTCGTACAGGCGAAATCAGATTTGCCAAGGAGGAGACGCGGGCCAAAGATCGGACACGTTTATTGCTAGGCTCCTGCAAAAGAGATAAAAAAGAGAGGACAAGCTGTACAACTGGTTTACTCAGGACTTAAGAGCACTGGACGGACAGAGTGCTGGGGTTGGGAAGGGGGTGGGTGTGCTTGCGACATCAAACATAATTGGCCATTACGTCAAGGCAACCTGCCCTAAAGCACAAGCGTTGCTTCAGAATAAATTATTATTATATTATTATTATTATTATTATTATTATTATTATTATTATTATTATTATTTAGATTTGTATGCCACCCCTTTTATGTATTCTGTCTTTCTTTCCTTTTTCTATTTCTATTCTATTCTATTCTTTCCTTCCTTCCTCCCTCCTCCTCCTCTCCCTTCCTATATACATGTATACACACACAATTACACACAATTTCAACTTTGTCTCCCTTAGTTATGGATGATTCATCACTGGAGGTTTTTAAGAAACGACTGGACAGCCATCTGGTAAAGGGCTGTCTCCTGATTGAGCAAGGGGTTGGACTAGAAGACCTCTAAGGTCCCTTCCAGCTCTGTTATTCTGTTGTATACAAAGCCACCCATTCATTTATCCATGCCTCTATCTCTATCCGTCCATCTCTCTCTTTCTCTCCTCCTCCTCTAAACACACCCACACTCCATCCATGTTTCTATATCTATCCAACTCTTTCTCATTTTAATAAAAGCCATCTTCTCCCCCTCTCCCTGCATATTTTAAGCAATGACCTTAGAAGCAAGCCACAAGCCAGGTTTCTAGGTCTGTCAGCCAAAATAACCACCTCCCCAGGAGTCAGGAAGAACAAGGAAGCTTTTAGGCTGCAGGTCTCCAAACTGCTTTGTGACGCCGGTGGCGTAACTTTTCCAACCACCCTGCCTTCAAGGTAAATATTGGGGGGACCTGATAAAACCCATCCTCTTCAATAGTCTTTGAGGCATGCAGTGCAAATGGCTCAAAGACAATAGGTTGCAGGAAATAATGGAAGGCAAAGGCCATTAACTCGGAAGGAGGTTGGAGAAACAGCAGAAAACACCTTTTCTCCCTTGGGAAACAACAAACGAAGGAAAGCAGGTCGCCCTCGACTTACAATGGTTCATTTAGTGACCATGTAGTGACTGTGTATTTATTTATTTATTTATTAATCATATTTGTATGCCGCCCCTCTCCGCAGACTCGGGGCGGCTCACAGCAATAATAATACAAGGTAAACAAATCTAATATTTAAGTTAATTTAAAACCCCAATTTAAAAACCAATCATACATACTAACATACCATGCATAAATTTTATAAGCCTAGGGGGAAGGGAAAGTCTCAATTTCCCCCATGCCTGACGACAGAGGTGGGTTTTAAGGAGCTTACGAAAGGCAAGGAGGGTGGGGACAACTCTGATATCTGGGGGGAGCTGGTTCCAAAGGGCCGGGGCCACCACAGAGAAGGCTCTTCCCCTGGGTCCCGCCAAACGACATTCTTTAGTTGATGGGACCCGGAGAAGGCCAACTCTGTGGGACCTAACTGGTCGCTGGGATTCATGCGGCAGAAGGCGGTCCCGGAGATATTCTGGTCCGGTGCCATGAAGGGTAAGTTACCTATGCACTGGAAAAAGTGACATGAGCTCTTTTCGCACTCAACGGTTGTGGTGTGCCTGGGAATCACACGGTCCCCTTTTGCGACCTTCCAACCAACAACGTTAAATGGGGAAGTTGGATTCATTTTACGATGCAGCGATTCGCTTAACGCCCGTGGTTAGAAAGTGAGTGAGGGAAAAAACCCCCAAACCTGTCTCGCTTAGCAACAGAAATGTAGGGCTCGGAAGTCGAGGACTAACTGTTAGTGTGTCCCTTCGGTTTCCTAAGTCCAGGGATAGGCAAAGTTGGCTCTTCTGTGACATGTGGACTTCAACTCCCAGAATTCCTGAGCCAATCATGCTAGCTCGGGAATTCTGGGAGTTGAAGTCCACATGTCATAGAAGAGCCAACTTTGCCTACTCCCGCCTAGGCCAAACCCAGGTAAGAGATGGAAAGATGGGGCACAGGTAAGAAGGTTTTGACAAAACTTAAAAAGACACAAGAATTTGAATTTAATTCTTGGGCTTCTATTAATTTTAATTTAATAACCGGGATTCCAAGCCAAGAAATAAATTTATGCCACCAATTATGTATTGGAGAGAGCAGAAAAGGGAAGAGAGAGAGAGATACAGGCACCAAATACCTTCGCTCTGGACAAGCGGAAACCAGGGTCCAGCTAGAACCAGGTCCAAGCTACATCTCAGCCCCAGCCTTCTCCAACCAGCCGAAGAAGTCTGAGCCCAGAATGGCAGCAGGGGAAGTCTTAGATCTCAGGGGGAAAGTGGTTTTTTCTCTCGATGCCCTTGAGAATCTAATCTGGTTTTGGGTGTTTTCCCCTCCCCTTTTCTTTGATCCGGCTTCTCTTTTTGATTAGATTTCCTGGTCCAGCCTGCAAACTCCTTTCCCCATTTCCATTACAAGCCCTTTGCTAATCTGCGGTGTAACATTTGAGTTTCTGCTTGCAGAGATGCGGAAAGAATAATAAGAGGCAGCCGGTCCCTGGCTCTGAGATGGCTTCGAAAACAACAGCCCTGGCAGGCAGGCCGGGCCCAAGGTCAGTCGAAGTGAATCTGGGGGGCAGATAGGCCTGACCTTGGCTCTTTCCTGGGTCAGCAGAGGTAGTCCTCAACCTACGACTACGATTAACCCTGAAATTCACGGGACATCGCAACCTTCATAAACAGGAGTCGGTTGACAAGCATCCGAATTTTGACCACGTAACCGTGGAGATGCTGCAGTGGTCGTAAGTGTAAAAAAATGGTCAAAAGTCACTTTTTTCCAGCGCCGTGGTTAACTTTTGAGCTGTCACTAAATGAGCTGTCGTAAGTGGGGGTCTCCCTGTTACCCAGTAAAAGCAGAAAGGAATATTGTGTGGCTCAGAGTGGGTGCGTGGGTTGTGTTACTTTTATTTCTGGAGGGAGGGGGGAGGGAAAGAGCCACTATCTTTTGTCTGACCATCACAAGACCGGGGTGGCGTCAGATAAGAGATAGCCAGGCTACAAGCACTGATTGGGCCAATGCAGTTTGCAAACCATGGTTTACAACCAAGGATGCTGCAGGAAAGCTGACAATGACAGGTTTAACTCAATCAGGGGATGCCAAGCCAAATCTCAGATGAGCAGACTGGCTGAGACACCAGCGTGTGTGTGTGTGTGTGTGTGTGTGTGTGTGTGTGTGTGTGTGTTGCTCTTTGGTCTTTCTTCACAGGGAAAACCAGACAGCAACACACACTTCCTTCCCTGTTCCGTCTCTCCTTCCTTCCATCTATCCCTCCTTCTCCCTCTCTTCCTCTTTCCTCCTTTCCCTTCTCCTTCCTTCCTTCTCTCCCTTCTCCATGCTTTTTTCTCCACTTCCTTCCTCTTCCTCCCACACCCCTTCCTCCTTTCCTTCTCTCCTTGCTTCTTTTTCTCTCTCATTCTTCCCTTCCTCTCTCCTTCACCTTTCTTCTCTCTCTCTTTCCTTCCATCACTCCCTCCCTTCTCCTTCTCTCCTTCCTTCTCTCCCTTTCCTTGCTTCTTTTACTCCCCTTCCTTCCTTCTCTCCCTCTCTCCTTGTCCTTTCTTCTTGCTTTTTCTCCCTCTCTTCTTCCCTGCCTTCTTCTTTCCTTCGCTCCACTCCTTCATTCCTTCTCTCATTGCTTCCTTTTTCCTCTTCCTTTCTTCCTTCTCTTTTCTTTCTTTCCTTTTCCTCTCCTTCCTATTATCCTTCCCTCTACTTCTTTCCTTCCCCCTCTCTTTCCTTCTCTCTCCTTCCTTCCCTTCCTTCCTTCCTCCTCTCTCTCTCCTCCCTTCCTTCCCCCTCTTCCTCTTTTTCTCCTTCCTTCCCCCTCTCTCTCCTCCCTTCCTTTCCCCTCTTTCCTTCTCTCTCTTCCTCTCTTTTTCTCCTTCCTTCCTCCTCTCTCTGTCCTCCCTTCCTTCCCCCTCTTCCCTTCTCTCTCTTCCTCTTTTTCTCCTTCCTTCCTCCTCTCTCTCCTCCCTTCCCCCTCTTTCCTTCTCTCTCTTCCTCTCTTTTTCTCCTTCCTTCCTTCCTCCCCTCCCTCCCTCCCTGATAGGGGTGTCCTTTTTTTAGTGCATCCCAGTCTGGAGAAACCCAGTCGGTTGGAAGGGGGAGGGATAAAATGTTGGTCCGACTGACCAAACAAGAATTTTCAGAACTTTTCGGAGGGCAGCCGAGATTGCAGGCAAGGAAGGTTTTTTCCGCGCTTTCTCAATTCCTTGCAGGAAAAAGGAAGTGGACCAAGGAGCAAAGTCCGGCTAAGAAAAGGTTGACCGGTGCAGGAGTTCAGGCTCAGAAATTAATGAACAAAGAACAGAGCCCTTTGCTGGGGGACCGAGATGCCGAAGAATATTAAGGAATGAGGTCATGCATTCCACTTCACAGGGGTGAGGGGGGGGGGGTTTGGGGGGAGGAGAGCCCAGGCCAGGATCGATTCCTGTTTCTGGAAGATAAAGGAACCACAGGCGCCGACACCAAAAGAGGAACAGGGCTACAGAGCGAAGGGGCCAACCCAATGGGTTCATCTCATTCATATATATATTTACAGCAGCACGAAGCTTAAAACTTCAGCCTGATGATGGTGAATGTGATTTCACCGAAACGTCGCATAGACACTCAAAATATTACACGGGGCAAAACCCGAACTCAGAACAATCTATATATATATACACACACACACATACACATATACTGTATACATATATATACATATACACACGTATATGTATATGTTACATGTTTTTTTGCTGAATTTGAAAATTAAGGGAGACTAGGATAGATCTATTTCGGCCTTGTTTTAACCTCATCAGCTAGCCATACCCACTGGGACTTGACCCTGCAACCTTTGCCTTGTAAGGCAGAGAATTATCCTCTAGGCTACAGTATCCAATCCCTTCAGCTCTGCACCAGGGAAGGGTTACATATTTTTGTGTCGAATCACCCTGGTGTATTGAAGGAACATCACAGCTCCCTTATTTGCCTATATAATATGTTTTTGCTGAATTTGAATACATATTATATACATATTATATGCATATATACATATAAACACACATACATACATACACACATACACATACAAAGTGAAGCAGGATAAGGTTTTATATATATATACTATATATATGAGTTTGGATGAATGGGTTTAATGTTGGGAATTTTTAACATCTTGGGTTTTAGGGTGGGGTGTATAATTTTAATTGCATTTTGTATTGATTTTATGCTCTAGGCCAGTGTTTCCCAATCTTGGCCACTTGAAGATATCTGAACTTCAACTCCCAGAATTCCCCAGCCAGCGAATTCTGGGAGTTGAAGTCCAAATATCTTCAAGTAGCCAAGGTTGGGAAACACTGCCCTAGGCTGCCCTGAGTCCATTGGAGAAGTAAATAAATTTTATGTATAAACTTTTATATACTGTATATAGAATTTTATACATGGTGTCACATGTTTTTGCTGAATTTTTAAAATTAAGGGAGACTAGGATAGCACTATTTCGGCCTTGTTCTGGCCTCATCAACTAGCCATACCCTTGCTGGGTATGGCTGGCTGATGAGGCCAGAACAAGGCCGAAATAGTTCTATCCTAGTCTCCCTTAATTTTCATCCTGCAGCTTCTGCCTTGTAAGGCAGAGAATTAACCTCTAGGCTACAGGATCTAATAATCCCTTCAGCTTTGTACCAGGGAAGGGATATATGTTTTTTTCCTGTCGGATCACCCTGGTATATATTACATACATTCTTATAATGGAGGTGTCCAGCCATGGCAAGCCCTGATTTAGAGTTTGTTTGTTTGTTTATTGATTGATTGGATTTGTATGCCGCCCCTCTCTGGAGACTCGGGGCGGCTAACAGCAATAATAAAACAGTGTACAATAGTAATCTAATACTAAAAACGATTAAAAACCCATTAATATAAAAACCAAACATACATACAGACATACCATGCATAAAATTGTAAAGGCCTAGGGGGAAAGAGTATCTCAGTTCCCCCATGCCTGGCGGCAGAGGTGGGTTTTAAGGAGCTTACGAAAGGCAAGGAGGGTGGGGGCAATTCTAATCTCTGGGGGGAGTTGGTTCCAGAGGGCCGGGGCCGCCACAGAGAAGGCTCTTCCCCTGGGTCCCGCCAAGCGACATTGTTTAGTTGACGGGACCCAGAGAAGGCCAAGTCTGTGGGACCTAACTGGTCGCTGGGATTATAAGTTTATAGTGTATCTTAAAGCAGGAGTCTCCAAGCTTGGCAACTTTAAGCCTGGCAGACTTCAACCCCCAGAATTCCCCAGGCAGCTTTGCAAAACTGGGCATGGTCCACTTACCAACCAGCACGACCTACACCTCTAACCCTGGGCTCAATTACGGTTGGAAGTCGAGAATCTTTGCTGGCTGGGGAATTCTGGGAGTTGAAGTCCACCAGGCTTAAAGTTGCCACGCTTGGAGAACCCCTGTCTTAAAGGGTTGAAAAATGCCCTTTCTATAGAAACAGGGGGCTGTGGGGGACAAGAGGTGGGGCCTGATCAGTCAGATATTAAACCCCCGTGCCCCCCCAAATTCGGTGTTTTGTTTTTAACCTGTTTTTATAGGTTGATGTCAGCTACTTAGCGTGGAAATAAGTAGCTGACTTACTTAGAGGCAGCATAAAAGTCTATTAATTAAATTACTTATCTCACATACTTATCCCATAAGCCCAAGAACCAATACAGGCTGTTCTCAACTTATGACCGTAATTGAGCCCAGGATTAGAAGTGTAAATCGTGCGGGTCGGTAAGTGGACCATGGCCAATTTTGCAAAAAAAAAATTTGACATTTGTGCAAAATGTCATCTGACATGTGTGTGTGTGGAGAGGGGGAGGGGATGGAGAGAGGGGATTTCAGATTTGGGTTGTAAGCAGGTCCGATAAAGTCCATATTAAGTGTAGGTAAATGATGACCATAATTCAAGAACGACCTGTTGTAAGTTCTGAAAATAAATTATATCTTTGTTTAATGGCAGAACTGGACGGTAGAAAAGATAACACCTAGGACAGGTGGGATTTTTCAGAAATGGGGAAATTCACATGGTCCTCGATTTATAACAGTTCGCTTAGCAACTGTTTTGAAGTTACAACCGCACTAAGTCACCAATCAAGAGTATTCTACCCAGCTGCCCATCACACCCTAGATTCACACTATCAAACACACAATGCCAATACCACAATAAACTACTGCAACTTAAAAAAGAAAAAAAAATTTGGCACAGTTTATTCAACATTTCCTGCTAGGTAGGTAGGTAGGTAGGTAGGTAGGTAGGTAGGTAGGTAGGTAGGAAGGAAGGAAGGAAGGAAGGAAGGAAGGAAGGAAGGAAGGAAGGAAGGAAGGAATGGGGGAACTGAGATATTCTTTCCCCCTAGGCCTTTACAATTTATGCATGGTATGTTTGTTTGTTTGTTTGTTTGTATGTATGCATGTTTGGTTTTACAAATAAGAGTTTTTAACTGTTTTAGTATTGGATTTACATGCTGTCTTGTACTACTGTTGTTAGCCGCCCCGAGTCGACGGAGAGGGGTGGCGTACAAATCCAATAAATAAGAATAAGAAGAAGAAGAAGAAAGAAGGAAAGAAGGAAGGAAGGAAGGAAAAAAAGAAAGAAGGAAAAGAAAGAAGGAAGTGAAAGAAAGAGAGAGAGAGAGAGAGAGAGAGAGAAAGAAAGAAAGAGAGAGAGAGAGAGAGAGAGAAGAGAATGAAAAAGCAAATTTTAGGACTTTCGACAGCTATCGGCCCAAACATTTACACTTAAACTAGTTTTTCAAGTTCAGTTTCAGGGGAAACAAGGAAGGAGGGGGTTGGGAGGGGGGGAGGAGGTTTTTGTGAAATCTTGGCCACTTTTTCAGTAAACTAACTTTCACTTTCCAATAGGGGGGGGGAGAACAATGGGGAAGGAGAGAAAACCACCAGGGGAGGTTTCAAAATATTTCCCTTCCAGAACTTCTGCGCTGGGGAGGGCAGGCCCATCGCCCATCTCACCTTGGCAAAGAGGCTGGAAGCCAACCCACACCATGCGCGTAAACACACACAAAGGTCGACAACACCTGACCGGTTTGCCTTTTTGAAAAGGGTGACGTAAACAACAAACACGCCAACGAGCCGGAGAATCCGACACTCAACAACACACAAACCACAATCCCACACGACGGCTGGCATAGACTGCACACTTTGTATCGATGCCCAGGTGTTTACTTGGCTTCTGTCTAAAAAGTGTGCTTCGCCGTGGGTGTTTGCGCGTCCTTGGCGTTCTCTGAACTTGGCTTTGTTTTCTCACAGACGTTTCACGACCCAACTAGGTAACGTCATCAGCAAGGCAGTGGGGGGTTGCTCTCTGTTTACCTAGGAGCCCCTTTCAGCACTCATGGCGTTATCTAGTTGGGTCGTAAAATGTCTGCAAGAAAAACCAGCCAACTCAGAGAGCACCCAGGACAATGCAGCCCTCCTCCTCCTCCTCCTCCCAACAAACCCTGCCACCACTGATGATGTCACCTAGTTTGGTGAAGAAATGTCTTCAAGAAAAACATCAAACTCAGAAGGCATCAAGCACCCCCCAGTCTTTTTGTTCCTCCTCCTCCCTACAAACCCCACTCCCTTCTAGCACTGATGATGTTGGCTACTTGGGTCATGAAATGTCCAAGAAAAACACCAAGCTCAGACAGCAACAAGGACCCCATCGTCCCTTTCTCCTCCACTCAACAAATACCACTCCCTTCTAACACTGATGTTACTTAGTTGGGTCACGAGACGTCTTCAAGAAAAACGCCCAGCTCAAAAGAGCACCAAGGATCCCATAATCCCCCCCTCCTCCTCTCCGCCTTCTAGCACTGAGGATGTTACCTAGTTGGGTCACGAGACGTCTTCAAGAAAAATGCCCAGCTCAAAAGAGCACCAAGGATCCCACAATTCCCCTCCACCTCCTCTCCGCAAAGCCCACTTCCTTCTAACACTGAGGATGTTACCTAGTTGGGTCACGAAATGTCAAGAAAAACAAAAAACCAAGTTCAGAGAGAATCAGTCCTTCCCTCTCCTAGCAAGGATGATGTCCCCTAGTTGGGTCACGAAAGGCCTCCCAAAAAAGCCACCCGTCTCAGAAAGCATCAAGGACCAGGAGAATACAGTACCACAATATTCTCTTTGACCAGCAACCTGTCTAACTTGAAGATCGACTCCGCCCGACACCCAGACAGGAAAACAAAGTCAGGAAATAAACTCACAGAGACAAATCCTGAGGTTGGTTTTCTCTTCATCAGCTTCGTAAAAACACTGAGAGGGAAGCCCGGAGGAGTTCCACCTTTCTAAAGAAGAACTGAATCACAGGGAAACTCAGAAAACGTCTCCGGACAGGATGTCTCATGTCACAAGCTGTCATTTGCAGGAGGAGGGAGGGAGGTGTGTTTTTTTTTCTTAATTGCTCCGGCATTCTTGTGACTCCGACTTCAGATAGTATCTCCGGGCGATGCATTTTGTGGGATTCAAATGATGACCTCACACGTTGCACCAAACCGGGGGGGCACGTGCTCACACCCACAACTTCCAAAAAAAAAAAAAAAGTTTTACAGGGGTGACATCACAAAAAGGGGAGGCCGAAACAGCCTTCTGCTTTTTCTGTGTGTGTGTGCATTTCTATTTTTGTCATTTTTTTTCCAAATTTGTAGGGTTTTATCTTTAAAAAAAAATAAAAATTTGCAAGCTTGGTAAATCCACAGTAACAAGGGGGCACAATCTGAGGTTAGTTGGGGGAAAGATCAGAAGCCATGTGAGGAAATATTATTTGACCAAAAGAGTAGTAGATGCTTGGAACTAAATTCCAGCAAACGTGGTTGGTAAATCCACAGGAACCGAATTGAAACATGCCTGGGATAAACATAGATAAATCCTAAGATAAAATACAGGAAATAGTATAAGGGCAGACTAGATGGATCAGGAGGTCTTTTTCTTCTAGGTTTCTAAGCCACCCTGGTAAATTGAACAAATGAGCCACCAAATAAAAACGAGGTGGCTTTTTGGAGAAGGACCCTGTGAAAGGGCTCACTCTCATCCATTCATATAAATAAATCAAACTAACAAGAAATTGAGACAATGCTCGACTCTAAGTAATGAATTTGCATAGGAAGCCCACCAGACAAAGATTGTTCCCTTCCATTTTAATGAGCAAAACGCACCCACAACTCCAAAAGAAAAAGGTTTTACATGGGTGACATCATAAAGAACACACACAAAAAATAGATTTCTATTTTTTGTCATATTTTATTTATGTTATTTCATATTTTTTTAAAAGTTTTTTTAAAATTAAAACAGAAGAGGACACCAACGTACATATAAGAAAATGACAAACAGACAACAAATACAGGAACTACTTCTATGTTATTTCATCTTCTTAGCATTCTAACTCACCCAGAGCTGCCCTGTGGTTACATGGGCTGGCAAAACAGCCAATACATTAAATTAAACAAGAGGTTTCTTTGAAGAAGTCAAGCCAGCCAGTTTGCTTGAATTCAAAGCAAGCGGCACATGGAATGGCAGGAATTGGTTCATTTGCAAAAGGGAAGAAGCCGGGAACCAAAAGTCCTTTCCTCCCCCACTTCCATGTTAATTGCAAGGATGATATAATGATGAGCAGAAGAGGGAAGGGGAACTAGTCATACCCACCCCGGGTCACTGACTCAGGCTCACTGGCTCCCAAGTTCCTTAAACCGGCCAACTGATTTAAAGAAAAATCCCCCTTCCTTTTTTAGACCACTGCCCAGCCTTTTCCAGCTGCAGCAAATAACACACAACCTTTTAATAATAATTATTATTATTATTAATATTATTAATAATAATAATAATAATTAAATATTATTATTATTATTATTATTATTATTATTATTATTATTATTATTAAATTTGTATGCCGCCCCTCTCCAAAGACTTGGGGTGGCTCACAACAGCAATACAATATAAATACAAATCTAATGTTAAAATTTTTTAAAAAACTAATTTAAAAATGCATTGTTTTAAAAAACTTATCTGCTACACAATCATACACACTGTGGTTTTTTTTAAAAATAGACTTTTTTAAAACATTGAAAACTTTTTTTAAAAAAAATGCAAAGCTCTTTTTAAAAAAAAAACAAGGAAGGGGGAAGAAACACAGGTGGCTTTTTAAAAATTTCTCCTTTTTGATGAAAGGGGGGGGGGAATACGTTTAGCCAAAGGCGCCCAATGCCACTTCCAGCCGGCCACCCCAGGGAGTAAAATAAGAAACTTTATGGTCACTTTGAATGTAGCCGCGTTTGCATTTGGAAAGGTCGTTTGCATTCAAGCTCCCCCCCCCCCTTGCAGGAGAGAAAGGGGGCGCGCGGACAATTTCATAATAAAATAAAAAATAAAGCAGCGATCGCAAAGAAGGGGGGGGGATACCCTAGTGAATTGTACATCTTTCATGGCCAAACTGTATGAATGAATGGTGTGCATGCATATGATTATGTCTTTTTATAATAAATGGGTTTTTATCATGGGGTTAAGTTTTAGATCAGTGTTTCCCAACCTTGGCAACTTGAAGATATCTGGACTTCAACTCCCAGAATTCTGGGAGTTGAAGTCCAGATATCTTCAAGTTGCCAAAGTTGGGAAACAGTTTTAGATATTATTTTCGACTTCTCTTATGGCTTTGTATCTTTTGTATTTGTATTATTATTATTTTGTAAGCCGCCCTGAGTCCTTCGGGATTGGGCGGCAGAGAAGTCGAATAAAATAAAATAATGAATGAATGAATAAAAGGCAACGGGTTCCCTCCCTCCCCGCGCCCGAAACTTCTTCCCACGCGTCCTGCAGGAGCCCCCGGGCGAGCTGAGTCAGCACCGCCGGTTGCAAAAGCAGCCCGAAGCCGCCCGGCAGGCAGGGACGGGGCGGTGCAAGCCATCCCCGGGCAAGGGGGCGAAGGGGAGCCGCGCTTTACCTCCTGTTCGCGGAAGGTCTGGTTCTGCGCGTCGATCACCCGGATAGTCCGCTTAATGGGCAGCAGCCCGCCGGCGTCGTCGTGCGCTACCATCTCCTGCGCCTGCTGCCCAGCACACCCGCTTTAAATCCACCAGGGACGGCTACTACTGGCCCGCGGCCGGCGCTTCCCGGCGGCCGGAGTTCGACTGGAGTGGCATGACCTTCGCCTCCGGGAGTCCCACGCCGACTGAGCCCCCCGCCCGCCGCGCACGGCACTCCAAGCGGTGGCGGCGAGATGCGGGAGAGGGCGCGGCTTCGGGGGAACCGACCGGCTATTGGCTCTTGCGCGGAGGAAGGGCCACGCCCCTCCATCCCGGCTCAGGTTGCACGCGCACCTTCGGCTCCGGAGGGGGGGTGGAGGGGGAGCCGCGCTCTCTCGGCTGGAGTTGCAACCTGGCGCCCGCGGAACGCGGATAGCGGCGTCGGCGCATCGGCTCCCTGGAGTCCGGTTCCCGAGGGGCTCCTTGTCCGGAAAGGGGCGGAAAGGCGCTGAAAGGCGCTTTGCAAACACGTGTATTGCAATCGCGGAAAAGTGGCCTTTTACAAGACACGTGTTCTGAAGGTTGGAGGGTGAACCAGCTCCTGTATCGAGGGTTGTTAGCAAGTTTGGGGCATAAAACGCCTGCAAGCAAATCCCCGAGTTGAGACAGACCCCAGAGTCCTCCTTCGCTAGCTGGGGAATTCTGGGAGTTGAAGTCCAAATACTGTTATCTTCAAGTTGCCAAGGTTGGGAAACACTGCCCTATAAGACTGACTGCAGAAAAAGGCCTGGTGGTCCATCTACTCTGCCCTTCTACTATTTCCTGTATTTTATCTTAGGGTGGATAGATGTTTATCCCAGGCATGTTTAAATTCAGTTACTGTGGATTTACCAACCACGTCTGCTGGAAGTTTGTTCCAAGCATCTGCTACTCTTTCAGTCAAATAATATTTTCTCACGTTGCTTCTGATCTTTCCCCCCAACTGACCTCAGATTGTGCCCCCTTGTTCTTGGGTTTACTTTCCTGTTGAAAACACTTCCCTCCTGAACCTCATTTAACCCTTTAACATATTTAAATGTTTCGATCATGTCCCCCATTTTCCTTCTGTCCTCCAGACTATAAAGATTGAGTTCATGACGTCTTTCCTGATATGTTTGATGCTTGAGACCTTCCACCATTTTTGTAGCCCATCGTTGAACCCCTTCAATGTGATCCATCTCTTGTAGGTGAGGTCTCCAGAACTGGACACAGTATTATTCCAAATGGGGTCTCACCAGCGCTCTATACAGCGGGATCACAATCTCCTCTTCCTGCTTCCTGCCTTTTAGCAACTGATGATGTTACCTAGTTGGGTGTGAAAGGTCTTCATCAAAACAAGCAAGCTCAGTCAACACCAAGGACCCCACAGGCCTCCTCCGCCCTCTCCTCACACCCTTTTAAGCACTGATGGTGTTACCTAATGAGGTTAATTAAACATCCACCAAGTGCACCAAGGACCCCAACAATCCCTTTCCTGATAATCTAATGAAATGTCTGCAAGCTGAGAGCATCCAAGACCATACAGTCTTCCCCCAACCTCCTCTTCTGCACCACAAACTCCTCCTCCTCTTTTAACGCTGACGATGTTATCTAGTTGGGTCACGAAATGTCTGCAACCAAACCTTCAAGAGTTTGAACGGGTCCAAAGACGGGCTACAAGAATGGTGGAAGGTCTTAAGCATAAAACTTATCAGGAAAGACTCCATGGACTCAATCTGTCTAGTCTGGAGGACAGAAGGGAAAGGGGGGGACATGATCGAAACATTTAAAGGGTTCAATAAGGTTCAGGAGGGAAGTGTTGTTAATAGGAAAGTGAACACAAGGATAAGGGGGCACAATCTGAAGTTAGTTGGGGGAAGGATCAGAAACAACGTGAGAAAATATTCTTTTATTTTATTTTATTTTATTTTATTTTATTGATTGATTGGATTTGTATGCCGCCCCTCTCCGCAGACTGGGGGGGGGGGGGCTAACAACAGTAACAAAACAGTATATAACAATAATCCAATACTACAATTTTACTGAAAGAGTAGCAGATGCTTGGAACAAACTTCCAGCAGACATGGTTGGTAAATCCACAGTAACTGAATTCAAACATGGATGGATGGATGGATGGATGAATAGATAGATAGGGATGGAAGGTAGGTAGATAGACGGATGGATGGATGGATAGAAACATAGAAACACAGAAGACTTGCAAAGACTTAGGGCTTGGAAAACATTCTTTTCAAAGAGAAACAATGAAAGAGCCTGCAAGGTAAGAGCTGGGAAGATCGTTAGCAGCTAATTAGGGCTGGGGGGCAAAAAACAGCTAGAAACATAGAAGTCTGATGGCAGAAAAAGACCTCATGGTCCATCTAGTGTGCCCTTATACTATTTCCTGTATTTTCTCTTAGGATGGATATATGTTTATCCCAGCCATGTTTAAATTCAGTTACTGTGGATTTACTAACCACGTCTGCTGGAAGTTTGTTCCAAGGATCTACTACTCTTTCAGTGAAATAATATTTTCTCACGTTGCTTTTGATCTTTCCCCCAACTAACTTCAGATTGTGCCCCCTTGTTCTTGGGTTCACTTTCCTATTTAAAAACACTTCCCTCCTGAACCTTATTTAACCCTTTAACATATTAATGTGGGATGGATGGATGGATGGACAAAGCTGACTTGGCCCCCCAAACTGCTCTTGCAACTAGCCAAAGCAGATCCTTTAACTGAACCATGGGCTCCGAAACCCCTCCGGATGGGGGACAGACACCTGTGGACCCTCCCTTTACCACCCAGCCACTCCCCCCCCCCATTCACACCCCACGGCACTGGTTTCTCTATTAGAGGGCTTGTTTAACAACAGAGCCTGTGATTTGAAGCCTAGTGACCATTTCTAATCAAAGTCCTAGCAAGGCCTGGAAGTGCTAGAAAACATCAAACATACAGGCTTTTTTTCCCAGATGTGCCACGGCTGGAGGAGCCTGGATTTGTTATGTAGAGAGGCAGGGAAGGTCCAGCGGCTCTTATTTAGACATAATATTCAATAATTGGAACAGGTTTTTTCCCCCTATTCCATTGCAAGATTCCAGATGTTGGGGGCTAATCCGAAGCACACTTTGGGTGCATTAACTGGAAACTACTTCTGAATGTGGAATGGGGGCTTTACAGGAAGTGTGTGTGTGGGGGGGGAATGAAATTCTAAGGAAGGACTTTTTTGTGGCCCTTTTAGGGATTTCTCCGTTTTCCTGAGAAAATTTGGTCTGTGACTCGGGGGAGGGGGGGGAGAATTGTGTGACCCACTATTGTGGGCAATTTATGCGATGGCATGTCACAAAACTCCAGCCAACAACTGGGAGCAAATTTGGACCAGAAATTTTAAACTAACCAAATCGACAGCTTATAAAGGAAACGATTACAAAATGTTTTATCGGTGGCACCGGGCCCCAACAAGACTGGCAAAAATATATCCAAATTCAAATCAGATCTGTCGGAAACGCAAAAAAAGAGCAGGGTATTTTCTTCCGCATGTGGTAGATGTGTCCCAAAGCAAAAAATTATTGGAGGAAAATCCATAAATGGTTGTAGGAAATGACTGGTATAACAATTGAATATACACCGGAATTTTTCCCCACTAGGGATTGTTAAGAAACAATACATAGAAACATAGAAGACTGACAGCAGAAAAAGACCTCCTGGTCCATCTCGTCTGCCCTTATACTATTCCCTGTATTTTATCTTAGAATGGGTCTATGTGTATCCCAGGCAGGTTTCAATACAGTTCCTGTGGATTTACCAACCACATCTGCTGGAAGTTTGTTCCAATCATTTACTACTAATACCCCCAAAATACTAAGCACTTAATATTACACATAGGGTCAGCGGCTAGAATCCCATATATGCAAAGATGGAAAGATCCCCCGATACCCTTGGAAAAGGAAATTATTTTTTAAAAAATATGATTGCGCAGAAATCGACAGACTAACCATGGAGATAAACGATCAAAAAGACTTGGCTTATCACAATATTTGGACTAAATGGTATGAATGGACCAAAATAATAACAAGGCTAAAAAACAATAGGAGATGGTTGGGGGGGGGGGGGAACAACACAGAAAAACAATGTATACAATGTACAAATTATACAATGCATTATTACCAATGTATAGACACTGTTCAAAAAAATAAAGGGAACACTCAAGTAACACATCCTAGATCTGAAGGAATGAAATATTCTCACTGAATACTTCGTTCTGTACAAAGTTGGATGCGCTGACAACAAAATGAAATTGATTGTCAATCAGTGTTGCTTCCCAAGTGGACTGTTTGATTTCACCGAAGTTTGATTGACTTGGATTTATATTCTGTTGTTTAAGTGTTCCCTTTATTATTTTGAGCAGTATATATAAATGCTGATCTGCTTGAAAATGTTAAGATGTAAAAACAAGAAAATCAATAAAAATTATTGCAAAAAAAATATCCAGCCAATGAATATTATTTGAGTAAGTTATGGGGGGCAAGGTATTGTATGACTAAAGCTATAGGTACTTTAGTTTTCAACTTGAACTACTCACTTAACGACTGTCGCAATTATTGTAAAATGGGGCCCAACCCACTTAACCACCGTCTTGCTTAGCAATGGAAACTTTGGGCTGCTTTCTTGTCGTACGTTGAGGACTACCACCCCTAGGGTGACAATTCCAGGCCAAGGGTTTTTGATGCTCTGACGCTTACCTTGAACTCAGAACGAGCTCAGTTTCAGAGTCCGCATTTACAGTGAATAAATAAATAAATATATTATTATTATTATTATTATTATTATTATTATTATTATTATTATTATTATTATTTATTGGATTTGTATGCCGCCCCTCTCCGTGGACTCGGGGCGGCTAACAACAGTAACAAAAACAGCATGTAACAATCCAATACTAAAACAGCTAAAAACCCTTGTTATAAAACCAATCATGCATACAAACATACCATGCATAAATTGTAAGGCCTAGGGGGAAAGATTATCTCAATTCCCCCATGCCTGACGGCAGAGGTGGGTTTTGAGGAGCTTACGAAAGGCAAGGAAGGTGGGGGCAATTCTAATCTCTGGGGGGAGTTGGTTCCAGAGGGCCGGGGCCGCCACAGAGAAGGCTCTTCCCCTGGGCCCCGCCAAGCGACATTGTTTAGTTGACAGGACCCGGAGAAGGCCCACTCTGTGGGACCTAACTGGTCGCTGGGATTCATGCAGCAGAAGGCGGTCCCTGAGATAATCTGCAGTTCCCTGTTAAAATGACAGGTTTTTCTTTTTAAAAAATCAGACCTAGATAAATCAATTCAGAATTTTCCCACCTTTAATATAACCTGTACATGTGAAAAATGGTCCTAAGCCAGTATTTTCAGGGGTGCTGTAACCCTGAACTGTCACTAAACGAATAATTGTAACTTTACCCGCACAAACTTTTGGCTTTTCCTATTATCCCTCCATCAGACCTAATGAGGAAGCCCAAAAACTAATAGCAGGTAATTTCTTCCAGCAATTAAGGAAGGTGATAACTTCCTCTTCCCACATATTCGATCTTTCCATTCCTTTTGTCAACCTTATCAGCAGGGCTGCCCTATATTTAGAAGCAGGTGAATTAAAGAGACCCATTAAAGAAAGGAAAGGCTTTTAAGGAAAGTGAGAAGGGGCGGATAGAGGAAACCCCCCCACACACACACACACTTTCCAAGTTCAGGTAGACAAGGGTGGCTTCCCAAAACCTCAGGCTTTCTTATAAAAATATAATCGCAACAGCTATCAAAATATAATCGGAGCAAGTTATCAAAATAAAGCCTCACTAAATAACAAGTTTTTAGAATGCATATGTGGGGGGGGGGAAATGTATTAAAATGTAAGTTTCCCTGGGTGCTAGTAGGTTTTTTAAAAGAATATTGACTATTACAATGGTTTATATAAGAGAGAGAGAGAGAGAGAAAGAGAGAGAGAGAAAAGAAGAGGAAGAGGAAGAAGAAGAGGAAGAGGAAGAAGAAGAAGAGGAAGAGGAAGAAGAAGGATAAGAAAGGGAGGGAGGGAGGTTATGTTGGCCTCATTTTTTTCCTTCCAAGCGTGAGGTGATAAGGGCACGATAGATCCTGGCTGCATCATTTATCTATATCAATAATCTACATATCAAAATGTATAATTTTGCACCTTGAAAAAAATGGATAGTTTGGGTCTTCCGCAAGTACAGTGATACCTCGTCTTACGAACCACTCTTCATTTATTTATTTATTTATTTATTTATTAGATTTGTATGCCGCCCCCTCTCCGTAGTCTCAGGGCGGCGTGATATGAACCCAGTGCTTAAGATTTTTCTGCCTCTTCTTACGAACTATTTTCACCTTATGATCCCAAGCCGCCACCGCTAGGGTGCCCCGCCTCTGGACTTCCGTTGGCAGCCAAAGCGCGGGATTCCCCTGAGGCTCCCCTCACTGGGAAACCCCACCTCCAGGCTTCCCTTGTCAGCCAAAGCGCAGGGATTCCCCCTGAGGTTCCCCTCGCTGGGATTCAAAGCAGTGCCGGCAAAAATCAAGGAAATCCCTTCATTTTCGCCGGCGCTGCTTCGGCTGGCAATGGAAGTTCGGAGGTGGGGTTTCCCAGTGAGGGGAGTCTCAGGGTAATCCCAGCGCTTCGGCTGGCAACGGAAGTCCAGAGGTGGGGATTCCCAGCGGCACAAGGCAAAAGGGGTGATTTTGGGATGGGGTTGCAGGCATTATTTGCTTTTACATTGATTCCTATGGGGAAAATTGCTTCGTCTTACGAACTTTTCATCTTACGAACCTGGTCACAGAACGAATTAAGTTCGTAAGACGAGGTATCACTGTACTTCTCTTGTTTGTTTGTTTTAAATTTACTACGGGTTTACACAGACTTGTTTATTTCTTGGAGAGGGAAAAAAGGATGGGAGATTTTTATGGCTGCGGCTGTTCACTTAATGATATTTTAAAAGTTTAGATAACTGCCAAGCGGTGCCCAAGGCCATGAAAACAATCCCCAAGCAAAGGGAGATATAGCAGGGTATGGCTGTGGTTTGGGTGACCCTAGCCGGGCTGTTCTTCCCTTGATCTTACAAATTGATGTAAAAGAGTAAACATTTCAACTCCAAGGCTTTGGGATTTGCCAAAATCCAGGCGCGAGGACAATTATTTGTTCTGCTTAGGTTCCCTTTTAAAGTTCCTTGCTTTTAACATTCTTCCCTATTACAGTCACGTCAAAACCAAAGAGGAGGAAACGTAATAAAACAAGAAACAAGCTTCCATGAGAACAGATTTTTTTTAAAAAATTGTAATACTGTATATTCTTTTTTAATATATAAATTTTATAAAATTATAAATATTTTAATATTAATATTAGTATTTAATATTATTATTTCCTATTAGACACTAATAAATGTACACAATAGAAAATTAATTATAATATACATATATGAAAGGAAATTATGATAATACAATTTTTTTTTTAAACCCTTCTTTCAATTTTCAATACAGGTCATCCTCAATTTATGATCACAGTGGAGCCCCCAAATTTCCATGGCTAAAACCGAGTTTGGCCCCATTTTTCGACCTCAGTCTTCCTCAGCAACCTAAAGATGTATGGACTTCAATTCCCAGAATTCCCCAGCCAGCCATAAGCATACATGAGGAAAAGAAAGTAGAATAGAATATAGAATAGAAAAGAATAGAATATAGAATAGAAAAGAATAGAATAGAAAATAGAAAAGAATAGAAAATAGAATATAGAATATAGAATAGGAAAGAATAAAATAGAAAATAGAATAGAATATAGAAAAGAATAAAATAGAAAATAGAATGGAATAGAATATAGAATAGAAAAGAATAAAATAGAAAATAGAATGGAATAGAATAGAAAATAGAATAGAAAATAGAATAGAAAATAGAATAGAAAAGAATATAGAATAGAAAAGAATAGAAAAGAATATAGAATAGAAAAGAATAGAATAGAAAATAGAATGGAATAGAATAGGAAATAGAATAGAATAGAATTCTTTACTGGCCAAGTGTGACTGGACACACAAGGAATTTGTCTTTGGTGCAGATGCTCTCAGAGTACATAAAAGAAAAAAATAAATCCGTCAAGAATCATAAAGTACAACACTTAACGATAGTCCGGGTACAAATAAGCCATCAAATCATATTAGGAACCAATCAGTATAAATGCTAAGTATACAAGCCCCAAAGCATGAAAACAAAGCACCTGAATTAAAACACTCAGAAATGATGCTACCAGACACCTCCTCATTTTATTTTTTCTTTTATCTCTTCAGCCTTTCATCATCCTTCCTTTGCTTGGCTCTGCTGCTCTTCCGCCCATAGAAACCTCCTTTTTAGGTTATCTCCTTTTGTTGCCTGTAAGCTGATAGAGGGAACAATGCTGGCAAACATTTGCTGGCTCCTGCAAATCGGGAATCCATATCAAATTGTATTTTCTCCCTTGCTCCTGACCTCCTTCCTCCCTGTTGTGATTGGAAGAAGGAGATTAAGAAGAGACTGGGTGGCTATTGGTCTGAAATGGTGCAGGGGGTCCTATCTGAGGGGTTGGTCTAGAACAGTGTTTCCCAACCTTGGCAACTTGAAGATATTTGGACTTCAACTCCCAGAATTCCCCAGCCAGCAAATGCTGCCTGGGGAATTCCGGGAGTTGAAGTCCAGATATCTTCAAGTTGCCAAGGTTGGGAAACACTGGTCTAGAAGACCTCCAAGATCCCTTCCAACTCTGTGATTCAACCCTTCCAAGCAAATTCTCCACCCCACTGTGGGAAAATCAGAGTTTGTCCAGGTTTGTTGCAAACAACCATCCGTGGTTTGCAAACTACAAAATGGAGGATGGGAATATGTCCCTTGCATGGTAAGGAAGGAGTGGAGGACACATGCGGCTCCAAGGTGTTGAATCGAGTTCTGTCACTATGAAAATCAGGGCCATCCAAACTTAGCAGCCTTAAGACTTGTGGAGTTCAACTCCCAGAATTCCGAAGGAAGGAAGGAAGGAAGGAAGGAAGGAAGGAAGGAAGGAAGGAAGGAAGGAAGGAAGGAAGGAAGGAAGGGGTGGAAGGAAAGGAAGGGACGGAAGGGACGGAAGGAAGGAAGGAAGGAACAGGAGGAAGGAAAGGAAGGGAGGAAGGGACGGAAGGAAGGAACAGGAGGAAGGAAAAGAATGGAGGAAGGGACGGAAGGAAGGGAGGGAGGGAAGAAAGGAAAGGGAAGGGAGGAAGGAACAGGAGGAAGGAAAGGAAGGGAGGAAGGGACGGAAGGAAGGGAGGGAGGGAAGAAAGGAAAGGAGGAAGAAAGGAAGGGAAATGGAGGGAGGGAAGTAAGGAAGGGAAATGGAGGGAGGGAAGGAAGGGAAATGGAGGGAAGGAAGAAAGGAACAGGAGAAAGGAAAGGAAGGGACGGAAGGAAGGCAGGGAGGGAAGGCAGGAAGGAAGGAAGGAAGGAGGGTGGGGGAAGGAAGCAGGGGAAGGAAGCGGGGGAAGGAAGGGAGGGTAGTTCGATCTTGACCCTCTCCAGGTTGACTCATCCTTCCATCCTTCCAAGGAGGGTAAAATGAGGACCGGGATGGTTGGGGGGCTATGTGCCGATTCTGTAAACCCCTGTAGTGCTGTGCGTTCCCAGAACCCTTGCTTGACTCCTTGTCCTGCCTCGGTCTGACCCACCACAGCTTGTCCTGGGATTCTTAGCGCACATCTGCTAAAACTGTCACCCATTTACGAGAATACGGTTTTTGCTTTTTTTGGGACACAGATATAAATACCTGCCGTGGGAATGTGGAAGCTGGATGGCATGCAGGAAGAGATGTGGCCAGAACCAGTTCAATCTTAGTTGCAAAATTCAGACCAAGTGGTGGATCCCCCCCCCCAAGTGTTTCCAAGAGCAGAGGAGAGGACATGGAGGGAAAAAATGATGTCCGATATTTTTCTCTGCGTTTATAATACCGGATTTTTCAGAGTACAATATGCACCTTAGTTTTGGGGGAGGAAGATAGGGGAAAGAATCTGCTTATCAGGTATTCATCTGGCTAGTGTCCTTAGTCTGGTCAGTTTCAGCACCTTATTTTATCCCCTGGTGAGGGCTTTAAAATACCTTATTTGGAGAGAATACCAATGAAAGAGCTTGCAAGCCAGTAAGAGCTGGGAACATTGTTAGCACCTGGTTAGGGCAGGAAAGAAACATTTGGAGCAAGTTAAAGCAATAAAAAAACCCCTACAAAGACAGGATTTGGAAAACATTCTTTGCAGAGAGTAGCAGTGAAAGAGCTTGCAAGATGTAAGAGCTGGGAACATCATTAGCACCTGGTTAGGGCTGGAAAGAAACATTTGGAGCAAGTTAGAGCAATGAAAAAAAACCTGCAAAGACTTAGGGCTTGGAAAACAGCAGAGAATAGTAATGAAAGAACTTGCAAGCAAGTAGAGCTGGAAACATCATTAGCACCTGGTTAAGGCTGGAAAGAAACTTACTCAGAGCAAGTTAGAGTAATGAAAAAAACTCTTCAAAGACTTAGGGCTTGGAAAACATTCTTTGCAGAGAGAAACAATGAAAGAGCCTACAAAATAAGAGATAGGAAGATCTTCAGCAGCTAGTTAGGGCTGGGGGGGAAAAGCTTCAAGAAAAAAAAGCTGCATTCAGTATATAAGATGCAGCTTAATTTTCAGCCTATTTTAGGCGTATTATATTCCAAAAAAATATGTTAAGTATACATATGTTTTAACTTCTCTCGCTGATGCAGTTCTTCTCAAATGGTGGTGATACCAGGTGTGTGTGTGACCTCAGGGAATGTGCTTGTTTTGCCGCAGGTTGTAGGACGTGCGTCTTACCTGACAATTTCTTTTCTTTTTTATTCTTTTCAAAATGTTTATGCCCATACATAAACCATATTATCAACACAGGACTCGCTGATACATTTATCCAAAATATCATAAACAAATATCCAAAGTTGCACCAGTGTGCCTTCCGTCCCCTGTCCAATCGTCTCTCCTTATCTCATTTATCTTTTCTTCCTTTCAAATATGTTCACCTATACTTTTATATCTTTTCTTCTATTCGTTTCTTTGCTTATATTATTACATACCTTTCTCTTCAATGTGTATTATGTATTGCACAAAATAAATAAATAAATAAATAAATAAATAATCTCCCGTCTGTTTTCCTTCTATATTTCGTATTTTCCCCTCCCTCCATCTCCCTCTCTCCCTTCTTTCTCCCTCCTAGTGTGTTTTTCAGAGTCTGTGCATGGCTGACTGAGAAAGGAAAGTTTGGGCGAGCCCAGGTAACTGACACTTACTCACTCAACATTGTCCTGGCCCTGCCAAGCTACACAGTGCTCTGCCCCCACCTGTCATTGGATACAAAAGCCACCACAATTTGGTTGCTAACACACACCCTTGTGTGTTGAATACACTGTTGACAGCTTGACAATGGATCCTTATATGTTTCAGACAGCATAAACAAGGAAGGCATTAGCTAAAAGCAACTTTCTCAGTCTGGTAACTTTCTAAATGTTGTCCGGCCGTTAAGTCATACCTACCTCTCTATTTTTATCTTCAAGACTTTACAGCTAAGTGAGACTTTTTAGAGTTTCCACAGGCTCCCAAGGCTGGTTTACACTGCGGTTGAAATAACAACTCTGCAAGGATTAGCTGATTTCCCAACTCAAAGAGTGGTCAACAGTTAAGTAGAAATACAAAAGTCTCAAAACCCCCAAGCAAAAATACACACTAGGTCCCTAAAGGCTTAGGACAAAATTATCTATCTATCTATCTATCTATCTATCTATCTATCTATCTATCTATCTATCTATCTATCTATCTATCTAATCTCTCTATCTAATCTATCTAATCTATCTATCTATCTATCTATCTATCTTATCTATCTATCTATCTATCTATCTAATCTATCTATCTATCTATCTATCTATCTATCTATCTTATCTATCTATCTATCTATCTATCTATCTATCTATCTAATCTCTCTATCTAATCTATCTAATCTATCTATCTATCTATCTTATCTATCTATCTATCTATCTATCTATCTATCTATCTATCTATCTATCTATCTATCCTATCTATCCATCTATCCATCCATCCAACCAACCAACCAACCAACCAACCTATTCATCCATCCAACATACCTATCCATTTACTTATGTATCCATCCAATCTATCCATTATATCTATCCATGTTACGGGTAGCTCACCTATATATCCCTCCCTCCCTCCATCCATCCATCCATCCCACTTATTTATCCCCCTGTCTACTCAACCAACTATCTGCCATATTTTTTGGAGTATAAGATGCACCTTTTCCTCCCTAAAAGAGGCTGAAAATGTGGGTGCATCTTATACAATGTAGCTTTTTCTAAGATTTTTTTCCCAGCCGTAATGAGGTGCTAACGATCTTCCGGGCTTGCAGGATTTTTTCATTGCTACTCCAAAGACGTTTTTTTCTAGCCCTAAGTCTTTGCAGGCTTGTTTTCATTGCTACTCCCTCTAAAAAAGGTTTTTTAAAGCCCTAACCAGATATTAAAATAACGTGCTAAAGCTGACCAGATTAAGGACCCTAGCCAGGTGAATACCTGGTAGATAATTTTTCCCCCTATTTTCCTTCCCTAAAACCAAGCTGCGTCTTATACTCTGAAAAATACGGTACTTGTCTATCTACCTATCTATTTCACCAACATACCTACCTATCCATCCCTTTACCTTTATCTTATAGGGCCACCTATTTGAGCCTCATTTGAGCATCAAGCTAATTACCTCCTGCTTAGAAGGTTGAGAGTTCAATCCTAGGTAGCAACAGATATTTCTCTCCCCGGGTACAAGGAAAAAAAGAAATCTCTGAGAACTTCACATGGGGAGCAGTCCCCCCCCCTCTCTCTCAGCCCCACCCACCTCACAGGGGGGTTGTTATGGGGAAACTAGGAGAAGAAAGACTCAATTAGGTACTTTCGTTGCCTTGAGTTGTTGTTAAAAAGAATACAAGGTGGGATTAAAGGCCTCTAGAATGAAAAATAAAAACCAATAAATCCAGCCACCCAAACATTAGAGGAAAATGCAAATTATTTTTTTTACCCGAGCACTGGAAGAACCTGAAATGCTAGCAGTGAAGTCCTAAAACTTCCCCGCCAGCTTGACTTTTGAGTGCTAGAGAAACATCTTTCAGCTGTGGCGAGGGGGGCGTTTGCCCAGATTCGCCTGGTGCACCAGTTGCGGCCCTATTTGGACCGGGAGTCACTGCTCACAGTCACTCACGCCCTCATCACCTCGAGGCTCGACTACTGTAATGCTCTCTACATGGGGCTACCTTTGAAAAGTGTTCGGAAACTTCAGGTCGTGCAGAATGCAGCTGTGAGAGCAATCATGGGCTTTCCCAAATATGCCCATGTTACACCAACACTCCGCAGTCTGCATTGGTTGCCGATCAGCTTCCGGTCACAATTCAAAGTGTTGGTTATGACCTATAAAGCCCTTCATGGCACCGGACCAGAATATCTCAGGGACCACCTTCTGCTGCACGAATCCCAGTGACCGGTTAGGTCCCACAGAGTGGGTCTTCTCCGGGTCCCGTCAACTAAACAATGTCGCTTGGCGGGACCCAGGGGGAGAGCCTTCTCTGTGGCAGCCCCAGCCCTCTGGAACCAACTGCCCCCAGAGAATAGAATTGCCCCCACTCTCCTTGTCTTTCGTAAGCTTCTTAAAACCCACCTCTGTCACCAGGCATGGGGGAACTGAGATACTCTTTCCCCCTAGGCCTTCACAATTTTATGCATGGTATGTCTGTATGTATGTTTTATAATAAGGGTTTTTAAGTGTTTTAATATTGGATTGTTTATGCTGCTTTTATTACTGTTGTTAGCCGCCCCGAGTCTACGGATCCGAGTCTACAAATCCAATAAATAAATAAATAAATAAATAAATAATAAAGAGTGGGTTTGTTCTGCTAGCAAAGCCGTTCAGGGGGGTTTAAGCGTTTTAATCTGGCCTCCTTAAGCACAAGTGTCGTATTTATCAGCCGCTCTGTTTACACGCAGTTCCTGCTGTCCAAAGTACACATTATTTAATCTTCTTTTACAGCCGGTACAGACTGCCCCCGGGAATGGACCGTAAAGAAGTTTTATCAGAGTACATTTTTCTCGAGAGCCGTTTTAAAAAAAAGTACAGCAGATTTCGTCCGTTAATCTTTTGTGCAAACCCTTTTTTTTTTGGTAGACTTAAGCCCTCTGAAGTTAGGAAGACAAATTAATTGCTGCTTTTTTTTCCTTTTTTTGGTAAGATGGAAGCTGTGATAAAACTCTGACCTTGGGACAGTCCCTCTCTGTCTTGGCCCAACCCCACCTTGCAGGGTTGCTGTTGAGAGGAGGAGCAGGAGGAGGAGGAAAGTGTATTGGGACATTTATTTATTATTTATTTAGTTATTGGACTTTTATGCCGGCCCTCTCCGAGGACTCGGGGCGGCTTACAACATAGAATAGGACAATATATAACTTCTTATATGTTGGCCGCCTTGAGTTATTTGTAAAAATTAATAAAAAGCAGGATGCAGGTAATCCTCGATTTACAGCCATTGATTTAAGGGACCGTTCGGAGTTGCAACGGCACAGGAAAAAAATTCATTTATGACCATTTTTCACACTTATGACCATTGCAGCGATCACGCGATCAAAATTTGGACGCTTGGCAGCTGCTTCGTATTTATGACGGTTGCACAATTAAAGTCCATGTGGGGGGTGGGGGGGCAGATTCGCTTAACGACCGCTTTACTACTGTTAACAATGGCACCAATTCACTTAATACCATGGCAAGAAAGGTCATGAAACAGGCAAACACTCACTGCAACCAGGGTCTGGCTTAGCAGTGGGAAGCTCGGGGCTCATCCGCGGTCGTAAGCCGAGGACCGCCTGGGTACATAAATGACATTTCCAAAGGCCCAACTGGCTGCAGGCAGCTGGGACAAGACGAAGACAAAACCCCGAGAGATTTGAAAAGGGCTCGGTAGCGGAGTCTGGGCAGGCCCAGGAAAGGGCAGGTGAGGTGAGAGAGAGACGGTGTTGATTTAGGAGAGGCGGAGGGGGGGCTGAAGGGTTTGGAGCAGAAAACGGACATTTTTTTAGGGAGTGCCACAGCGGGCAAGCCTGGAGACCGTCAGGGCTCGAGAGGGGGAAAACGTCGCTTTGGCTGCCATTGATTGGCAGCCTCACTTCGCTCACAGGGGTCTCCGGCCCAGGGTAAATAAACCACCATGTGTTCTTCTGGCAAAGGGGGATATTTGGCATCGGACCAGAATATCTCCGGGACCGCCTTCTGCCGCATGAATCCCAGCGACCGGTTAGATCCCACAGAGTTGGCCTTCTCTGGGTCCCGTCAACTAAGCAATGTCGTTTGGCGGGACCAAGGAGAAGAGCCTTCTCTGTGACGGCCCTGACTCTCTGGAACCAGTTCATAGAAACATAGATGTCTGACGGCAGAAAAAGACCTCATGGTCTGCCGTTCTAATCTCTGGGGGGAGTTGATTCCAGAGGGCCGGGGCCGCCACAGAGAAGGCTCTTCCCCTGGGGCCCGCCAAACGACATTGTTTGGTCGATGGGACCTGGAGAAGGCCAACTCTGTGGGACCTTATCGGCCGCTGGGATTCGTGCGGTAGAAGGCGGTTCCGGATGTATTCTGGCCCAATGCCATGCAGGGCTTTAAAGGTCATGACCAACACTTTGAATTGTGACCGGAAACCGATCGGCAGCCAGTGCAGGCCACGGAGTGTTGCAGAAACTTGGTTTTCCCACAGGTATTTTATCACCCAAACTCCATCGCATCACGTGTGCCAGTCAACAGACAAATCAGAACGGAAGATGTGACCTAATGAAAGCCACCAAGCTCGGAAAGCACCAAATATTTATTCATTTATTCTTCAAAAGAGGGTAAAGACCACAGCGCAACACATGTCATTCCAGGAGAGAAACACAACTGTGCTTGCTAACAAACCTCAAAGCCTTTTGGAGCTTTGCTTCCCGTGATCCTAAGCCATCTAACCCAAAATCCTAGCCCAAGCAAAGCAGAAGGCCTCTTCCTGGGAAATTTAATTTTTTTTTAAAAGAGCTCGGATGAAATCCTTAGTGGCTGGATGATTTGATAATGATTGAGAACTGACTTTCTAAGAAATAGAAATGTGCTCTAAAGCAAACCAAAAAAAAACCCTTCTAGGTGTTACTCATACAACTTCCCAGAAGAACCGTCTCTCGTTTTTTCAAGGTTTATTTTTTTACAAGGCCTTGAAAGAAGTAGAAGCAATAGTTTTTAAAAAAGAAAAATGTAAGAACCCCATCTTTTTCAAAGCCAGACAGGAGGCTGTCCCTGACCTAAATCCCACTTAAGAACCAAGCGCTCAGTGGATTCAAATCTCACAATATTTACTTTTTCGAACATTGCCAAGGATTCACAGACTTACATACAGGGAAAAAGACGAGGGCTGTGCACAGACAGCAGAAGAAGAGAGTTGGAAGGGATCTTGGAGGTCTTCTAGTCCAGCCACCCTGCTCGGATCACCCTGGTATATATGTCGGATCACCCTGGTATATTGAAGGTACCATCCTGGTCTCCCTTAATTTTAAAATTTCAGCTAAAAACATTTGATACATACATATATATATATATGTAGATTGTTCTGAGTTCGGGTTTTGCCCCGTGTAATGATTTGAGTGTCTATGCGACGTTTCGGTGAAATCACATTCACCATCATCAGGCTGAAGTTTTGAGCTTCGTGCTGTTGTAAATTTTTACAACATATTTACAACAGCACGAAGCTCAAAACTTCAGCCTGATGATGGTGAATGTGATTTCACCGAAACATCGCATAGACACTCAAAACATTACACGGGGCAAAACCCGAACTCAGAACAATCTACACACACACACACACACACATATATATATACATATATTGTTGTTATTATTATTAAGTTCCCTTCCAGCGCCTTTCTAATTCCAATTCAGTTTGCATTCAGATGTCAATTACAGCAGTGTTTCCCAACCTTGGCAACTTGAAGACATCTGGACTTCAACTCCCAGAATTCCCCAGCCAGCATTCGCTGGCTGGGGAATTCTGGGAGTTGAAGTCCAAATGTCTTCAAGTTGCCAAGGTTGGGAAACACTGGGCTAGAGATTGAGACAGATTAAAAGAATCCTGGCTTTTCTCGTGTTTGATGGGTCAAGAGCCAAATAAAAAACGAGCCGGCGAACTTTCTTCCCAACAGATGCTGCATTTTTAATGGACAGGACATTCAGGGCAAAAAACATTTTAATTACCTTCAGATCGAAGCTACAAATACTGACTGCGTCATCGTCTTTCTCTCTCCGCTTCCTTTTCTGTAAGAAGAGAAAAAAACAGAAAAACAGCCGTTACGCACGGACGCTTCAAGCTCTACGGATGGGATCTGCTTTGCGAGGTGGGTCATTTTGTCCTAAAAAGAAAAACTCAACCTCAAAACTCTCATTTAAAAAAAAAAAAAAGATAGTTATAACCCAGTGGGATAAATGTCATTCTGGCCACGAACCTCATTCCGACTTGACGTGTAAATGATAGGTT
Source organism: Erythrolamprus reginae (assembly GCF_031021105.1). Taxonomy (NCBI): domain Eukaryota; kingdom Metazoa; phylum Chordata; class Lepidosauria; order Squamata; family Dipsadidae; genus Erythrolamprus; species Erythrolamprus reginae. Next base: position 96,063,219 of record NC_091955.1, read on the forward strand.
TCAAAAATGTCCTCGACTCTTTTTTACTTGTGTAAGTGATGAAAAGGGTTTGTGAAAAGAAAAAAGGAAGGAAGGAAGAAAAGGAAGGCAAGAGGCACAGATTAATATAAGCCCGACACCTGGAAATATTTCAAGAATGTACTTAATGCAGTAAGAGATCTGCTGGGGCTCCTGAACTCACAATTATGTTTATTATTATAATAAAAGAAAAGGGTGATGGGAGGGAGGGTCAGCCTCTCTTGCTGCTAGTTGGTTCTTACACACCAACAAAACTTGTAATTATCTTTTCATCTTATGGCTTCTGGCAAGCAAAGCCTCCCTCCCACTGTCCAGAAGGATATCATTTTCCCACTGTCCAGAAGGATATCATTTTCTGTCTTACTGTCCAGAAGGATATCATTTTCTGTCTTCCCTTTCTGGGTAAAGTTCTTATAATGCAAGGAGGCTGCCTCTTACTTATTGGTGTGTTTTTCATCCTGCCTTTATTGTTTTTTACAAATAGCTCAAAAGTGGGGAAGGCAGCTAATGCAACTTCTCCTCCTCCGTTTTCCACATAACAACAGTCCTGTGAGGTAGGCTGGGCAGAAAGAGGAGGGAGACACACACACAGAGGGAGAGAGAGAGATGAGACAGACAGACAGACACAGAGAGATGAGAGACACAGATATATAGATAGCTAGAGAGAGAGACAGAGACAGAAGGAGAGAGAAAGAGGGAGAGGGAAAGGGAGACAGACACAGAAAAACAGAGACAGACATAGACAGGAAGAGTAAGAGAAAGAGAAAGAAAGGCAAAGAGGCAGAGAGAGAGAGAGAAAGGCAGAGAGGCAGAGATGAGAGACAGACAGAGAGATGACAGAGATAGAGAGAGAGAAAGAGAGAGAAGGGGGAAAGGGAGAAAGACACAGAGAAGCAGAGACAGAGAGACATGGAGAATGAGAGAAAGAGAAAGAGAGAGAGAGAAAGAGAGGAAGGCAGACAGAGAGACAGAGAGAGGGAGAGACATAGAACCAGAAAAACAGGGGGAGAGAGAGAGAGAGAGAAAAAGAAAGAAATAAAGAAAGGCAGGGAGACAGAAAGAGAGTGTGAGAGAGAGGGAGACAGACACAGATAAACAGAGATAGAGACACAGAGACAGGAGTGAGAGAAAGACAAAGAGAGGGAGAGAAAGAGATGAGAGACAGACAGACAGAGACAGAGAGATGACAGAGAGAGAGAGAGATAAAGGGAGACAGACACAGAGAAACAGACGGAGAGATAGGGAGAGTGAGAGAAAGAGAGAGAAAGGCAGAGAGGCAGAGATAGAGGCAGAAAAACAGGGAGAGCGAGAGAGAGAAAGAGAAAGAAGGAAAGAAAGAAAGAAAAAGAAAGGCAGAGAGACACAGAAACAGAGTGAGAGAGACGAAGACAGAGAAAGAGACACAGAGACACAGAGAAAGAGAGAGGGAGATATGTATATATATACAGTATTATTTTCCCACCATGGGTGACTATACACTGCATTATATAAACTCCCGGCCATTCAAGCTTCCCTCCCCGACGTCGGGCTCTCCCTGGTTCCAATCCCAGACTTGAAAGGAAGTTCAAAAGTTTGTTTTGTAAGACCGGCTAGACTTGTTTCGTGGGGCCTGCCTCGACAGGGCCCTTAATTCTTTTCGGCAACTGCCGAGGTTCCTACCAACAACAGAACCCGGGCGGCAAAGCCAGCTGGCTCTCCTTTTTGCTAACATCGGATACCCAAAATGAGAAAACCATGGCCAGGCAAAGTCACCAGAGGCCCATCCGTCCAATTCTCCCAAGATCCGCTCGCATGGAAAAATATATTTAATTCAGAATACTGTCTGTGAGAAACCACAAAAGGGTGGGGGGAGCCATCAGTATTATTGCAAGCTCAGTAAAAGTGACGAAAAGCAGCAACTGTTATTACAGGGGGGGGAAATGAGATTTTTTTTCCCCTCTCTCTCTAAAATGACTCTTCACAAGGATGAGGTCAGCTAGATATCTTTTAAACAAAGCATGAAAACGTCTTTGGCAGAAGTTCAAAGTTTTTTTTAAAAGTTTCATGTTATTTCTAACAATATATCTGTCATTCCTCTTTTTATTTTTTATTTTTTTGAAAAGGCCCCTTTGAAATCCGCAGGCCTTGTTCATGAATGGATGCTTCTCTGGCCCACCCACTGGGTGGCTGGCGATGGGTCCAAAACGCACAATTAAAATTGTTGCAGACACAACAGCGCAAACCGAGCAGGGCAAAGGCAGCAAATGAGGCGTTAACAAGTCAAGGGAAGGGATGCAGGGACATTCATAATGCAGCCCAAGCTTTCTGGTCGCTAAGCGAGACACTTGCTAAGTGGGTTTTTTTTTAATGTATGTATGTATGTATGTGTGTGTGTGTGTGTGTGTGTGTGTATGTATGTATGTATGTAGCCCCCCTACAAGGACTCTGGGCGGCTTACAGCATGTATATACACTGCTCAAAAAAAAATAAAGGGAACACTTAAACAACACAACATAACTCCAAGTAACTCAAACTTCTGTGAAATCAATGTATCTATCTATCATCTATCTATCTATCTATCTATCTATCTATCTATCATCTATCTATCTATCTATCATCTATCTATCATCTATCTATCTATCATCTATCGTCTATCATCTATCATCTATCTATCTATCTATCTATCTATCATCTATCATCTATCTATCTATCTATCATCTATCATCTATCTATCTATCTATCTATCATCTATCTATCTATCTATCATCTATCTATCTATCTATCTATCATCTATCTATCATCTATCATCTATCTATCTATCATCTATCTATCTATCTATCATCTATCTATCTATCTATCTATCATCTATCTATCTATCTATCTATCATCTATCTCTATCTAACTATCTATCTATCATCTATCTATCATCTATCTATCTATCTATCATCTATCTATCTATCATCTATCTATCTATCATCTATCTATCATCTATCTATCTCTATCTCTATCTATCTATCTATCTCTATCTATCTATCTATCTATCTATCATCTATCTATCTCTATCTCTATCTATCTATCTATCTCTATCTATCTATCTATCTCTATCTATCTATCTATCTATCTATCTCTATCTATCATCTATCATCTATCTATCTATCTATCTATCATCTATCTATCATCTATCTATCTATCTATCATCTATCTATCTATCTATCATCTATCTATCTCTATCTATCTCTATCTATCTATCTCTATCTATCTATCTATCTCTATCTATCTATCTATCTATCTCTATCTATCATCTATCATCTATCTATCTATCTATCTATCTATCTATCTATCTATCTATCTATCTACCTATCTATCTACCTATCTCTATCTATCTCTATCTATCTATCTATCTCTATCTCTATCTCTCTATCTATCTATCTATTTCTATCCATCCATACATACATACATCCAATTTGTATGCCGTCCAACTCCCTAGGGACTCTAGGCAGCTCACAACCAGAACTAAAACATACAAATGATGGTCTCTTCTGTCCATCTGTGGTCATTCTGTTTCTGTTTAGCTTATTTAATATCTCTGGAAGGACGATCCAGTGAGTCATGAGTTGCCTAATGCCCATCATATTTAAAAATACAGTTAAGCGTTTAAACGGCACAAGCGCTTTGACCTTCTACTCATCATTTCTACTGAAATGAGCTGAAAATAACTCCTTTTACCATGTGCCTTAGTAATATAATGAACTCCAGGCTGAGATTAAGAGCAAACAGAGTAGTTCACAAGAAAAAATCGTAAGAATGCAGAAACAGCCTAATTCCAAGAATTATTAATCCCTTTGCATTTATGGACATCAAACCAGCATTTCTCTCTTAAGAGACCCACGTCAGGGCCAGAAGCTGCTTGGAATGATGAGGTTTCTTTTATTTAAAGGGTTAAATAAAGTTCAGGAGGGAACTGTTTTTCATAGGAAAGTGAACACAAGAACAAGGGGACACAATCTGAGGTTAGTGGGGGAAAGATCAGAAGCCATGTGAGAAAATATTATTTGACTGAAAGAGTCGTAGATGCTTGGAACAAACTTCCAGCAGACATGGTTGGTAAATCCACAGTCACTGAGTTTAAACATGCCTGGGATAAACACAGATCCACCCTAAGATAAAACACAGGAAATAGTATAAGGGCAGATTGGATGGACCAGGAGGTCTTTTTCTGCTGTCAGTCTTCTATGTGTCTATACCAAACGGCTAAGCCGTGGAGAAATATCAGTAGCTGAGGAAGCAGGTTGTTGCCACAGTTATGCTGGGGCATCCCCCTCTGGGGATGGGGGAAGCTCTTTTCGCCCTCCCCAGGCATTGAATTATGGGTGTGAGCACTCGTGCATGCGCGATAATGCACACATAGACTCTTTCGGCACCTGAGGGAAAGAAAGGTTCTCCATCCCTGTTGTAGGTCATCTAGTCCAACCCCCTGCTCAGGCAGGAGACCCTGCACCATTTCTGACCAATGGCAGTCCAATCCCTTCTTGTAAGTCTCAAGGGATGAAGCCCCCACAACGTCCGAAGGGAAGCCATTCCGTGGGCTGATGGTTCTTACGGTCAGAAAGTTCCTCCTTATTTCTAGGGTGAATCTCCCCCTGTTCAGTTTCAGTCCCAGTTTTCAAAAACAGGCCTTTCTAATTCGGAGGGTCCTCTAAGACCAGCAAAAAGAATGATTTCTTTTTTAAAAAATATATATATATATATTTATTAAATTTTATTACAACAAACAAAACAAAAATACTTAAAGAAAAAGTGCCCAACACCAATAAACCCCACCACCATTTAGGGGGTTAAATTATTTGCAATAAGTTTCAATTTCTTCCTTAGCTCCGGTTTACATTTCTTTACATACAAAAAGTGATTGGAATTTATTTTTCACATTGTCGTCATAAATTCTACTTAAGATATAATTTTTCACCTTATTCCATCGTGCCATCAGCTTCTCCAATTTATTTTCACCAAAGTTATTTAACCTTATTTCCATGATTTCGATGTGGATGTGGTCCACCATGTACCAGTACCAATTCTGGATTGTCCATTTATTGCTATCCTTCAAAAAAGAATGATTTCTCACTTCCCCCCTCCTGTTTCCTGGATATGGCAATAGATTAGGATCACTGCCTTAAAGAACGGCCTCTTTGGCCCCAGGATCAAAGTGGGGAAGATCATACGGTTACATGACTTTTAAAAACTCTGTTATAATGGAGAATAAATCCCCAGGGGAAAAAGGTTGCGTTGATTTACGAGATGAAAGGATGACAGCCAGCAATTAAAGGGAAGGAAGTGGGAGGGAGAACCCGACATGGAGGGCTTTGCTAAAAGCGATGAAGATAAGCCAACCACGATCGCTTTGGTTCTGTTATTTCTCAACCTTGGTACTTTGAAGATGCTGGACTTCAATTCCCAGAATCCACCCCCAGCCTGCATGTTTTCAGTTGGGTGGACGTCCACTCCCAGAATTCCCCAGCCAACATCCTTTCAGATGGGGCGGATTCAAATGCAAAAAAATGGCCCAACAGGCAAACTGGAGGTTTGGAAAAGTGGACTTCTAGTTTTATTTTATTATTATTTATTATTATTATTTTTATTTATTGGATTTGTATGCCGCCCCTCTCCGCAGACTCCGGGCGGCTAACAACAGTAATAAAACAGCATATAATAATAATCCAATACTAAAAACAGTTAAAGTTTGCCCGTTGGGCTATTTTTCACCCTCCTGAGAATTCAGGGAAGCCTCCTGAAGCCTGGGGAGAGCAAAAACAGCCTTCCCCAAGGCTGAAAACCATCTGGAGCTGCCCCCACGTGTCCTCATATATGGCTTTGCATGCCACCTGCCGCATGAGTCCCAGCGACCGGTCAACTCCCACAGAGTCGGCCTTCTCCAGCTCCCGTCAACTAGACAATGTCACTTGGCGGGGCCTTCTCTGTGGGGGCCCCAGCCCTCTGGAATCAGCTCCCTCCGGAGATTCGTACTGCCCCCACCCTCCTCACCTTCCGCAAGAGTCTTAAGACTCACCTGTGTCGCCAGGCTTGGGTCGATTAGACTCTAGCCCCCTGGCCAATGAATGCCACCTAGGGTTGCTGTTTGAGTGGGCATGGCTGGTTTTTAATAAAATTGGGGGGTTTAGATTAATACACTGCTCAAAAAAAATAAATTAAAGGGAACACTTAAACAAGACAATATAACTGCAAGTAAATCAAACGTCTGTGAAATCAAACTGTCCACTTAGGAAGCAACACTGATGGACAATCAACTTCACCTGCTGTTGTGCACATTCAACTTTGTACAAAACAAAGGATTCAATGAGACCATTTCATTCATTCAGATCTAGGACGTGTTCTTTGAGGGTTCCCTCCTGAGCAGTATAGATTCAGATTTAAATTAATTTGATTTAGGTTTCTATACTGTATTATCTTTTCTATCTGTTGTTAGCCGCCACGAGTCCTCGGAGAGGGGCGACATATAAATCCAATAATGATAATTAATAATAATAATTAATAATAATAATAATAATGATAATGATAATAATAATAATGTTGATGATGATGATAAAACAATGATAATAAAACAATAATAATAATACAGTAATAATAACAATATTATTATTATTATTATTATTATTATTATTATTATTATTATTATTATTAACAACATAGAAGAAGACTGACGGCAGAAAAAGACCTCATGGTCCATCTAGTCTGCCCTTATACTATTTCCTGTATTTTATCTTACAATGGATCTATGTTTATCCCAGGCATGTTTAAATTCAGTTACTGTGGATTTACCAACCACGTCTGCTGGAAGTTTGTTCCAAGGATCTACTACTCTTTCAGTAAAATAATATTTTCTCACGTTGCTTCTGATTTCCCCCCCAACTAACTTCAGATTGTGCCCCCTTGTTCTTGTGTTCACTTTCCTATTAAAAACACTTCCCTCCTGGACCTTATTTAACCCTTTAACATATTTAAATGTTATTATTTATTAGACTTGTATGCTGCCCCTCTCCAAAGACTCGGGGCGGAATAACGTAACATAACGTAACATACAATGGTTTGCCATCACGGCCCTCTACCATTCCAATCCAATGGTTGTACCATCTCTTCTGGAAAACCTCCAGTGATGCAGCACCCACAACCTCTGAAGGCAAATCATCCCACTGATCAATTGTTCTTACTGTCAGGGAATTTCCCCTCAGTTCCAGGTTGCTTCTCTCCTTCATTAGTTTCCATCCATTGTTTTTTGTCTTGTCTTGTGGTGCTTTGAAGAATAGGTGGGTCCCCACTACTTGGGGGGGGGGGTGTCCATCATGTACTGGAATATTGACATCATGTCACCCATAGTCCTTCTCTTCGTTACAGCAGACAGATCCAATTCCTGCAACCGTTCTTTGTATGTTGTAGCTTCCAGGACCCTAATCATCCACCCATTAAGATGGGTGGACTTCCACCCCCAGAATTCCCCAGTCATACCCACCCGTCTTAAAAATTGCCAGGGTTGAAAAACATCGGTATAATTACAGTCCTGCCTGCAATGCTGCACAACCATTTGAAGCACAAACATGATACGACAGGCAAACAAAACAAAGCAGAGAATCCATTTACTTTGACTTACCAAACTAAAATCCCACTGCGATCCAGGCGTTAGAAACGTGAACGAACTTCCTCGTCGCAAAGGGTACCTGCAGGCAGAAAAGGTTTATCTATATATAAAACCATACTCTGGTATCTTTGCTTTCCCGCCCTCTAAATAAATGGGTCAGCACAATCTGGGCTCCACTGATTCTATGGGGCTCCGTGGCCGTGATACTACTTGCCCCCAGGAGAGGAACAAGGCCTGGTTCTTCCAGCAGGCTCTGAGTAAGATATATGTGTGGTCCCACTTAAGTGAGAGGCATCTAATTTATTCCTCCCAGAAGCTTTTAACACGGTTTCCAATTCTCTGCAAACTGCCCAGAGTCACACTGATGAGTGGGTGGTGTTAAAGATCAAATAATTAAACAGTTAAATAAGACTGTCAATTTCATCGGCCTTAATACCGTATTTTTTAGAGTATAAGACACACCTTTTTCCTCCCTAAAGGAGGCTGAAAATTTGCGTGCGGCTTATACTCAGAATGTAGCTTTTTCGAACCGCTAGCTTACTGGCTTGCAAGCTTTTTAAAATTGCTAATCACTTCAAAGAATGTTTCCTCTAGCCCTAACGAGGTGCTAACGATCTTTCTGGCTTGCAGGCTTTTTCATGGCTACTCTCTCTGAAGGAGTTTTTTTCCCCAGCCCTAAATTTTTGCAAGCTTTTTTTCATTGCTACTCTCTCCAAATAAAGTTTTTTTAAAGCCTTAACCAGGGGATAAAATAATGTGGTGAAGATGACTAAGGACGCTAGCCAGATGAATACCTGGTAGGCAGATTTCTCCCACCCACCCCTATTTTCCTCCCAAAAAACCTAAGGTGCGTCTTATACGGTAATTAAGGCGGCTGCCAAGGAAGCTTTAAAACGATTTCAAATGACTTTAAAGTATGCCTACAAAGTGCCTGAAATTTATTGTGTGTTTGATTCAGTTCATCCTTGACTTACAAACACCATTGAGCCCAGAATTATGCGAGATGCTTGTTAAAGGAGTTTTTTACCCCATTTTGAGACTTTTCTGCCACTATTAACAACAACAACAACAACAACAACAACAATAATAATTTATTGGATTTGTATGCCGCCCCTCTCCGTAGACTCGGGGCGGCTAACAACAATGATAAAAACAGCATGTGACAATCCAATAATAAAACAACTAAAAGCCCTTATTATAAAACCAAACATACACACAAACATACCATGCATAACTTGTAATGGCCTAGGGGGAAGGAATATCTCAACTCCCCCATGCATGGTGGTATAAATGAGTCTTGAGTAATTTACGAAAGACAGGGAAGGTGGGGGCAATTCTAATCTCCGGGGGGGAGTTGGTTCCAGAGGGCCGGGGCCACCACAGAGAAGGCTCTTCCCCTTGGGCCCGCCAAACGACATTGTTTAGTCGATGGGACCCGGAGAAGGCCAACTCTATGGGACCTTATTGGCCGCTGGGATTCGTGCGGTAGTAGGCAGTTCCGGAGGTACTCTGGTCCAAAGCCATATTGTTAAGTGAATCACTGCAGTTGTTAAATGAACCACAGATGGTTAAGCGTAATTTGGCTTCCCCGTGGATTTTGCTTGTCGGAAGCTTGCAAAAGTGGAGCCCACGACCCGAGACGCTGTGACTGTCATAAATTTAATTTATTTGATTTATATGCGGCACAATCCCATGGGACTCAGGATGAGTCAGTAGTCAAACTTCCAAATGTCAAAATAGAAACATAGAAGATTGACGGCAGAAAAAGACCTCCTGGTCCACCTAGTCTGCCCTTATACTATTTCCTGTATTTTATCTTAGGATGGATAGATGTTTATCCCAGGCATGTTTCAATTCAATGACTGTGGATTTACCAACCACGTCTGCTGGAAGTTTGTTCCAAGGATCTACTACTCTTTCAGTAAAATAAAATTTCTCACGTTGCTTCTGATCTTTCCCCCAACTCGCCTCAGACTGTAACCCCTTGTTCTTGTGTTCACCATTCACAAATGGTCCTAGGACACTTGTCCCAATGCTGTTGTGACTTCGAACAGTCACTAAGCAAATTTTTAATTTCAAGGACTGTCTGAGTTTTTAATTTTGGGGCGCTAGTCCTTTGCAAGCTGCTCAGAATCTCTGCAAAAGGAGCAAATAGGGGCGACAAGGGGCGGCAAAAATCAATAAACCACGGTTTTCCTCCTGTTTGGGACCTGGCGATAAATTACATGCCTGACTGAGAAGGTCCTGTATCGGGGTTCCCAAACTTGGCTACTTTAAGACTTGTGGATTTCAACTCCCAGAATCCTGGGAGTTGAAATCCACAAGTCTTAAAAGTGGCCGAGTTTGAAGACCTTTGGTCCCTATATAAAGGTAGACCTCGACATACGACCAATTGCTTAACAACTGTTCAAAGTTCTGACGGACCTACCTCAGGGGTAATTACAGCAATTAACGCACCAATCTTTACTTCTGATCTCTGCAAATAGGCCTTGAGCTTTGTTGCCTTACACTGCAAACGCAGAGTGAAAACCGAGACAGCTGGTGCTCCAGCAAAAGTCAGAGCAGACCTGGAAAGGACCTTGGGAGGTCTTCTAGTCCAACCCCCAGTTGAAGCAGGAGACCGTCTATACCAGGGATGGCAAACCTTTTAGGCACCGAGGGCCCAAACCAGAACGTGTATGCATGTCCATGTGCCAGAGCACCAGAAACCCGAAGACCAGCTGGTGATGACACACACGTGCCATAGGTTCACCATCATTGGTCTATACCAGGGGTAAGCAAAGTTGGCTCTTCTGTGACTTGTGGACTTCAACTTCCAGAATTCCTAAGGCAATCATGCTAGCTCAGGAATTCTGGGAGTTGAAGTCCACATGTCACAGGAGAGCCAACTTTGCCTATCCTTGGTCTATACCATTTCAGCCCCATCTCTACTGTCCGTCCATTGTTCTGGGGGGAAGGGACATTGACCCCTTCAGAGAGGGTCCGCAACTTGGATGTCCTCCTGAAGCCACAGCTGAGCCTTAATCACCATCTCTCAGCTGTGGCCAAGGGGAACCTTTGCCCAGGCTCACCTGGTGCACCAGTTGCAGCCCTACCTGGATCAGGAGGCTTTACACACAGTCACTCAGGTCCTCACTACCTCCCGTCTTGATTATTGCAACGCGCCCCCCTTGAAGAGTGTTCGGAACAACGGCTGGAAGCTGACCAAGGAGAGATTCAACCGGGAAATAAGGAAGAACTTCCTGACGGTCAGAACGATCAACCAGTGGAACAACCTACCAGCGGACGTTGTGAACTCCAATACCCTGGACATTTTAAAGAGGAAATTGCACTGCCATTTGGCTGGGATGCTGTAGGGTTCCTGCTTAGGCAGGGGGTTGGACTTGATGACCCGCATGGTCCCTTCCAACTGTAACACGAAAGAAAGAAAGAAAGAAAGAAAGAAAGAAAGAAAGAAAGAAAGAGTCCAAAATGCAGCCGCGAGAGCTGTCATGGGTGTTCCTCGCTACACCCATATAACACCTATACTCCGTGAGCTGCACTGGCTACCGATTAGTCTCCAGTCACAATTCAAGGTGTTGGTTATCACCTATAAAGTCCTACATGCCTCAGGGCCAGACTATTTACAAGACCGCCTCCTTCCGCCTAGCTCCCAGAGACCAATAAGATCACACAGGGTTGATCTCCTCCAGGTCCCATCGACTAAGCAATGCAGGTTGGCGGGACCGCAGGGGAGGGCCTTCTCTGTGGCTGCCCCGGCTCTATGGAACCAATTCCCCCTCAATGTCCGTACTGCTCCCACTCTACAGGCCTTACGAAAGACTACAAAGACCTGGCTTTGCCGGCAGGCCTGGGGGCCATGAACTGACATCTGTCATGGCCAAATTACATTGAATGCTATGTATGTGCGTTGTCTGGATTAATTGAGTTATGTGTTTAGAAACATAGAAACATAGCAGATTGACGGCAGAAAAAGGCTTCCTGGTCCATCTAGTCTCGCCTTATACTATTTCCTGTATTTTATCTTACGATGGATATATGTTTATTCCAGGCATGTTTAAATTCAGTTACTGTGGATTTACCAACCACATCTGATGGAAGTTTGTTCCAAGCATCTACTACTCTTTCAGTCAAATAATATTTTCTCCCGTTGCTTCTGATCTTTCCCCCAACTAAGCTCAGATTGTGTCCCCTTGTTCTTGTGTTCACTTTCCTATTAAAACACTTCCCTCCTGAACCTTATTTAACCCTTTAACATATTTAAATGTTTTTATCATGTCCCCTCTTTCCCTTCTGTCCTCCACACTCTACAGATGGAGTTCATTGAGTCTTTCCTGGTAAGACCTTCCACCATTTTTGCAGTCTGTCTTTGGACCCGTTCAATTTGATCCATATCTTTTTGTAGGTTTTATTTACTGGGGTTTTAGAATTTTTTTCCATATTTGACTTCTTTTTTACTATATTTGTATTTTTATATTGTTGTAAACTGCACTGAGTCCTTCGGGATTGATTGGCAAAAAGTAGAATAAAATTAGTTAGTAAGTAAGTAAGTAAGTAAGTAAGTAAGTAAGTAAGTAAGTAAGTAAGTAAGTAAGTAAATACTTTAAAACCTCCATTGTTGGGGCCACCCACAAATTCTGGTGGCAAGCTGTTCCACTGGTTGATTGTTCTCACTGTCTGGAGGTTTCTCCTTCCCTAGATTGCTTCTCTCCTTCATTCATTCCCATCTATTGTTTCTTGCCTTCTGGTGCTTTTTGGAAAACAAGCTGACCCCTCTCTTCTTTGGGGCAGCCCTTCAAATGCTGAAAGACTGCTATCATGCCTGCCCCGCCTGTCCAGTCTGGCCATAAGCTTCTTACGAAAATTAGAAATTCCAAAATATTTACTTGAGGAAGACCGAACAATGGCTCGACTTCCTTTAGGGGAGAAATTGAAACCAGTTTGGGATTTGGCAGGAAGGTCCTTAGTGCCTCTGGGGAACCCCCATCAGTAAAGGTCTATTATGGGTTGTCTTCCTACAACCCAGCTGCTGAAGCCATCAATCTCCACGTTGCCTACTTCAAAGACTAGAAACGGGGTGGGTAGAAAAATGGATCCTTTTAGAACTTTCCTCTCTTTTTTCCCCCTCCCAGTCTTCAGTTCACAGGTTTAAAGATCCAGCTGTGGAGCGTAGAGACCGTTCCCGTGATCCGAGTCCAGCCGCAGGGAAGTTGATTTCCTAACAAAATTTGCTCACTTCTGAACGGCTGTAAATCTAATCGGAAAGGAACAGATCTCGGGCAGGTTCAAAGGACAGGTGGCTGCATTCGCAGGAGCTAATAAATCAGGCTTTAACCAAAGCAATGTATTTCCAGGACGTATAGAGTAACTGAGCAGTTAAACGTAAGCATCACATAAGAGGCTAAAAAAGAAAAACAGGTCCGAGCTACAACGTGCTAAGGCTCGGCTACTGTAACGCTCTCTACATGGGGCTACCTTTCAGATCGTGCAGAATGCAGCTGCGAGAGCAATCATGGGCTTCCCTAAGTATGCCCATGCCACACCAACACTCCGCAGTCTGCATTGGTTGCCGATCAGTTTCCGGTCACAATTCAAAGTGTTGGTCATCACCTATAAAGCCCTTCATGGCACCGGACCAGGATATCTACTAGACTGCCTTCTGCCGCATGAATCCCAGCGACCGGTTAGGTCCTACAGAGTTGGCCTTCTACGGGTCCCGTCAACAAAACAATGTCATTTGGCAGGCCCCAGGGGAAGAGCCTTCTCTGTGGTGGCCCCGGCCCTCTGGAACCAACTCCCCCTGGAGATTAGAATTGCCCCCACCCTCCTCTCCTTTCGTAAGCTCCTTAAAACCCACCTCTGCCATCAGGCATGGGGGAACTGAGATATTCTTTCCCCCTAGGCCTTTACAATTTATGCATGGTATGTTTGTTTGTTTGTTTGTATGTATGCTTGGTTTTACAAATAAGGGTTTTTTAACTGTTTTAGTATTGGATTTACATGCTGTTTTGTACTACTGTTGTTAGCCGCCCCGAGTCTACGGAGAGGGGCGGCATACAAATCCAATAAATAAGTAAGTAAGTAAGTAAGTAAGTAAGTAAGTAAGTAAGTAAGTAAGTAAGTAAGTAAGTAAGTAAATAAATAAGTAAATAAATAAGTAAGTAAATAAGTAAGTAAATAAATAAGTAAATAAATAAGTAAATAAATAAATAAGTCAACTTTAAGACTTGTGAATTCTGGGAGTTGAAATCCACAAGTCTTAAAAGTTGCCAAGGTTGGAGACCCCTGTGCTAAATCACAAACCCAACTACTAGTCCAATTTGAGCATGAGTAAAATGCTTTGCAAGCCCAGTGGATTGGAGTTAAGGACAAAAATTTTCGGTTGCTTTCTCAGTACTGTACGTCAAAAACAGAGGATTAAGCCTTGACTACCTCGACTTAACAAGAGTCCGTTTACTGTATGTTTAAAGTTACAACGGCAAGGTAGTTTATGATTTATAGCATTCTGAAATCTGTAAACTTTACTCTTATTTCTTAATTAGTTTAATAGTTGGAGTGATGGAATTGTTTTTTCTTTTTCTATTAGATAAAGAAATATATATAGTGATACCTCATCTTACGAACCCCTCATCATACGAACTTTTCGAGATACAAACCCGGGGTTTAAGATTTTTCTGCCTCTTCTTCCGAACTATTTTCACCTTACGAACCCTCTGCCACCACTGGGATGCCCCACCTCCGAACTTCCATTGCCAGCGAAGCGCCTGTTTTTGCGATGCTGGGATTCCCCTGCAGCATCGCAAAAACACGGAAGTCCAGAGGTGGAGTTTCCCATGGAGGGGAGCCTCAAGGGAATCCCAGCAGCGCAAAAACGGGCGCTTCGGCTGGCAAAACGCTATCACAGACAACATACCGGCAAGCATTCCGGTTTTTCCGGCTCGGCTCCCTCGGTGCAGATTAACTCTGAAGTCGGGGGGAGAAGGTTAAACCAACAAGCCGGAGAAGGCCGACTCTGTGGGACCTAACCGGTCGCTGGGATTCGTGCGGCAGAAGGCGGTCCCGGAGATATTCTGGTCCGATGCCATGAAGGGCTTTATAGGTCATAACCAACACTTTGAATTGTGACCGGAAATTGATCGGCAACCAATGCAGACTGGTTTTTGCTTCTATCATTTCTTTCTTCCTCGCCCAGCAGAGAGATCAGGCTGAAAAATGTCATGCTTCAAAACCAGACATCAGTGAATCCCGAGGATTGGAAATGGCACATTCCCTGCCTTTGAATAGCAGAGCGCAGACCAGGCTGCCCTGGTCTGGCCAGAGCATCTCGATGTGATGGTTATGCCATATGCTTAGTTCTTTCTCTCTCGTTTCTGCTTTGCCTCTCTAAAGATGCTTTGACAGCAAGTTCCTTTGGGCTGGCTGGGATCCCGGCTTGTTGGTTTAACCTTCTCCCCCCGACTTCGGAGTTAATCTGCACCGAGGGAGCCGAGCCGGAAAAACCGGAATGCTTGCCGGTATGTTGTCTGCTCCAAGAGACGCTTTGCTGCTTGATACAGGCCGGGGATGGCTAAAGTTTTTGTCCTCGCGTGTCAAAAGTACAGTGATTACAAACCCTTTGTCATACAAACTTTTCGAGATACAAACCCGGGGTTTAAGATTTTTTTGCCTCTTCTTCCAAACTATTTTCACCTTACAAACCCAAGCCGCCGTCACTGGGATGCCCCGCCTCCGGACTTCTGTTTCCAGCGAAGCACCCGTTTTTGCGCTGCTGGGATTCCCGAGGCTCCCCTCCATGGGAAACACCAATTCCAGACTTCCGTGTTTTTGCGATGCTGCAGGGGAATCACAGCAGCGCAAAAACGAGTGCTTTGCTGGCAATGGAAGTCCGGAGGTGGGGTTTCCCATGGAGGGGAGCCTCAGGGGAATCCCAGCAGCGCAAAAACGGGCGCTTCGGCTGGCAAAAGGGGTGAGTTTTGGGCTTGCACGCATTAATCGCTTTTCCATTCATTCCTATGGGAAACATTGTTTCATCTTACAAACTTTTCACTTTACAAACCTAATCCCAGAACCAATTAACTTTGTAAGACGAGGTATCACTGTATAATGCAATGTGTGTGTGACACCCCCCCATGTGCACCCTACACCACACACAAGCACTTATGACACATCCACCCACCATCGCGCATGCACGCGCAACCCCAGATGCATCTTGCACATGCACGCAGTCACCCACATGCGCCCTGCCCCATGCGCAGACTCAAAAACTAGATGGCCAGTGGGAGGCGCTCGCAGATGAAGAAAAGTTGTAAAAATAAGGCACGTTTAATTATTCAGAGGGGCGGCATACAAATCTAATAAATTATTACTAAATTATTATCATTATTATTATTACTCACGCCTTTGGCAGACTATGCTTAAAAATCATCGCTTCCTTTATTGTGTACGGACTTATACATCGTTTTCCCCATTTTTCTTTTTAGGGTTCATAAATGGCCCAGAGCTGCCTTATCTGGGAGATGGGGTGGCATAAAAATGTAGTTAAAAATTGTAGCAATACAGTATACCTGTAACTCCATCAAGTAGGGCTCAGGGCTAGACTATCTACAGGACCGCCTCTTGCCGCATACCTCCCAGAGACCAATAAGAGCACAGAGTTGGCCTCCTCCGGGTCCCGTCGACTAAGCAATGCAGGTTAGCACAGTGTTTCCCAACCTTGGCAACTTGAAGATATCTGGCTGGGGAATTCGGGGAGTTGAAGCTCAGATATCTTCTATTTGCCAAGGTTGGGAAACACTGGGTTAGCGGGAACATGGGGATGGCCTTCTCTGTGGCTGCCCCGGCTCTCTGGAGCCAACTACCCCCAATGTCTGTACTGCTCCCACCCTACTGGCCTTCAGTAAGGCCAAGAAGACCTGGCTCTGCCAGCAGGCCGGGGGGGGGGGGAGGGGGGGTATGAACTAACAACTGACAGGGCCACACTGTGAATGGTACGTATGTATGGGATTATGACTGCTTTACATTAATTTGGTTTCTTTTAATATGGGGCTTTACATAATTTATATTATATTCAACTTCTTTTTATTGCTCTGTATCTATTTGTATTTCTATTTATATTATTATTGCAAGCCGTCCTGAGTCCTTTGGGATTGGGCGGCATAGCAGTCAAATAAATAATAATAATAGTAATAATAATAATAGTAGTAGTAGAAGTAATAATAATAATAATAATAATAATAATAATAATAATAATAATAATGTAAATAAAAGTGGTACTTGGCACGCTGGGCGCAGGGCCAAAGGATCTCAGCAGACATTTGAAAACCATCGGAATTGACAAAATCTCCATCTGTCAATTGCAAAAGGCCGCTTTACTTCTAACTATGCCAGGTCCTTGGGAGATACTCGATCAGGGGAGCAAAATGCCAAATCCAGTCTAAACTTTTGACTGACTGTGCAATAAATCGTATAAGACCCAAAGCTGCAGATGAAAGCTGTCTTTTGTTACCAGTTTCTTCCTGATCCTATACCCACTTTGGATCTGCTTGGTTGTGCAGAATTCAATTTTGCTTCGTTCGGCTGCTTTTGTTTCAGTGTGCTATTCCTTAGCCCCAATAATGCTCAAAATGCTATTTAAATTATAGCAGCTCTCCCCAAATAGTTAGCAGATGCTGTACTGAGTGGTTGGTTAAATTAGACGACCTCTTTTTCAAAAGTCTATAATGATTTAGCTTAAACCATAGTCTTCACAGGCCAAGGCTGGGTTTAAATATTGCTGTTAGCTAAAGTGTGTTTTAGATTTTGCTTGGAGTGTTGTGTACATCTGGCCCTTGCAATTTGTAAAACACGGCTTAATAGTTGAGGAGGCTCTGCAAATTTAGCTGGTTATCTTGCGTTTATTTTTCACAGCCATAAAAACTGAGTTAGTGTGGTTTACCATTTCTAAATGCCGCGTGCTTGGCACAGCATGCCAGGATATCTCCTGTAGGATTACACACCAGAGAGAATGCTTTCGTTGGGCAAGATATATACTTGTAAAAAATGGAGGAGGAAGAACAGTGAGAATAGCTGCAAAACCTGCCGACAATGCAGAATAATCTCCAACTGTCCCCTCAGTTTGTTTGTTTGTTTGTTTGTCTGTTTATTAGATTTATATGCTACCCAATCCCATGGGGCTCAGTTACAGTTCAGTTACAGATTAACAGAGTTGCAAGGGGCCTTGTAGGTCATCTATCTATCTATCTATCTATCTATCTATCTATCTATCTATCTATCTATCTATCTATTTATTTATTTATTAGATTTGTATGCCGTCCCTCTCCAAAGACTCAGGGCGGCTAACAACAATAAAGAAAACAATGTAACAAATCTGTATTTTTGTTCTGCTTTTATTACTTTACAAATGTAATCCTCAACTTTCAACCGTTCGTTTAGTGACTGTTCGAAGTTACAACATCAATAAAAAAGTGACTTATGACCGGTTTTCCTACTTGTGACCACTGCAATATGCCCATGGTCACGTGATCAAAATTCGACTGTTTGGACTCTTATTTATGACGGTGTCCCCAGGGTCACGTGATCCTCTTTTTGCGACCTTCTAACAAGCCAAGCCAATGAGGAAGCCAGATTCACTTAAACAACAATGTTACTAACTTAACAATTGCAAAGGTTCGCTCAGCAACTATGGCCAGAAGGTCATAAAATGGGACAAGATTCACTTAACAATGTCCCGTTTAGCAACAGAAAGTGGGGGTCTCAATGGTGGTTATTAATATTATTATTATTATTATTATTATTATTATTATTATTATTAAATAGATTTGTATGCCGCCCCTCTCCGCAGACTCGGGGCGGCTCACAACAGTGACAAAAAACAATATATACTGACAAATCTAATAATTAAAATCTAAGATAGCAATTATACACTTAAAAATCTAAAAGCAAGGAACCCCAATATAAAAAAACATACATACAGTCATATCATGCACTAGGACTACATAGGCAGGGGGAGATGTCTCAGTTCCCCCACGCTTGACGACAGAGTTGGGTTTTAAGAAGTTTACGAAAGGCAAGGAGGGTGAGGGCAATTCTAATCTCCGGGGGGAGTTGGTTCCAGAGGGCCGGGGCCTCCACAGAGAAGGCTCTTCCCCTGGGCCCCGCCAAACGACATTGTTTTGTTGATGGGACCCAGAGAAGGCCCACTCTGTGGGACCTAACCGGTCGCTGGTTGCAAGATGAGAGCTTACTTTTCTTGTGGTTAATTTTTTAACAATAAAATAGCAGGGATCTGTATAAAAACAAGTCTATATTCCATGTCTATTCCATACTTTCATCATGTCAAGGTTATTTCCTCATCTTAACTTTAAAAATTGGCAACGGTCTTGTCTTGCCGCCTGCAAAAGCCACGATTCCAAATTACTTTAACATAACAACCAGAAGTATTGAAACTCTAGCTGGCCTTTTAAACTCAGAGAACAACATAGGTCGGTTGGCAGAGGAAGGAACTGGAGAATTCCTGTCCAGTTTGAAAAATTTATTTTGGATAACGATGGGTGGGAAGTTAAGACGGCTGTCACATTAAGCCCTGCAACTTTCTGGATAAACTATTAGCAGGAGAAGATTTGTGTTTGAGACCCGCAATAACTCAAGAGATTAAAGTGGTGGGTTTTTTTTTTTAAATGATGGGAAAAACACAGCAGTCTCTAGCGGGACCTATTCAGGCAGCTGGCTGGATTGCTTAATTTTAATTTAGTGTTAGTATATTAACTAAGTCTTATGGTTTGCTCAACACATCATCTCTGAAATAAACCTAGCTTTATATTCTGAGTAAAGGTTAAGCTACGTATGATGGACACGTTCTCTATTAATCTTATTTGGAATCCTTGGAGAGTGGTCATTTCGGGACACCTTCTGTTCTTAAGAGACAACAGAATAGAGTAGAGTAGAGTAGTTTCAACTTTTATTGGATTTATATGCCGCCCCTCTCCGAAAACTCGGGGCGGCTAACAACAATCATGAACAATATACAAAAAAATCCAATACTAAAAGCAAATTAAAACCCCTTAATATATAAAAACCAAACATACATACAAACATACCATGTATACAGTTGTAACGGCCTAGGGGGAGAAGAGGTGGGTTTGGATTCGTATGCTGCCCCTCTCCGTAGACTCAGGGCGGCTAACAACAGTAATAAAAACCACCATGTGGTTTTCTGATGGCAGAAAAAGACCTCATGATCCACCTAGTCTGCCCTTATACTATTTCCTGTGTTTTATCTTAGGATGGATATATGTTTATCCCAGGCATGTTTAAATTCAGCAACTGTGGGTTTACCAACCACGTCTGCTGGAAGTTTGCTCCAAGCATCTACTATAATATTTTCTCACGTTGCTTTTGATCTTTCCCCCAACTACCTTCAGATTGTGTACCCTTGTTCTTGTGTTCACTTTCCTATGAAAAACACTTCCCTCCTGGACCTAATTTAACCCTTTAACATATTTAAATGTTTTGACAATGTCCCCCCTTTCCCTTCTGTCCTCCAGACTCTACAGATTGAGTTCATGAAGTCTTTCCTGATACGTTTTATGCTTAAGACCTTCCACCATTCTTGTAGCCCGTCTTTAGACCCCTTCAATAACTAACTTACTCCCTGCAGTGATTCACTCCCTACAAGTAACTAACTTACTCCCTGCAGTGATTCACTTCACCGCAGTGGCAAGAAAAGGCCCTAATGCGGGGCAGAACTCGCTTAACGACCGACGGTCGGTTGCGGTTGTAAGTCGAGGACTGCCTGTGTATCTCATGAGTAAAAGTGGATAGGATCGCGGGGCCTGCTTGAGAGCAGCATGAAGCTTGTCAACAAGTGGGGAAAAATAGGGCCAGAACCAAAGGGTGAGGATTTCAAACACAGAAGCTGCTCCTATAATATACTGGCAGCAATTCTGTTTGGCCCGTTTTCAGCTCAGCGGCAATTAGTAATTCTAGCGGCTTCCTCCAGATCCCGAAGACAGGAGGGTGACAAGAGTTTGGACTCCACAACTTTAACCCGCGTTCTTTGGAATTGTAGAAAGTCATCACCCAAGCTCCTAGAAGAATGAAACATTTTGAGGATTTTTTTTTTTTAAAAAAGGCACAATATTACATTTCCCTAAATGAGAAATGGGGAAAGGTGGTTTTTTTTAAAAAAAGAGGCAGAAAGCAATCCACAATTTTGTTCAGAGCAAATGTTAGCGCTTAAAAGATAAAGAGCTTTTGGGGAAAAAGGAAGAGCTACAAAAATGGTAGAAGGTCTTAAGCATCAAACTGACCAGGAAAGACTTAATGAACTCAATCTGTCTAGTCTGGAGGACAGAAGGAAAAGGGGGGACATGATCGAAACATTTAAATAAAGTTAAAGGGTTAAATAAGGTTCAGGAGGGAAGTGTTTTCAATAGGAAAGTGAACAAAAGAACAAGGGGGCACAATCAGAGGTTAGTTGGGGGAAAGATCAGAAGCCACGTGAGAAAATATTATTTTACTGAAAGAGTAGTAGATGCTTGGAGCAAACTTCCAGCAGACGTGGTTGGTAAACCCACAGTCACTGAATTTAAACATGTCTGGGATAAACATAGATCCATCCTAAGATAAAATACAGGAAATAGTATAAGGGCAGACTAGATGGACCAGGAGGTCTTTTTCTGCCGTCAATCTTCTGTTTCTAAATATGTGAAAGGGTTAAATAAGGTTCAGGAGGGAAGTGTTTTTAACAGGAAAGTGGACACAAGAACAAGGGGACACAATCTGAGGTTAGTTGGGGGAAAGATCAAAAGCAACATGAGAAAATATTATTTGACTGAAAGAGTAGTAGATGCTTGGAACAAACTTCCAGCAGACATGGTTGGTAAACCCACAGTCACTGAATTTAAACATGCCTGGGATAAACATAGATCCATCCTAAGATAAAATACAGGAAATAGTATAAGGGCAGACTAGATCAGTGTTTTTCAACCAGTGTGCCGGGGCACACTAGTGTGCCGCGAGACATGGTCAGGTGTGCCGCGAAGCTCAGAAAGAAAGAGAGAGAGAGAGAGAGAAAGAAAACAATAGAGAGAGAGAAAGAAAGCAAGAGAGAGAGAGAGAAAGAAAGGCAGGGAAGGAGGGAGAGATAGAGCAAAAAAGAGAGGAAGGAAGGAAGAGAGAAAGAAAGAGGGATGGAGAGAGAGAGGAAGGAAGAGAGAGAAGGAGGGAGAGAAATAGAGCGAAAGGGAGGAAGAGAGAGAGAGAGATAATTTTTTTGTCCAAACTTTGTTTAGCCCCCCACTCCCCCTCCCCCCCCCCGCTCAATGTGCCCCATGATTTTGTATATGTAAAAAATGTGCCGCAGCTCAAAAAAGGTTGAAAATCACTGGACTAGATGGACCAGGAGGTCTTTTGCTGCCATCAACCTTCTATGTTTCTAGGATCTAGATAGCTCTATTCATAAGCAAAACAAATACTGCAGGCAGAAATCCATTGAAGGCAGGATATTTCAAAACAAAGGCAGAAGGGGAATTGCCCAGCAGCCTTTTAGAACACAAACCCCTTCATTGCCTCATCACAGAGCAGTCCAAACTCCAACCAAACCTGGGAGCTCAGAGAAACACCTGATTTGCATTTTCCTCTTTTGCCTATAGAGCAAGCTATGACCCCTACATGACCCCCTAGGGCAGGGGTAGGCAAAGTTGGCTCCTCTATGACATGTGGACTTCAACTCCCAGAATTCCTGAGCGAGCATGATTGACTGACAGCAACCAATAGAATATTAAAGGGCTTGTCCTTGCCCAGGAACAGGGAACTCAAGGGCAAAGAGAAGGCACAAGAAAAACCCACCCATTCCCACCTTCATTTTGTCAGCTGCCCCAGAACTCAAAGTGTTGGTTATGACCCATAAAGCCCTTCATGGCATCGGACCAGAATATTTCCGGGACCGCATTCTGCCGCACAAATCCCAGCGACCAGTTAGGTCCCACAGAGTGGGCCTTCTCCGGGTCCCGTTGACTAAGCAATGTCGTTTGGCGGGACCCAGGAGAAGAGCCTTCTCTGTGGCGGCCCCAACCCTCTGGAACCAGCTCCCCCCAGATATCAGAGTTGCCCCCACCCTCCTTGCCTTTCTCCTTAAAACCCACCTCTGTCGTCAGGCATGGGGGAATTGAAATTTTCCCTTCCCCCTAGGCTTATAGAAGTTATACATGGTATGCTTGTATGTATGAGTGGTTCTTTAAATTGGGGTTTTTTAGATTATTTTTAATATTAGATTTGTTTACATTGTCTTTTTATACTGTTGTTAGCCGCCCCGAGTCTTTGGAGAGGGACGGCATACAAATCTAATAGATAGATAGATAGATAGATAGATAGATAGATAGATAGATAGATAGATAGATAGATAGAGATAGAGATAGAGAGAGAGAGAGAGAGAGAGAGAGAGAGAGAGAGAAAGAAAGAAAGAAAGAAAGAAAGAAAGAAAGAAAGAAAGAAAGAAAGAAAGAAAGAAAGAGCAGGGAACAACTCAGAGAAAAGGATTGCCGTGTTATTAACCCAGAGTAACGCAGCCGATGGGAGGCGGCCGAGTTGTGACTCGCCGTGCTTTTCGCACTCCGTTTCGGGCCCCGACCGCAAAATGTCCCCTTGGATTCTCCATTATCATCCGACACCAGACTTCCTCCATGGGAAAAAGCCCTTCCTTTCCCATTGTCTCTCCAATTTTCCTCCCCGTAGGAGACTTCTGGTCCGAGCCGAGCTCCCTAGCAACCTTTCGTCTTTCTGAGCTTCGCTCGGCAGAAAAGGAAATTATTTCGGATCGTATCAGGATCTTGCCAATATCTATGGAAACTTTTACTAGCTTAGTAAAGCCATATGGGTAGTCCTCGACCTACAACCGTTCATTTAAGGACCGTCGTGAGTTACAACGGTGCTGAAACAAAGCAACTTGGGAGCTGATTCCAGAGGGTCGGGGCCCTCACAGAGAAGGCTCTTCCCCTGGGTCCCGCCAGATGGCATTGTTTTGTCGATGGGACCCGGAGAAGGCCAACCCTGTGGGACCTTATCGGTCGCTGGGATTCGTGTGGCAGAAGACGGTCCCGGAGATATTCTGTGGCGGCCCCGACCCTCTGGAATCAACTCCCCCAGGAGATTAGAACTGCCCCCACCCTCCTTGCCTTTCGCAAACTCCTTAAAACTCACCTCTGTCGTCAGGCATGGGGGAATTGATTCCCCTGGGCCGTTTCCGCTTTATGTGTGGTCTGTATGAGATGTATGATTGTTTTTAGGTTAAGGGTTTTAAACTGTTTTTTAAATATTGGATTTGTACTTTTTTTTTTTTTCTTATTGTGAGCCGCTCCAACATACCGAGTCTTCGGAGAGGGGCGGCATACAAATCTAATAAATAATAATAATAATAATAATAATAATAATAATAATAACAACAACAACCATCCAAAGGTCCAGCTCTTTCTCATTTATACTTTGCAACCTGAATCAGCACATTGAAAAGAGGACCTAAGAACATCAGACAAATTGCAACACACTCACAGCTTTTATAAAGTCCATCACGGCCCTCCCCCTGAGATTCCTCGTAGATCCAAGTCCAATATGCACCCTACTAGGGGTCACTGTCTTATCAGGCAGGATAGCTTATCTCTGCCTTCTTGATCTAAACAAGCCAGCCAAGCCGCATTGTGTAAAGCAGTGTTTCTCAACCTTGACAAGTTAGTTTGTTAGTCTGTCTGTCTGTCTGTCTGTCTGTCTGTCTGTCTGTCTGTCTGTCTGTCTGTCTGTCTGTCTATCTATCTATTAGATTTGTATACCGCCCCTCTCCGTAGACTCGGGGCGGCTCACAGCATACAATAAGACAATTCATAACAAATCTAATAAATTTAAAAAACACACCATACATAAATTATATAGGCCCAGGGGGAGGGAGGGAGAATGCCTTAATTCCCCCATGCCTGACGGCAGAGGTGAGTTTTAAGGAGTTTACGGAAGGCAAGGAGGGTGGGGGCAGTTTTAATATCCGGGGGGAGCTGGTTCCAGAGAGTCGGGGCTGCCACAGAGAAGGCTCTTCCCCTGGGACCCGCCAGACGACATTGTTTAGTCGACGGGACCCGGAGAAGGCCAACTCTGTGGGACCTAATCGGTCGCTGGGATTCGTGCGGCAGAAGGCGGTCCAGGAGATATTCGCTGGCTGGGGAATTCTGGGAGTTGAAGTCCAGATATCTTCAAGTGGCCAAGGTTGGGAAACACTGGTGTAAAGGAAGGTGGAGAGGAGCAGCAAGGAAAAATTCAAGCCCTCTTATGCAAAACTCTGGCGATAAAAACGGGCTTGATATATGGCCGGCCTTCAAGATAAAAGCGAACTTTAATTCCAAAACAGGAGAGACAAATAGGAACGGTCTGATTGGGGGACAGTGCAGGTTGTGCTGTACTCGCCTACGCAGTCGACACATACCAGGTTGTTTATTTCGCTGCTTTTTACTACCAGCCCACAGCCCGGTGGGTTGGATTCTGAGGCCTTTGATAAGGAAGCTCTCTTGGCACCTAAAATTTCCAGCCAGAGGAATGAATGGGACAAGGTACGGTGGCTGGTTCGCCACAACCAACTCACTGTGGCCAACTTGCCATGGCAATCGCATTTCGACTTATATACCACTTCACAGTGCTTTTCCAGCCCTCTCTAAGCAGTTTACAGAATCAGCCTCTTGCAAACCCCAATAATCTGGGTCCTCATTTGACCCACCTCGGAAGGAAGGAGGGAAGGCTGAATCGACCTTGAGCCCGTAGGGAGATTTGAACTGCTGAACTGCAGCTAGGGGTTTGGTGAAGGAGCCTGCAGTGCTGCACTCTAACCATTGCACCATCCTGGTTCCCTCCCTCCTTCCCTTCTCTGCCTCTTTTCTTTGTCTCCCTCCCTCCCTTCCTTCCTTTCCTTCCTTTCCTTCCTTTCCTCCCTTCCTTTCCTTTGCTTCCTTTCCTTCCTTCCTTTCCTTCCTTCCTTCCTTTCCTTCCTTTCCTTCCTTCCTTTCCTCCTTTCCTCCCTTCCTTCCTTTCCTTCCTTTCCTTCCTTCCCTTCCTTCCTTCCTTTCCTTCCCTTCCTTCCTTCCTCTCTCTCTTGCAATAGGATTTAGACTTATATACCACTCCATGGTGCTTTTCCAGCCCTCTCTAAGCAGTTTACAGAATCAGCCTCTTGCCCCCAACAATCTGGGTCCTCATTTGACCCACCTCGGAAGGAAGGATGGAAGGCTGAGTCGACCTTGAGCCGGTGGGGAGATTTGAACTGCTGAACTACAGCTACCAGTTAGCTCTACGTAGCCTGCACTGCTGCACTCTAACCACTGCGCCACCCCCAGCTTTGTAATTTCTATAATTTCATTACAGACAGTCCTTGACTAATAACAACGGAGCCCAAATGTTTCCGTTGTTAAGTGAGACCATTTGTTAAGGGAGTTTTGACCCATTTTACGACCTTCCTTGGTACGGTTGTTAAGTGAATCGCTGGGTTGACAAATTAGTTAGCAAGGTTGTAAAGTGAAGCTGACCTTCCCCATTGTGTTTTGTTTGCCAAAAAGCCACAAGAGGGGATGGCGACACCTCGGGACACAGCAACGGTCAAAGGTACGAACTGGTGGTCAAGTTTCTGAATTTTGATCCAACAGAATAGAACAGAACAAGAACTAGAACAGAGTAGAATAATAGGATAGGAATAGAACAGAATAGGATAGGACAGGACAGAACAGAATTCTTTATTGGCCAAGTGTGACTGGACACACAAGGAATTTGTCTTTGGTGCAGATGCTCTCAGTGTACATTAAAAAAAAAGATTGATTATAGGGATAATAATTTATCATTTAATAATAATTTATTAGATTTGTATGCTGCCCCTCTCCGAAGCTTCAAAGGTTGTTAAGGAGAGGAAAGGGGGCAGGGGAAACAGGGGGAGGGGAGAGGAAATGGAGAGGGGAAAGAGAGAGGAAAATGAGAGGAAGGGATGGGAGGGAAGAGGAAGGGACAGGAAGAAAGGAGGGGAAGGGAGAGAAGGAAGGAGAAGGGGATGGGAGGAGGAAGAAGAGAGAGAGAAAGAGAGAAAGAGAGAGAGAGAAAGAGAGAGAGAGAGAGAGAGAAAGAGAGAAAGAGAGAGAGAAAGTGAAAGAGAGAGAGAACGTGAAAGAGAGGGAGAAAGAGAGAGAGAGAAAGAGAGAGAGAGAAAGAGAGAGAAAAAGAGAGAGAGAGAAAGTGAAAGAGAGAGAGAACGTGAAAGAGAGTGAGAAAGAGAGAGAGAAAGAGAGAGAGAGAGAGAGAAAGAGAGAGAGAAAGTGAAAGAGAGGGAGAAAGAGAGAGAGAGAAAGAGAGAGAGAAAGAGAGAGAGAAAGAAAGAGAGAGGAGAGAAAGAGAGAGATGGCCTGAACATATCCATGGAGTGATCAGGAGCCAAAGAAAGCTTTATCTCTTAAGATCAAGATCCAAAGAAAGACAGGGTCTTACTCAGCAAGGCTTTAGTTATGAAAACAAAAACCTAGACATTCAATTTCTGGCAATTGCTCTACGTTTTAGAGCCAACTTTTAGCGCAGGCTCCGCCCTCTCAAAGCGATGCAGACTTGGAAAACACAGGTCTGGTTTAAGCCTTGGAGACAGAAACAGATCTTCCTTTCTCGACCAACATCTGCATAAATCCGAGGTATC
Organism: Erythrolamprus reginae; assembly: GCF_031021105.1. NCBI lineage: Eukaryota > Metazoa > Chordata > Lepidosauria > Squamata > Dipsadidae > Erythrolamprus > Erythrolamprus reginae. The sequence goes on from NC_091955.1 coordinate 96,090,554, forward strand.
CAAACCTTGGGAACTTCAAAACCTTGCTGGCTGGGGGAATTCTGGGGCTTGAAGTCCACCGGTCTTAAAGTTGCCAAGGCCGGACACCCCACCCCACCCTGATGTAAACAGCTTATTCTCTGAGTCCAGTCAACGAAGCAGTGGAAGTGATGTGCCGGTGTCTGGAGGCTGTTGGGGCCTGGATGGGTGTCAACAGACTCAAACTCAACCCTGATAAGACGGAGTGGCTGTGGGTTTTGCCTCCCAAGGACAATTCCATCTGCCCGTCCATTACCCTGGGGGGGAAACTATTGACCCTCTCAGAGAGGATCCGCAACTTGGGCATCCTTCTCGATCCACAGCTCACATTAGAGAAACACCTTTCGGCTGTGGCGAGGGGGGCGTTTGCCCAGGTTCACCTGGTGCACCAGTGGCGGCCCTATTTGGACAGGGAGTCATTGCTCACAGCCACTCATGCCCTCATCACCTCGAGGTTCGATTACTGCAATGCTCTCTACATGGAGTGACCTTTGAAGAGTGTTCGGAAACTTCAGGTCGTGCAGAATGCAGCTGCGAGAGCAGTCATGGGCTTTCCCAAATATGCCCATGTTACACCAACACTCCGCAGTCTGCACTGGTTGCCGATCAGTTTCCGGTCACAATTCAAAGTGTTGGTTATGACCTATAAAGCCCTTCATGGCACCAGGCCAGATTATCTCAGGGACCACCTTCTGCTGCATGAATCCCAGCGACTAGTTAGGTCCCACAGAGTGGGTCTTCTCCACGTCCCGTCAATAAACAATGTTGCTTGGCGGGACCCAGGGGAAGAGCCTTCTCTGTGGCGGCCCCAACCCTCTGGAACCAACTCCCCCCAGAGATTAGAATTGCCCCCACCCTCCTTGCCTTTCGTAAGCTTCTTAAAACCCACCTCTGCCATCAGGCATGGGGAAACTGAGATATTCTTTCCCCCTAGGCCTTTACAATTTTATGCATGGTATGTCTGTCTGTATGTTTGGTTTTACAATAGGGGTTTTTAACTGTTTTTAACTGTTTACATTGGATTGTCATGTGCTGTTTACTACTGTTGTTAGCCGCCCCGAGTCTACGGAGAGGGGCGGCATACAAATCCAATAAAATCAAGATCAATCAATCTCAATGGCATTTGGCATCACTGGTCCCCCCACCTGAGATAGAAGGGACCGTGGTCATCGATAAGAATAAACGGTCAGTCTTTGCAAGTGCTCTGAGCCTCCACTTTGGGGGGTCCCAAACCCTCTCCCTTTCTTATTGGCTTGCCACCCACTTAGAGGGCGGGTCTGCTGGAAAGAAAACAGGTTTGCAGCTGAAGACAACGTTGTTACTTCAAGGGATGCTCCTTCAACGTGTGGGGCCAAGCTGCAGGAGAGGAATAAGCCTTTCATTTTTACATCGTGGAGTTAAAAGTCTGCCCTGCTCATAAAAAAAGAAAGGGCAAATATCTCTGGTCCCTTGGCAGCTGCTTTCCTAGGTCATGAATATGTCTCCAAGCCTTGCTTACTATTATTTATAGATTGAGCTGGGGAGACGAAGCCGACTTAATTGCAGGCCCGCAGAGAGCTCTGGGATCAGTAAACAGATTTGTTGAAATGCAGTTATTAAATTTCATGCCAGCTCTATTTATTTATGTAGAAGTCCGAGGTCCAATCTCAGCCCTAAAGTCCGGCACCTGGACACTTCTACAGAGGTATAAGGAATCCTTGATTTCTAACCATTTATTTAGTGGCTGTTTGGAGTTACAACAGCACTGACAAAGCAAAACCAATGGGGAAGCCAGATTCACTGTATAACTGTGCTACTAACTTCACTGCAATGATTCACTATGGTGGGAAGAAAGAACATAAAATGGGACAAATCTCACTTAGTGACAAAAAAACTTTAACTCCACTGAGGTCGTAGATTGAGGACTACCTGCAATTACTTATTTATTTATTAATCTAATTTATATGCCCCCCAACTCCTCGAGGACTCTGCTGGGGCAAGAGAGGTTGAAATATGGGGCAACATTCACTAAACCACGATCTCACTCAGCAACAGAAATGTCGGGTTCAATTGTGGTCGTAAGTGGAGGGCTACCTGTAAATAAATCATTTAAAAGAGTTTCTACTCTTTCTTGTTCTTTATCTGGTGTTTTTACTCAAGGCTACTAAATTACTCAAGGGGATTAATTAGGGGTTCCATCAAAGAATTTTTGGATATCAATTTATCAAATGTCTGTTTGGATAATCTATCTTCATGCCTGGGACCTTCAAAAGACTCCCAAGATTAATAATATCCCTAAGGCACCCATATACTATCTCGTTACCTTTAAAGCTTTTCATGGTTCAGGGTCTGGCTATCTGCAGGGCTGTTTTCCCCTTGTAAAATCTGCGTTTCCAATAAAATCGAATAAACCTAGGCTCCTTTCAAATCAGAAATTAACTCCTTCTCCCCTCACTCGGAGATGTGCCGTGGAAGAATGCTTTTTCTGTCATTGTCCCCCTCCTGGGGAAAATTAGGAATTGTCCCAAATTACAGTACAGTGTTCCCTCGATTTTCGCGGGGGATGCGTTCCGAGACTGCGCGCGAAAGTCGAATTTCCGCAAAGTAGAGATGCAGAAGTAAATACACTATTTTTGGCTATGAACAGTATCACAAGCCTTCCCTTAACACTTTAAACCCCTAAATTACAATTTCCCATTCCCTTAGCAACCATTTAGATTATTACTCACTATGTTTATTTATTAAAGTTTATTTAAAAAAATATTTATTAAAGGCAGAAGAAAGTTTGGCGATGACATATGACGTCATCGGGTGGGAAAAACCGTGGTATAGGGAAAAAACCCGCGAAGTATTTTTTAATTAATATTTTTGAAAAACCATGGTATAGACTTTTCACAAAGTTTGAACCCGCGAAAATCGAGGAAACACTGTACTGCAAAACAAATTGTTATTCTATAAGGGTTTGAAAGGAGAGTTGTTCTTAATATCTCTCAGCAAAATGAGCTGTTTCTTTCAATTTTAAGGGTTTAAAACTCCAGATATAAGTATGATCGCCTTACAATCCATGGATTTTTAGTTCTGATTTTGTTTATGCTACCATTGTTCCATTTATCTGTCTTATTTCTCTCTTGTAAACTCAAGCTACAGATTTGCATGGTTTGTGGGTTGCTCAGAATCAGTTTGACTGCAAAACACGGTAAACAAATAAATTGGGCGTCATATTTTCATCTCTTTATGAGTTGTTTCTGACTTAGATAGAAGCATTTGGTATGAAGACTTGGCTTACCAATGGCTACTGTGTGAAGGAGAAGGAGCTGGTTTCATCTAACATGTTAAGCCAAACTAAACAGTCTACATTCCTGAAATAGACCTAGAGAGATATATGAAACTGGTGCATGGTGTTTGGCTTAGCTGAAGCCCCAGCACATAATATGCAAGTAGTCCTCAACAAATCTCACTTAGCAACAAATAAAACTGAACTCCATTGAAGTCGTAGATTGAGGACTACCTGCAATTATTTATTTATTTGCACTGCACACTAAGATAACTAGACACAAGAACAGTTTTTCCCCGAACGCCATCACTCTACTAAACAAATAATTCCCTCAACACTGCCAAACTTTTTACTAAGTCTGCACTTCTAGTTCTACTAGTTTTTTCTCATCCTTACTATCCTCCATTTCCTCCCACTTAGGACTGTATGATTGTAACTTGTTGCTTGTATCCAAAGATTTTTATTAATATTGTTTCTTCATTGCTTACTTGACCCCTATGACAATCATTGTTGTACCACATGATTCTTGACAAATGTCTCTTTTCTTTTATGGACACTGGGAGCATGTGCACCAAAGGCAAATTCCTTGTGTGTCCAATCACACTTGGCCAATAAAGAATTCTACTCTATTCTATTTATTATTTATTTATTAATCTAATTTATATGCCCCCCAACTCCTCAAGGACGCTGCCATGGCAAGAGACCAAAGCCATGACGAACATTTGTCGTTAAGTGAGACATTTGCTTTGCCTTCATTTTACGGCCTGTCATTTTAAAAAAAAGTTATTAAATTTGAGTCAGCCGCCTGATTGCTATCACTATTGAATTGACCTGTTTTATGACTGTCACGACCTGCAACCATGGATGGGCAGGCTCCATTACAGTCGTAAGTCGAGGCCTACCTTTACAGTCATGCAAAAACCAATGGGACATCGAGGTTGAAGTATTATAAATATTTTCGGTCACTTTTATTTCCTCGGGATGGAATGGGGAGGAGAACATACCTTTCTATTTAAGGGGACAAAGTACTGGTGGTGGTTTGCAAGAAAACTATTTTATTACCAAGAGCAGAACAGTGTTCTAGCGGCTGAAGATTGGGGAAAACTTTCCATTCCCAAGAAGTTTCCATCCCTCGGTCCAAATCCCTTCCAGCCAAGCCATCAGAATGCCCAAACGGCTTCCTTTCTGCCATGGTGGATTTGTATTGTTGACATTGCGAGTTGAATTTTAATTACAAAAAGAAAAAAGAAAAGGAACGGGTTAGCATGTAAAGGAACGAAGTTTGTGCTGGAAAGATTTGGGCACTGTTTTGATTGGAGAGAACGATTATTCAGCTTCAAAACTAAGGACCGTTTGTTGGCTGCTTTTAAGTTGTGTCCAACCTTGGTCATTTTAAGACTTGTGGACCTCAACTTCCAGAATTCTGGGAGCTGAAGTCCACAAGTCTTAAGTGTCTAACGTTGGATATCCCCAGTCTAGACCACTGCTTCTCAACCTTTAAGATATGGAGACTACAACTCCCAGAATCCAGCCATCTTAAAGCATGCTTCTGCCGCACAAATCCCAGCGACCAGTTAGGTCCCACAGAGTTGGCCTTCTCCGGGTCCCATTGACTAAACAATGTAGTTTGGCGGGACCCAGGAGAAGAGCCTTCTCTGTGGTGGCCCTGACCCTCTGGAACCAGCTCCCCCCGGAGATCAGAACTGCCCCCACCCTCCTTGCCTTTCGTAAAGTTCTTAAGACCCTTCTCTGCCATCAGGCATGGGGGAACTGAGACATCTCCCCCGGGCCTATACAGTTTATATATGGTATGTTTGCTTTTAATAATGGGGGTTTTAGTGTTTTTTTAATTATTAGATTTGTTCTTACATTGTTCTTGTTATTGTTGTGAACCGCCCCAAGTCTACGGAGAGGGGCGGCATACAAATCTAATAAATAATAATAATAATAATAATAATAATAATAATGCTGGCTGAGGAATTCTGAGAGCTGACGTCCACAGAGTGACCAATATTGGACACCCCTATTTTAAGCTCTTATTCTGCTTAGGATTTGAACACCATTGATACTTGATAAGATCTAATAGCAAAGTGTCATTGAAGGATTGTGCAACTTCTCCAATGGATCGAATTGTGATTTTAAGAAGAAAGTGTAGTTCTTGCTATGGAAGCCACAGGAGGTATTATTTTCAACGAAGAATAAGTTACAAATAACCTACTGGTATGCATTGCTAAAGAGAAGGGGAAAAACCTAAAAATAATATATACTGCTCAAAAACAAAACAAAGGGAACACTCAAAGAACACCTCCTAGATCTGAATGAATGAAATATTCTCATACTATACTTTGTTCTGTCCAAAGTTGAATGCGCACAACAGCAGGTGAAATTGATTGTCAATCAGTGTTGCTTACTAAGTGGACAGTTGGATTTCACAGAAGTTTGATTCACTTGCAGTTATTTTATTTATTTATTTATTTATTTATTTATTTATTATTTATTTATTTATTGGATTTGTATGCCACCCCTCTCCCTAGACTTATATTGTGTTGTTTAAGTGTTCCCTTTATTTTTTTTGAGCAGTGTATATATTTATGGGTATCACTGCAAGACACTATAAAGTGGTGCGGTGGCCTAGAGGTGGAGTCCTTGCCTCACAATCGGAAGGCTGTGAGTTCGATCCTAGGTAGAGGCAGACATTTCTCTCTCTGGGCAGATTAAGAATTTAAATGAACAAAACTCCCCAGTGGTGACAGGAAGAGCATCTGGTCAGTAAACACTCTGCTTAGCTCCATTCAGTTGCCCAGACTCCACCCCGCAAGATAGTATGGGGTCATTAAAAGGAGATGATGACAGGAGGACACTATAGGCAGTCCTCAACTTAGAACCACATGCTTAGTGACTGTTCTAAGATACAACACTGGGGGGGGGGACTTTACAAGGGATCCTCACACTTATGTTGCAGCATCCCCAATTCCAACATGATCAAAATTTGGATGTTTGGCAACAAATATATGTTTGCAACAGTCCACATCATCTGATCACCATTTCAACAGTTCTTAGCTGGCTTCTGACAAGAATAGTCAATGGGGTAAGCCAGAATTGCTTAACAATCTCTGATTCACTTAACAATGTCGTCTGGCGGGACCCAGGGGAAGAGCCTTCTCTGTGGTGGCTCCGACCCTCTGGAACCAGCTCCCCCCAGAGATTAGGATTGCCCCCACCCTCCTTGCCTTTCGGAAACTCCTTAAAACCCACCTCTGTCGTCAGGCATGGGGGAATTGAGACATCTCCCCCTTGCCCATGTAGTTTCTGTGTATGATTTGATTGTGTGCTTGTTTTTTATATGTATTGGGGTTCTTTTGGATTTTTTTAAAACTGTAATTTAGATTGCGAAATATTAGATTTGTTACTATGTTTTGTTTACCATTGTTGTGAGCCACCCCGAGTCTGCGGAGAGGGGCGGCATATAAATCCAATAAATCTAATCTAATCTACGGTAATCTAATCTAACTTCAGTGATTTGATTAACAACTGTGGCATAAGTAGGGGGAAGGAGGTCCCAGTATTGGATGTAACTCATTGAACAACTGCCCTGCTTAGCCATGGAAATTCAGATCCGAATTATGGTCATATCATAAGTCGAGGACTGTTTGGACCGGAATCCAAAACCAGGATGAAATTATTGGGAAACTGAAAGTCCGTTTTCTCCTGTTCTTTTTAATCCCTCACATTTTATCCATACAACCAGAGGCATCTTTTTAATGCCTTGCTCCAGCCCCTTCTGTTTCTCCATCCCCTTTCTTGGTCTTTGGACCTCAGCATGTAATTCTGCAATACACACACACAACCATCTGTTTGGGGAGGGGTCATTCCTTTCCACAATTCATGCCTGGCACTTAATGTTGCACATAGGATAAGGTAGTGTTTCCCAACATTGGCAACTTGAAGATACTGTATCTGGACTTCAACTCCCAGAATTCCCCAGCCAGCATTCGCTGGCTGCGGAATTCTGGGAGTTGAAGTCCAAATATCTTCAAGTGGCCAAGGTTGGGAAACACTGGGATAAGGAATTACCTAGGGCTATACTGTAATAGCATTTAAGAGTGGGCAGCATTTTAAAAGGAAATATCCTCATCTTCTACTGACATCTTGTGGTTAGAAATGGACATAGATCTCTGTCTCCACATTTGAGAACTGTGCTTACAGATGAAATTTAGACATAAAATAACATTATTGTCACTTTGTACCCTAATTGGCATACATTAAAATGAAATTTTGTTGTAGACAGTTCTCAGATAGTCACCACGGTCTCCAATATACATTATATAAGCATGACGAAATAAGTAAATAAATATAGAAAAGCATAGCACAGCACAGCATACCGTGTTTCCCCGAAAATAAGACACTGTCTTATATTAATTTTTCGGGGGTGCCTTATATTTCTCAAATAAGACAAATTCACAGGCAGAAAAGTTGACACCCCCAAAGAAAGTGTACCGTGCGGTACACTGATTATGGTACGGTACCTGTCAGTATGGCACCCACCCACACAAACGGTGGCACTTATATGGTACAACAGTATACTCCCGCTATTGCAGTTCCCCCACGCTTGACGACAGAGGTGGGTTTTAAGGAGTTTACAAAAGGCAAGGAGGGTGGGGGCAGTTCTAATCTGTGGAGGGAGCTGATTCCAGAGGGTCGGAGCCGCCACAGAGAAGGCTCTTCCTCTGGGTCCCGCCAAACGACATTATTTACATAGTTCCTTTAAGTGACCATTCAAATTTACAACAGCACTTTAAAAAATGATTTGGGTCGTTTTTCAAACCACCGTTGCAGCATCTCTCTGGTCACACAATCAAAATTCAGACGCTTGGCTCATATTTATGATGGTGGGAGCATCCTGGGGTCATGCGATCCCCTTTTCTGACCTTCTGACAAGCGAAGTCAACAGGGAATCCAGATTCACTTCACAACCATGTGACAACGGCAATGATTCATTTAATAACCGTGGCAAGAAAGGTCATAAAACACTTAACAAATTTCTTACTCAACAGAAATGTGGGGGCTCCGTTGTGGTCATTAGTCAAGGATTCCCCCATTTCATCCTCCAAACCATTAAATAAAAATTATTTTAAGAGCGCAAAACCAAGCCCCATTTGATTTCTCTAATCTATAATGTTTCTCATTACAGCAACTTTGAGGCATGTGGACTTCAACTCCCAGAATTCTTCAGCCAGCGATGCTAACTAACTCAGGGTCCATATAAAGAGAAAGGCCGATCTGAGTGAAGTCCCAGACAAATACCCATCGATTTAAGGCATCAGCCAAACTGCCCATGAGAACCTCAAGGAAAACCAAAAGTCCCTCTAAGCCAAACTTGGCAACATACCACATGATTGTTGGCAAATGTCTCTTTTTCTTTTATGTACACTGAGAGCATATGCACCAAGACAAATTCCTTGTGTGTCCAATCACACTTGGCCAATAAAAAATTCTATTTAAGACATGTGGACTTCCCCAGCCATGCACTCCTAAATGTATTAACTGCTTATCTCCAAACTTTTCTCATCTTTTGAAATTTTATAATGCTATTTTTATAATTTTAAAACTATTTCATTTTAAACTAATTCTGATTTTAAGACTAATTTTACTGATTAGATTGTAGAGTTTACTGATTAAGATTGTACAGTCCAGAGTTCCTTCTCTGAGGGAAATGAGCAGTTAAGAAATAGGAAATTATTTATAATATAATAGTCTGTCCATGTAGTGGTGTTTTTATTTTCAAACTGTCATCAAAACCACTGACATTTCACTAAACTCAATTTTTGCTATAGAACTATCAAGAATTCTTACAACACACTTTCACCTAAACTATCTCCTTTCTCCTTATCAGTTAATTAGTTCCTATCAATCAGAATCAAATTTAAAATCTGCTAATCTGGTCTCTTCTTCTGTCTTCCCAAAGGGAAGACTGCCAGCAAATCAAAATTGGAAATTCCCTGGAAAGATAACCATCTCATGTAATTTGTCTCCCAGCTCCTTTCAATCAGTAGTTTTTCATTCTCTTTTAATGACCTTCTAAGATGTACTTCCAAAAAGTGCCTACATTTTTGATACGACTGATGTATTCTCCTAAATATTTATTTATTTATTTGTTTTGTCAAGTACATATTGGTGGTATACAAAGATATAACAATATTCATATACTGTACATGATAGTAATAAAAAAGAAACATGAGGACAGGGGACGGAAGGCACACTGGTGCACTTATGCACGCCCCTTACTGACCTCTTAGGAATTGGGAGAGATCAACAGTGGATAGTCTAAGACTCTAAGGGTAAAGTTTTGGGGGTTAGGTGATGATACTAGAGTCAGGCAGTAAGTTCAACTACTCGGCTGTAGTTTGTATCTGTTGTGTGCTTGTGTGTAGTTGTGGTTGAAGCTGAACTGAATGAGAGAAAGAGGGAGAAAGGGGTGAGGGAAAACAGGAATGGAGAGAGAAGGGAGGTGAAAGAAAGGATGTGAGGGAGAGAGAAGAAAGGAAGGAGACAAGGGAGGAAGGGAGTAATGTGAGAAAGAGGAAAGGAGAAAGGGGTGAGGGAAACAGGGAGGAATGGAGAGAAAATGAAAGAGAGAGAGAAAGAGGGAGGGAAGAGAGAGAAAGATAAAGGAAGGAGAGAGAAAGAAGGGGGTGAGGGAAGTGGGAAAACAAGAAGGAATGGAAAGAGGAGAGGAAGGAGAAAGTCTGGAGCATGGAGAGAGAAACAGAGAGGGAGAAAATGTAGGAAGGGAGGAATGAGAGAAAGAGGGGGGAAGAAAGGGGTGAGGGGAAAACGTAGGAATGGATAGAGAAGGAAGGTGAAAGAAAGGATGTAAGGAGAGAGAAGAAAGGAGAGAATGGAGGAATGGGAGAAAGAAGAATGGAGAGAAAAGGGAGAAGGCGAAAGAAAGGAGGAAGGAAGGAAGGAAGGAAGGAAGGAAGGAAGGAAGGGAGGAAGGAGGGGAAGAGCGAAGGAAAGGCCTAGTCAACCCCCTTCCTTCGCCCTCCCCCTCCTCTGGGGGGCGCCCTTCTCTTGGTGGGGGGGAGGGGAAGCGGATGAACCGACCCACTTACCGCCCACAAGAGGAGGAGGAGGAGGAGGGGGGTGGCGCCCCTCTCCGGACCCGGCCGGGAGTTTCTTCCAACGGCGCGCCGCCCGGGAGGCTGGGTCGTCCCCCGGGCTCCTTCCCCGGCCTCCGCGGCCTTCCCTTCCTCATCAAGGGGGGCTTCGCGGCCAGCGGGGCGCCTTCCATGCCGAGCGAGGCCCAAGGCGGGAACCGAGCCAAGAGCCCGAATGGCGTCGGCGTCCGTTTGAAAATGGCGGCGGGGCGTTCGCGGCCAATCAGCGGCGCCGGCCCGTTGCTAGGAGACGCCCGGAGCGAGGCCTAGCGCCCGGCCCGAAGCCTACCCTCGCGCCGGTTTTTCGGCCGGCTGAGAGGGCGAGAGGGCGGCAAACGTCGGCGGGGGGCGGGGCGGGGAAGGGATGGGAGCGCAGAACAGGCCGCCGTCTACCCTAGCAAAGCCGGGGAGCGGGAGGTTGAAGCTTTTGGAGTCGGACGCTTTGTTGCTACAATAGTTCTTAAAACACGGTGGTCCATGGAGACCCTCAGTCATCCAGGTATGCTTTTTCAAAAGGCAATTGGACTTTCTTGGGGGGGGGGGGTTCCTTGAAGACATTTCGCTTCACATCCAAGGAGCTTCTTCACTTCTGAGGGAATGGGGATTGAATGCCGTCCTTCACTCAGAACTGAAGGAGCTTCTTGGATGAGAAGCAAAAGTTCTTCAAGGAAAAACAAAGCCGGCCCACTTGCCTTTTGATAAAAAACATCCAAATTTTAATGACATGCAATTAATTTTAATTGCATGTGATTAATTAATTGCATGTGATTAATTTTTAATCAAATGCAATTAATTTTGTATGCTGCCTCGAGCTTTCGGAGAGGGGCGCCATACAAATCTAATAAATTATTATTATTTTTTTATTTTTATTATTATTATTTAATCACATGCAACCATCATAGCCACCTAGAGTGCCCAGAAAGATGGGCAGCATATCAATCAATCGATCGATAGATAAATAAATAAATAAGAACAATAGTCATGTCACTTTTTAATGCTGTTGTAACTCCAAACAATTACTAAAGAAATGGCGATCGTTACCTGCCTACACGTACAGTATCGGGTTGTACCGGGCATAGTTCCCTCTAAGCTGAGCAGTGAGCAATCGCTCACTTAAAAATCATCATCAACTCAAGAGTTTTTCAAACCTGCCCAGAAGCCGAGAGGGAAAGAGTGAGAGGGAAGGAGAGAGAGAGGAAGAGAGAGAAACAGATAGAAAAAAGAGAGGAAGGAAAAGAGAAAGAAAAAGAATGGGAGTAAGGAAGAGAGAAAGAAAATCAAAATCTAGTTTGAAACTAGCTCAACTATTTAAGTGGCATTTTGATATTGATAGAGTTGCCCTATTATGAGCTCACTGTTATAGACACACAGTACAGTATTTTATTTTGAAATTCTCTGAGGCAAAACAGGGTGGGTTTTTTATTTATTTATTTGTTTATTTGTTTGTTTGTTTATTTAATATTTCTGTGCTGCCCCGTCCCGAAGGGACTGCCGCTCAGATACTATACTTTTCCGCTCACCCCCCCAAAAAATTAGAGGGAACACTGGTACCGGGTATGGCCCACACTGCGCATCGGTAGCAAAAATGGAGCTGTGCACATAGCTCCGCATCTCCAGTGCGCGAACATGCACATCCCAGTGAGATTTGGCTTCTGCGCATGAGCAGGAAGCAAAATCTTGTGAGGGAACGCGCATGTGTGTGAGATTTCAGCAATTATTTTCTTCTGTTCATTTGCAGAAACAAAAAATTGCCTCTGCTGGGGGCCATGAGTGATGAGACTGTCTCCGGACGATACGAGATATGATTGTATTGGATAGAAACATAGAAGATTGACGGCAGAAAAAGACCTCCTGGTCCATCTAGTCTGCCCTTATACTATTTCCTGTATTTTATTTTAGGATGGATGTTTATCCCAGGCAAGTTTCAATTCAGTGACTGTGGATTGACCAACCACATCTGCTGGAAGTTTGTTCCAAGCATCTACTACTCTTTCAGTCAAATAATATTTTCTCATGTTGCTTTTGATCTTTCCCCCAGCTAACCTCAGATTGTGTCCCCCTTGTTCTTGTGTTCACTTTCCTATTAAAAACACTTCCCTCCTGAACCTTTTAATAGGAAAGTGAACACAAGAATAAGGGGACACAATCTGAAGTTAGTTGGGGGAAAGATCAAAAGCAACATGAGAAAATAGTATTTTACTGAAAGAGTAGGGGAGACTAGATGGACCATGAGGTCTTTTTCTGCCGTCAGACTTCTATGTTTCTATGTTTCTAACCTTATTTAACCCTTTAACATATTTAAATGTTTCTATCATGTCCCCCATTTTCCTTCTGTCCTCCAGACTATACAGATTGAGTTCATTAAGTCTTTCCTGATACGTTTTATGCTTAAGACCTTCCACCATTCTTGTAGCCCGTCTTTGGATCCGTTCAATTTTGTCAATATCTTTTTGTAAGTGAGGTCTCCAGAACTGAACACAGTATTCCAAATGTGGTCTCACCGGCACTCTATATAGCGGGATCACAATCTCCCTCTTCCTGCTTTTTATACCTCTAGCTATGCAGCCAAGCATTCTACTTGCTTTTCCTACCGCCTGACTGCACTGTTCACCCATTTTGAGACTGTCAGAAATCACGACCCCTAAATCCTTCTCTTCTGAATTTTTTGCTAACACAGAACTGCCAATACAATACTCAGATTGAGGATTCCTTTTCCCCAGGTGCATTATTTTACATTAAACTGCAGTTTCCATTGCTTTGACCATTTATCTAGTAAAGCTAAGTCATCTGGCTTTGGACCAGACTACCTCCAGAACCGCCTGCTACCGCACGAATCCCAGCGACCGATAAGGTCCCACAGAGTTGGCCTTCTCCGGGTCCCGTCGACTAAACACTGTCGTTTGGCGGGCCCCAGGGGAAGAGCCTTCTCTGTGGCGGCCCCAGCCCTCTGGAACCAACTCCCCCCGGAGATTAGAATTGCCCCCACCCTCCCTGTCTTTCATAAACTACTCAAGACTCATTTATACCGCCAGGCATGGGGGAGTTGAGATATTCCTTCCCCCTAGGCCATTACAAGTTATGCATGGTATGTTTGTGTGTATGTTTGGTTTTATAATAAGGGCTTTTAGTTGTTTTATTATTGGATTGTCACATGCTGTTTTTATCATTGTTGTTAGCCGCCCCGAGTCTACGGAGAGGGGCGGCATACAAATCCAATAAATAATAATAATAATAATAATAATAATAATTATTATTATTATTATTATTATTATTATTATTATTATTATTACAGACACCTCCAGGAATATCAACCCTTGTGGCGCCTGTAATGAATGGGGTATTTTAAAATGTTTTAGTAAATTTTCATATTTTTGTAGTTATTAGATTTGTTATATATTGTTATATTTAATGTTGTATGCTGCCCTGAGTCGCCTCGAGAAGGGCGGCATAGAAATCTAATTAATAAATTAATTAATTAAATTAAATGAAACTTTGGGTTTGGACTAGAAGACCTCCAAGGTCCTTCCCAACCTTGTTCTTCTGCCAAGGACTGCCTTTATTTTAATTTTGTGGCACTAGCATTTTGTGAGCTGCTCGGAGCCTCTGGAAAAGGAGCGAATGGAAAAAAAGAATAAACTATTTTTCCCCCCATCCTGTTTGGAATCTTGCACTAAATTACACGCCTGACTTAGAAGATCCTATAACAAATCTCATTCCCTGAACAGCCTTGGCCAAGAATCTTTCGTTTCAGGTTTCATTTTTCCATCGAAAGGCAACGAAGAGGGAAGGAGAGAGAAAGAATTTAAAAGTGGTTAAATGACTGTGAAACCATTGTTGGGTTTTTTAACTTGAAAGCCAAAGTCTATGCTTAGGAGTAAAAAGGGCTTTTTTAAGGAAGCAACTAGACTTCCTTGTTTTTCTTTGAAGACATTTCGCTTCTCATCCAAGAGGCTTCTTCAGCTCTGACTGGATGGTGGAAGATGGAAGGAAGGTAGTTGGTCATTTGCATCCTTTATTAGAGAGTCGTTGAGGCCACTTGGGGGTTTGTCTGAGTCCTCAGGGTCACACTTAAGTGGTGCAAATGGGTGTGGGGTCTTCTTGGAATTGACACTCCTTTTGTTCCACCCCCCTTTGCACCACTCAGATGACCCTGAAGACAGACGAACCTCCAAATGGCCTCGACGACTCTAAAAGGATGCGAATGACCAGCTGTCTGCAAGGACTATCAATCCTTCCATCTCCCAGAAGACATTTCACTTCTCATCCAAGAAGCTTCCTCAGTTCTGACTGAATGGTGGAGGATGGAAGGGTTTATATTCCTTGCAGACAGCTGGTCATTTGCATCCTTTTTAGAAAGTCGTTGAGGCCACTTGGCCGTTTATCTGAGTCCTCAAGGCCACCTGAGTGGTGCAGGTAAAAAACACTTAATGATTGTCCCAGGGGTCAAGTAAGCAATGGAGAAACAATCAATATTCATAAAAATCTTAGGATACAAGCAACAAGTTACAGTCACACAGTCCTAAGTGGGAGGAGATGGATGATAGGAATGATGAGAAAAAACTAGTAGACGTCCCCAAACCCCCAACACTTTACCCTTAGATTATCCACGATTGACCTTTCCAGATTCCTAAGAGGTCAGTAAGGGGCGTGCAATAAGTGCACTCTGTGGGACCTAACTGGTCGCTGGGATTCGTGCAGCAGAAGGCAGTCTTGTAGATACCCTGGTTCGGTGCCATGAAGGTGATGACCAACACTTTGAATTGTGACCGGAAACTGATCGGCAACCGATGCAGACTGCAGAGTGTTGGAGTAACATGAGCATATTTGGGAAAGCTCATGATTGCTCTCGCAGCTGCATTCTGCACGATCTGAAGTTTCTGAACACTCTTCAAAGGTAGCCCCATGTAGAGAGCGTTACAGTAGTCGAACCTCGAGGTGATGAGGGCATGAGTGACTGTGAGCAGTGAGTCCTGGTCCAGATAGGGCTGCAACTGGTGCACCAGGCAAACCTGGGAAAACGCCCCCCTCGCCACAGCCGAAAGATGTTTCTCTAATGTGAGCTGTGGATCGAGGAGGATGCCCAAGTTGCGGACCCTCTCCGAGGGGGTCAATAATTCCCCCCCCCCAGGGTGATGGACAGACAGATGGAATTGTCCTTGGGAGGCAAAAGTTGTCGCAAAGGTGCTTTTTCAGGAGGCAAGTGGCGTTTCTGGGTTGTTGTTTGTTTGTTTTTTGCGACCTTCTGACATGCAAAGTCTATAGGGAAGCCAGATTTACTTAACAACCGCGGTGATTCACTTAAGAGCCGTGACACCGAAGGTTGTAATATGTGGCAACGCTCACTTTACAACAGCTTAGTTTAGCAAGGGAAATTTTCAGCTCGTTGATGGTGGTAGGTCGAGGGTGATGTACATCTGATTAAAAAGGCATAAAGTTGGAAACAAGAGGATCTGTTTCTTATCTAAAACTGGCAGTTCCTGGCAGGAGGGAGGGCATTTTGGGGAAAGTTTTCCCACAGACATAACACTCATCCCTCAGATATTTAAGTTCTAGGCCAAGGACGATAGAAGGGGCCGGACTGATCCGCCCGCTTTCTGAACTAAGTGGGGATTAAAAAAAACATTAGGGGTGTGTGTTTTGTGTAAAAAAGGAATTAAAGTCCAGTTATAGCCTTCTGTAACTTGTTTTTAATGGGTAGTCCTCGACTTAACGACCATAATTGAGCCCAGCAGCTTTGTTGCTAAGTAAAACAGATTTTTTTCTCCCATTTTCCCACCTTTTGTGCTGTTGTAAAGGGAATCACTTCGTTAGTAACCTGGTTGTTAACCGAATCTGACACCCCCCAAAATAAGAGGAGGAAGGTGTGTTAGATATGTTCAGTGTCAAGTTATTTGCGAAACCAACAAAGGCATGATACAAATAAACAAAACTCTGAGACTTTTTAAATGTATTATTGTTATTTTAGAGTCTAACTATTAGATTTGTCATTATATATTGTTTTTATCATTGCTGTAAGCCGCCCCGAGTCCACGGAAAGGGGCGGCATATAAATCTAATAAATAATAATAAAAATAATAATAAAATCTGATATTTTCTTTCTTTCCGGTATTTCCTTTAGTCTGCCGTTCTTCCTTTTAACTTTTATCTTCTTTCCTGCTTTGGGGTCCTCTTCTAATTGTTGGCCCGGCTATTCCTCCTTTTCAAAGATAACGTTGTCGTGTCCCTTTTACTTCCAAAGGCAGATTCTTAGGATGCCACGGATATGACCAAATTGTGGGCTGGAAGCCATGCAAACGAAAAAGGGGGGGGATTTCTTAGTTGGGAGAGTAGTGTGCTGAACTGCGGCCTCCCCTGCTTCCCCTATTTTCTTGGCTTGATTTTGAGAGTGCTATTAGTTATTCTTGTTCAAAAATAAATATAAAAAGTTATGCTTCCTCTACCTCTCAGCAGAGGGCGCTGTGGGTTAACCTACACTTAAAAAGATTCTGCCTGCTTCTTCCCCATCCACAAAGAGTTGGCGAGGGACCAAAAGTTGATAAATAACTTTTTTCCAACTTTCTTTGAAAGAAAACAGGGGGAAAAGTAGAAAGAGAGCCATGTAGGGATTGTGGTGAAGAAGAGGGCCTAAAAACCAGGAAACTGGGTGACTTTGAGGCATTCACCAGGAGCCGGTGAATTCTAGTTCCACCTTAGACATGAAAACCAGTTGGGTGGCTTTGGGCCAATCACCAGGAGTCAGTGAGTTCTAATCCCGCCTTAAGCATGAAAGCGGCTGGGGGACTTTGAGCCAATCACCAGGAGATGCTGAGTTCTAGTCCCGCCTTAGCCATGAAAACCAGCTGGATGACTTTGAGCCAATCACCAGGAGATAGTGAGTTCTAGTCCCGCCTTAGGCATGAAAGCCAGCTGGATGATTTTGAGCCAATCAATAGGAGAAGGTGAGTTCTAGTCCCGCCTTAGGCATTCTCTCTCGGCCCAGCCCACCTCACAGGGTTGTTGTTAGGAAAAGAAAGTTGTGTTTGGGTCTATTCATCACTTTTGAGTTATTTAAATAATAATAATAAAGGCAAGATTAAAAATCTATTTAAAAAAAAAGTCAAACAAGAGAAAGTTAGGGAACGGGCAGAGAGAAGGAAGGGCCAGAGGGAATGGGAGGTTTTAAATGACGAGGGGACTTAAAAGCACAAACTGAGCTTTAATTCCTGGAGATTTCATGAAGACTTCCAAATAGGTCAAAGCCGTGTCGGGGAGACCAACCCAGAAGGTGCATTTTTTTTCCGCACGTGACATTGAAATCTCTCCCCGAGCATGCCAAGTTTCAAATCATTTTCAATCTGGAAGATAACTTAACTGCTATTCCCACTTTGCAAATACGAGACACAATTCTGACAAGCCGCCGTTTGCCTAAGTCAGCAAGCGAAAGAGAATCTTTTTTCCTTTTTTAAGTCCAAGATCTTCAAAACAGATGGTTTGAGCCTAATCCTCAGACATTTTACGGTGAGATGCATTTAAAAATGAAGAATGGCTAGGTCGGGTTCAAGTCATTTCGGTCTGTTTGGAGGAATTCTTGAGAAATCCCTGTACTGTTGTTGTTGTTGTTGTTGTTATCATCATCATCATCATCATCATTATTTCAACAATACAACACCAGCAAATTAGATCTCTGGATGCTGGATTTCGTATTTCATCACCAGTAAAGCGCTTCCCAAGCACCTAGGACTGCGTCATGCAGCGGCGAATTGTGTGTGCCGATCCCAGTAAAGCGGCCTTTTGCAATTGACAGATGGAGATTTTGTCAATTCCAATGGTTTTCAAATGTCTGCTGAGATCCTTTGGCCCTGCGCCCAGCGTGCCAAGTACCACTGGGACCACTTTCACGGGCTTATGCAGCTCAATTTTCAGATCTTCGTATTTCACTAATTTCTCTAACTACTTCTCCTCAATCCCTACTGTCTCCTGGGATTGCGATGTCGATGATCCATACTTTATTTTTCTCCACAATCAGGATGCCTGATGCATTATGTTTCAACATTCAGTCAGACTGAAGTTGGAAATCCCACAGTAGTTTTGCTTGCTCATTTTTGACCACTTTTTCGGGCTTATGATGCCACCACTTCTTTGCCACTATAATAATAATAATAATAATAATAATAATAATAATAATAACAACAACAACAACAACAACAACGATAATAACAACAACAAACAATAGCAATAGTTATAGTTGTTATAGGAGTAGGAATAGAATAGAATCTTTATTGAGAAGAGAAGAGAATAGAATAAAGATAGAATAGAGTAGAGAACAGAACAGAATAGAAAATAAGGAAAGTAGAACAGAACAGACCAAAACAAAATAGAAAAAAATGGAATGGAACAGAACAGAACAGAATGGAGAGCAAGGCCATCTATTCCAGCCCAATCTTATTTCTGGGTCCTTTTTGCAGGGCTCCATCCCAACCCTTGGTGCCTTCCAACTCCCACCCACCCACCACCACCCCAACTGGGTCTGAATCACTCCACCCTCTGCCCCCCTCCCCACCCCGGGGTTGCATTCCAGCCCTTCCCCACGTCTGCTTAGCCACCTGTTAAAAACATGCCAGTTATTTTTAAAGGAGCTGCTCTCCATCTGTTTCCTTCTGTTTGAGGCCAGCAAGAAAATGGAAGGAGCCGCTGCCGGTTGACCTTCAAATCTTTGTTGGAGACGCTGCAGAAGAGCCTCTCGAAGGTCGCCCGGTTTCTATTGTCCGACAGGCAGCAGAAGGCTGGAGAGCAGCTATAGACCATCCGTCCATCGGATCTTTCTTTTGCTCTCTCTCCCTCTCCCTCTCCTTCCCTCCCTCTCCTTTCTTTCTTTCTTTCTCTTTCTTTCTCTCGCTTTCTCTCCCTCCTTTCTTTCTCCCTCTCTCTCCCTCCTTTCTTTGTCTCCTCCTCCCTCCTTTGTCTCTCTCCCTTCCTTCTCTTTCTCTCCCTCTTTTCTTTCTCTCTTCCTCCCTTCTTTGTCTCTCTCCCTTCCTTCTCTTTCTCTCCCTCTTTTCTTTCTCTCTTCCTCCCTTCTTTGTCTCTCTCCCTCCCTCATTTCTCTCTCTCCCTCTCTCTCCCCCTTTCTCTCTTCCGCAATCCTTTCTTTGTCTCTCTCCCTCCTCCCTCCTTTCTTTCCTTCTCCCTCCCTCCTTTGTCTCTCTCCCTCTTTCCTTTCTTTCTTTCACTCTCGCTTCCTCTCTCCTTTCCACTCCTTCCTTCCTCTCTCCCTCTTTTTCCCTCCCTCCTTCCCTTTCTTTCTCTTTCTGAAAGAAAGAAAAGAGGGAGGGAGAGAGAGAGAGAGAAAGGAAGGAGGGAGGAAGGGGGAGAAAGTGAGAAAGAAAGAAGGAGGGAGGGAAGGAGAGAAAGAGAGACACAAAGAAAGAAAGAAAGTAAAAGAAAGAAAGAAAGAAAGAAAGAAAGAAAGAAAGAAAGAAAGGAAAGAAAAATAGATTGGCCCAAAGTCACCCAGTTAGCTTTCTTGCCTAAGGTCAGACTAGAACTCTCCCTTGCCTGGTGGTTTGTGTCTTAAGTGAGCCACAATGATCTTCAGTGATTCACTCAACATCCCATTTATTTTTATTTTTTCGCTCTTGGCCGGGTCCTGGGAGTGTGTGTGTGTGTCTCTCTCTCTCTTTTCCCTGCTCCAGAGTCCAAAGGCGTGAACCCAAAACTGCAGAGCCGCAGCGAAAGAGGCGTGCCAGTGGTCTTAATGAACGCAATTAAAAGCGCACCCTTTTAATCAAATGAGGAGATATATATACACCCCCACCCCCGGGCTGTATAACAGGAACGGTTTATAACATGTTCCCGAAGGCCCGGAGAGAAGGCGCAGGAGGTACACCTCCTGCGGTCAGCATATTCCAGACTCTGGAGCAATCGCAGAATAAGGTTTCTCTTCCATGCTGCAACCGTGTTACCAGGGCATGGGATGTTCTCACAAATCGGGCATGACCCAAATTGGCTCCGGGGGTCGCTCGTGCGACTATCGTTTTGCCCTCCCAAAAGTCCCGAAGGCCACAAAACTCCTAGGCTGGTGATGGTGAACCTTTTTTTCTTTGGGTGCCGAAAGAGTGTAGGCGCACACTATCACACATGTGCAAGTGCTCACACCCATAATTCAATGCCTGGGGAGGGCGAAAACAGCTTCCCCTGCCCCCTGGAGATCCTCTGGAGGCTGGAAATGGCCTCTTTCCCAACTTCTGGTGGGCCTAGTAGGCTCGTGTTTCACCCTCCACGGGCTCCAAAGGTAAACTGACCAGGCATCCCACTTTTGGCGGGACAGTCCCACTTTTTGGCAATTTGTCCCACATCCTGCGCAGTTGTGAAAAGGTCCCTATTTTTTAAAAAAAGTAATACCAGCCGGAAGGACTGGCTCTTCAATGCCGGACGACCACGCTGCCCGAAATCGGCCAATGCAGAGGACAGTTGGGCATGCAGAGGCAAAGTGGGGAGCGGGGGAAAGAAAAAAAATGAAGCGGTGGCCCAAAACTTTGCGCATGCCCAACAGCGAGAGCGGGAGATTGGAGGGTTGGAGGAGAGACCGAGCGCACACCTCTCCGGCCCCACCCTAACAGAGTAGGAACTCAAGTCTCAAGGTAGACTGTGCTGCAGCCTTAAAGCAGAACAGGCAAGATATCTTATTTATTATTTATTTTATTTATTTGTTTTGTCAATAGTATTTAAATACTTGAAACTAGTAAAAGTCAAAAAACTTAAAAGAAAAAAGCATTAGAAGTAATAATATTCATATACATTATTATTATTATTATTATTATTATTATTATTATTATTATTATTATTATTACAATACAACACAGCAAACGAGATCACTATGCTAGATTTCATATGTCATCACCAGTCGGGCGCTTCCCAAGCACCTAGGACTGCGTTATGTAGTGGTGAATTATGTTTGCCAATCCCAGCAAAGCGGCCTTTTGCAACTGACAGATGGAGATTTCGTCAATTCCGATGGGTTTCAAATGTCCGCTGAGATCCTTTGGCACTGCGCCCAGCGTGCCAAGTACCACTTATGCCAGAGTCGTTGCAGCTCGATTTTTAGATTATTATTATTATTATTATTATTATTATTATTATTATTATTATTATTAATTAGATTTGTATGCCTCCCCTCTCTGTAGACTCGGGGCGGCTCACAGCAATAATAAAAACAATGTACAATAACAAATCTAATATATTTTAAAAATATCTAAAAACCCCTTATTTAAAAAACAAGACAAACTGTATAGGCCTGGGGAAGATGTCACAAATTCCCCCATGCCTGACCTAAGAGTTGAGTTTTAAGAAGTTTACAAAAGGCAAGGAGGTTGGGGGCAACCCTAATCTCTGGGGGGAGCTGGTTCCAGAGAGTCGGGGCCGCCACAGAGAAGGCTTTTCCCCTGGGTCCCGCCAGATGACATTGTTTAGTCAACGGGACCCGGAGAAGGCCAACTCTGTGGGACATGCAACAAGTACAAATAAAGAAACATTAAGGACAGGGCAGGGCAGGGAAGGCAGGCTGGTGCGCTTATGCACGCTCCTTACTGACCTCTTAGGAATCGGGTGAGGTCAACAGTGAACAGTCTAAGGGTAAATTTTGGGGGTTAGGTGATGATACTACAGAGTTAGGTAGTGAGTTCCATGCATCAACTACTCAGTTACTAAAGTCGTATTTCTTACAGTCAGGTTTGGAGCGATTTACATTACATTTGTATCTGTTGTGTGCTCGTGTGTTGTTATGGTTAAGTAGTCATTGACAGGAAGGACATTGTAGCATATGATTTTATGGGCTAGGCTTAGATCATGTTTAAGGTGACATAGTTCTAAGGTTTCTAACCCAAGGATTGTAAGTGGAGTTTGTGGGTTCCAGAGTGATGAGCTGTATTCAAGAATGGGTCTGGCATATTTGTCATACAAATATAGTATTGTATTGTACTATGTCATAATATAAGTATAAAGTAGAGGTAGAAAAGATAAAAAAGACATTAGGACAGGAGCGGTAGGCACGAAGGTGCACTTATGCACGCCCCTTACAGACCCCTTAGAAAAGGGGAGAGGTCTATTGTAGATAACGTAAGGTTGAAGATTTTGGGGTTGGCGGAAGAAACAACAGAATCCGGTAGTGAATTCCAGGTGTTGTCCACTCTATTGCTGAAATCGTATTTTCTGCAGTCTAATTTGAAGCGATTTACATTTAGTTTGTATCTATTGCATGCTCTTGTGTTGTTGTTGTTAAAGGTGAAATAGTTGCCAATAGGGAGTACATTGTGATGTATGATTTTATGAACAACAGTTAAATCAGTTCGGAGTAAATTTTCTAAACATAGTAATTGAAGTCTGGAGGAGTAAAGTAATTTGTTGCGTGAGGAGGAGTGGAGGACTCTTCTTGTGAAGTATTTCTGGACTCCTTCAATTGAATTAATGTCTGTTATGCAGTGTGGATTCCATACAGATGAGCTGTATTCAAGAATTGGTCTGACAAATGTTTTTGTATGCTCTGGTTAGTAGATCGGTGCTTCTAGAGAAGAAGCTGCGTAGAATTAAGTTTGTGACTCTTAGTGCTTTTTTGGCAATGCTGTTGCAGTGGGCACTTAGGTCATTGGAAATGAGTACTCCAAGGTCTTTGACTGAGTGAGGGTCTTCTGCGAGTTTGTCCAAGTGTGTATTTAGTATTCGGATTCTTTTTACCAATGTGTAGGACAGAGCATTTGTTGGATGAGTTGTGTTTGTGTGTCTTCACACCCTATCCAGCCTGCCTGGAGACCCTTCCAAGCACCCCAGCCGTGTGGAATAAACAACGTGTGTGAAATCTGACCACGTCCCTACCCTTCAACACAAGCACACCCCTTTCCCTAGAAATTGCGTCTGTTGCTTTAAATCAGCCAAAGATTTCATTCTTTTTTTTTCAGGTGGAGTCTGGGCTTGCTTGGGTTATAAATTTGCAGGGAGAGAAGCCAGCAGCTGCTTTGCTGGAATCCCAAGCCAGGCATCATGGTAAGCCCACAAGTCTGGGGTGCGGGGTGGTCTTTGGGCCGGGAAGGGGAGGATAAGGCGGCTGTCCCGAAGGGGAGAAGAAGCATCCCTTGCAAACGTTTTATAAAGTTTATTTTTTGGTGGGGGGAAGCAGGTACCGCCAACTATTTCCTCTGGACGATCTGCTCCTTATAAGGCGAAAAAGCCAGCTCCAGAGAGGGGGAAAAAGGGGGTGTTTTGTTTGAGGAAGGGGTCTCTCTCCCTCTCTTTCTCTTTTGGCTGCCTCCCCCCTTATCATTTCTCAGGGCAGAAGTGGGGCTGAGTTTCTTGCAAAGTTTTATGGCTCCGCCGTGGGACACTTTTCCCCACACCCATTGGGTATCTTCAGAGGCTACGGAAGGGGGAGAAAAATATGACTGTACAGTAAATTCCATAATTTTTTTTGGTCTCTTTTCACGGTGTCGCTAAGAACATGTTGAACTCACATTACAGTACTGTACTTTAGCATAATAATTTCCCCTTTCTCCGTCTCTGGATAAGAGGAAACTGCCATATTGCCTTTGTTTGCTGTAATCCCAAGGGTTGATAAAACTGAAGACCAGAACAAAAAATGTGTTTCTTTTTTTTGTGTATGTGTGCAAATCTTTTATCGGAGGAACTGAGTTGGGGGGAAAAACTTTCAAACTTAAATTTAAAAACAGCTAGGCGAAAAGCTCTGGAGAGATTGTACTGATTGCATTGCCTATTCATCAACTTTTTGGGGTGGGCGTGACTGCAAAAGTATATATATATATATATTTTTTCTTCCTTTCAAATGTTGGCAGGCCACCTCGCTTCGAATCCAAGAAACTGCTGTCAGTTTAGGCTTGAGCCCGGGCCGGGGAAAGTTGCCATCGTTTAAGATAGATCGGAGTGTGGTCTCTTCTTCCTAGCTTCCCAAAACTAGGTTTAATTGGATATGTCCAGTTTAATGATAAGAAAAATGAGGGGGTGACTTGTTTTCTAGTATTTGAGGCGCTGCCCCAAAGAAGAGAGGCATCAATCGATTCTCCAAAGCACCTGGAGAAGCAATCGATGGAAACTAACCAAGGAGAGAAGCAATTAAGGAGAAACTTCCTGACAAAACAATTAGCAGTGGAACTGCTTGCCACGAGACGTCCCATCGGTGGAGGCATTTTTAAAGAAGAGATTGGATAGCCCTTTGTTTGGGAATTGTATAAGGTTTCCTGCTTGAACAGGGGGTTGGACTAGAAGACCTCCAAGGCCCCTTCCAACTCTGTTCTTTTATTCTAATTATTTTCTAGTTCAGACCTTGGAAAGAAATAGCGCTAGCGCGAAGACTTATATACCGCTTTACAGTGCTTTGACAGCCCTCTCTATAAAAGGTTTACAGAGTCAGCCTCTTGCCGTCCCCCAAACAATCTGGGTCCCCGTTTGACCCACCTCGAAAGGATGGAAGGCTGAGTCAACCTTGAGCCTGGTGAAAATCGAACTGCTGGCTGTGGGCAGAATCATCTTGCAATACTGCATTCTAACCACTGTGTCACCAAGGCCTTTCCTTCCTTTCCTTCCTTCCTTCCTTCTATCCTTCCTTACTCCCTCCCTCCCTCCCTCCTTCCCTCTCTCCCTCTTTTCTTTCCTTCCTTTCTCCTTCTTTCTCTTCTTCCCTCTCTCCCTCTTTTCCTTCCTCCCTTCCTCTTTCTCCTCCCTTCCTTTTCTCTTCCTTCCTTCCTTCTTTCTTCCTTCCCTCTATCTTTTCTTTCCTTCCTCTTTCTCCTTCTTTCTCTTCTTCCCTCCCTTTCTTTTCCTTCCTTCCTCCCTTCTTTCTTCCCTTCCTCCATCTTTTCTTTCCTTCCTTTCTCCTTTCTCTTCTCCCCTCCCTCCCTCTTTTCCTTCCTCCTTTCCGCTTCCTCCTTCCTTCCTTCCTTCCTTCCTTCCTTCCTCTTTCTCCTTCTTTCCTTCCCAAGCAATAGTACTTAGACATATACTGCTTTGCAGTGCTTTTTACAACTCTCTGTAAGTGGTTTACGGAGTCAGCCTCTTGCCCTCCAACAATCTGGGTCTTCATTTTACCCACCTTGGAAGGTTGAGTCAACCTTGAGCTGGTGAAATTTGTAATAACGAATGAAGGAGAGAACCAATGTAGAATTAAAAAGGAATTTCCTAACAGTGAGAACAATTAACCAGTAGAAAAACCTGCCTTCTAAAGTTTTGGGTGCTCCGACACTGGAATTTTTCCAGAAGAGACTGGACAGCTATTTGTCCAAAATGGGAGGTCTCCTCCTTGTGTGGTGGGTTGGACTAGAAGACCTCTAAGACCCCTTTCAACTCTGGTTATTCTGTTCTAATGTTACTGGGAAGTTTTGGAAGGAAGGGGACAAAAGTTTAAATGGAGAAAGGAATACAATCCTCTTTTAGCAAATTTTAAGCTACCTATTGTGATCCCCTTATATAGAGCGCTGGTGAGACCCCATTTGGAATGCTGTGTCCAGTTCTGGAGACCTCACCTACAAAAAGATATTGACAAAATTGAACGGGTCCAAAGACGGGCTACAAGAATGGTGGAAGGTCTTAAGCATAAAACTTCTCAGGAAAGACTTCATGAACTCCATCTGTAGAGTCTGGAGGACAGAAGGGAAAAGGGGGGACGTGATCGAAACATTTAAATATGTTCAACGGTTAAATAAGGTTCAGGAGGGAAGTGTTTTTAATAGGAAAGTGAACACAAGAACAAGGGGGCACAATCTGAAGTTAGTTGGGGGAAAGATCAAAAGCAACGTGAGAACATATTATTTTACTGAAAGAGTAGTAGATGCTTGGAACAAATTTCCAGCAGACATGGTTGGTAAATCCACAGTAACTGAATTGAAACATGCCTGGGATAAACATAGATCCATTGTAAGATAAAATACAGGAAATAGTATAAGGGCAGACTAGATGGACCAGGAGGTCTTTTTCTGCCGTCAGACTTCTATGTTTCTTTGTTTCTATGTTTCTGTCATATGGGCCAGAACCTATTTTTGCAGTTTTTTGAGGTTTCGGAAGGCATCTCTGAATAAGGCAGCCTCCATGGGCTGCCACTCCAGAGGGTCGCCCGAGCTTTGCCAGTTCGAAGGAGAAATCATTCAAATAGCAAGCAGTTGTTTTGTCCAGGACAGCTGGTGCCTCTTGGCACACTTGTCGAGCGAGCGTGTAAAGGGAGCGCACATGGCCGCAGGGCAATTCCTGGCAAATTTTGGCCAATAAGGGTCTACCCTAGATGGCAAGGCCAGGAGAGCAGAAAAATATAAATAAAAATAAAAATAGGTCCCTATGCTTTTTTTGGAAAGGGTGATTTTAAGCTGCGGGCAGAGGACGGGGCTAAGCATGAAACGGTGGTTCTCTCTGTGGTCCTCTGGATGAAATCGGTCGTATAGTGAAGCTTTCATTTGTATGTATGTATGTATGTATGTATGTATGTATGTATGTATGTATGTATGTATGTATGTATTCAATAATTGCCCTAAAAATGCGAGTTCCAGGTATAATTATAAATGAAGAGGCAACAGCCATCACGATCTCCAGAACATTTAAAATTTATTTAAAACTACTACTACTACTACTATTACTACTACTACTACTACTAATAATAATAATAATAATAAGTGGCAAAGAACTGGTGGGATCATAAGCCCGAAAAAGTGGTAAAAAATGAGCAAGCAAAACTACTGTGGGACTTCCGACTTCAGACTGACCGAATTCTGAAGCATAACACACCAGACATCCTGATTGTGGAGAAAAAGAAAGTATGGATCATTGACATCGCAATCCCAGGAGACAGCAGAATTGAGGAGAAGCAGCTAGAGAAATTAGTGAAATACGAAGATCTAAAAATCGAGCTGCAACGACTCTGGCATAAGCCCGTGAAAGTGGTCCCAGTGGTCCTTGGCACGCTGGGCGCAGTACCAAAGGATCTCAGCGGACATTTGAAAACCATCGGAATTGACAAAATCTCCACCTGTCAATTGCAAAAGGCCGCTTTACTGGGATCGGCAAACATAATTCGCCGCTACATCACGCAGTCCTAGGTGCTTGGGAAGCGCCCGACTGGTGATGAAATACGTAATCCAGCATAGTGATCTCGTTTGCTGTGTTGTATTGACATAATAATAATAATAATAATAATAATAATAATAATAATAATAATAATAATAATATTATTATTATTTATTAGATTTGTATACCTCCCCTCTCCGACTTCACTAAACTTTTATCAGTCCCTATTCTGACTCTGACGAAGTCAGTAGGGACTGATGGAAGCTTAGTAATTTTTTGTAGCTTTATATAAATTTTAAACATTCTGGAGATCGTGGGGGCTATTGCGTCCTCAACGAAAAAATACAGGCATTTCTCTTGGCACACTTGTCGAGCGAGCATGCAAACGGAGGGCGCATGGCCACAGGGCGATACCCTAGATGGCAAGGCCTGGAGAGAAGCAAAATATAAATAAAAATAGGCCCGCATGTATGTATGTATGTATGTATGTATGTATGTATGTATGTATGTACAGGGGTGGACAAACAAATGGAAACACCTTGCAGCTCTTCCGTGGAATCCAGATTTGTGAAGCTCCCTTCGAACAGTTTTTGTGGAAACTGGGTTCTGTACGTGTCTTTTGAGCTCTGCAGTGATTTTAGGAGCTGCAGTCTTGCGATCCGCTCTAACAATTCGCTTTAGAGTCCGACGGTCTCTCTCAGACGACTTCGACTTTCGACCAGACCTGTGCTTGGCTGAGGACATTTTCCCTTCTCTTTCAAAAGCGGTCATGACTTTTGAGACATGACCTCTTGAAATGCCAAACATTCAGGCACTTTCTGTTACACTAGCGCCTGCCATTCGAGCACCAACAATTTGGCCTCTTTGAAAGTCTGAGAGGTCAGCCATTTCTAGAAGGTTATCACCAATTTCCTTAAATTTCTGTAAAAAAAAAAAAGATATCAAATAACAGAATTTTTAAAAACTTTAAAATATGTCAAGTTTTGATTGATTTGAACATGTTCAAACCTTATGCCAAAAAGTCAAGTGTTTCCATTTTTTTGTCCACCCCATGTAGGTATGTAGGTATGCATGTATCAAGAATTGTCATAAAAATGCAAATTCCAGGTACAGTTATAAATGAAGAGGCAACAGCCATCATGATCTCCAGAACATTTAAAATATATTTGAAATGATTAAAAATTACTAAGCTTTCGTCAGTCTCTACTGACTTTGTCAGAGTATTAAAATCCCAATTTCTTCAATAGGGATTTTAATACTCTGACAAAGTCAGTAGGGACTGATGGAAGCTTAGTAATTTTTAGTAGTTTCAAATACATTTAAAACATTCTGGAGATCGTGATGGCTATTGCTATGAATGAAAAAACATGGGCATTCCTCATCTTGCGACCTCAACTGAGCCCAACATTTCTGTGGCCAAAGGAGAACTCTGTTAAGTGAAATTTAAACGCTGAACAACGGACTCACCTTTATGACAGCGGTAGCATGCTGGGCGTGTCACATGACCCCAAAGTCAAAGGCGGTAGCCAAATTCGCTTAATGACCATGTCACAACCGTAACAAGTTCTGTGATCCACTTAACAACTGTGTGCAAGGGAGGCCGTCCAACGGGGCAAAACTCACGTAGTAACAGAAATATTGGGCCCAATTGTGGTCGTAAGTCAAGGATTGCATGCAGAGCTACGTAACTGAAGCCTTTGAGTAATCCCGCAGTTGAAGTCTATGTAATTGGTGGCACCATCACAATGGCAGGGCTTCAACTTGATCCTAACTGGGGAATTCTGGGAGTTGAAGTCCTCGTGTCTTAAAAGTGAGCAAGTTTGGCTGGGAGGGGAATTTGTTTTATTTATTTATTTTGTCCAATACACAATACATATAGTAGAGAATAGACATGAGGAAATATAAAGAAAAATATAAAAATAGAGGAGAAGATATATGAAAGGAAGAAAATATATATGATATATGAGATAAAGGAAAGACCATTGGACAGGGGACGAAAGGCACACTGGTGCACTTACGTACGCCCCTTACTGACCTCTTAGGAACCTGGAGAGGTCAATCGTGGAGAGTCTAAGGGAGAAGTGTTGGGGGTTAGGGGTTGACACTACTGAGTCAGGTAATGAGTTCCACGCTTCGACAACTCGATTGTTGAAATCATATTTTTTACAGTCAGGTTTGTAGCGGTTAATATTAAGTTTGAATCTGTTGCGTGCTCTTGTGTTGTTGCGGTTGAAGCTGAAGTAGTCATTGACCGGTAGGAGTTGAAGTCCTCATGGCTTAAATTTAGCAAGTTTGGTTGATGGGAATTCTGGGAATTGAAGTCCTTATGTGTTAAAGTTACCAGGTTTGGGTGGTTAAGGAATTCTGGGAACTGAAGTCCACAAGCGGCCATGTTGAGCGACCCCTGGCCTTAAAATCTGGGTACCCGAGGCTCAAATTAACCCCTGAACTCGAGGAAGTAGTTTAGACAAACCGTTTTCTTGCTCTAACTTTCCTTAAGAGTGCTTTATTAAGCAGAAAAACTAACTATTCCCCCCGTATCTTGCGCTAATGGCAAATTGATACAAATAGTCCTCAAGTTATGACACTGATGTACAGACAGTTTCGACTTAGAACTATTCGCTTAGTGAGTATTCACAGTTATGACGGCACTTTAAAAAAAAACCCATTTATGACCATTTTTCACACTTGAGTGTTGCCGAATCCCCGTGGTCACGTGATTTTACATTCAGACGCTTGGCCACCGACTCATACCTACGAACGCCTCTACTTATGAACTTTTCTAGATAAGAACCGGGTGTTCAAGATTTTTTTGCCTCTTCTCAAGAACCATTTTCCACTTACAAACCTGAGCCTCAGAATCTGTAACCAGAAAAGACAGGGAGAAGCCTCCGTGAGGCCTCTTTAGAAATCTCCTGGGAGGAAACAGGGCCAGAAAAGACGGGGGAGAAGCCTCCATAGGGTCTCTCTAGGAATCTCCTGGGAGGAAACAGGGCCAGAAAAGGCGGGGAGAAACCTCCGTGTGGCCTCTCTAGGAATCTCCTGGGAGGAAACAGAGCCGGAAAAGGCAGGGAGAAGCCTCCCTGGTGCCTCTCTAGGAATCTCTGAGAAGAAACAGGGCCTCCACCCTCCCTGTGGTTTCCCCAATCACACACATTATTTGCTTTTACATTGATTCCTATGGGAAAAATTGCTTCTTCTAACAAACTTTTCTACTTAAGAACCTGGTCACAGAACAAATTAAGTTCGTAAGTAGAGGGCCCACTGTATTTATGACGGTTGCAAGGGATGTCTAAGTCACGTGATCTCCTCTTGCGACCGCCTGTCCAGCAAAGTCAACGGAGAAGCCAGATTCCCTCAAAAACCGTAGGTCCAAGTAACGATTCGCTTAATGAACAAGGTCATTAAAAAGGGAGGCGAATCTCATTTAACTGTCCCACTTAGCGACCAAAATGGTGGGCTTCATCGTGGTCATAAGTCGAAGACCACCTACGTCCTCTGATCCACTTATTGATTGCAGCGAGAGTTGGATAAAAATCGGCCGCGACCCATTTAATAACCCACTTGTTTAGCGACAGAGGTTCCACCGTCAACTGCGGTCGCAAGTCGAGGATTTGACCTGTTTAGTGTCGTTCTTCGAAATCCAAAAGACCCTTTTCGCCATTAAAATTCGACGCACACCAAAAAAGTAACAACGATCGCTAGAAAAACCCGGGGTTTAAAGTTGAGGAGTCAGCCTGGAACTCCGCAGGGTAAAAAAACATTCTTTTGAAATCTCTTCTGGCAAACTCTCAAACGGGCTTAAATAATTCACAGATGTTTCTGCGTGCAAACACACCCATGTTTCACTCCCCCCCGCCCCCCCCTTGCTCCTTTCCAGGGTTAAAAGCAAGATTATGCAAACGGCGGAAAAGAAAATTAGGAAACGAAAAATGCGAAGGGCAGAGAAGTTTGAAAGGAAAAGAATTTCACCCAAGCGTCATTTATTTATTTATTTATTGGACTTTTATAACATACAATAAACAATAATATACAATAAAACAATGCATAATATCCTACATCCAATTAATTAAATATGAAATCTAAAAAACTTTAAAAAGTTGGGGGGTTTTAGAGTTGACGTCGAGGCTGTAGATTTTTCTAGAAAAACCTACATTTTTTTTCTAGAAAATTGTAGGAAAAACCCTAAAATTTACAAAAAAAATGTAGAAAAATCCACAATTGCAAAACCATGGGTTTTTTTTAATCTGCCACTTTTCTATTTTTTATATTTATATTTTAACGACTTTTTTTTAACTGAGTTTTAATTCGGGACGGATTTGAAAGTGGGTTTAAAAGCGAAAGGGTGAATATGTATCCATTTTTTATGTCTGTGGTTTTTTTGTCTGTTTTTAATGTTTTGTTTTGTTTTAAATAAAAAAAATTAATTAAAATTTTTTAAAAAAAACAACGAAAGGGTGACACACAAGAATAAAAATGATGTTTAAACGAAGTGCGTAAAACAAACAGGGAGATGTCATTGTAGGTAAAAAGGATGAATAGAAAATCCTCCACTTACAACGATTCGCTTAGTGACCGTTTGAAGTTACAAGTTACGTTCGAGTATTGTATTGGAAGTTCCGTGTTAGCAAAAACTTCAGAAGAGAAGGATTTAGAGGGCGTGATTTCTGACAATCTCCAAACGGGTGAACAGTGCGGTCAGGCGGTAGGGACAACGAGTAAGATGCTTGGCTGCATAGCTAGAGGTATAACAAGCAGGAAGAGGGAGATTGTGATCCCACTGTATAGAGCACTGGTGAGACCCCATTTGCAACAATACTGTGTTCAGTTCTGGAGACCTCACCTAACAAAAGATATTGACAAAATTGAACGGGTCCAAAGCGGGCTACAAGAATGGTGGAAGGTCTTAAGCATAAAACGTATCAGGAAAGACTTAATGAACTCAACCTGTATAGTCTGGAGGACGGAAGGAAAAGGGGGGACATGATCGAAACATTTAAATATGTTAAAGGGTTAAATAAGGTCCAGGAGGGAAGTGTTTTTAATAGGAAACCAAACACAAGAACAAGGAGGCACAATCTGAGGTCAGTTGGGGGAAAGATCAGAAGCAGCGTGAGAAAATATTATTTCACTGAAAGAGTAGTAGATCCTTGGAACAAACTTCCAGCAGACGTGGTTGATAAATCCACAGTCACTGAATTGAAACCTGCCTGGAATAAACAGATCCATTGTAAGATAAAATACAGGAAACAGTATAAGGGCAGACTAGATGAACCATGAGGTCTTTTTCTGCCGTCAATCTTCTATGTTTCTATGTTTCTACAATGGCACCGAAAATAATGGGGGGGGGGATGCTCTTTTTCCCCAGAGGGAATGTCTCTCCATCCACATCGGACAGGCAGGAGTCCAGATGGGAAACGCCTGCTGGGAACTTTACTGCCTGGAACATGGGATTCAGGCCGACGGCACCATCCTCGACCGCCAAGCCCCGCCGAAAACCACGCCCGAGACCGAGCCAGTGGATTCCTCCTTCGAGACCTTCTTTTGTGAGACGGCCTCGGGAAAGCACGTGCCTCGGGCGGTCTTCGTGGATCTGGAGCCCACCGTCATTGGTAAGAGGCTTGACCAAAATCTAGAACATCTTCATGGCCCAGGTTCGAATCCCGGGAAGGTTGTTATGGCTAGCTGATGAAAGCAAAATAAGCTTGAAATAGATCTATGCTAGTCTCCCTTCCTTTTCATTATCAGCAAAAATATGTTACACACACATCTCCAGAATTTCCATATATATATATACACTGCTCAAAAAAATAAAGGGAACACTTAAACAACACAATATAACTTCAGTTGCGGCCCTACTTGGACCGGGAGTCACTGCTCACAGTCACTCATGCCCTCATCACCTCGAGGTTCGACTACTGTAATGCTTTCTACATGGGGCTACCTTTGAAGAGTGTTCGGAAACTTCAGATCGTGCAAAATGCAGCTGCGAGAGCAATCATGGGCTTCCCTAGGTATGCCCATGTTATACCAACACTCCGCAGTCTGCATTGGTTGCCGATCAGTTTCCGGTCACAATTCAAAGTGTTGGTTGTGACCTATAAAGCCCTTCATGGCATCGGACCAGAATATCTCTGAGACCGCCTTCTGCCGCACGAATCCCAGCGACCAGTTAGGTCCCACAGAATTGGCCTTCTCCGGGTCCCGTTGACGAAACAATGTCGTCTGGCGGGACCCAGAAGAAGAGCCTTCTCTGTGTTGGCCCCGACCCTCTGGAACCAGCTCCCCCCAGAGATTAGAACTGCCCCCACCCTCCTTGCCTTTTGCAAATTCTTTAAAACCCACCTCTGTCGACAGGCATGGGGAAATTGATTCCCCTGGGCCATTCCCGCTTTATGTATGGTTTGTATGAGATGTATGATTGTTTTTTATATTAAGGGTTTTAAATTGTTTTTAACTATTGGATTTGTATTGTTCTGTTGCTGTGAGCCGCCCCGAGTCTTTGGAGAGGGGCGGCATACAAATCTAATAAATAAATAAGTTAATCAAACTGTGAAATCAAACTGTCCACTTGGGAAACAACACTGATTGACAGTCCATTTCCCCTGCTGTTGTGCACCTTCAACTTTGTATAGAACAAAGTACCGTACTCAATGCGAATATTTCATTCATTCAGGATGTGTTCTTTGAATGTTCTCTTTATTTTTTGGAGCAGTATATACACTACTACCTGAAGCCTCTGGAGTGAAAAAAACAGCACAATGGGCAAACCATTTTTCCAAATTTTGCACAGAAGCAAAAAACCCTGGGAATAATAATAATAATAATAATAATAATAATAATAATAATAATAATAATTTATTAGATTTGTATGCTGCCCCTCTCCAAAGACTCGTGGTGGCTCACAACAATAATAAAATAATATTTCAATGAAACAAATCTAATATTAAAAACATCTAAAACCCCATCATTTAAAACCATGCAGCAGACACATACCGAACATAAAATATAAAAGCCTGGGGGAGGTGTCTTAGTTCCCCCGTGCCTGGCGATACACGTGGGTCTTAAGTAATTTGCGAAAGACAAGGAGGGTGGGGGCAGTTCTAATCTCCGGGGAGAGTTGATTCCAGGGGGTCGGGGCCGCCACCGAGAAGGCTCTTCCCCCGGGCCCGCCAAATGGCATTGTTTAGTCGACGGGACCCGGAGAAGGCCAACTTTGTGGGACCTTATCGGCCGCTGGGATTCGTGTGGCAGACCCTAACAGCCTCCAGGCACCGGTACATCACTTCCACTGCTTCGCTAACTGGACATATATCTAGGTGTAAAGTTGGATATTGTTTTAAGAATGATTGGATAAAAATGTATAATTGTATATATTATTGCTATATTTTAAGGTCTATGTATTGAGCTATATACAGGATATGGAAATTCTGGAGATATGTGGGTTTTTGAGCACGTGTGTATTCGTGTGAGATTTGACTTCTGTGCATGCGCAGAAGCCGAATCATGTGTCACGCACTCCCAACACGTTCCGGTAGGGCTGGGATTGGTAGCCCACCCATGGTCATTACCAACACTTTGAATTGTGACCGGAAATCGATCGGCAACCAATGCAGTCGGCGGTTGGAGAGACATGGGCATGTCTAAGAAGGCTCATGACTGCTCGCCTGTGTTTTGCATGATTTGAAGTTTCCGAACACTCTTCAAAGGTAGCCCCATGTAGAGAGCATTGCAGTAGTCGAACCTCGAGGTGATTAGGGCATGAGTGACTGTGAGCAGTGAGTCCCGATCCAGGTAGGGCCGCAACTGGTGCACCAGGCGAACCTGGGCAAACGCCCCCCTCGCCACAGCTGAGAGATGTTTCTCTAATGTGAGCTGTGGATTGAGGAGGACGCCCAAGTTGCGGACCCTCTCTGAGGGGGTAAATAAATCCCCCTCCCAGGGTTATGGACGGACAGATGGAATTGTACTTGGGAGGCAAGACCCACAGCGACTCCGTCTTGTCTGGATTGAGTTTGAGTTTGTTGACACCCATCCAGGCCCCAACAGCCTCCAGGCACTGGCACATCACTTCCACTGCTTCGTTGACTGGACATGGGGTGGAGATGTATAATTGGGTATCATCCGCATATTGATGATACCTCACCCCATGCCCTTGGATGATCTCACCCAGCAGTTTCATGTAGATATTGAACAGCAGGGGGGAGAGGACCGACCCCTGAGGCACCCCACAAGGGAGTAACCTCGAAGTCGACCTCTGACCCCCCACTAACACCGACTGCGACCCACTGGAGAGGTAGGAGGAGAACCACTGAAGAACAGTGAGAGAGCATTGCAGTAGTCGGATCTACGTTAGGTAGCCGGGTTTAACTGCTGTCAATCCTCCGTGCCCTTCGTGGCACCGTATCCTCCTTTCTCATCCCGCGAAGACTCCTTTCAACTCCCGGTGGCTTCTGTGAAAACCATTGTGCAGTTTTCGTGACAAAAGATGGAAGTATTTGTTTTGTTTTTTAAATTTAAACCATTGACGCCTTCTCGTTCGGACTTCCCGGCCCTAAGCCAAACAATCATGAGTTTTCCTGTTGGGGCCACTCCCGCTCTGAACAGGGTCCAGTCTGTGTAGCTGTAGAGATTAGGGAAGTTTAGCCAGCCTGGCTCTCCGCAGCTACCGGAACAGTTACAGGAAGGAGGTGAAACATATTTTGCACTTGTGCATCTTTTGGAAATCGCAAGCTTTAATTTAAAAAATAAGAAAAATCCACTATTTTTCTGTAATTCTGAACTGCAACTTTCCATAATGTTTCTTGCCTGGTGCCTTTAATTCGTTAAATTTAATTAATTTGACTTATAAAATATTTTTATTGAATTGTATACATTAAAAACCCCCAGAAACATAACATATAAACAGACATTAACACACCTAGATATATACTGTTCAAAAAGATAAAGGGAACACTTAAACAACACAATATAACTCCAAGTCAATCAAACCTCTGTGAAATCAAACTGTCCACTTAGGAAGCAACACTGATTGACAGTCAATTTCACAGGCTGTTGTGTACATTCAACTTTGTACAGAACAAAGGATTCAATGAGACCATTTCATTCATTCAGATCTAGGATGGGTTCTTTGAAGGTTCCCTTTATTTTTTGGAGCAGTATATTTTTTAAGTAAGTCGACATCCAAATTTTGCATTCTTATTCATATACTGTATAGTCATATATCTATACACATATTCTTACACCATAAATATTTTCATTGTAAATTAGGTCTCCTTTTTCTTATCCATTTATACAACATTGTCCAGATATCATAGTATCTGAATCTTTTTTATCATTTAATATAATGGTTGGCCGATCCATTTCTGCACTGTCATGTACTTTCTTAATTATTTCTTTATCTTCTGGTATTCTTCGGTCATTCCATTTTTGTGCATATATAATTCTTTGTGCATATATAATTCTTGCCACTGTCGCAAAATGTAGCAGCAGATATTTTATATTTTTGGGATATGGTTTCTTTATAATTCCTAGCAAGAATAGTTCCAGGGTAAATACAATATTAGTTCCTATTAGTTCACATTTGGAACATACTGTGTTCAGTTCTGGAGACCTCACCTACAAAAAGATATGGATCAAATTGAACGGGTCCAAAGATTGGCTACAAAAATGGTGGAAGGTTTTAAGCATCAAACTGATCAGGAAAGACTTCATGAACTCCATGTGTATAGTCTGAAGGACAGGGGGGACATGATCGAAACATTTAAATATGTTTGAGAGTTAAATAAGGTTCAGGAGGGAAGTGTTTTTAATAGGAAAGTGAACACAAGAACAAGGGGACACAATCTGAGGTCAGTTGGGGGAAAGATCAGAAACAATGTGAGAAAATATTATTTGTCTGAAAGAGTAGTAGATGCTTGGAACAAACTTCCAACAGACGTGGCTGGTAAATCCACAGTCACTGAATTTAAACATGCCTGGTGGATGGGGCCCGTCCGCTCATTCTCCTCCCTCTCGGCAGATGAGATCCGCACGGGGACCTACCACTCCCTGTTCCACCCGGAGCAGCTGATCACCGGCAAAGAAGACGCAGCCAACAACTACGCCCGAGGCCACTACACCATCGGCAAAGAAATCATCGACACCGTCCTGGGCCGGATTCGCAAAATGGCAAGTGACCGTCTCGTTTCCTCCCCACTCCCAACCCCGCTGAACGGTCTCCGAACACAATTCAAAGTGTGTTTTCAGCACCACGTTAAGATGAAGTCCCGATTTTAAGCCAGTGTTTCCCAACCTTGGCAACTTGAAGATATTTGGACTTGAACTCCCAGAATTCCCCAGCCAGTGAATGCTGCCTGAAATCGGCCCATGCAGAATTTGAATTTGAATTTATTACATTTGTTTTTTAAAAAAATATTTTTTTATTACAATACAAAGATTAAAAAGTGCAGGCATATAGTGTTGTACATAATATAACATTTCAGAATATAATTATTATTTGTATAGTTGTTGTACTTAAGTTCTAAAATACCTTATACAGCGCTGCCCCTGGTTCCCCCTCCCTCCCCGATGAACTGTTAGCCTAACTGTTCTATTTTTCCCTACAGACCAATATCGCTCCTTAATGTAGATTATAAGATTTTTATGCCAATTATGGCAGATAGAATGAAACCGATTATGAATAAATGGATAAATATTGATCAAAATGGATTTCTGCCAGGAAGATATATAAGGAACAATATAAGAACAATATTGGATGTGTTAGAATTCTATGAGATACATTCCGAAAAACAACTAGCCCTTATGTTCTTAGATGCCCAGAAAGCATTCGATAATTTGAGATGGGAATTCATATTTGAATTAATACAAAAAAGGAATTTATTACATTTGTATGCCACCCCTCTCCAAAGACTCGGGGCGGCTCACAACAAGACAGTAATACAATACAATAGAAATCTAACGTTAAAATCTAAACTAAATTAAAATACATGTATAAAAAAACCCATTAACTACACAAACATATACACTCAGTCCAGCTGATCAATATAGAGGTCAGTGAAAAAGGGGGGGAGGTTAATCCCCCTATGCCTAGCGGCAGAGATGGGTCTTTAGCATTTTGCGGAAGGCGAGGAGGGTAGGGGCAGTTCGAATCTCCGGGGGAAGTTGATTCCAGAGGGCCGGGGCCGCCACAGAGAAGGCTCTTCCCCTACGTCCCACCAGGCGGGACCCGGAAAAGGCCAACTCTGTGGGGCCGTAATCGGTCGCTGGGATTCGTGCTAATTCTCTAGTCTCATTCTCTGCTAGTTGTGTGACTAAAATATTGCTGTGTGCTAAATTTGTTTGTTTGTTTGTTTGTTTATTTGTTTGTTTGTTTGATTTTTATGCCGCCCTTCTCCTTAGACTCAGGGCGGCTTACAACATCTTAGCAATAGCACTTTTTTAAAAACAGAGCTAGGCTATTGCCCCAACAATCCGGGTCCTCATTTCATCCACCTCGGAAGGATGGAAGGCTGAGTCAACCTTGAGCCGGTGATGAGGTTTGAACCGCTGACCTTCAGATGTACAGTCAGCTTCAGGGTCCTGCAGTACAGCACTCTACCTGCTGTGCCACCCCGGCTCATCTGTTATATATTGGTCTATGTATTACACTTATGGTATTATATGGAACTGTGTGAGAATATTATTGGTTAGCTGCTGTATCAGCGAAGTGTTGCCAAATTTTGTACTACCACACTGTGGGCAGGCACTGACTAGATTGCCTTGAGATGGCACCAATAACCACATTTTTTCTCGTCAACGCAGGCGGACCAGTGTAGCGGCCTTCAAGGTTTCCTGGTCTTCCACAGCTTCGGTGGCGGTACCGGATCCGGCTTCACGTCTCTCCTGATGGAGCGTCTCTCGGTCGAATACAGCAAGAAGTCCAAGCTAGAGTTCTCGGTGTATCCCGCCCCGCAGGTCTCCACAGCTGTGGTGGAGCCTTACAACTCCATCCTGACCACTCACACCACCCTGGAGCATTCGGACTGTTCCTTCATGGTGGACAACGAAGCCATCTACGACATTTGCAACCGAAACCTGGACATCGAACGTCCCACCTACACGAACCTCAACCGCCTCATTGGGCAGATTGTCTCCTCCGTCACGGCTTCCCTGAGATTCAACGGGGCCCTGAACGTCGACCTGATTGAATTCCAGACCAACCTGGTGCCGTACCCCCGCATCCACTTCCCCTTGACCACCTATGCCCCTATCATCTCGGCCGAAAAAGCCTACCACGAGCAGCTCTCGGTACCGGAGATCACCAACGCCTGCTTTGAATTCTCCAATCAGATGGTGAAATGCGACCCGCGGCGGGGCAAATACATGGCGTGTTGCCTCTTGTACCGGGGAGACGTCGTGCCGAAAGACGTCAACGCCGCCATCGCGGCCATCAAAACCCGGCGGTCCATCCAGTTTGTCGACTGGTGCCCGACCGGCTTCAAAGTGGGCATCAACTACCAACCGCCCACTGTCGTGCCCGGAGGAGATCTGGCTAAGGTCCAGCGGGCCGTCTGCATGCTCAGCAACACCACCGCGATCGCCGAGGCCTGGGCCCGCCTGGACCACAAATTCGACCTCATGTTCGCCAAGCGGGCCTTCGTCCACTGGTACGTGGGCGAGGGCATGGAGGAAGGAGAGTTCGCGGAAGCCCGGGAGGACCTGGCGGCTCTGGAGAAGGATTACGAAGAAGTCGGGAGAGATTTTGCCGACGGAGAGGAAGAGGAGGCTGAGGAAGATTTTTAGAACCCCCTAAAAATTTGGGCGTAACCAAGAAAAGAAGCCGTTCTTAAACTCCCCACCCCAAAAACATCCCGTCGGTTAGCCTTGGGAGTCTCCTGCTGTGTTTCGTCTTTTTAAATTTCCAATCTCCTGTTCCCTCAAGGACCATAGATCACTTTGTACTTGGCTGGAAATCACCTCCCCTGCCGTCCTTTTCTTCCGAGTTAGAATGATTGAAAAAAATAAAAAATAAAAAATTAACGCTCCGAATGAGGACAAAAGGCATTATTAAGTATGGCTGTTGTTAATTGCTTTCTGCACTGCTTGAACAATTGTGTGGGGGAAGCCCCTCGATATTATTATGACATGCAATAACCCGCTTCTTTGTACTTCATTAAAAAAAATTGAAACAGCAATAGCACTTAGACTGATAAATAATAATACAACTAATAATACTAATAATACTAATTACTAACAATACTGCTACTACTAATAATAATAACAACAAGAAAAATAATAATTACAACAACAGAGTTGGAAGAGACCTTGGAGGTCTTCTAGTCCAGTGTTTTTCAACCAGTGTGCCGTGGCACACTAGTGTGCCGCGAGACATGGTCAGGTGTGCCGCGAAGAAGAAAGCTCAGGTTCCGGTCTCGCAACTTTTTGCTAAGAGAGAGAGTGAGAGAGAGAGAGAGAAAGAAAGCAAGAGAGAGAGAGAAAAGAGAGAGAAAGCTAGAGTGAGAGAAAGAGAAAGAAAGAAAGAGAAAAAGCAAGCAAGAGAGAGAAAGAGAGAAAAGGAGAGGAAGGGAGAGAGAGAGAGAAATGAGCAAAAAGGGGAGGAAAAAAAGAGAAATGAGAAAATGATTGAGACAGAGAATGACAGGAAAGAGAGAGAAACAAAAGAGAGAGAGAGAAGTGACTCTTGATTTAAAGCATATGATAAAAAGCACCCAAAGAATAAGAGAGAAACCCCCCCCAGCCCTCACCTGTTTTTGGAAATGGTTCAAGAGTGTGTATACACACACACAAGGGTGGGGAGGAGACAGGGATGGAAAAAGAGAGGAGAGTGTCTTAGGGTGTCATTTTGTGTCATTTTGGTTGGTGGTGTGCCCCCGGATTTTGTAAATGTAAAAAATGTGCCGCGGCTCAAAAAAGGTTGAAAATCACTGTTCTAGTCCAACCCCCTGCTTAGGCAGGACACCCTACATACTTCAGACAGATGGTTATCCAACATCTGCTTAAAAACTTCCAGTGTTGGGGCATTCACGACTTCTGGTGGCAAGCTGTTCCACCAATTAACTGTTCTGACTGTCAGGAAATTTCTCCTTCAGTTCTAAATTGCTTCTCTCCTTGTTTAGTTTCCACCCATTGCTTCTTGTTCTACCCTCAGGTGCTTTGGAGAATAGCTTGACTCCCTCTTCTTTGTGGAAACCCCTGAGATACTGAAAGGCTGCTCTCCTGTCTCCCCTGGTCCTTCTCTTCATTAAACTGGACACACCCAGTTCCTGTAACCGTTCTTCATATGTTTTAGCCTCCGGCCCCCTAAACTTCTTTGTTGCTCTTCACTGCACTTTTTCTAGAGTCTCAACATCCTTTTTGCATCACACCGACCAAAACTGAATGCCGTATTCCAGGTGTGGCCTTAACAAGGCCTTATAAAGTGGTATTAACATGTGGTCTTGATTCAATCCTTCGGTTGATGCAGCCTAGTACTGTGTTGGCTTCTTTTGCAGCTGCTGCACACGGCTGGCTCCTATTTAAATGGTTGTCCACTAGGACTCCAAGATCCTTCTCACAGTTGCTACTTTTCAGCAAGGTGCCACATATACTGTACCTGTGCATTTTGTTTTTCTTGCCTAAATGTAGAACCTGACTTTTTTCACCATTGAAAAAATATTTCACCATTTTGAACATATCAATCCACAGTGTTTTGCACCCGCTCTCTAAGTGCTTTACAAAGTCAATATGTTGCCCTCAACAATCTAGGTCCTTGTTTTACCGACCTCGTAAAGATGGAAGGTGGAGTCAACCTTGAGCCGGTCAGGATCGAACTGTTGGTAGTTGGCAGAGTTTGCCTGCAATACTGCTTTCTAACCACTGGGTCACCACGACTCTTGTTGTAGGAGGAGGACTTTTTTCCAATGTAGCAAAGGGTCTTGCAGATTCTAACAGAATTTTCCCACAGAAAAGTTAAATAGTTCCACTGCGGACACTGTATGTATCCTATTTTCCTCTTTAACAATTTCAGGCACAACTAATCCTTGACTTACAACATTTAGTGACTGTTTGAAGTCACTACATGAATTCCTCAGCCAGCCATGGGTGGACTCCAACTCCCAGAATTCCCCAGCCAGCATTCTTTAAGACGGGTGGACTTCAACTCCCAGAATTCCCCAGCCAGCAGGCTTTCACACGCTTAGCCTTCTAAAGAACTCTGGGAATTGAAGTCCATACATCAACGTTGCCAAGCTTGAGAAACACAGGTTGACAAACCAAAGGCCGCCTGCAGGGGGCGACTTAGCTCCACCCGGAAACTTCGCTGAATCCCCCGGCGCTCCTCGACGGCGAGGAAAAAAACGTGGGCGGGTCTCGTATGCAAAATAGCAAAAAAACTCGTGCGTGACGTTACCAGGGAGGCCGATCCCGCCGCTTGGAGCGTCATCCCCGCGAGCCGCCGACGGTTGGCCGTGCGGCGACCGGTGACGGGGCGGGATTTCCTGTCCGCGGGCCGAGCCGGGACGCCGAAGCGAGCGGCGGGGAGCCAAACCGGCCGCTTCCGTCGCCATGATTAAGAAGTTCGACAAGAAAGATGAGGAGTCCGGTAGGAGCTTCCTATTCTTCCATTTTTGAACTCCGACTGGAAGCGGTTGCTAGGCAGATTTGAGGGAGCCTTTTCCCTCCAGAGTTGTTCCCCGAAAGCCTTGTTGACTCCGCCTATT
The DNA here is from genome assembly GCF_031021105.1 of Erythrolamprus reginae. NCBI lineage: Eukaryota > Metazoa > Chordata > Lepidosauria > Squamata > Dipsadidae > Erythrolamprus > Erythrolamprus reginae. Next base: position 96,133,708 of record NC_091955.1, read on the forward strand.
GGGGGGCGTGGCTTACGCATCTTCTGATGTTCGAAGCGGTTAGCGGGGCGTGGCCAGAGAAGTCCGCTTAGTTGTCTTCCGCGTTGCCTGACCTAAATCCTGCTTTGGACATCTGGACTGGGCTCTGCGCAGCTGTTTTACAGGGAGGGGGCGGGATGCAAAGCGGGTCAACGGATTGGGCCCTCTGGGTCAAGGGCCTCCTGGGGACCCCTGGGCTGAGCGCCCCCCGGGTTGCCTCTGTGCCTTCCTCAGGTGTGTTCCTTAGCAACCAGCAATGACGCCCCCTCCCCAAATAGATGGGAAGCAGATGTGTCTCTGGATATAAGAGGTGGGGCTAGGGGGGTGCTTCATTGGGGGCTGAACGGACCTGTCACTCAAGGACTTTTGACATGGGGTGAGGAAATGGCAGGAAAAAAGCCCAGGATTTGAATCCTGGGTAAAGGACCTTGGAGGTCATCTAGTCCAACCCTCTTACACAGGGTGGTTCTCAATCATGGTATCATCAGGATAACTCAGGCAAAGCTGGCTCTGCTATGACTTGTGGACTTCGACTCCCAGAATTCCTGAGCCAATCATTGCTAGCTTGGGAATTATGGGAGCTGAAGTCCGCCTATAAGGATTAGGCAAAGCTGGCTCTGCTTTGACTTGTGGACTTCGACTCCCAGAATTCCTGTGCCAATCATTGCTAGCTTGGGAATTCTGGGAGTTGAAGTTCACTTATTGGGGTAGGCAAAGCTGGCTCTTCTATGACTTGTGGACTTCAACTCCCAGAATTCCTGAGCCAATCATTGCTAGCTCAGGAATTCTGGGAGTTGAAGTCCACAAGTCATAGCTGAGCCAACTTTGCCTATCCCTTAGTTAGGTGGACTTCAACTCCCAGAATTCCCCATTTGCCTCCGATCCACAGGGTCCTCTGGGAGTTGCAGTTCACAGATCTTTAAAACTGGCTAAGGTTGGACCCAACTACGGTAGTATTCATTCATGGCTGGCCAGGGAATGCTGGCACCTGGTCTTACAAGGGCCAAGCTTAGACACTTAGTTTAGAATTCTGGGAGTTGAAGTCCACCCATCTTCAAGCAGATGAAACTGAGAAATGTTGCCATTCTTCTTCTTTTGCCCTATCCGTCATCGGACCTTGGCGATCCTATTTTTGTCAATATCTGCCCAAAAATGTGCTGCTGCATTTTGTCCAAACCGGACCCTGAGATTTGGAAGCCACGGTGGTCTTTTGTCTGACCTCGTTTGCCTTCCATCTTTCCCTGGAGGATTAAGCAAACTTTCACGTATTTTTCTGAGTGTCGCATCACGTGTCCGAAATATTCTTAACTTCTGCTTTTTAATGGTTTGGATGATTTCCCTTGGCGGCTTATCCCCTCCCCGTTTCCGATTTTGTCAACCAGCTCATATGTAACAGCCCCCTGTAAATTCATAGAAACCTAGAAGATTAACGCCAGAAAAAGACCTCCTGGTCCATCTAGTCTGCCCTTATACTATTTCCTGTATTTTATCTTGGGATGGATTTATGTTTATCCCAGGCAGGTTTAAATTCAGTGACTGTGGATTTACCAACCACGTCTACTGGAAGTTTGTTCCAAGCATCTACTCCTCTTTCAGTCAAATAATATTTTCTCATGTTGCTTTTGATCTTTCCCCCAACTAACCTCTGATTGTGTCCCCTTGTTCTTGTGTTCAATTTCCTATTAAATACACTTCCCTCCTGAACCTTATTTAACCCTTTAACATATTTAAATGTTTCGATCATGTCCCCCCTTTCCCTTCTGTCCTCCAGACTCTACAGATGGAGTTCATTAAGTCTTTCCTGATACGTTTTATGCTTAAGACCTTCCACCATTCTTGTAGCCCGTCTTTGGACCCATTCAATTTTGTCCATATATTTTTGTAGGTGAGGTCTCCAGAACTGGACACAGTATTCCAAACGTGGTCTCACCAGCGCTCTATACAACGGGATGTTTATTGGAAGTTTATTAAAGTTAAACTTTAACTCGAGTTAGTATATCTCTGTGTGGCTGAATATTTATTCCTAACTACTTTCATCAACATTTCTATGCACACAGCCTGTTATCCAAGGAACACTTTGCACATAAATTAACCCTTTTGACGAGAAGGCCTCACCTGGCATTGCTGAAAGTATCTAAGGAAGCTTCCCTCTGGTTTGAACTCTCATGGATTCACGTCATGCATTCTTGTCTTCTTCAGGTAGCGGCTCGAACCCTTTCCAACATTTGGAAAAAAGTGCGATTCTCCAGGAGGTACGGTGGCGTCGTCTTTGACTTCATTTTGTGTTGTTGGTTCACTCTCTGTGGCCGCCTGTCTCTGGTTGGTGCGCAAGCAGACCCCTATTTATGTTTTGTGTGAAATTGCTCATCTCCTTTGCGGCCTGTGCGACCGAGAAGGGCCTTTTTTGTGGTGGCTCCCTCCCTGGTATTTGAAGGAACTCACCCGCTCCTGGTGATGGGGCCAAGGTCACCTAACTGGCTTTAATGCCTAAGGCGGGACTAGAATTCCTGGTGATGGGTTCATACGCATGCCATAGGTCCACCATTACGTATTATAGAAAGACCGGGGGTCATTCAGTATCACATCAGGGTTGTGTTTGACCTTGGGGGAGGAAGTGGGTGTGGCCAGGATGGGCGTGGCTAGCTTGACTTCACTTGTGTCGGGCCCAAGTGTGTAGTGGCCTGAGCATGCTGCTAGCGAAAACGGTCTTTGTAATTGTCCATCAACCCTCCCAATCTCCGTTTTTGCTGACAGAGGTGCCACATTGTTTCTGGGGTGACTCCATGGGCCCTACGTGGCCCACGAGCCTTGAGTTTGACACCCGTGTTTTATTATTATTATTATTATTATTATTTATTAGATTTGTATGCCGCCACTCTCCGCAGACTTGGGGCGGCTCACAGCAGTGATAAAACAATATACAATGACAAATCTAATATCAAAGTCTAAAATAACAATTTTACATTAAAAGCCTAAAAAACCCATTATATAAAAAGCATACACACAAACATACCATACATAAAACTACATAGGCAAGGAGAGATGTCTCAGTTCCCCCATGCCTAATGGCAGAGGTGGGATTTATTTATTTATTATTTATTTATTATTTATTTATTATTTATTTATTATTTATTATTTATTATTTATTTATTATTTATTTTTATTTATTTTTTATTTTTATTATTTATTTATTTATTTATTTTTCTTTGTTTGTTTGTTTATTTATTTATTTATTGGATTTGTATGCCGCCCCTCTCCATAGACTCGGGGCGGCTAACTACAGTAATAAAAAACATCATATAAATCCAATATTAAAACAACTAAAAAACCCTTATTTTAAAACCAAACATCCCTACAAACAAACATAACATGCATAAATTGTAAAGGCCTGACAGCAGAGATGGGTTTTAAGAAGTTTACGAAAGGGGAGGAGGGTGGGGGCAGTCCTAATCTCTGGGGGGAGCTGGTTCCAGAGGGTTGGGGCCGCCACAGAGAAGGCTCTTCCCCTGGGTCCCGCCAGCCGACATTGTTTAGTCGACGGGACCCGGAGAAAGCCAACTCAGTTTTAGACTGCCTTTCTCTGAACCCCAGTGTATCCACGACTGTTTCAAAGAGCGGGATCCAGAATTGGACTCGGAGTCCCACGAGAAACATCAGCAAGAGCTTGGGGGGGGGGGGGGGCTGTCTTCCTTGAGTTCGACTCCACGCTTTCGTTCCTTCATCTGAGGTAGCGTTTCCTCTGGTCTAAAGTCCTGGGTTTTTCCTCTTCTTTCCCTCCCCAGGCTCGTATTTTCAACGAGACGCCCATCAACCCACGAAGATGTCTGCACATCCTAACCAAGATCCTATACCTGCTGAACCAGGTAAAATGCCGCCGGTCCAGGGCAGGACGGCTACGAGGTTGCGCTTAGAAACATAGAAACATAGAAGATTGAGGGCAGAAAAAGACTTCATGGTCCATCTACTCTGCCCTTATACTATTTCCTGTATTTTATCTTAGGATGGATATATGTTTATCCCTGGCATGTTTAAATTCAATGACTGTGGATTTATCTACCATGTCTGCTGGAAGTTTGTTCCAAGCATCTACTACTCTTTCAGTCAAATACTATTTTCTCATGTTGCTTTTGATCTTTCCCCCAACTAACTTCAGATTGTGTCCCCTTGTTCTTGTGTTCACTTTCCTATTAAAAACACTTCCCTCCTGGACCTTATTTAACCTTTTAATATATTTAAATGTTTCGATCATGTCCCCCCTTTTCCTTCTGTCCTCCAGACTATACAGATTGAGTCCATGAAGTCTTTCCTGATACGTTTTATGCTTAAGACCTTCCACCATTTTTGTAGCCCTTCTTTGGACCCGCTTCTCCATTTGGGCCGGCCCGTGGGGACGAGGAGAAAGTTCTGGGTGTCCCCGGGTGTCAAGATAAGGGGGTGTTTATGCCTATGATTTGGGAATGCAGAACTTTTGGAAAGAAGTGCGAGAGGACACTAATAGGATGTTAAACACACGATGGACAATTACAAAGGAAATGGCGGTTATTAGTCCAAAAAGGAACGAGATGGGAGGATTTAGAGAAATAAAAGAAGCAGCGATAGAAAGCGCTCAGGCGGTAACAGTCCTAGGCTGGAAGGATGCGACATATTCCATTTGAGATTACCGATAAGAGGTTGAATTCGGTGAATGAAATTAATCTTTGGGAACTGATGGGACGATGGGACAAGATAAGGAGGCATCACAGGCTTGAAAAAAGCCTCTGAAACGGAGGCCCAGGAGCTGGTGTAAAATTGGGTCTGTTTGTGGTTCCATCTGTGGGGGCGATCCCCTCCTTTGAGACCAGGAGAAAGGACGGTTGAGTCCAGCGGTTGAAAGAATGAAAGTGTCTTCTGTTTGTTGTGGTTAGCTCTGGCCCAGCTCCTGCCCCAAGGACTGTGGATGTGGGGGAGACATCCACATGCTGCAGGCCTGTTTTGCCCCCGGTGGAATCTGCTGATGAAGGCTCCTCTGACCAAGAAGACATGATTGACAGGGAGGAGGAGAGTGGGACAGACAGCTCAGAAGGAGATAAATTATCTCTCTCCTCCTTGGATTCAGAACAAGAGTTAATGATACAGCCACGCATGCGGAGAGCGATGCATAGGCAGCAACAACTGAGAGATTATTATCAAAGAAAATGAGGCCACCTGTGGTTGGGTGGGGCTGTGGTCATTAGTGAGGCTGCTATAAAGAGCAGCCTGTGGGTTTGGCCATTGTGGAGGATTATCTGATTGTTGTGTTTCGTGACTGCCTTGCTGACTTTGACCTTTTGTGTGCTGATTTTTCCCCGCTTTGAAACTAAACGAGAGCCAAGTGTGTTTCACTTTGTGAAAGAAGAAGGACTGTGAATTGCCTCACAGCTGCAAGCTAAGTATCACAGAACTGATAAGGGACTTGTACAAATGACCAGTTTGTTTGGAGACGAGTGCTCTTGGCTATACAAAAAGAGGGCTTGGTTTATTTGCATTTTCAGTATAAAGAACATTGTTTTGAATTTTCAAACGTGTGTGTGTCTGAATTTGTATCTGTGCATTTTCGGGAGGATTCCACCAGAGAGCTGGACAGAACAGATGTTTATTTGTCTTTTTTTTTTAGGGTGAGCATTTCGGGACAACAGAAGCCACCGAAGCCTTTTTTGCAATGACAAGATTATTCCAGTCCAACGACGTGAGTGATTTCTTCCACGATTTCTCCTGGTTTTCCTGGGTTGGGGGCTGCCAGCAGCGTCCTTAGGGGTCTCCTTTCTGAAAAGCGCAGGGTTTCCAACCATGGCCACTTAAAAAGATCTCAACTCCAAGAATTCCCCATTCTGGGAGATGAAGCCCACAAGTCTTTTGAAGTGGTCAAGGTTGGACCCCTTGTGCTCAAAGGCCCTTCCAGAGGCCTTGCAGACCACAGTGACAAAAGGGGAAGTGGCTCGAGAGGCCCTTGGAAAATTCAACCTTAATTGTGGTCTTTCCGCAGCAAACTTTAAGGAGAATGTGCTACCTTACCATCAAGGAGATGGCCAATATCTCAGAAGACGTTATCATTGTCACCAGCAGGTATCTGGTTTTTGATTCTGGGGTTAGAAGCACCGGTGTTTCAGCTGGAACGGGAAGGGAAGAGGGAATGGAATGGAATAGAATAGAATAGAATAAGATTTAAAATAGAATGAGATTTTGAATAGAATGAGATTTTGAATAGAATAAGATTTAAATAGAATAAGATTTAGAATAAAACAGAACAGAATAGAATAAGATTTAGAATAAAACAGAACAGAATAGAATAGTTATGGTGAACCTATGGCACAGGTGGCACACGAGCCATTGGCGTAGCTCAGCTCCAACGTGCATGTGTGTGGCTTGCACAGAATTTTGGCTTGCACAGAGGTTCTGGGAGGGCGTTTTTGGTTTCCAGAGAGCCTCCCGGGGGGTGGGGGAGGGCCTTTCCCCCCCCCCTTGGCTCCAGGAAAGCCTTTGGAGCCTAGGGAGTGCAAAACGCGAGCCTACTGGGTCCACCCGAAGTTGGGAGACAGGCCGTTTCTGGCCTCCAGAGGGCCTCCGGGAAGTGGAAGTGTTCGCCATCACTGAGTTAGACAATTGATGTGCATCTGATTATTGTGGCTCGGCACTGAGAAAGAACCCTTTGTCTCCTGTGTTCTAGCCTAACTAAAGATATGACGGGGAAGGAAGATGTTTACCGAGGCCCAGCCATTCGAGCCCTGTGTCGGATCACGGATGTGAGTAGGGGTGGATGGAAACGAGGGATCTTTTGGCTCATGGCTCAGGTTTTGAACCTTGGCTGAATGCCGGGGGAGTATCCAGAGATCTGACCACCAGCGTTAGTGGTCTTTTACCGGTAGTCCTCAACTTATTACTGCAGTCGACTACGGCTTGGAGTCACGATGATTGTAAAGCAGGCCATCGCATGGTCCGTTAATCAAATCGCCCTGGCCGTTAAGCGAATTGGTGGCCGTTGAGCCAACCCATTATTTTCAATGGGTCTATCTCTCCACCCATAGATTTCACAAATTTCCAGAAGGTTTTTTTGCTTCTGCGCATGAGCGGGAGCAAGAAATCGCTGAAAATCGGCATCCTCGCGCGAGATTTTGCTTGCTGTGCATGCGCAGAAGCCAAATCTCACACTGATGGGCGCACTGCGCCTGCGCCTGCTACCCTCCCATATAGCGCACTGGAAAGGGCAACCCCCTGCCCTCTTCAGAGGGTTTGTCATGTTTGGGGAGCTGGGTCAGAACAGAAACATTAAATTGCGGGCTGAGGAATTCTGGGAATTAAAGTCCAAAAGTTGTCAAGTTTGGAATTCCCTGGGTTTTTTTAGAGCCTGGTTTTCACCAATGTGAAGGACTAGAAGCTTGCCTTTTAAATCAGACGGCAAATGACCTCAGCCAAAAAATTAACGGTTTTGTCTTGTGAAGGCACTAAAGAGCCTTGAGTGAATGTAATTCCATTTTTCTTTCAATTCTGGCCAGTGTGCCCTTTGAAAAATCGGTCTCCCCTCCATCCTTCTCGCTTTCCCAGGGAACAATGCTGCAGGCCATCGAGCGATACATGAAACAAGCCATTGTCGACAAAGTCCCCAGCGTCTCCAGTTCTGCCTTGGTGTCGTCCTTGGTAAGTAAAGGAGGCCAGAGATTTCTGGCACCTGTGATCTGAATTTGAGTAATCAGCAAGCAGCATGTATTTTCAACAAGCAAATTTGTGAGGAAGCCAAATTACCATATTTGGGGGAATATAAGATACACCATTTTCCCCCTTAAAGAGGCTGATAATTAGGGTGCATCCTATACTTCAAATGTAGCTTTTTTTTCCAGCCCTAACTAGCTGCTAAGGATCTTTCCAGCTCTTAACTTGCAAGCTCTTTCATTGTTTCTCTCTGCGAAGAATGTTTTCCAAACCCTAAGACTTTGCAGGGTGTTTTTCATTTCTCTAACTTGCTCCGAGTAAGTTTCTTTCCAGCCCATACCAGATGCTAATAATGTTCCCAGCTCTTACCCACTTGCAAGTTCTTTCATTGTTGCTCTCTGCAAAGAAAGTTTTCCAAACCTTGTCTTTGTAGGGTTTTTTAAATTTGATTTCAAAGAAGTTTGATTTACTTGGAGTTGTATTGTATTGTTTAAGTGTTCCCTTTATTTTTTTGAGCAGTGTATATATTTACAAGGAAAGTTTTTCGAATAAAGTAAAAGTATCTAAAAGTCTTTTGCTGAAATAAGCAGGGGGAACTCTTTCAGTTGGCAAGAGTTCCAGAAAAAGAGATAACACAAATAATAATTACACAGCTAGAATTATTATTATTATTATTATTATTATTATTATTATTATTATTATTATGTCAGTACAACACAGCAAATGAGATCATTATGCTGGATTTCGTATTTCATCACCAGTCGGGCGCTTCCCAAGCACCTAGGACTGCGTGATGTAGCGGCGAATTATGTTTGCCGATCCCAGTAAAGCGGTCTTTTGCAATTGACAGATGGAGATTTTGTCAATTCCGATAGTTTTCAAATGTCCGCTGAGATCCTTTGGCACTGCGCCCAGCGTGCCAAGTACCACTGGGACCCCTTTCACTGGCTTATGTCAGAGTCGTTGCAGCTCGACTTTTAGATCTTCGTATTTCACTAATTTCTCTAGCTGCTTCTCCTCAATTCTGCTGTATTATTATTATTATTATCATTATTATTATTATTATTATTATTTATTAGATTTGTATGCTGCCCCTCTCCGTAGACTCGGAGCGGCTCACAACAATTAATCAAAAACAAAGCTGCACAGGAATAATCTTGAAGAGATTATTAGAGTTCATAGAGTTCTTCTTAATGCCAAAAATGTTCTTTCAAATGCAAAATGGTTGATCACGAAACTAAAAGTCAGAATAATCTATTGTTCTCTGCACCGAGGTGAAACTCTGCTCACTCTTAAATACCCTGAGGGCGTGACCCAGTAGCCCCCAGCAGTACACCTGAGTGACTCTGCTCTTAGCCAACCATTCATGTTGTCTAGATGCCCTTCGAACCCTGGCATCCAGAAGAGGCTCCTCCTCTTCTCATGAGTCACTCGGTGCAGGAAATGCAAAGTCATTCCTCACAGGAAGGGCTGATTTACTCATCCCAGAAAGTGCAGAAGGCCCTACTGTCCATCTCAAGTGCCAGGAACACAGGACGCCCCTGTGCCGCACCTCCACAGGTCTCTGCGTCCTCAGAGTCCATGGTTATTTTCTGCAGGACGTGAGCGAACCACAACCAGAGTTTTGATTCTTGGCCCTCTTTTTTTCTAGCATTTGATGAAGGTCAACTACGATGTGGTCAAGAGGTGGATCAATGAAGCCCAGGAAGCTGCTTCCAGCGACAATGTCATGGTGCAGGTAGGGATTCTCCGGAGCAGGGATGGAGTCTGGGAAGTTTTCTGGACCCAGCCGGAAAGTTGAAAACCCATTTGGAGAGCCTCCTGGTCAGTCCACCTTACTTCGCCTGATGCCTTCTCTGCAGAATAGCAGTAGCATTGAGACCTTTATACGTAGACCTTCATAGCCCTCTCTTAAGAGAGAGAGAGTCAGACTTTGACCCCCAACAATCCTTCCTACCTCTTTTCCTTCTTTGAGCCAGTCAGAATTGAACTGCTGGAAAGAAAGAAAGAAAAAAAGAAAGAGAGAGAGAGAGGGGGGGGGGAGAGACAGAGGAATGAAGGAAGGAAGGGGGAGAGAGGGAAGGAAGGAAGGAAGGGAAAGGAGGGAGAGAGAGAGAGAAAGAAAGAAAGAAAGGGGAGAGAGAGAAGGAATGAAGGAAAGAAGAAGGGAAAGGAAAGGGGGAGAGAGAAAGAAAGAGAGAGAGTTGAAAGGAAAGAGAAAGAAAGGAAAGGAAGGAAGGAAGGAAGGAAGGAAGGAAAGGGGAGAGAGAGAAAGAAGAAAAGAATGAAGGAAGGAAAGAGGAAAGGAAAGGGGGAGGGAGAGAAAGAGAGAGAGAAGGGAAGGAAGGAATGAATGAAAAAAAGGGGGGAGAGACAAAGAGAGAAAGAGAAGGAAGGACGGAAGGAAAGAAGGAAGGAAGGATTTATTTTTCCCCTTGCTGAAGTGACCAGGGTCAGCTCAAAGCCAGATAAAAGTGGAAGGAGGCCTCAACCCAGGTAGCACCTTCTTATGCCTTCCTTCCTTCCTTCCTTCCTTCCTTCCTTCCGTCCGTCCGTCCGCAGTACCATGCCCTCGGTTTGCTCTACCATCTGAGGAAGAACGACCGCCTGGCCGTTTCCAAAATGCTGAACAAATTCACCAGATCTGGCTTGAAGTCTCAGTTTGCCTACTGCATGCTGATCCGGATTGCCAGCCGGCTGCTGAAGGAGTCCGAGGAGGGGTAAGGAGATCTGTAGGGGGAAGGGGGTGTTCGGCGGAACAGTATCTGGAATGAGTCCAGGTGGGATGACCCTGGGGTGGGGCACAAACCTGTTACCGGAGCCAGAACCAGGCAGTTCCCACAAGACAGAGTACCGTAATCTCCAGCCATCGGCAAATGCCCATCGGCAAATGCCCAGGTTCAATGCTTGTTTCCAACAAATGCCCCTCCCACTGGGCCTCCTTTACAGCTCAGCCCCCAGGTGTGCCTTGTCCGAGTCAAAGGGGCAGGGCACTCTGTTCCGTTGTAGCCAACTCAATATGTGCTGGTCTCACCCAGCGGCAGGTTGCTACCGGTACGGATAAGGACGCCACACCTGCTTTGTGCAAGCGCAGAGAGTAAACTATACAAACTACCCGTAGACACCCCTTGTGAACTGCTAGGGCGGAGCCGCCATAACCCTCTTCCTGCCTAGGAGACATTCCAAGCTCCGCTGCCTCTTTGCCCCGCCTTCCTGGGAATCCAGACTACAATCCGCTACGCCCCTGTCCAATCAGCTGGGATATTTGTGAGGATGTCACACGGTCTGTAAACGGGCAACCTGTGTTTTTCCTTGGCAGGCACGACAACCCGCTCTTCGATTTCATCGAAAGCTGCCTGCGCAACAAACACGAGATGGTGATTTACGAAGCCGCCTCGGCCATCATCCACCTCCCCAACTGCACAGCCCGGGAACTGGCCCCGGCAGTCTCAGGTGAGTGCCACATGGGAATCTGGGGTGTCATGTATTGCGGCCCTATCGGGACCGGGACTCACCGCTCACAGTCGCTCATGCCCTCATCACCTTGAGGCTCGACTACTGTAACGCTCTCTACATGGGGCTACCTTTGAAGAATGTTCGGAAACTTCAGGTCGTGCAGAATGCAGCTGCGAGAGTAATCATGGGCTTCCCTAAATATGCCCATGTTACACCAACACTCCGCAGTCTGCATTGGTTGCCGATCAATTTCCGGGCACAATTCAAAGTGTTGGTTATGACCTATAAAGCCCTTCATGGCACCGGACCAGAATATCTCCGGGACCGCCTTCTGACGCACGAATCCCAGCCACCAGTTAGGTCCCACAGAGTGGGCCTTCTCCGGGTCCTGTCAACTAAACAATGTCAGTTGGCGGGACCCAGGGGAAGAGCCTTCTCTGTGGCGGCCCCGACCCTCTGGAACCAACTCCCCCCAGAGATTAGAATAGCCCCCACCCTCCTCGCCTTTCGTAAGCTCCTCAAAACCCACCTCTGCCATCAGGCAGGGGGGAATTAAGATAATCTTTCCCCCTAGGCTTCTACAATTTATGCATGGTATGTTTGTATGTATGATTGGTTTTATAACAAGGGTTTTTAGTGTTTTTTAAATTATTAGATTTGTTCTTACATTGTCTTTGTTATTGTTGTGAGCCGCCCCGAGTCTACGGAGAGGGGCGGCATACAAATCTAATAAATAATAATAATAATAATAATAATAATAATAATAATAATAATGTATTATTATTGGAATTGACAAAATCTCCATCTGTCAATTGCCAAAGGCCGCTTTACTGGGATCGGCAAACATAATTCGCCCCTACATCACGCAGTGCCAAAGGGTCTCAGCGGACATTTGAAAACCATCGGAATTGACAAAATCTCCATCTGTCAATTGCAAAAGGCCGATTTACTGTTGTTAGCCACCACGAGTCTACGGAGAGGAGCGGCATACAAATCCAATAAACATAAACAAACATAAACAAACATAATTCGCCGCTACATCACGCAGTCCTAGGTGCTTGGGAAGCGCCCGACTGGGGATGAAATACGAAATCCAGCATAGTGATCTCGTTTGCTGTGTTGTACTGAAATAATAATAATAATAATAATAATAATAATAATAATAATAATAATAACAACAACAACAACAACAACAATAATGTATTCTTTTAAAAAAATTCCTAGCAGGAGGAGCTCTGGTGAGAATTCAGTTGATGTTTGAGTTTATTTCCTGTAACCATTTATGAAATCTATTCCAGGATCTTTTCGTGGTCGTGCCCCAAAATTTCGGGTCATTTTTTGCTTCTCCTTTCAGTGCTACAGCTCTTCTGCAGTTCACCCAAGCCCGTTCTGAGATACGCGGCGGTCCGGACCCTTAATAAGGTGAGGGCTTCGGGGTGGGGGGCGTCTTGTCACAGGCGGTCCCCAACTTACGACCACAATGGAGCCCCAAGATTGATAGGCTGCTTGAGGGAAACGACATTTGTTAAAGTGAGTTTGCCCCATTTAACGACGTATCCTTGCCATCTTCGTTCAGCGAATCGCGGCTGTTCAAGTGGTAACAGGGTTATTAAGTGAATCTGGCTTCCGCACCACGGACTTGGTTTGTTTGAAGATCGCCAAAGAGGATGGTGGGATCCAGGGCACTGTGACTGTCGGAAACTTGAATCTGTGGCAGAGCATCCGAATGTAGATCATGTGACCGCGGGGGATGCTCCAAAGGTCATAAGTGTGAGAAATGATGATGAGTCGTACTTTACTGCATTTTATTTTTATTTATTTTATTTTATATTTTATTTTATATTTTATTGTATCTTATTACATTATTTTATATTTTATTTTATTACTTTATTATTTATTTCATTGCATTTTTTATTTTATTTGACTATTTTATTTTATTTTATATTTTATTTTATCATTTATTATTTTATTACATTTTACTGCATTTTAGTTTTATTTTATATTGCATTTACCTTATTTTATTATTATTATTATTATTATTATTATTATTATTATTATTATTTATTAGATTTGTATGCCACCCCTCTTATTGTATATTTTATTGTATCTTAAGACATTATTTTTTATTTTATTTATTTCATTGCATTTTTAATTTAATTTTATTCGACTATTTTATTTTATATTTTATTTTATCCTATTACTTTACTTTATTATTATTATTACATTTTATTGCATTTTTAATTTTATATTGCATTTAATTTATTTTGTTTTATATTTTATTGCACTTTATTTTATTACATTTTATTTTACTATTTTATTCTACTTTATTTTATATTTGATTGTATGTTATTACTTTATTATTTATTTCATTGCATTTTTTTGCATTTTATTTTATATTATATTTTATATGAATCGTTGCAGGATGCAGGATTCCTGTGGGCAGCCTTCTTCCCATAAGCCTTTCTGCGTTGCACTTTCAGGTGGCAATGAAACATCCGTCCGCAGTGACGGCCTGCAATTTGGATCTGGAGAACCTGATCACCGATTCCAACCGCAGTATCGCCACCCTGGCCATCACCACCCTGCTGAAGACGGGCAGCGAGAGCAGCGTGGATCGGCTCATGAAACAGATCTCCTCCTTCGTCTCTGAGATATCGGATGAGTTTAAGGTCAGACTCCTAAAATCCGGCATGCGCACCCCCGAGATTTCGCTTCTGTGCATGCGCAGCAAAATCTCAGGTGAAGACGCTTGTGCGAGTGAGATTTCGGCGATTTTCATTAAGTTTCTTTGCTTCTGCGCATGCGCTGAAGCAAAAATATTGGCAAAAATTGCCAAAATCTCACTAGTGCGGGCATCTTCACATGCGTTTTTGCTTGCTGCCCATGCGCAGAAGCAAAATCTCGCTCCCACGGGTGGCACATGCCTGCGACGGCATCGGAGGGCGCACTAGTAGCACTGAAGACAGCAGACCTTCCCGAGTTAGGATGGCGGCTCTTCTCTGCCAAAATTGCCACATGGGGGAGTCTGCAGAATTTAGAAAAAGTGTCACTAAATTACGCTTCCAGATCTGCGCTGCAAAAAATTATGCTGTCACAATGGGGCAACAGAGAGTTTCTTTCCGTATCTCTTTTGTGCCATCTAGTGGCCATCTGTTGTTCTGCAGCCCAGATTAGATATCCTTTGAATTAAAAGTCTACGAAGATTCTCAATCCCTCGGGTCAGGTTTATCCCAAAGGTGCTTTTTCCAAAATTGGATTTTCTTGGGTTTATTTTCCTTGGAGATGTTTCGCCTCTGATACAATAAGCTGCTTTAGTTCTAAAAAACTGAGAAAGTCCAGTTGCCTTTTGGAAAAGGCACTAACCGAATAAGAGAATTGGAAAGGATCTTGGAGGTCTTGAAGTCCGGGGCACCCCAAACTTCTTGTCTGTGGCCCGATACCAGGCCATAGCCTGTGTCAGATGAGCATGTAAATGTTTGCCGCTCCATTTGAATAAATGGCAGACACGCATGCCACCCTGTATTAAAAGGGCCAAAACCTTGGAATTTATATTTAGCATCTTAGCTGACTAGGGAATTCTGGGAGTTGAAGTCCAGCATAGCTGAGAAGGGAATTCTGGGAGTTGAAGTCCAGCATTATTGGATGGGGAATTCTGGGAGTTGAACTACAGCATAGCTGGCTGAGGAATTCTGGGAATTGAAGTCCAGTATAGCTGGCTGAAGAATTCTGGGAGTTGAAGTCCAGTATACCTGGCTGGGGATTTCTGGGAGTTGAAGTCCAGCATTATTGGATGGGGAATTCTGGGAGTTGAAGTCCAGCATAGCTGAGAAGGGAATTCTGGGAGTCCAATATAGCTGGCTGAGGAATTCTGGGAGTTGAAGTCCAACAAAACTGTCTGGGGAATTCTGGGCCTTGGAGTCCCGTGTCTTTAAACTTGCCAATCTTGAGAACTGCCATCTTGGAGAGGAAGGAGGACTGTAGTGCGGAGTCCATATCCCTCCATCGTAGAAGGTCACCTTCTGCTCCTGATGTCCTCACAATGACCTACAGGAAGATCGGGTTTATTCCCCCTGAAGCTCTTTAATTGACTTGATACCGGTCCTCGCTTAACGTCGTACTCTTGTTTCCCCTTGCAGGTGGTGGTCGTCCAAGCCATCAGCGCTCTGTGCCAGAAGTACCCGCGGAAACACACCGTCATGATGTGCTTCCTCTCCAATATGCTTCGCGATGATGTAAGTCGATTTGACTGCGTTAATAATATAATAACAGCAACAGAGTTGGAAGGGACCTTGGAGGTCTTCTAGTCCAACCCCCTGCTTTGGCAGGAAATCCTACACCACTTCAGACAGATGGCTATCCAACATCTGCTTAAATACTTCCAGTGTTGGAGGGTTCACAACTTCTGGAGGCAACTTCTGTTCCCCTGGTCAACCATTCTGACTGTCAGGAAATTTCTCCTTAGTTCTAAGTTGCTTCTCTCCTTGTTTAGTTTCCACCCATTGCTTCTTGTTCTGCCCTCAGGTGCTTTGGAGAATAGCTTGACTCCCTCTTCTTTGTGGCAACCCCTCAGATATTGGAAGACTGCTATCATGTCTCCCCTGGTCCTTCTTTTTACTAAATTAGACATACCCAATTCCTGCAACTTATTCCATAGAGTGAATAATACAAACTATTATGGCTGCTTACATTACATAATTTATAGTTCTTACACTGACATCCCTCGTTAAATTTTACCCCGATCCTCCTCCTCTTTCTATCCCTATTTCCCAAATTATCCAACTGTCTTTTGGGTTATTTATCTTTTCTAGGCATTGGTAAAATTTCTCCCATATTTTATAGTAATCCGTCTCATCTTTGCCTTTCATTTCCATTGTTAAGTCTGCCCATTTCCGCACATACCATTATTTTATGTATTAATTTGTCCCCGGTGGGTACATTTTCATTTTTCCATAGCTGCACATAAATAAGCCCAGCAGCTGTTATGGTGTGCAAAATTAAATATAGTTGAGCTTTTTTTTTGTATTTTTCATATACTGTCCTGAATATGAATAGTTCTGATGGTGGTTTTTTTCACACTTTGTTCCAATTCAACCCAAATGTTGTTCTGTGTGTCCCCCCCCCCCCTCCCACAGGGCGGCTTCGAGTACAAGCGGGCCATTGTGGACTGTATCATCGGCATCATCGAAGAGAACCCCGAAAGCAAAGAGACGGGCTTGGCCCACCTCTGCGAGTTCATCGAAGACTGCGAGCACACGGTGCTGGCCACCAAAATCCTCCATCTGCTGGGCAAGGAGGGGCCCAGGACCCCCACCCCTTCCAAGTACATCCGCTTCATCTTCAACCGAGTGGTGCTAGAAAACGAAGCCGTTCGGGCCGGTGAGTTTGGTGCGGGTGGGTGGGTGAGGACGCAACGTCCTTCTGCGGAAAGTCCGGTTTGGAGCTGGGGGGGATGGCGAGCGTTGAAGACCGTGAATGGGGAAGAACGGACAGATTTGTCAGACAGAATATCTAGATGGGTTTCAAATACCGTATTTTTTGGAGTATAAGTCTACAGTCACTGAATTTAAACATGCCTAATTCTGCCGTCAATCTTCTAGGTTTCTATAAGATGCACCTTGGTTTTTGGGTAGGAAAATAAGGTGGGGGGAGATCTGCCTACCAGGTATTCAACTGGCTGGCGTCCTTAGACTGGTCAGCTCTAGCACGTTATTTTATTCCCTGATTAGAGGTGAAAAACAACTTCAGAGGGAGTAGCTATGAAAAATAGCCTGCAGTGCTTTAGGGCTGAAAAAAAACTTCTTTGGAAGGAGTAGCAATGGTAAAAAGCCTGCAGAGATTTAAGGCTGAAAAAACCTTCTTTGGAGGGAGTAGCAATGGAAAAACCCCTGCAAAGACTTAGGGCTGAAAAAAACCTTCCTTGGAGGGAGTAGCAATGGAAAAAACCCTGCAAAGACTTAGGGCTGAAAAAACCTTCTTTGGAGGGAGTAGCAATGGAAAAAACCCTGCAAAGACTTAGGGCTGGGGGGAAAATGAATAAAATGAGGATGGGGTTGCAGAATAACCAGGGAAATGAATACTATACCATATGGGGAAAATTATACAAATGTATAGAGAAAAAAGCGGAAATTAAAAAAAAACCAGACAAAATAAAAGAGGACAATGTAGAAAAAACAACTTTATTTCAAAATGCACACAAGTTTCCGTAAATTGTTTGTATGGTGTATTGTATGATGTGTCTACTTTTTGTACGTGTTTGTTTATGCTTTATGTTTCAAAAGAATTCAATATATTTTTTCTTTTTTTAAAGGAAACCATTAACCTTTTGCCTCCGGCTTTTCCTTTCCCTGCAGCGGCCGTCAGCGCTCTGGCCAAATTCGGGGCTCAGAATGAGAGTCTGCTGCCCAGCATCTTGGTGCTCTTGCAAAGGTGAGTTTCGCCCTACATCCCTACACAAACACACACCGCATCAAACTCAGTCCATCAACATTTCTCCCAAATGGAGGACAACTCCTTCATAAGTATTTTATTATAGAGTATTATAAAACATGGGATACTTTTTATAATTGGTTAGAAGAGAGGAGCGGCATACACATCTAATAAATTATTATTATTATTATTATTATTATTATTATTATTATTATTATTATTGTTGTTGTTGTTATTATTATTATGTCAATACAACACAGCAAACGAGATCACTATGCTGGATTTCGTATTTCATCACCAGTCGGGCGCTTCCCAAGCACCTAGGACTGCGTGATGCAGCGGCGAATTATGTCTGCCGATCCCAGTAAATCCGATGGTTTTCAAATGTCCGCTGAGATCCTTTGGCCCTGCGCCCAGCGTGCCAAGGACCACTGGGACCACTTTCACTGGCTTATGCCAGAGTTGTTGCAGCTTGATTTTTAGATCTTCGTATTTCAATAATTTCTCTAGCTGCTGCTGCTTCTTCTTCTTCTTCTTCTTCTTCTTCTTCTTCTTCTTCTTCTTCTTCTTCTTCTTCTTCTTCTTCTTCTTCTTGTTATTATTGTTGTTGTTGTTATTCTCATTGCTTATTTGACCCCTATGACAAAGTGTTTTTACCTCCTGATTCTTGAGAAATGTCTCTTTTCTTTTATGTCCACTGAGAGCATCTGCACCAAAGACCAATTCCTTGTGTGTCCAATCCCACTTGGCCAATAAAGAATTCTATCCTATCCTATCCTCTACTCTACTCTACTCTACTCTACTCTACCATACATAAGAACATACTCTACTATACTATACTATTCTAGTGAATAGATGTAGTAACTCTGTATATAGCGTAAGGAAGGGTAATTCCAATAGCAACATAGAAAAGTAAAAATGTATAAAATGTTCACATTTTTTTCCTTTGCTTCCTCCTCCCCCTCCTCCTCTTCCTCCTTGCAGGTGCGTGATGGACAGCGACGATGAAGTCCGGGACCGAGCCACCTTCTACCTGAACGTCCTGCAGCAGAGGCAGCTGTCTCTCAATGCCGCCTACATCTTTAACGGTAGGTGACAGAATAACAGAGTCGGAAGGGACCTCCGAGGTCTTCTATTCCAGCCCCCAAGCGGGAAACCCTAGACCGGTGAGGGTGAACCTTGTCTGCCTTCAGCCCAACTCACCCTGGCCTTCAGGCTCTTCTGCTTTCAACCCCCCCCTTGT
Source organism: Erythrolamprus reginae (assembly GCF_031021105.1). Classification (NCBI taxonomy): domain Eukaryota; kingdom Metazoa; phylum Chordata; class Lepidosauria; order Squamata; family Dipsadidae; genus Erythrolamprus; species Erythrolamprus reginae. Next base: position 96,152,513 of record NC_091955.1, read on the forward strand.
CTTGTCCTTGGCAGTTCTCACCGTCTCCATTCCCGGCATGGAAAAAGCCCTCCACCAATACACGCTGGAGCCTTCGGACAAGCCTTTCGACATGAGGTCCGTGCCGCTGGCCACCGCCCCGGTCTTTGAGCAGAAAGCAGGTACTGGATCAGAGGACCATCAGGCTGACAACCAAAGTCAGAAGATCACCAAAGAGACACACACACACACACACACAGATACACAGTCCTTTTCCTCCTCCTCCTCTTCTCCACAAACCCCACTCCTTTCTAGCACGGATGGTGGTCAAGAGGGTTCAGTGGTTTCTCTGGATATACGGAACTATATTTGTGTGAATGGAATAGAATAGAGTAGAAAATAGATAGAATACAACAGAATAGAGTAGAATAGAATAGAATATAGAACATAGAATATAGAATATAATAGAGCAGAATAGAGCAGAAAAATGGAACAGAATAGACGGATTCTTGACAATAGAATAGAATGGAATATTGAGAATACAATAGAATATTTATATAGAATAGAATAGAATAGAAATAAGGAATAGAATAGAGTAGAATAGAATAGAAAATAGATAGGATAGAATAGAACAGAATAGGGTAGAAGAATAGAATAGAATAGAAAAATGGAATGGAATAGAATCTTTATTGAGAATAGAATAGAATATTTATATAGAATAGAATATAGAATAGAATAGAACAATAGAGTAGAATAGAATATAGAATAGAATATATAATAGAATAGAATAGAAAAAATGGAATGGAATAGAATCTTTATTGAGAATAGAATAGAATATTTATATAGAATAGAATATAGAATAGAATAGAACAATAGAGTAGAATAGAATATAGAATAGAATATATAATAGAATAGAATAGAAAAAATGGAATGGAATTGAATTTTTATTGAGAATAGAGTAGAATGGAATATAGAATACAATAGAATATTTATATAGAATAGAATAGAATAATGGAAAATAGGATAGAACAGGACAGAGTAGAATAGAATAGAATTCTTTGTTGGCCAAGCCTGATTGGACACAGAAGGAATTTGTCTTTGGTGCAGATGTTCTCAGTGGACATAAAAGAAAAAGAGACATGTGTCAAGAATCAGGAGGTAAAAACACTTAATGATTGTCATAGGGTACAAATAAGGATTCAGGAAACAACATGAATAAAAATTGTAAGGACACAAGCAACAAGTTACAGTCATAAGTGGGAGGCGATGGGTGATGGGAATGATGAGAAAAACGAATGGTAGCAGTAACAGACCTGCCCTTCTCGTAACCTGGCATAGCAGGCAGCATTATATGGTCATAACTGGAGATCTATTTTGTACAATTGGGAGGTTTTTCGCTTTGCAGCCAAGTCTCCTGCACTCCCCAGTCAGAAGTATATTAACCGTTGTTTAATGATGCATTCCAGAGATTTCCCTGGTAGCCAACAAACCTGAAAAAATGGCTCCGTCACGCCAAGACATATTCCAAGGTATTAAGGCTATTTCTCTGCTCTTCCCTGGTCAGAATTCACCCCTCGCCCTTTGAATGGGGACAAAATCTCTCCCCATAGAGATTAAAGACAGATTCTTTTCTTTCTTCCCCTTCTTTCTTCTTTCTCTGTCTTTGTCTTTGTCTTTTTTCTCTCTCTGTTTTTCTTTGTTCTTTTTTCTCTCTCTCTTTTTCCTTCCTTTCTTTCTCTCTGTTTTTCTTCTTTCTTTCTCTTTTTCCTTTGTTTTTCTTTTTCTCTTTTTCCTTCCTTCCTTCCTTCCTATTTTCTTTCTTCTTTCTCTTTCTTTCATTTTTTCTTTCTTTTACCTTCCTTCCTTTTCTTTTCCTTTCTTTCTTTCTCTTTTTCTTCTTTGATTTTTCCTTCTCTTTCTGTATCTCTCTTTTCCTTCCTTCCTTCTTTTCCTTTCTTTCTCTTTTTCTTCTTTGATTATTCTTTCTTTCTCTTTAATCCTTTTCCTTCCTTCTTTTTCTCTTTTTTTCTCTTTTTTCTTTTCTTTTGTTTTTTCCTTCCTTCCTTCCTTCCTTCCTTCCTTCCTTCCTTCCCTCCCTGCCTTGTTTCCCTGCCTGACAAGTAAATCAAGGCATTGAGCATATACCCACACCTTCCCCCCCTCTTTTCCCCTTAACAAGAACCCTGTAAGGTGGGTTGGGTTGAGAGAGAGAGAGAGAGAAAGGGACTGGCTCCAAATTACTCAGGTGGCTTTTATGGCTAAGGTGGGACTAGAACTCCCTGCCTCCTGGTGATTGGGCCAAGGTCACCCAGTCAGCTTTCATGCCTAAGGCGGGACTAGAACTTGCCATCTCCTCTTTCTTATCTGCCATCCTCACCCGGAACTCCTTTCTTTTAGAACAATTGGCTGCCATTCCTGAATTCAAGAACCTAGGCCCGCTTTTCAAGTCCTCTGAGGCCGTGCAGCTGACGGAAGCCGAGACGGAGTATTTTGTCCGCTGCATTAAGCACGTCTTCGCCAATCACATTGTCTTCCAGGTTAAAAAAACGTCAAAAATATATCCAAAAAGCAAAAATTCAGGCAGAGCAAATTAATTAAAGAAGACTTGAAACCGGTTGAGTTTAGTCAGCCTCCGCATTGTTGCCTCTTTGTGGAGCATGGGCTGTTCAGTATTGTCCCCTTTAACACCTGTGGACTTCAACTCCCAGAATCCCCCTGGGAGGAATTCCCCCCTCCTGCCATCTAATAAATAATAACAATAATAATTATTATTATGATTACATTATATTGTATCACAATTTGAGGGTGCATAATTTATTTATTTATTGATTGATTGATTGATTGATTGATTGATTGGATTTGTATGCCGCCCCTCTCCAGAGACTTGAGGCGGCTAACAGCAATAATAAGACAGCGTACAATAATAATCCAATAATAAAAACGATTAAAAACCCATTATTATAAAAACCAATCATACATACAGACATACCATGCATAAAATTGTAGAGGCCTAGGGGGAAAGAGCATCTCAATTCCCCCATGCCTGGAGGCAGAGGTGGGTTTTAAGAAGCTTACGAAAGGCAAGGAGGGTGGGAGCAATTCTAATCTCTGGGAGGAGTTGGTTCCAGAGGGCCGGGGACGCCACAGAGAAGGCTCTTCCCCTGGGTCCCACCAAGCGACATTGGTTGATGGGACCCGGAGAAGACCCACTCTGTGGGACCTAACTGGTCACTGGGATTCGTGCAGCAGAAGGCGGTCCCTGAGATAATCTGGTCCGGTGCCATGAAGGGCTTTATAGGTCATAACCAACACTTTGAATTAATAATAATAATAATAATAATTATTATTATTATTATTATTATTATTATTATTATTATTATTTATTAGATTTGTATACCGCCCCTCTCCGAGGACTCCGAGGATATGACTTTGCATGTTTGTAAGGGTGGAGAAAAAAAAATAAAAAAATTATACCCACGAAAGAGTTCTTGCTTGCCAAAGTTCACGCTGCTCAGCCCAGTTCTTCTGGACCCGAGGCAGTACTAGAGATCCCAACCAGGCGCTCTGCTTTGCTTTCAGTTCGATTGCACCAACACGCTCAATGACCAGCTCTTGGGCAAAGTGACGGTCCAGATGGAGCCTTCGGAAGCGTACGAAGTTCTCCGCTGCATCCCGGCACCCAGCCTTGCATACAACCAGCCGGGCATGTGCTACACCCTCGTGCGCCTGCCTCTGGACGACCCCACCGCAGGTACCGCCGGGAAAATCCTTCTTAGCCTGATGTTCGGCCAGGTGTTAATCCCTCCTTGTGGGTGGCATCTTTGTCCGAGGGGTTCACCAGAGGTGGGTTCGGACCGATTCGGACCAGTTTGCCCGAACTGGTAGCAACTTGCTGGTGATGTCACAATGAGTGGTTCGGTCAGTGCTGGACTGTGGGCGCCACCGTCTTTTTAATTTTTTAATTTTTTAAATAAAATTTTTATTTAAAAAATTTAATGTTTTCCCTCTGAGCATGTGGAGAAGCTGAGTTTACGACACTGTATAGAATCGCTATCTTGTTTTTGACTTTTTATATATATGTTTTATATATATGTCACATGTTTTTTGCTGAATTCGAAAATTAAGGAAGACTAGGATAGATCTATTTCGGCCTTATTTTGGCCTCATCAGCTAGCCATACCCTCACTGGGACTTGAACCTGCAACCTTTGCCTTTTAAGGCAGAGAATTAACCTCTAGGCTACAGTATCCAATCCCTTCAGCTCTGCACCAGGGAAAGGTTACATATTTTTGTGTCGAATCACCCTGGTGTATTGAAGGAACATCACAGCTCTTTATTTGCCTCTTGGCCCAACCCAGGGCCATTTCCAAGGCAGTTAATTTTGTTGATAGCCGACAATTCTATCTGTATGTGTCACATGTTTTTTTGCTGAATTTGAAAATTAAGGGAGAGTAGGATAGATCTATTTCGGCCTTATTTTGGCCTCATCAGCTAGCCATACCCACTGGGACTTGAACCTGCAACCTTTGCCTTGTAAAGCAGAGAACTATCCTCTAGGCTACAGTATCCAATCCCTTTATATATATATATATATATATATATATATATATATATATATATATATATATATATGTGTGTTAAATGTTTTTAGCTGGAATTTTTTAAAATTAAGGGAGACTAGGATAGATCCATTTCGGCCTTATTAGGCCTCATCAGCTAGCCACACCCTTTCTTTACTGGGATTCGATCTGGGAAGCTTCTGCATTGTAAAGCAGAGAGCTAGCATATATATATATCTCCTTCTGAAGAGACAAGCAACATGCTGGTGACATCACAATGAGGTGACGGAAGTGGTTCGGTCAGGGCCAGATTGTGGGCGCCACCATCTTTTTAATTTTTGCGCCTTGTCTCTCTCTCTCTCTCTCGCCCCCTAGTGGCTTGCACGTTTAGCTGCACAATGAAGTTCACGGTTCGAGACTGCGACCCCAACACCGGAGTGCCAGAAGATGACGGTTACGAGGATGAATACGTGGTAAGAACTGGGGGGGTTTGCGGCCCTTTGCCGGGTTTCTGGCCCTTCGGTTTGGATGGCACGATTGCAGCCGCCATTTTGACTCCTTTTTTTTTAACCTGCTTAACAACCAACTTAGCAATGCAACTTTGTGGTCGTAAGTCCGAGGACTCCTTGTAATTCTTTCTGGGCCTCCCTTCCGCAGCTGGAGGACCTGGAGCTCACGCTCTCTGACCACATGCAGAGAATCCTCAAGCCGAACTTTGCCGCCGCCTGGGAGGAAGTGGGCGACGACTACGAGAAGGAGGAAACTTTCGCACTCAGCACCACTAAAAGCCTGGAAGGTGAGAGGGCGGCGGCTCTTTCCGTTCGTGTTTTAAACCAGAAATGGGTTTTGGGGGAGGCCGCCTACCCGAATCTCGGCACATTCAATGATTTTTCAAAATATTCTTAGTAGGTTCAGATTGACCATTTCAATGTGCCCAGTTGGTCATATGATTTGCATTCGGATGCCTAGCAATTGATTCATATGGATGATTCATGGTCACACTTTATAGAGCGCTGGTGAGACCCCATTTGGAATACTGGGTCCAGTTCTGGAGACCTCACCTACAAAAAGATATGGATCAAACTGAACGGGTCCAAAGACGGGCTACAAGAATGGTGGAAGGTGTTAAGCATAAAACCTATCAGGAAAAACTTCATGGACTCAATCTGTATAGTTTGGAGGACAGAAGGAAAAGGGGGGACATGATCGAAACATTTAAATATGTTAAAGGGTTAAATAAGGTCCAGAAGGGAAGTGTTTTTAATAGGAAAGTGAACACAGGAACAAGGGGACACAATCGGAGGTTAGTTGGGGGGGAGATCAAAAGCAACGGGAGAAAATATGATTTGACTGAAAGAGTAGTAGATCCTTGGAACAAACTTCCAGCAGACGTGGTAGATAAATCCACAGTGACTGAATTTAAACCTGCCTGGGATAAACATAGATCCATCCTAAGATAAAAATACAGGAAATAGTATAAGGGCAGACGAGATGGACCATGAGGTCTTTTCCTGCCATCAACCTTCTATGTTTCTATGGCTGCACCGTCCCTGGTCCCCTTTTTCCGATGTTCTGGCGAGGAAAATCAAGGGGGAGGCCAGGTTTGTTTAACAACTATGTGACTCATTTAACAATGGAACCCAATGTGGCAAGAAAAGTGTTAAAAACCAGGGTCGTAAAAACCATTGGTCGTTCAACGGCGGAAACGTTGGGCTCAATTATGGTCATTGTCGAGGATTACCTGTCCAATGGACTCCCCTTGCTTCTCAGGGGATGCTTAGCCAGCCCTCCTTCAACCTCTGAATTCCTGTGTTCAGGACTAACACATGAGCTGGGGTGGCACAGTGGTTAGAGTGCAGCACTGCTGGCTCCTTCAGCTAACTGCCAGCTGTAATTCAGCGGTTCAAATCTCACCACCTGCTCCAGGTTGACTCAGCCTTCCATCCTTCCAAGGTGGGTCAAAGGAGGACCCGGTTTGTTGTGGGAAAGAGGCTGGTTCTGTAAACTGCTTAGAGAAGGCTGGAAAAGCATTGTGAAGCGGTATAGAAGTCTAAAGGCTATTGCTATTCCTTCCTTCCTTCCTTTCCATCAATTTCCCTTCCTTCCTTCCTTCTTTTTTGATGGGTCAAATGAGGACCCAGATTGTTGGGGGAAAGAGGCTGATTCTGTAAACCATTGAGAGAAGTCTGTAAAAGCACTATGAAGCGGTATATAAGTTTATAGGCTATTGCTCCTTCCTTCCTTCCTTCCCTCCCTTCTTTCCTTCCTTCCCTCCATTTCCCTTCCTCCCTCCCTTTTATGGGTCAAATGAGGACCCAGATTGTTGGGGGAAAGAGGCTGATTCTATAAACCATTTAGAGAAGGCTGTAAAAGCACTATGAAGCGGTATATAAGTTTATAGGCTATTGCTCCTTCCTTCCTTCCTTCCTCCCTTCCTCCCTCCCTCCTTTCTTCCTTCCTTCCTTGGTCAAATGAAGACCCGGATTGTTGGGGGCAAGAGGCTAATTCTGTAACCCCCTTAGAGAGGGCTGTAAAAACAATATGAAGTGGCACATAAGTCTAAATGTTAATGCTAACACCCAACTGTTGTTGTTTCCCCCCAAAATCCTTTTCAATGTAGAGGCTGTGAACAACATTGTAAAGTTCCTTGGCCTGCAACCTTGCGAGAGATCGGATAAAGTGCCCGAGAACAAGAATTCCCACACCCTCTACCTGGCAGGTAGGAACCCACCGGGACATTAGGGGCGCGTGTCACAGGTGGTATTCGTCCGGTTTGGGCAAACCAGTAGTAGCAACCTGCAGCTTAGCCTGCCCCACCCATCCACCCTGGCGCTATTCCCACACCTGTTACCTGGCAGGTACAAACCGATCGGGACATTGGTGTTTATGTGTCACACCCAGGTGATGTTTGGCCACTTCGTAACGGTTCGGGCAAACCCGGCCCACTTGCTTTGGTGCTATGCCGTCCTAGTTAGGAACTTTTTCAAGCCATCATGCTCAGGCGTGAAAGCCACACATATGAGCAAAATGCATGCGCACAAAGCCATAGATGTCTTAGAACTCTGTTTTCCAACCTTGGCAACTTTTAAGCCTGAAGGACTTCAACTCCCAGAATTCCCCAGGGGAATTCTCGCAGCGGAATTCTAGGAGTTTATTTATTTATTGGATTTGTATGCCGCCCCTCTCCATAGACTCGGGGCGGCTAACAACAGTAATAAAAACAGCATATAACAATGCAATATTAAAACAGTTAAAAACCCTTATTATAAAACCAAACATACATACAGACATACCAATGCATAAAATTGTAAAGGCCTAGGGGGAAAGACTATCTCAGTTCCCCCATGCCTGGTGGCAGAGGTGGGTTTTAAGAAGCTTACTAAAGGCAAGGAGGGTGGGGGCAGTTCTAATCTCTGGGGGAAGTTGGTTCCAGAGGGCCGAGGCCGCCACAGAGAAGGCTCTTCCCCTGGGTCCCGCCAAGCGACATTGTTTAGTTGACAGGACCTGGAGAAGATCCACTCTGTGGGACTTAACTGGTCGCTGGGATTCGTGCGGAGTTGGAGTTGCTGAGGTTGGAGACCCCCTGCCTTAAAATGTTTCCCCATCAGTTAAAAATGTCCTGCCCCTCCCTCCTTCCCTCCCACTGTTAAGTAATGAGAGGCAAATGATTTTTTAATCATTTTTATCTGAGCTTTATTACTTTATTGTAATTCAAGGTGAAGATACTCCTTACTCCTATTCCCCCCGTAATAACCACCTTGTGAAGTGGGTTGTTTTGAGAGAGGGAGGGAGGGACTGGCCCAGTCACCCAGCCAGCTTTTATATGCAAGGCAGAACTAGAACGCGCTGTCTCCCAGTGGTTGGCTCAGTCATCCAACTTTTGGTCCCAGGTAGAACTCGAACTCGGCACCTCCCTGTGATAGGCAGAAATGTCACTCAGCCGGATTTCACACCTTAAGGCAGAACTAGAACTCGCTGTCTCTCAGTGGATTGGCTCAGTCACTCAACTGATTTTTATTCCAAGGTAGAACTAGAACTCGGCATCTCCCGGTCACTGGCAGAAATGTCATTCGATTAGCATAACTAGAGCTCACCGTCTCCTGGTTTCTCCACCTGTACCTTTACCACTATATCCTACAGCCGATTGATTGATTGACCGATTGATCACTTTGGGAAGACCGTGGAAGGCTCAAGAGCGGTGCAGCAGTGGATCTCTCGCCACACAATCAGGAGGCTGCGAGCTCGATCCTAGGTAGAGGAAGATATTTCTCAGGCCACGTTGAGAATATATCCGCTGAACAAAACTCCACATTGGCAATAAGGAAGGGCATCCTGGCCAGTAAACCCTCGACTCTATTCCGTTGCCCAGAGTCCACCTTGTAAGGAGTTATGGGGTCGTTAAAAGAGGATGGACGTTTATTTGGAAATTGTGAATCCCGGCCTACCATCTCTCATATTGTATTTGCATTTTCACATTGTTGGAAGTCACCCTGGGTCCTTTGGAATTGGGCCGCATAATAAAAATGAATAAATTTCCTCCCTCCCACCCCAGGTATGTTCAGAGGTGGCTTAGATGTCCTGGTCAGAGCCCGACTCGCTCTTGGCGACGGCGTGACGATGCAAGTAACCGTCCGGAGCATCGTCGAAACCCCCGTGGACGTCATCTTGGCTTCCGTCGGCTAACGGTCGTAAACCCGAGGCTGCCCCCGCCTCCCCTCCCGACTTCTCTTCCGTCTGTCGAGGCCCCACCGCCAGGATCTGGGGATGGGGCCTTTGTTCGGTTTGCCGGGCGATTCCCTGCGACGGTTATTCGTCTTTCCGTGGGATTTTGGCATTCCTTTTGCAAAGTCAAGGCAGAAACTCAGTCACCAGCTGCATTCCGGTTACAAATTATTGCCTTTGCGAGTAAGATTTGGAGGAGATTCATTCCTCTTTTTTTTTCTTTTTTTTAAAAAAGAGAAAAGTTTATGGATTGGATTTTTATTGGCCGCCAATAAATGGGCTGTTTTCAGCACTTCCAGAGGTTTTTGCTGGGTCTGAATGATGAAATTACTTGGTATGTGTGTGTGTGTGTGTGTAACATATTTTTCCTGGTAAGTGAAAAAGAAGAGAGGCTCTATACATTGCTCAAAAAAATAAAGGGAACACTTAAAAAAACAGAATATAACTCCAAGTAAATCGAACTTCTATGAGATCAAACTGTCCACTTAGAAGCAACACTGATTGACAGTCAATTTCACCTGCTGTTGTGCAAATGGAATAGTTGTGCAAATGAAATATTCAATGAGAATATTTCATTCATTCAAATCCTAGATCTGAATGAATGAAATGTTTTCATTGAATATTTTGTTCTGTAGAAAGTTGAATGTGCACAACAGCATGTTTGAAATGTATGATTGTTTTTATATCAAGGGTTTTAATTGTTTTGTTTTTAATCATTGGATTTGTATTGTATATTGTTGTTGTGAGCCGCTCTGAGTCTTTGGAGAGGGGCGGCATACAAATCTAATTAATAATAATAATAATAATAATAATAATAATAATAATAATAATAATGTGAAATTGATTGTCAGTGTTGCTTCCTAAGTGGACAGTTTGATTTAATAGAAGTTTGATTTACTTGGAGTTATATTGTGTTGTTTAAGTGTTCCCTTTATTTTTTTTGAGCAGAGTTGATTCACTTTGATTCACTTAACAACCCTGTGATTAACTGAAACAACTGCCATGATTCGTGACTACAGTTAGGAAGGTCTACAGTTAGGAAGGTCGTGAAAACGGCACAAAGCTCACTTAACAAGCATCCTGTTTAGTGACATAAAGACTGGGCTCAACTGTGGTCATAAGCTGTGGGACCACCTGTAATTGGGGTGTTTAAAACGGCGGCAGGGAGAATAATTCCCACTTCCGATCCAAAGTTATAAATCCGTGGGAATAATCCAAAGAATGTCTTTATACAATGCATAGTTGCATTCCCAAATTTACAGTTTAAGTGGAGAAGACAAACTTACAGAAAACAAAGCTCATAGAGGGTTCCACAAGGCGGTCCTCAACTTACAACGGTTCATTTAGCGACCCTTCAAAGTGACAACAAACCGACCATTTTCCCATGCTTTGCACCCATCCCGTGTTCCCGCAAGCAAACCTCAGGCGTTTGGCAACTGACTTAACAGCAGTCACGGCGTCCCGGGGTGGGTGGGGGTCTTGGCGACCTTCCGACAAGCGAAGGGAGGAATCTGGATCCAGTTAACGACCGGGTGACTGACTTAACAACCACAGAGGTTCACTTCATGGCACCAAAAGTCATGAAACGATGCCGCGCGCACTTCTATCAATGTCTCACTTAGTGACAAGAGGTTTGGGGCTCCATTGTGGTCATAAGTCGAGGACTACCTGTAGCTTGTGCGCTGAGTCCCTGGGGCAAACTTTGTGTCAAAAGGTTGAGTACCAAATTCGTCAAATTTCCCCAAAAAATGACCCATGATCTGGGACACTTCGACAGTCTTAAACATGAGTTGGGGACCAAGCGTCTAAAAGTTGGATCGCTTAACCACAGAGATGCTGCAATGGTCGTAAGTGTGAAAAATGCTCAGGTTCCCTTTCGATCAGCGCCGTTGCAACTTTAAATGGTCATAAAATGAACCGTTGTAAGTCCAGAACTACCAGTACTGTTATCACCCCGATCCTGATGGGCCGTTCTCATTTCTGCTCGCTTATTCGCCTGGTCTTCCTCTCCCCGTATCTTCCAGAGACAGGAAATATTTTTTTGGGGGGGGGGCTCCCTTCAAATGCTTCCACCATCGTTCCCACCAATCCGTCGGAAATTCTGTCAATTTCCTCGCCGATGCAGAGATTGCGTCAAAGGCTGGTTTGCCGCCGTCCAGAGTTTCCATCCGTTCTTGCCACGCCTCTCCTATTGCTCCGGAGCACAAAATTGTCCTAAGGAGGAGCAATAATGGTTTCTGTCCCATCGGTGTTTGTGGCTGTCGTGCCCCCATATCGGAGTCTGAGACGGAAGATGAACTGCTGCCAAGAGACTCATTGGCTGTAGAGGGAGCTGGGGAAGGGCTGAGTCAAGCTGCGCGGAGTGGGGGAGAGGTAGAATAAGGAAGAGGGAGTTCTGATGAAAAGCAAGGCCCACCCCCTCTTCATCCTAGGGAAGAAAGAGGAGAGCAACGTGGGTTGCGTGGCTCACGAGGGAGGAAATGGCCCCAATTCCCTGCACAAAAGGCACACCCAGGGATGGAGTTTAAAGGAGAGCCAGTTGGGAGCGGGGGTGTTTGTCGGGAACAAACGCTGACTTCATCGTATGAGAGTTGTGGCCTGAATTCCTGGCATTTTTCCTGACTTATTGTCATGCTTATCCTGTTGTGCTGGAATTATTGCCGTGAATTCTTCATTGCTGGGACTCATTATCTTGCCCTGCAGGAGTGATTGATTGCAGTCATTCTTGTTCGGATTGGAATATTCTGCAGCCAGAAGCTGCTGGACGTTTGTGAGAGTTTTTCCCATGCCGGAGAGTAAAAAGGACGTTGGGGGAAAAGTTTGTGCTAATAAAGGTTCTCTGGTTGTGTTGCCTTCATGCCACGCCCCACGTCGTCCCGGTGGCTCAGAAGGAGTTGATGAAGTTTAAGTAGGCGTTCAGAAAACCCTGAGGCTCCTCCAGCTGTGGATAATGGCTGATGTGATCGTCCAGCACCGTCACTGTCGACATGGGAAGCACCTGTCTGTCCAAAAAAAAAAAGACCAGAGGTTTTGGGGTGCTCCCTCCAAAGGGCATGGGGACGAGGGGGACTAGCACCACGTCAGGGCCATTTATGTGCCTTCTCTCCCACCCCACCCCTTACTTGTAAAGCGGAAGAAATTCCTGGTGAGGGTTGACCGGATCCAGGGGTCCATAAATTAGATGCACTGGGAGAGAGAAAGGGGGACACGGTGGATATTACGACCTAAATGAAAACAAATGTCCTACATTCCCCCCCCCCCCTGCCCCCTTTACGAAGCCCCCCAAAGCTCCGGGGAGCCCGTCCTACTCACAGGGAATGGAGGCGGATTGCAAGGCTCCGACCCAGCGGTCCCTGTGTTGCTTCCGCTGGGTGATGTAGTGTAAAAGGCTGAAAGGGAAAAATGTTCAGGGTAACGAGTCAAAAGGGACTTCAGAGGTCGTCTAGTCCAGCTTCCTTGCTCCGGCAGGAAACTCTACTAGGCTGGAAGTCTAGTCAACCTTTTAAGGACTTTGACTCCCAGAATTCCCCAGCCAATTGTGCAATTTACTATGCCCCCCCTCCCGAAACCAGTTACTTGTCTTCAAAAAAAAAGAGAGAAGAGAAAAAAAGAGGAAAAAAAGGAAAGAAAAAAGGTGAAAAGGAGAAAAGGAGAGAAAAAGAGAAGAAAAAGAAAAGAAAAAGAAAAGAAAAAAGAGTGGAGTGGAGTGGAATGGAATAATATTGGAATATAGAATAGAATAGAATAGAAAACAAAGATAAGAATAGAGAATAGAATAGAGAATAGAATAAAACAGAACAGAACAGAATTCTTTCTTGGCCAAGTGGGATTGGACACACAAGGAATTTGTCTTGGTGCAGATGCTCTCAGGGTACATAAAAGAAAAAGAGACATTTGTCAAGAATCAGGAGGTATAACAATGACAGTCAGAGGGGTCAAAAAAGCAATGAGGAAATAATCACTATTAAAAAATTGTAAGGAGACAAGCGACAAGTTACAGTCATGCGAGGCCTCGGAGAGGGGCGGCATACAAATCCAATTAATATAAATAAATAAATAAATAAGCGGGAGGAGATGGGGGATAGGAATGATGAGAAAAAAACCAGTAGTAATAATAGTGCGGACTTAGTAAATTGTTTGACAGTGTTGAGGGAATGAGAACAGAAAATAGAATATAGAAATAAATAGAAAGAATAGAAAGTAGAAAATAGAATCTAGAATAGAATAGACAAGAAAAGAGACAGTACCGTAGAAGAGTAGAATAGAATAGAATGTAGAATAGAATAAAATAGAATAGAATGTAGAATAGAATAAAATAGAATAGAATGTAGAATAGAATAAAATAGAATAGAATGTAGAATAGAATAAAATAGAATAGAATGTAGAATAGAATAAAATAGAATAGAATGTAGAATAGAATTAGAATAGAATGTAGAATAGAATAGAATGTAGAATAGAATACAATGGAATGGAATAGAATGGAATAGCAGAGTTGGAAGGGACCGTGGGGGTCTTCAACCCCCTGCTTAGGCAGGAAACTCTGATATTTGTTTAAGGACCTTAACACACCCACACGCACACAAATGATCAGAGAAATGGATCCGGTCGTGGGATTATCTTTTACAGCTATCGCGTCTCACGACCACAACTGGCAGGCTCAATGACGGTCGTAAGTCAAGGACTAAACCTGTACTGCGTTTGGGGAATTTTAAGGTCCTACCTGTCCAGCACGAGGTTCCCGTCGTTTGTCCGCAGGGCTGTCCACATGTCCCAAAATTCGGCCTCGGAAGGCTGGGTGTGCGGGCCGAAGACCTCAGCCAGGCTGGAGGGGTTTCAAGAGGAGAGGAGTCAACGTGAAGGATTCCCACGGCCCAAACCCCCCTGGAGGAGCGGTTCTCCAATCCAAACGGTTTTCTTCGGGCTTACATAATAATCCGAATTTTAGGGCTCTAGGAAGATTATTTGAGCAGCCTTCTTCTAGAACATTGTGTTCCTCAAACTTAAAGAAACTTGAAGACATGTGGACTTCAACTCCCAGAATTCCCCATCGAAAATGCTTTAAGATGGGTGGACTTCAATTCCCAGAATTCCCCATCCTAAAGGCTTTAAGATGGGTGGACTTCAATTCCCAGAATTCCCCATCCTAAAGGCTTTAAGATGGGGAAACTTAGTTCCCAGAATTCCCCATCGAAAATGCTTTAAGATGGGTGGACTTCAATTCCCAGAATTCCCTATCCAGAATGCTTTACAACAGGATACATTCCCAGAATTCCCCAGCTGGCTCAGGAATGCAGGATTTCAAAGTCCCCCTCTCTTCAAGGGGCCAAATCTGAGAAACGCTTCAAGGGCCAAATTCTTTTTTTTTTAACAGTTTAAAATCCCAACTCACCTTTTGGTGAAGATGAAATAGTTCGTTAGCCGAGTAATGATGGGCGCTAGCACTCCGCCGTCTTTGAGAATCTGCAAAGGATTAGGAGACTTGAAATGGTTTGCACAAGGGCGATACAAAATTAAAAATCCCTCTTGCATTTTTGCCCGTGTTGCTAAATCTGCCCATTTTTTGCTGTGTTATTTCAAACATCAAAGCAGAATAAGATCAAGAAACAGAAGTTTTCTTGGCGAGACCAGAACAAAAGGACATGTGGATACTTCTGGACAATGGAGCAATGGAACTGTCGCATTTAGCAGCAATTTCTGATGCTAAATGAGACAGTTTTGAGGTTTGTCCCCTTCGATGACCTTTCTCACTACAGCTCTTAAGGCAGAGGTCTCCAAACTTGGCAAATTTAATTATTTATTTATACATTTATTTATTTATTCATTCATTCATTTATTTATTAGATTTGTATGCCGCCCCTCTCCGTAGACTCGGGGCGGCTCACAACATATAATAAAACAATTCACAACAAATCTAATAAATTTAAAATACATTTTAAAACCCCATTATTAAACCAGACATACACACAGACATACCATACATAAATTGTATAGGCCCGGGGGAGGGGGGAATGCCTCAATTCCCCCATGCCTGACGGCAGAGGTGAGTTTTAAAGAGTTTACGGAAGGCAAGGAGGGTGGGGGCAGTTCTAATCTCCGGGGGGGGGCTGGTTCCAGAGAGTCGGGGCCGCCACAGAGAAGGCTCTTTCCCTGGGACCCGTCAGACGACATTGTTTAGTCGACGGGACCCGGAGAAAGCCAACTCTGTGGGACCTTATCGGTCGCTGGGATTCATGTGGCAGAAGGCGGTCCCGGAGATATTCTGGTCCGATGCCATGAAGGGCTTTATAGGTCATAACCAACACTTTGAATTGTGACCGGAAACTGATTGGCAACCAAAGCAGACTGCGGAGTGTTGGTGTAACATGGGCATACCTGGGGAAGTCTATGATTGCTCTCGCAGCTGCATTCTGCACGATCTGGAGTTTCCGAACACTCTTCAAAGGTAGCCCCATGTAGAGAGTGTTACAGTAGTCGAACCTCGAGGTGATGAGGGCATGAGTGACTGTGAGCAGTGAGTCCTGGTCCAGATAGGGCCACAACTGGTGCACCAAGCGAACCTGGGCAAACGCCCCCTTCGCCACAGCTGAAAGATGGTTCTCTAATGTGAGCTGTGGATCGAGGAGGACATCCAAGTTGCGGACCCTCTCTGAGGGGGGTCAATAATTCCCCCCCAGGGTTATGGACGGACAGATGGACGGACAGACAGCCAATTCTGGGAATTGAAGTCCACAAGTCTTAAAGTTGCCAAGTTTGAGGACCCCTGTCTTAAGGGAATGATGTGGATTCCCATTAAATGAATTCCCTCCTGTTTGTCAGAAGGTCTCACCTGGGCTCCATTGCGGACTTAAGTCAAGGACCACCCGAGTAACTTATTAATAAATGCAACTGATTAATGTTCTGATTTCAGGTGGATTCATATAATACTTGGAGTAAAGGAATTCTCAATGCATCTCATTGTAAAACATCTCCTCTTTAATTTCTCCTTTAACACTTCAACTCTGCACGCAGTTTTCTTCTCTCATCATTATTATCTCAGCAACTAAGTAGATAAGCTTGGCAGTAACATAAAAGACATTCCACAAGTCATTCTAAAATTTGTGGCTAGTTAGGGCTAGCCAGGAGTCTTAAAGAAACAAGTAATAAATCACACAGGATAGCTTACGCTTCAGAGCAAGTTCGGGACGTGGCCATTCTTATTTTGCAAGATTGAACGAATTCAGCGTCTCTTCCGTTTTACACCCGGATGTGAAGTAATTAATTAATTAATTACTCTCTAATATCTCCTCCCTCTTTGTTCCCAGCGGTTCTGAAATGAGCCTCCCTCCATCTGTGATCTCCCCCATTTCAGTCACTCAAACTCATGTCTATGTCATTAGCTCCATGGTCTTCACTAACATTGCTAACTTGGTAGAGCGGGAGATTTACGATCTCTAAATCCCACTCATCATCATCCGAATCTGAAAACTCACACTGCAGGGGAGTACACACAATGATGAATAGAATAGAATAGAATAGAATAGAATAGAATACTTTATTGGCCAAGTGTGATTGGACACACAAGGAATTTGTCTTTGGTGCAGATGCTCTCAGTGTACATAAAATAAAATACAGATTTTTTTTCAAGTATCAAGAGGTAAAAAACCCGTAATAATTGTCATTGGGGTCAAATAAGCAATGAAGAATCAATATTAATAAAAATGTAAGGATGCAAGCAACAAGTTACAGTGATGCAGTCCTAAGTGGGAGGAAAAGGATGATAGGAATGATGAGAAAAACTAGTAGAAATAGAAGTGCAGATTTAGTAAAAGGTCTGATAGTGTTGAGGGCCCTTCACGGCATCGGACCAGAATATCTCAGGGACCACCTTCTGCCGCACGAATCCCAGCGACCGGTTAGGTCCCAGAGAGTGGGCCTTCTCTGGGTCCCATCGACTAAGCAATGTCGTTTGGCGGGACCCAGGAAAAGGGCCTTCTCTGTGGCGGCCCCGACCCTCTGGAACCAGCTCCCCCCAAATATCAGAGTTGCCCCCACCCTCCTTGTCTTTCGCAAGCTCCTTAAAACCCACCTCTGTCGTCAGGCATGGGGGAATTGAAATTTCCTTTCCCCCTAGGCTTATAGAATTTATACATGGTATGTCTGTATGTATGAGTGGTTCTTTAAATTGGGGTTTTTAAGATTATTTTTAATATTAGATTTGTTTACATTGTCTTTTCATTGCTGTTAGCCGCCCCGAGTCTTCGGAGAGGGACGGCATACAAATCTAATAAACAAACAAACAAATAAATTAAATTATTTATTTATTTAGTAGAATGAGGGTGTTCGTGAATATTTAAGCAGCAGCCTTTGTGTGAAAAGAGATTATTCAGGAAGCAGAAATCAGCTCCCCAACTCCTCTGACAATTTTTATTTCTTTCTTCCTACACCGAGTATTTCTCTGTCTTCTAGGTGTTTTTACTTAACCTAATTTTTTTCCAAAAAATAATAATAATAAAGGCTGTCTTTTCCAAGAAAAGGAACTTCGCTGCCGGAGCTAAAGCAGACATAACACAGACAAGGGTATTTATTTGCTGGATTACTGGGTGACCCAAAAAAGGAATTTTTCAGAACAGAAAACGTCAGCTAAACTCGGCTATTTTTCCATTAAAGAGAAAATTACCTTCTGGATGAATCGGGGAGAATGAACTTCTGGAAAGATGCCTGCAAATTGAAGAGAGGAGTGGAAATCTGGTGATTGGTTCCAAAACTTTTCCAAGCCAAGAAAACATTTATTCGGGAGGGATTATGTTATGATTAAGTGGGGCAGGAGATGGAGCCCAAAGACAGCAGCCATCAAAAGACATCTCCTGAAGTTTTAAATTGCGTAAAAATCATAGGTCTGGAAGCGGTGATTGACTGCCGTCTTTGGCGTTACCGGTGTGCCTTCCAAGGCTGTCATGGGCACACGTGCAGCCGTCAGCATGAGATTTGGCTTCTGCACATGCCCAGCAATCAAAATCCTGCGTGAGGATGCGTGCGCATGACTGAGATTTTGGTGGGTTTTGCAAATAATTTTGCTTCAGCGCATGCGCAGAAGCAAAAAAATGGTGAAATCCTACTCATGTGAGCATTTTCCCCCCATGGAGAGGGGCGGCATAGAAATCCAATCAATCAATCAATCAATCAATCAATCAATAAAATAAATAAAATAAAGTAAAAATAAATTAAAAAATAAAATAAAATAAAATAAATAAATAAGATTTAGCTTGCTGTGCATGTGCAAAAGTCAAATGTCATGAGGGCGCGCATGGGTATGCGCCGGGAAGTGGCCAATCTCTGGTGGGAAGGGACCTTAGAGGTCATGTAGTCCAACCCCACCTTCCCCTGCCCGAGCGGTTTGTGAACATTTTTTGGTTTGTGTGCCAAAAGGGTGTGGCCACGTGTGCCTCCCCCCCATGCGTGCGTAATCCCCACACGCTGCCCGGGTATGCGCACAGGCCTCACTGAAGCCCAGAATGTGAAAAAATCCACATTCAGATGGACAAACCGGAAGTTCGGAAAACAGACTTCCGGTTTGCCCGTTGTGCTATTTTTCTGCACTTCGAAGGGTTCAGGGAAGCTTCCTGAAGCCCCAGAGTGCAAAAAACAGGACAATGGGCAAACCGGAAGTCTGTTTTCTGAACTTCCGGTTTGTCTGTTCGGTGTTTTTTTGGCACTCTTGGGCTTCCGGGAAGCTTCCCTGAAGCCTCTGGAGGGCAAAACGGCCTTTCCCAAGGCTGAAAATTGTATGCGCACAATCCCACCCATCACCCCACATGGGTACAGGCCTCGCTGAAGCCTGGGACAGTGAAAAAATGGCCAAATGGGCAAACCAAAAGTTCAGAAAAATTGACTTCCGGTTTCCACGTTGTGCAGTTTTTGGCACTCTGAAGCCTTCAGGGAAGCTTTCTGAAGCCCCAGAGTGTGGAAAACAGCACAACAGGCAAACCATAAATCGCTTACCTCCGTTTGACAGACACAGGCTGTTGATGAGGACGCATCCCGTTCTATTCTGTTCATACCTGGAAGTAGAGAAAATAGTGCAAAACAAAGAGCTCAATGTAATCCAAACATAAGCGTTTGTCAAAGTAAGATTTGGGGGAAAGTTCTGAGAACGTTCTTCTTGTGGTCTGTCAGCCGCCAGCCCCTCCAGCAGACGAATTAGAAGAGGAGGAGGAGGTGGAGAGGAAGGAGGAGGAGGAGGAAAAGAAGAGGAGGAAGAGAAGAAGAAAAAAAAGAGGAAGAAGGGGAGGGAGGAAGGGGAAGGGGAAGAGGAGGAGAAGGAGAAGAAGGGGAGGGAGGAGGAGGAGAGGAAGAGAAAGAAGAAGAAGAAGAAAAAGAGGAAGAAGAGGAAGAAGAGGAAGAAGAAGAGAAAGAAGAAGAAAAGAGGAAGAAGAGGAAGAAGAAGGGGAGGAAGGGAGGGGAAGAGGTGGAGAAGGAGAAGAAGGGGAGGGAGGAGGAGGAGAGGAAGAGAAAAGAAGAACAAGAGGAAGAGGAAGAGGAAGGGGAGGGAGGAAAGGGAAGGGGAGGAGAAGAAGAAGAAGGGGAGGAGGAGGAGGAGGAGAAAAGAAGAGGAAGAAGAGGAAGAGGAAGAAGGGGAGGGAGGAGGAGGAGAATGACTTGCTTTCACACTTAAACACCATAGTAGTATTCCCACAGCCACATGGTCAAAATCCAGACCTCTGTGGCCACCCACCAATTCATATTTATGATGGTTGCAGCCCCCTAGGACATACTAGACACTATTTCTGACCTTCTCACCCAGCTTCTGACCAGCAGGTCAACGGGGAAGAAGCTGGATTAATTTAACGACCGGATGAATCACCGAAGAACCGCAGTGATTCGCTTAACAACGGTGGCAAAGAACGGTCGTCAAATCGGCCACGATTTCCTCGCTGAGCAATGGAAACCCCTCTCCCAATGGTGGTGGTCGTAGAGTGAGGCCTTCCCTTCATTTGCGTGAGAGTTTACCCACACGCACCGACCTGTAGAGCAGTTCTTGGGCGACGGTGTCTCCGTAGTCGTGTGAGAGGAGGTTGATCCGTTGGTTCAGGAGGCCCAGGTGGTGCAAGAGGCTTTCCACAATGCTGGCTTGTTCGAAGATGGAGTATGCGTGCGGGCGCTGGTGGCAATGCAGAGAGAGAGAGAGAGAGAGGAGTGAGCGCCGAGTTCGAATCAAGACCTGTTACTTCGGGGGCCAACCTGAACCCTACCCAACCGCAGGTGGAGCAGATATGCCCCCAGCCAAGATGGAAGCTGTGGTCGCCTCACTGAGGTCCAGGAGCTTGTGCGTAAAAGCCGGCGACTTCTGTTGTGTCGCCACACTGGCATCTTGACACTTTTGACCTCCCTGTTCCGCCCCAGCTACGGACCAGAAAGAACGTAGCACACACACCAGTATTCGGTTTCTACCAATACGGGCCACGCTACAGCTCCGGTAGAGAAAATAATAATAATAATATAATAATAATAATAATTATTATTATTATTATTATTGTTAATTAGATTTGTATGCCGTCCCTCTCCGCAGGCTCGGGTAAGTAAGTAAGTAAGGGAAGAAAGGAAGGAAGGAAGGAAGGAAGGAAGGAAGGAAGGATAGGAAGGAAGGAAGGATAGGAAGGAAGGATAGGAAGGAAGGAAGGATAGGAAGGAAGGAAGGAAGGAAGGAAGGAAGGAAGGAAGGAAGGGAAGGAAGGAAAGAAGGAAGGAAGGGAAGGAATAGCAATAGCCTTTAGACTTATATACCAGTTCAGTGTTTTTACATCCCTTTCTAGGTGGTTTACAGAATCAGCCTCTTGCCCCCAACAATCTGGGTCCTCATTTGTACCACCTAGGAAGGAAGGGAGGGAGGGAGGGAGGGAGGAAAGAAAGAAAGAAAGAAAAAAAGAAAGAAAGAAAGCAACCATCCAGCGTCCTTTGAAATGTACTCACGGGTTTGTCGCTGAAGCCAAACCCCACGAAATCCAGTGCGATCACACGATGAAATCGTTGCGTGAGCCCTTCCCAAATCTGCAGGCGGGAGGAGAAAGAGAGAGAAAAGGTTGCCATTACTCCCTACGCCATCTCCAAGCCTGTCCGGCCCTTATCCAATATGTCTTCCCACCCCACCCCTCTCACCTTATACCAGTCATAACTCGAGGTCGGAAATCCGTGCAAGAGGACCACAATGTCCGAACTCCCGACAGCGCCGGGTGAATCTAAAAGAGGCGAAGAGAAAGCTTCCTTCTAAGGGGAAAACTCTTCGGGTTTGAGCAGAGCCAAAATAAAAGGGAAGGTTCTAAATTTCAATGCAAAATTTATTGTGAATTCTTAACGGGGCTTGAAATAAAAGAGTTTGGTTTTACAAAATGAGACCACTCGCTTGATCCGTGATGGCAAACCTATGGCACGCATTGCCACAGAGAACCATATCGGAAGGCACGCAAGGCGTTGCCCTTTATCAGCTCCACCACGCATACTTTATTTATTTATTTATTAGATTTGTATGCCGCCCCTCTCCGTAGACACCAATGAAGGGCTGCAAATTTTTTTACTACCACTTCCACGCTGTGGGCATGGCTTATTTTAAGGGCGTGACTTGCCTGCCATGTGACCAGGTGGGAGTGGCTTGACGGTCATGTGACTGGGGTGGCTTAAAGGTCAGGTGACTGCCTTAAAAATGCCCAACTTGATGTCACTCACGTCAAGGGTTAGGGTTAGGGGACCTGGCCTCTCCTCGCTTCAAAGAGATACAATTTCCCTATAATAATAATAATAATAATAATAATAATAATAATAAATTAGGTTTGTATGCCGCCCCTTTCCGAAGACTATATATTTACTATTACTGAACATCCAAAATATACTATTTAATTCTATGTACATATGCCATATGTACATAGATATTACATACAAGCACACAAAAATATAGACTGTTCAAAAAAAAATAAAGGGAACTCTTAAACAACACAATATAACTCCAAGAAAATCAAACTCCTGTGAAATCAAACTATTCACTTAGGAAGCAACACTGATTGACAATCAATCTCACCTGCTGTTGTGCACATTCAACTTTGTACAGAACAAAGGATTCAATGAGAATATTTCATTCATTCAGATCTAGGATGGGTTCTTTGAGTGTTCCCTTTACTTTTTTGAGCAGTGTACATTATCTACTATATACACTGTCTGTGTATGTACACGCACACACGCATAGCTCTTCTAAAATTATACAGATTCTTCCTCACTTACCGCAACAGGAAAAACATACACAGAGCCAAGAAGGGGGGGGGGGGGGGAAATCCAATTTTTTTCTACTGGTTCTGCGTACCTGACTGTACCTGTAGGAGCCCATCGCTGGCATGCACGCAGTAACCAGCTAATTTTCGGCCTCCACAGTGCAAATAAACCACCAAATGGACAAACCGGAAGTTTGGAAAAATACATTTCCGGTTTGCCTGTTGTGTTGTTTTTTGCACTCCGGTGCTTCAGGAAACTTCCCTGAACCCTCCGGTGTGCGAAAAAACAGCACAACAGCAAACTGGAAGTTCAGAAAACAGACTTTTGGTTTGTCCATTGTGCTGTTTTCCGCACTCCGGGGCTTCAGGAAGCCTCCCGGAACCCGCTGGTGAGCAAAAAAACAGCACAACAGGCAAACTTCCAATCTGTTTTTTCCAAACTTCCAATTTGCCTGTTTTTTCTCACTATCCCAGGCTTTAATGAGGCCTGTGCGCATGCGCGGCCACAGGGTGATTGTGCGCATGTGCAAAGGCAGTGTGGGTGTGCGTGTGCATGCATGCGGGGAGGGGATGGGCGTGGTGGATGCATGCGCACACTCTAGCATCCACCCTTTTGGCCCACGGACCAAAACCAGGCTCGCCATTGCTGGGCGAGATGGACTCTCGACACACAAGCAGCATCTACGCCACCTCTGAAAAAGATGTTCTGGGTTTTGTAGGTGAAGAACCTCCCCGAAGAGCGCCAGGAATGCAGAGCCGGAGACAGCTTGGGAGGCGGGATGTGGAGGTAAACAGCGAGCAAGGGCAGCATCAGGAGTCCGACTTGTATCCACCACTCTTTCATTCTGGAATGGGAGAAGGGAGGGAGACGGCCACGTTCAGAGAACACCCATGACACCACAGGCCAGTGAGGGCGAAACTATGGCACGGGCGCCACAGGGGGCACATGGAGCCATATCTGCTGGCACGCGAGCCGTTGCCCTAGCTCAGCTCCAATGTGCATGTGTGTGCCGGCCAGCTGATTTTTGGCTCACAGAGGCTCTGGGAGGGCGTTTTGGGCTTCCAGGGAGCCTCCAGGGGGATGTGGGAAGTGTTTTTACCCTCTCCCGGCTCCAGGGAAGCCTTTGGAGCAGGGGTCTCCAAACTAGGGAACTTTAAGACTTGTGGACTTCAACTCCCAGAATTCTCCAGCCAGCTATGCAGCTATGCTGGCTGAAGAATTCTGGGAGTTGAAGTCCACAAGTCTTAAAGTTCCCTAGTTTGGAGACCTCTGCTTTGTAGCCTTGGGAGGACAAAACATGGGCCTACTGGGCCCACCAGAAGTTGGGAAAGAGGCCGTTTCCAGCCTCCAGAGGGCCTCTGGGGGTGGGTAAAACTGTTTTCGCCCTCCCCAAGCATTGAATTATGGGTGTGGGCACTCGTGCGTGTGCGATAACACCCACCCACGCTTTTCCTGCACCCAAGGAAAAAAAGGTTCGCCATCTCTGCCATCACCTTCTCTGCCTCCTCCTCCTCGCTTCTTTTCCTTCTCTTCTTCCTCCCCTCCTCCTCTGTAAACCCTGATGACATTAAGAATTGGGTCACAAAACGTCTGCGAGAGAAAAACCATCAAGCTCAGACAGGAGCCCAAATTGCAGCTCTGAGCTACAACTATTCTTTTGCCCGGGTGGTGCAGTGGTTAGAGTGCAGCACTGCAGGCTACTTCAGCCACTTGCTAGCTGTAGTTCAGCGGTTCAAATCTCCCCACCGGCTCAAGGTCGACTCAGCCTTCCGTCCTTCCCAGGTGGGTCAAATGAGGACCCCGATTGTTGGGGGCAAGAGGCTGATTCTGTAAACCACTTAGAGAGGGCTGGAAGAACAATATGAAGCAGTATATATCTAAATGCTATTGTCCTCCCTTCCTCCCTTCTTCCCCTCCTTCCTATTTCCTTCCTTCCTCCCTTCCCTGGTGATGCAGTGGTTAGAATGCAGTATTGCAGGCTGTCTCTGCCAACTGCCAGCAGTTCGATCCTGACCGGCTCATAGGTGGGTCAAATGAGGACCCAGATTGTTGGGGGCAATTTGCAGATTCTATAAACCCCTTAGAGAGGGCTGGAAAAGCACCGTGAAGCGGGATATAAGTCTAAATGCTATTGATCTAGTGACCCCCAAATCTTGCAGCACCCCAAGCAGTGCATTTTCTACGGAGGGGCGGGTGTGCAAATCAAACCCTCTTCTCTTGTCCAGCCAATGCATCACACCCCCTTTTCTTTTTGTAATAGTTTGCAAGTTTCCAACCCCCCTCCATTCCTCCCTCCCCCACACAGGGAGAGGGGCGTCCATTCCTCCTCGCCCCCCCCCCCCGTCCCAGTCCTGGGGAAGGACGCACATGCGCTCTCGGCTCACCTGAGCGCCAGTCCGGAAGCAGTCCAGAAGGCAAGCGCGTGGGGCCAAAAAGAAGAAAGGCGCATGCGCGTCTCCGGCCTTCCTCCTGCCCCGCCCCTTGGGGTTGTGCGCAGTGCAAGTTTTGCAACCGGAGGGTTTTTTTGCATGCGGGGCGGGGGAACGGTGTGAACGGACGGCTGCAAGCGGGAGTGGGGCAAATAGGGGCAAATAGGGGCGGGGGCCGCCTGGGGAGGCGGGGCTGGGTCTTTCTTCAGCCAGGTGCCCGGCAGGTTTTCCGGGCCGCAAGGATCCCGCGCCTGGATCCCGCGCACGCCTTGGAGGGGGGATTTCTCTGTTAGGACCGGTTGGGTGGGGAGAGGGGGCGGTTGTGCAATTGTTTTAGGAAGGAGGGGGTTGTGCAGGAGCTTTATCTCTGGTGACAGGTGCAAGAAAGCCTGTTGGGAAGCTTTCTTTCTTTTTTTCTTTCTTCCTTTCTCTTTTTCTTTTCATCCTTTCTATTCTTCCTTCCTCTTCTTTCACTCCTTCCTTCCTCTTTTTCTTTTCTTCTATTCTTTCTTTCCTTCCTCTTTCTTTCTTCTTTCTTTCTTTCCTTCTATTCTTTCTCTTCTTTCCTTCCTTCATTTTTTTCCTTCCTTCCTTTTCTTGTTTTCCTCCTTCCTTCCTCTTTTTCTCTTTCCTTCCTTCTATTCTTTCCTTCCTCTCTTTCATTCCTTTCTTGTAATTCTTCCTTTCTCTTTCCTTCCTTCCTTCCTCTTCTTCCTTCCTTCCTCTTTTTCTTTCTTTCCTTCCTTCCTTCTATCCTATTCTATTCTGTTCTTCTATTCTATTTTTCTATTCCTAATTCTATTTTATTCCTAATTCTCTTCTATATTAATATTCTATTCTAAAGAGTCACTGAAAATAGTGACTTGTGACCCTTAGAGCTCAATTTCTTCAAAAACCTAGAATTACTATTTAAAATAGTCGCATCCCTTCAAGACATAGAGAAAGCAGATCCCTTGGAAACCACCTTTACTTTTAATTGGGAGTGGGTGGGTGGGTTTCATCTGGAATGCAAAATTTGTGATTTATAAATGAAACCGCAAAAGTGATTTGGAAATGTAATGTTCATATTTCTGGTTGAAAAGGAGAGGATGTGAATCCAGCACTCCGGATGGAGATGATGAATCAAGGAGAAAAAAAAACCTTGACTGCATTCACACAACATACACACACAAATATAAAATATACACACACATACACACACACAAAAGAGATCAGAGTCTCCAACCACTTTAAAACCTCTGGACTTCAACTCCCAGAATTCCTCAGCCAGCAAAGGAAAGCTGAGGAAAGTTGGCTTTCCTGAGGAATTCTGGGAGTTGAAGTCCACAGGTCTTAAAGTGGTCAAGGTTGGAGTCCTCTGCACTAGATGGTTTGGGATTCCAAATGCCAGAATAAGCAGACCATCCATGTGGAGACCATTAAGGGGGAAACATTAAGGTCCTCTGAGTTTTGGGAACGCACCCACGCAGGTGAGCTGCACTTCACGTAACACGTGTGAGCGCGGAAAGGGATCAAAACGCGCGTTGGAACAAAGGCACTACTTCTTCTCCCTCCGGGCCCCGCCCCTCCCGTGCAGACCCCCCCTCAGAGCGGAAAGACACCGCGGTGAAGCGTCCAGAACCCCCGTTACGTCACAATCCCGCCTCAGAAAGGAACATTAAAAATAACAGGCGCGCGGAGGCGTTCCTCGTCACCCGGGGAAACCGCCCGACGCTAGCCTCCGCCCCCCCCCGCGGGCCGCAACGCGCACGCGCGAAAGGGGAAAGCCGAACCGGGACTTTTAAAAATCCGCGGGGCGTGGGGGGGCGGCGACCAGCTTGGCAACAGCGCTCGGAGGGAGGGGCAGAAAGCGCGGACGGGCGCAGGGTCCGACCAATTGGAGAGGAGAGTCGACTCTGAGGCCGGAGGTGATTGGGTTGGCGCGGGAGCGCGGGCCGGCGGAGGGGCGGGCCCTGCGCGAGGCTGACAGTTGGGCAGGATGTCGGCGAGGAGGCGCATCGGCGACCCTGAGGTGAGGAGGGGGAGGGATGGCCGCCGGCGGGGGTCGTGAGGGGGCTTTTCCAGAAGGCGGGGGAAGAGGCACGTGACCCCGGATTTAAGGGGGGGAGTCTGAGGGGAGGGGGTCCCCCAAACCGGGAAGGGCCTGAAGAAGCCCTAGAGAAGCCCCCTCCCTCAGGCCTCGACGCTGTTGGGGGGCTGAGGGGACCCCAATATCCTGAGGGAGTCGCTGAGGGGGCTGTCAATGTCATCTCAGTGCTTCTGAATGGGGTGGGGGTGGCAATAAGATAATAAAACCGGGATTTAGAGCCCAAATTTTATTTATTTATTTATTTATTTTGTCCAAAACACAATAATAAACAATGAAGGTTATAGAGGATACACTCAAAGTAAAATATATCAAAGAAAGAGAAGAGAAAGTATAGGAATAAAATATGTCAATGAGAGAATAGAAGAAAAGATATAGGGATAGAAGAGGAGATATAGGAGAATTTAAAATAGCTATTATTGGGCGTTTGTGGGGGAGGCGCAGCTGATCTTTTTAAAATAAAAATAAATATGGCTCTATTTAGCCAATTCTAGGGGCCTCATATCCTTAAGAAGCGCCCCTGGCTCTCTCTCTGCTGTTACAACAACCCTGCAAGGTAGGCCTGTTTGAGAGGGATTGGCTCCAAATCACTCCTGGGGGAATACAGGTAGTTCTGGTTTTACCAGAGGACCAGGATTGTAGGGGCAATATGCTTGCTCTGTTAAAAAGTATTATTGCTAACATGTAGGCTGGCCTGAGTCTAAAAAGAAGGGCGGCATAAAAAATGGAATAAATAAGAATAAATAAATAAGAATACATCTGCTTGTACAGTATTTTCCTGGGGGAAATACAGGTAGTTATATCAGTGTGAAAAGGGACTTCGGAGCCTCGGTCCTCGTACTTATGACCGTTGGCTGAGTCCCCCCACATTCACGGGATCGAGCTTTGGATGCTTGGCACCTGCATGTATATTTTGAAATGTTATAAAGTGTCCTGGGATCCTGGGATTACTATTTATCACCTGGGAGGGGCTTCAGGCAAGCAAAATCAATATGGGGGGGGGGAGAAATTCACTTAATGACCCCCACTGACTTTAATGCAGTGGTCATAAATATGAATGGGTCGACAGGAGTCTAAATTTTGATGACGTGACCGCTGCAACGGTCATTAAGTGCGAGAACTGTTCGTACGTCACCTTTTTAGCAAAATCAGTGCGGGCGGGAGAGAAATTCACTTAATGACCGCCACTGGCTTTACTTGTCAGAAGGTTGCAAAGGGGGGGTCACATGATCCCATGACACTGCAACGGTCATAAATATGAATTGGTCGATGAGAGTCTTAATTTTGATGACCATCAGGATGCTACAATGGTTAAGTGCTCGTATGTCACCTTTTTAAAGTGCCGGTTTAACTTCAGATGCAAAAAACACGGTCGTAAGTGAGAAGGGGCCTTCGTGGTGTCCGAAGCAGAACCTCCAGATTTCTATTGTTAAGTAAAATATTTGTGAAATGGGTTTTAACCTTGTTTTATGCTCCTCCCTCTTGCCACGGTTGTGAAGGGAATGACTGCAGTTGATAAGTTATTATTCGTTATTTATTTATTTATTTATTTATTCATTTATTTATTGTACAGTATTATTCCTACTAGGTTTTATGGACAAGGAATTAGAAATGTAATATAAGAAATTAATATTGCAGATGGTTAACTGCAGCAAGATGATGGTGTCACAACATTGTAGAAGGGGATAAAAATTGTACCTGTGATGAAAGACTGGATTATAAAACAAATTGATCTTACAGAAATGGCGAAGTGGACCATTTTTGTGGTCCAAGGAAAAAAAAATGACAAAGACTTTTCTGAAGGACAAGAAACCTTATATGGATCTTTTGTCGAAACAAGAAAAGATCAAATGGATGGTTTCCTGATTTGAGGATTTAAAAGTTGGGGAAAAGATTAAATGACAATTAATCAATAAATTGAATGAAGGATGAAGAGATAGATGATGATCTTTTTCTTATCTTCCTAAAATTGCAATTCTTAAGCGGAAAATAGACTAACCTGGTTTCCTTGAGATATGTTGAAATTTAGTTCCCACGGCTGTAATAATATATTTGGCAGATGAGTACCAAATGAATATAGGTGGAATGTGAGAGGTCCTGAAATTACAGTTTTCCTCTTTCTGGGAATGTCTTTTATGCATGCTGATTGGGATAAAAAAACAGACTGGACTGGATTAACCCAATTAACCAGTTTTTTTAGTTGATGCCATATACTGAGCCAAAACGTAGCCAGATATGTAGCTTTATACAATATATAAGCCACACACACAAAACAAGGATTACCACTAACCAAGTTTATCAATGTAAACATGCCTGGGATAAACATATATCCATTGTAAGATAAAATACAGGAAATAGTATAAGGGCAGACGAGATGGACCATGAGGTCTTTTTCTGCCGTCAGTCTTCTATGTTTCTATGTTTCTAATGTAGTCTAACCCTTTAACTTGATTTGTTTGAGCAAAAATTGTGAAATCAGGATTGGTAAGCCAATTGTAACAGGGTTTTATTCAACACTAAGCCCACAGTATCTAAAAAAGATTACATTATAGCAACTGGACCCAAGTCAGAAATTCTCTAACAAAAACTATTTTTTTAAACTGATGAAATTACATCGATGAGTAATAAAATGTCTCAATAAACTTTGGCCCAGTTGCCATGATTTCACCTTTTTTTAAGATACTTTTGTCCTGGATGACAGAGTCTTCATTAACACAGGAAACCCAGAGCAATTAATTACAGGTAGTCTTCACCTTAAAGATCACAATTGGGAAGTAGGATTTCCATTGCTAAGTGAGGTGATTATTAATTGAGTCAAATCCAATTTTATTATTTATTTATTTATTTGCTGCAGCTTGCTGCAGTCTGCGGAGAGGGGCGGCATACAAATCCAATAAATTATTATTATTATTATTAAATTATTATTATTAAGTGAATCACACAGTTAAGTGTATCTGGCTTCGTCCCTGTAGATGATAGTTGAGCACTGTGAGGCAGCATTATACACTTGGATTCCCCCATGAATAAAATTTGTGAGAAAATGATAAGGTCACCCAAATATAACATTCATCCATTGAAAAAAAAAATGAAATAAGTTATCAATCAAAAGAAAAAAACAACCTGGCAAATGAAACCAAATAGATCGGATTGTGGCTTAGTGTATTGTGTGAAAACATGATAGGCTTCCCCCACCCTCTTGATATGCTGGAATTGTAGAAATTGGGAAGGAAGAGCAGATACTGCTCCCCCCCCTGAGGAAAATTTTAGGATGCAATTGAGGTGTGTGTGTGTGTATTATATATTTTACCGGTGGTTCTGAACATATGACACAAGTGAGCTCAAAATTTCTGTTGCTAAGCAAGAGAGTTAAGTGAATTTTGCCCATTTTACGACCTTTCTTGCCACAGTTGTCAAATGAACCACTATAGATGATGATGATGATTATTATTATTATTATTATTATTATTATTATTATTTAGATTTGTATTCCGCCCCTCTCCGTAGACGTAAAGTTAGTTCCCACAGTTGTAATATTTACTTGTTAGAAGATCGCAAAAGGTGATCACGTTGCCCTGGGACACTGCGACTGGCATAAATAAATAACTATGAGTCAGTTTCCAAGTGTCCCAATTTTGATTATGTCACTTGCATTGGTCGTAAGTGTGGAACATGGTCACAAGTCACTTTTTTCAGCACCATTGTAACTGCGGATGGTAGCAAATGATTGTGAGTCAAGGACTACCTGTATCAGCTTTGGATATTTCAGCATCATGCATCTTTTAGTGTAATGGTTGTGCGGTCTTTGTTTTCAAATGTTTTGTGCATATCACAATCATATTATTTCCTTCTTCCTGGATAATTTTCTGATTGTTTTTCTTTCTCCCCCTCCTGGTAACCAGTTCTTGACCAAAAGGATCCCACAGAATCCTAAATACCAGCATGTAAAAACTCGTCTTGACACCGGTAAGTTAAGATCTGCTTTTGGGGGACGGGGTGGGTGGGGGAGAGGTTTGAAGGGGCAGTGAATTGCTTAACAATTTTTCCTTTGCTACATCCAAGCGCTGGACTTTGTGTGAGAAGCTGTGACTTTACCCAGTGCCTATGGGAACCATGAGATCAGGGCATGAGGGCACAAGGGCTGCCAGGAATGGGTTGCCCTCCAGAGCTTACTAAACTGTGGGGTCCTTGGTGCTCTATGAGCTTGGACCATTTCTTGCACCCAACTAGTTAACATCA
Organism: Erythrolamprus reginae; assembly: GCF_031021105.1. Lineage (NCBI taxonomy): Eukaryota > Metazoa > Chordata > Lepidosauria > Squamata > Dipsadidae > Erythrolamprus > Erythrolamprus reginae. Next base: position 96,183,736 of record NC_091955.1, read on the forward strand.
TCAGTGCTAGCTGAGATCTAGTTGCTATCAGTTTATATTCTTAATGGCTTGCCCTGATGATGTTGCCTCATTTGCAAAAGAGCAGCCAAGCTTTTAGAGCACCAAGGAACCCTCATATTCTATTCTACTGGAGACATTTCATTGCCCAAATAGGTAACATAATTTTTGCTGGTCATTGACCGGATTGGTTCCTGCGTAGCACCCGGCAAAATAAATAAGCTGCTTAGAAGCCCTACCCTGAAGCCGGCTTTCATTTCTCAGCCTTATTAACACAATCCATTATTGAAAGGACAAAAATAGGCAGGGGGGGAAATGGTTTCTCTTCAGAGGACTTTGGAAAGGAATATGTGAGAAATAAATACATATTTCAAAGTACCCAAAGCCAGACTCGATGAGTCTGAGGATACTTTTGATTTTCCATCACTACTAACCTGTTAATTACACATAAATGATTAATTTGGAATAAACAGATGGCTGAGCTGAACTTTTGGTAAAGATTGTCATCTCTTTTCCCAAGTATCTTACTGGGTGTCTTTTCTTCCACAGGTAGCAGTATGACCAAGTACACTGAAAAACTCGAAGAGATCAAGAGAAGTGAGTACATTCACAAGAACTCAGATGCCTATAATCAGCTCGCACAGGGTCACAGAGTTTCTCAAACTTGGCAACTTTAAAATGTGTGGACTTCAACTCCCAGAATTCCCCAGCCGACATGGCCACTGATGAGAATTTGAGGAGTTTCAGTCCATACATTTACAAATTGCTTGCGAGTTTTGGAAGCACTGGTGGAACATTCACAAAAAGACGCTCCTTTATTTTTATTTTACATTTATTAGAATTTTATCCAACCTTTATTACTTTATAAGTGACTAAAGGAGGCAAGCATACCTAACACTCTTTCATCCTCCTATTTTCCCGATAACAACTTAGTTGTTGGACCGAAAATGAGTGACTGACCCACGTCACCCAGCCAGCTTTTGTGCTTAAGGAAAGACTGGAACTCCCTGTCTCCCGGTGATTGGCCCACAGTCACCCAGTAGCTTACCTGCATAGAACTTACTGTCTCCAGGTGATCACTCCAAAATCACCCAGCTGTTTTTCATAGAAACATAGAAGACGGACGGCAGAAAAAGACCTCCTGGTCCATCTAGTCTGCCCTTATACTATTTTCTGTTTCGATCATGTCCCCCCTTTTCCTTCTGTCCTCCAGACTGGACAGATGGAGTTCATGAAGTCTTTCCTGATAGGTTTTATGCTGTAGCCCATCTTTGGACCCGTTCAATTTTGTCAGTATCTTTTTGTAGGTGAGGTCTCCAGAACTGAACACAGTCTTCCAAATGGGGTCTCACCAGCACTCTATACAGCGGGATCACAATCTCCCTCTTCCTGCTTGTTATGCCTCTAGCTATGCATCCAAGCATCCTACTTGCTTTTCCTACTGCTCATCCATTTGGAGACTGTCAGAAATCACGACCCCTAAATCCTTCTCTTCTGAAGTTTTTGCTAGCACAGAGCTGCCAATACAATACTCAGATTGAGGATTCCTTTCCCCCATTTGGAAACATTAAACTGCAGTTTCCATTGCTTTGATTGTTTTCATGCCTAAAGCAAGACTAGAACTCTCACTCTCCTGGTTTCTAGGTCAGCACCTGCAACACTACATTACACTGCTTCATCCTCATTCGTTTATTTTCCTCCTGAGCATCCACAAGTGCTATGAAGACCCATCTTAATACAAATTCTGTCATCTTCCCAGAATAATTTAACTCAGTATCATAATCTGGCCACACCTTCATTAATTAGGACTAGAACATTTCCCCCACCCCTTCCCCCTTCTCCACAATACTAGCTAACATTTCCTGCATCATGAATTTGGGTGTGCCTGTTTTGCGCATGGGAACCAACTTAATGAACCAGGGATGGGCGCTGGATACTTTCTATGCGTTACGAGCACCGTTCCTACTATCTTTTGCCGCCAGCAATTCTGGCTGGTCCTGATGGAATCTGAGAAAAAAAACCATCTAAGAGGTTTCTAAACTGCCTGATTTGATGATAGAGCTATTACGTCATATTGGCAGAACTTCAGGTCTCCTCGTTTTGTGTGTTTGTCTTTTTAAGAGTTCTTCCTCTGCTGTTCATTCCGACTGCTTCGCTCGGCTGAAAGAGCTGGTTTCATAACATCCTTTCAACGGAGGGCTTTTTGAGTGCTGAAATACTAGCCGTGGTTTGTTGTGACATTTTCACAATCCTTGCTGTGTTTTTGTCCTTTTATATTTTTTATTTTTTGCTTGTGCTTTGAACTCTCTACTCCGTGGCTCTGGTGTGCCTTTTTTGTTAGCCTTGCATTGTGCTTAAACTCTGCCTAGGTGGCAAAGTGTGTTCTTTGAGTGAATAAGCACCTTGTGTATGGCTCCAGGTAACTGAGCTTTCTCAGGGATATATGAGACCGTAAGAAGCTATTTGAAAAGCCCACACAGGGTTGCTTCTGTCTTCTGTAACTCGAGTCAAGTTGTGAAAAAGGCTGGAAAATCAAAACAGAGGCGCCCTCAGGTGCCGTCCTCACTCGCCTCTCTGAGATATAGAACCAAGAAAGAACAAGCCAACGTTATTTCTATTTTGCAAAACCGGCATTCCTGCCGGTCTTAAAGGATATACTTTTTTTTAAAAAACCGGTGTTACATCTTGGATTTAAAATGTCTGAAAACTCAAAGAAATCTTCTAAATCAGCTCCAGGTAGATTGCGCTGGGGATTTGGGAGGAACTGTGATTTTTGGGCTGCTGGGATGATGGATGTTGTGGTGGGCGTCTCAGGAAGGTCTCAGATTTGGGAGACATTTATGATCATCACTAAAATCATTGGAGCCAAAAGGCCAAAGGTGCAAAATTTATATGTGATTAGTCAAGATGCTATTGGTAAATTTATCATTGTGGTTGCTTGCTTGCATTTCTTATGGTACTTTTAGCAGTAAAATATATTGTTCTGATTGTCCACATATCATACATACATACATACATACATACATACATACATACATACATACATATATATTTGCTGTCTATTAAAACTAAACTTGTAAGTCAGTGAGTGCATGACCTCTCGTAGATGCCATACAGTAAATAAATAAATTATTATTCTTGGTCTGATTGTGATGAAAAATCATCCTTGTTTTCAGGCTAATCTAAAGTCAGAGAATGAAAGATTTTTTTCCCAATAGTTCCAAAATCCATTTCTGTAGACAGTGAAAAGAACAAGTCAAGTATTTCTTCTTGTTTTCTTTGCTCATATTATCTGGAATTCTTATCATTTCTATTCGTCAAGCCTCCGCTTGTCAGCCTAGGGAAGGCTTGGCACATGCTAAATTGTGCAACGGGGAGAAACTCCTTAAAAGTGATTGAAAGCAGAGGTATCCAAACTGGAAACTTTAAGACCTGAGGACTTCAACTCCCAGAATTCCCCAGCCAGCCATACATGGGAGTTGAAGTCCCTGGGACTTCAAGTTGCCAAGGTTGGACCCCCCCTGCTTTCAAGTTTGTTTCAAATGGATGAAATCGAGAACTAGTTTGATCTAGTGATGAAGACATACGCTAGAAACCGGGAGACAGTGAGTTCTAGTCCTGCCTTAGCCCTGAAAACCAGCTGGGTGTCTTTGGACCAATCACCAGGAGACAGTGAGTTCTAGTCTCACTTTAGAAATGAGAGCTGGCTGGGTGACTTTGGGTCCAATCACCAGGAGATGGTGAGTTCTAGTCTTGCTTTAGGTGTGAAAGTCCACTGGGTGACCTTGGGCAGAAGACAATGAGTTCTAGTCCCACCTTAGAAATGAGAAATGGCTAGGTGTCTTCAAGCCAATCACCAGGAGACAGGGAGTTCTAGTCCTGCCTTGGCCCTGAAACCCAACTGGGTGACTTTGGAGCCCATCTCTGTCATCCCAGCTCACCTCACAGGGTTATTGTGAAAACAGGAGGAGGAAGGAAGAAGTAATAGATACATTTCCCACCTTGACTAGTTTATAAAAATAATAAAGGCGGGATATAGCCGAAATAAATAAAATAAAGCACAAAGAAAACTAGATGCTCTCCTACTGAAAACACAGCTGCACTTTCACAGGACAGCTGTGGGGTAGAGTTTTCTCACTGGAGAACTGAGTTGAGATTAGAGACATAAAGAATTTGTCATGACAGATCTCAATTGGGCCGAAGCTCACTTACATATTTCAAAAACCAACACTGGAGAAAAATGTAGTGTTTATTTGCTTATTTATTTGAAAGATTTATATGGCCATCCCGTTAAGACAATTCTGTGCAGCTCATGATGTGGGACAGGGGTCTACAAACTTGGCAATTTTAAGACTTGCGCAATTCCCAGAATTCCATGTATGGGGTGGCTGGGAAATTCTGGGATTAGAAGTCCACAAGTCTTAAAATTTGCCACTTTTGGAGACCCTGATTGTAGGAGATGAGTAGGTAGAGCCCAAGGACGGGGTCAAATGCATCCTCAGTTAGGAGTCACTACGTTCTCATAAGAGACCCAAATCCAACCCCCTATAAATTTTCCTTGACATTTTTCTAGCACCAATTTGGCTTGACCACCAGCAAACTAGATTCTTGTCTACAGGAAGCATATCTATCTATCTATCTATCTATCTATCTATCTATCTATCTATCTATCTATCTATCTATCTATCTATCAAAAACATGCACAAGATAGCAGGTATAGGTATAAACATAAACTTAAGCAAAGTAATTACAGATAAATTTGGACAGTAGGTCAGGGACGGTGGGCATAACACTGCACTTATGCACACCCCTTCCAGACCTCTTAGGAATGGGGTGAGGTCAACTTTAGACAGTCTAAGGTTAAAGTTTTTGGGGTTTGGGGAAGAAACCCCAGAGTCAGGTAGTGCATTCCAGGTATTGATCACTCTCTTGCTGAAGTCATATTTTCTTCGGAGAGGGGCAGCATACAAATCTAATAAATTATTATTATTATTATTATTATTATTATTATTATTATTATTATTCTGCAGTCGAGTTTGGAGCGGTAATAAACTTAAATGTAATAAACTTTGAGTGTTTTGAACTCAGCTCCTAGTGACATGTGCCTGAAACATATGCGTGAACTGTCTGAAAATTCCAGGTTTTTCTAAATTAAAAGTCGGGTCCTCCACTGAGTTTATTAACCAAATGCTCCTCTGTGTTTTGCAGATTACAGATACAAGAAAGATGAGCTCTTCAAGAGACTGAAAGTGTCTACTTTTGCCCAACTGGTATGCTCCTGGGTCTGTCCATGCATATTGAATGTTCCCCTCCATTCCAACTCTGGCCATCTCAGTGGGGCTGAATGGGGTCTGTCTAGGAACCAGGTTGGGGAGTGGGCTCCATCTGCCTGGAATTTCGAGGGCAGCGTTTCTCAACCCTGGCAGCCTTACCTTGTGTGGACTTCAACTCCCAGAATTCCCCAGCCAGCATCCCCCCCCACCCCAGCCAGAATTCTGGGAGTTGAAGTCCAGACACCTTAAAAATACCCTCAGTTGAGAAACGTGATTAAGCAGCAGAAGGTTCAGAAGTCTAAGTGCTAAAGAGAGGAACCCTCTTAAATATCGTTTGCTGGGGAATTCTGGGACTTGAGGTCCACACACCTTAAAGTTGTCAAGGCTGAGAAACATCATACTAGGCCACAGGTGTCAAACTTGCAGCTCCACGTTGCCGTCATGTGACATTTTGCTACAATTTTTTCCCTTCATGGAACTGGGTGAGCATCACCTGCGCGTAAATCATCCGGCCCGTGGGTCACTAATTTGACACCCCTGTGTAATAATAATAATTATTATTATTATTAGATTTGTATGCTGATTTGTATGTAGGACTCAGAGCGGCTCACAACAAGCAATACATATACAAAGCCAATATTAAAATAGTTTTAAGAAACCCTTATAAAAAACAATCATACAATCCAGACAAACCACACGTAAATCGAAACAGGTAGGGGTATGTCAATTTCCCCATGCCTGGTGACATAGATGGGTTTTCAGGAGTTTGCGAAAGGCAAGGAGGGTGGGGGCAGTCCTAATCTCTGGGGGGAGTTGATTCCAGAGGGTCGTGGCCGCCACAGAAAAGGCTCTTCCCCAGGGTCCTGCCAGATGACATTGTTTCGTCGATGAGACCCGGAGAAGGCCAACTCTGTGGGACCTAATCGGTCGCTGGGATTCGTGCAGCAGAAGGCGGTCCCTAAGGTATTCTGGTCCAATGCCATGTAGGGCTTTATAGTAACTAGGCTGATTCTGCGCTTCCTTCTTCCTGCAGGTGATTCAGGTTGCCACTCTGTCGGATGAAACCTTGAAAGGGCCACCTGAAGAAGGCCAAAAGCTAGATGGTATGCATTTATTTTATTAAGTTTGTTTGCTGCCCATCTCGTCACAAGGCGGCTTACAAATTAAGTTCATGTTATTTTAAAATCCTATAAATGAGAGGGGGTTAACTAGAATCTTTCTTTCTTTCTTTCTTTCTTTCTTCCTTCCTTCCTTCCTTCCTTCCTTCCTTCCTTCCTTCCTTCCTTCCTTCCTTCCTTTCTCCCTCTTCTTTCTATCTATCTATCTATCTATCTATCTATCTATCTATCTATCTATCTATCTATCTATCTATCTAATTTATTTGCTGCCCATCTCATGGACCAAAGCAACTCTGAATGGCTTACAGCAAGATAAAATACACAAACATTTAACAGTTATTCATATATATTGTGCTAATTTATTTTTGTACAGTTCTGTGCTTCACCTCTATCCCATTCTGGGTTGCATTTCAAACAGCAGCTACATACATTGAAATGGTTGTCCATACATATCCACAAAATGGTTGCTTGGATGGGCTTTGGGGGTGTTGTGAGCCTGAGAGTTACATGCACCGCTTTCACTTTCCCCCTTTTCAGAAGGCGACGCTGTTCCTGCCGAGACCAACCTTGAGATAGCGGAGACCAATGGCAAAGGCAGCCCCGAGGAGAAACCACCCACTCCCATCCTGTTCATCAACAACACCGGAGCTGGAGAGTCATATCGCTCCACCTTACAGAGGTCACTGATATGCAGAGGTTTCTCTCCTCTTTCCCCTCCGCTCCCCTCTCTCCTGCCTTACCCAAATCTCCTTCCCTCTCTCCGCATGGGGGTTCCCTTGATGGCTCAGTTCTCAGACAAAACCCAGTTAGAAGGCAGAAGGTTGACAGTACAAGTTATTTATTATTTATTTATTTATTTATTGGATTTGTATGCCGCCCCTCTCCGGAGACTCGGGGCGGCTAACAGCGACAATAAAACAATAGTAATTTGGTATTAGAAATGATTAAAAATCCATTAATATAAAAACCAAACATATATACAGACATACCATGCATAGAATTGTAAAGGCCTAGGGGGAAAGAGGATCTCAATTCCCCCATGCCTGGCGGCAGAGGTGGGTTTTAAGTTGTTTACGAAAGGCAAGGAGGGTGGGGGCAGTTCTAGTGTCTGGGGGGAGTTGGTTCCAGAGGGCCGGGGCCGCCACAGAGAAGGCTCTTCCCCTGGGTCCCGCCAGGCGACATTGCTTAGTTGACGGGACCCAGAGAAGACCCACTCTGTGGGACCTAACTGGTTGCTGCGATTCGTGCAGCAGAAGGCGGTCCCTGAGATATTCTGGTCCGATGCCATGAAGGGCTTTATAGGTCATAACCAACACTTTGAATTGTGACCGGAAACTGATCGGCAACCAATGCAGACTGCGGAGTGTTGGTGTGACATGGGCATACTTAGAGAAGTCCATGATTGCACTTGCAGCTGCATTCTGCATGATCTGAAGTTTCCGAACACTTTTCAAAGGTAATTCCTCAACTTACAGCCACAATGGAGCTCAACATTCCTGTTGCTAAGCAAGACAGTTGTTCAATGGGTTTTGTCCTCCTCCTCCTCTCCGCAAACCCCACTCCCAGCTAGCACTGGCGATGTTCCCTAGTTTGGGTCATGAAACGCCTGCAGGAAAACCACCAAGCTCGGATTCCTCCCAGGAATCCTCCACAGTTCAACCCTGTGGAGCTATAAAGGTCCTCTTCTCTCAGACCTGACAATAATCTGAACTGAACAAACTTTCGGCTGAACCTGTGGGGTTGGAGCTTCCATCCTACCGTTGTTCCTGAACTCAGTTTTTGATTTATAATCCTTATTTTTGCAATAAAGCCTTTAAAAAAAAGTAAGCAGAACATTCAAATTCTCACAAATGCTTTTTTTGGGAGGCAACTGGACTTTCTTGGTTTTGTTTTGAAGACATTTCACTTCTCATCCAAGAAGCTTCCTCAGATCTGACAGAATAGGGGTGGAATGGAAGGATTGATATACTGTATCCCACTATCCTGTCAGCTTCTTGGACGAAATGCAAAACATCTTCAAAAGGGGGAAAAAAACCAAAGTCCAGTTGTCTTCTGCAAAAGCCCCTTTGAGACAACCATGGCCTGGAGGGTGGAGAACCACCACCTGAGAGACTTTCTCTCCGATACCGATAGCTGCAGAAGGCAGCAGTTCATTTTCACGTGTCTTCTTTCTCCCAGCGTCATCAGTGGGGTAGGCGAGCTGGACCTGGGCAAAGGAGACCCCAAGGGGACAGATGGGACAGTGTCAAACGACGGACCTTACCCTGACTGCCCTTACCTGCTGCTGGATGTGCGGGAGCGAGACGCCTACGACCAGTGCCACCTTGTGGGAGGTGAGACGAAGGCTCAGGAACTACGTGGGCACTCACCATGCTCCCCTCGAGGGCATTTTGTGGGAGGGCAGAAGGAGTAGCTCTCCCTGCAGTGAGCGCTCCCTTCTAACTGGGTTTTACCTGAGTAGGCCACTCAGCCCCATATTAGAAATCCTAGCTGGCTAAGGAATCCTGGGAGTTGAAGTTGGTTGTGGACAGATGCAGGAACTGAGGAAGGCTAGTTTAATGAAGAGAAGGACCAGGGGAGACACAATAGCAGACTTCCAGTATCTCAGGGGTTGTTGCCACAAAGAAGAGGGAGTGGAACTATTCTCCAAAGCACCTGAGGGTAGAACAAGAAGCAATGGGTGGAAACTAAACAAGGAGAGAAGCAACTTAGAACTAAGGAGAAATTTCCTGACAGTTAAAACAATTAATCAGTGCAACAGTTTGTCTCCAGAAGTTGTGAATGCCCCAACACTGAAAGTTTTAAAGCAGATGTTGGATAACCATCTGTTTGGAGTAATGTAGGGTTTCCTGCCTAAGCAGGGGGTTGGACTAGAAGACTTCCAAGGTCCCTTCCAACTCTGTTGTTGTTGTTGTTAGTCTTAAAAGTAGAAGTGTTAATACCACTTTATAATGCTTTGGCAAGGCCACTCTTGGTATACTGCATTCAGTTTTGGTCTCTGTGATGTAAAAAAGATGTTGAGACTCTGGAAAGAGTGCAGAGAAGAGCCACAAAGAGGATCAGGAGATAAATGGAGGCTAAAACATATGAAGAACGGTTGCAGGAACTGAGTATGTCTATTTTAATGGAAAGAAGGACCAGTGAGGACATGATAGCAGTCTTCCAATATCTCAGGGGTTGCCACAAAGAAGAAGGAGTCAAGCCATTCTCCAAAGCCCCTGAGGGTAAACAAGAAGCAATGGGTGGAAACCAAACAAGGAGAGAAGCAACTTAGAACTAAGGAGAAAATTTCCTGACAATTAGAACAGTTGATTAGTGGAACAGCTTGTTGTGAGTGCTGCAACACTGGAAGTTTTTAAGAAGATGTTGGATAACCATCTGTCTGAAGTAGTGTAGGGTTTCCTGCCTAAGCAGGGAGTTGGACTAGAAGACCTCCAAGGTCCCTTCCAACTCTATTCTTCTATTCTAGCTAAGTTTGGAGAGCCCTGCTGAAGAAGCTCGGTCTCCCTCTCCCTATAAGAGTCTGTTGCTGTGGACTCGTCCTCTGTTGTTTGACCCGGGTTCCTTTGCATCTTTTTCTAGCGTATTTGTCTTGCCTTTCAGCTTATTCCTATCCAATCGCTACTCTCTCCCGGACGATGAATCCCTACACCAACAGCATTTTGGAATACGTATCCTTTACGAAGTGGGTAACGGAACATCTGCACGAAAGCAACCAAGCTCAGAATTCTCCAAGGACCCCTCTGGATCAGACTCAAAAGCAGAGGGAGGAGGACTGGGGGAAGGCGTCTTCTCCGTTTGTCTCTTCTCCCCACAGAGTTTTGGATCCTTAACCCCTCCACCCCTTAGAAAAATGCTCACGGGAAGATTATCATCCTTTATGACGATGACGAGAGGGTGGCCAGCCAAGCAGCCACCACCATGTGCGAGAGGGGCTTCGAGAACCTCTTCATGCTCTCTGGAGGTAGGAAGGCTCGGAGGCGTTAGGATCCACTTCCTTCCCAGCTGGGATCCACTGGGCACAGAGGGAGGCGAGGAAGATAGCAATAGCATTTAGACTTATATATCATTTCCTAGTGGTTTTACAGCCCTCTGTAAGTGGTTTAACAGAACCAGCCTCTTGCCCCCAACTATCTGGGTCCTCTTTTGACCCACCCCGGAAGGATGGAAGGCTGAGTCGACCTTGAGCAGGTGGTAAAGATTTGAACCACTGAACTACAGCTTGCAGTTAGCAGAAGGAGCCTGCAGGGCTGCACTCTAACCACTGCGCCACCCTGGATTAGTTGCCATTAGGATCTGCTCTTGTGATTCCATCTCTCTAATTGGATGGAGGTTTTTTTAGAAAGAATTAGAATTATTATTGTTAGAATAGAGTAGAAAATAGAATAGTAAACAATAATAGAATTAGAATTAATATAAGAGAATAAAGTAAAGAGAGAAGAATAGAAATTAGAATAAAATTATTTATTGGCCAAGTGTGATTGGACACACAAGGAATTTATCTCCAATGCATAGGTGTACATATAAGCAACAATGGATAAATCCTGATCATAATCATAAAATAGAATTTTCACAAATGGTAAGATACAATACCAAGTGATAGCCATAGGATACTAAGTTAACAGTCAATAGAAATCATAATAGGATACTAAATAAAAGCAATCAGCATAAATTAGATACAACCCGAACCCGAACTTTTGCCGAACTTCCGGGTTCGGCATTCGGGCGGCAGGTTCGTAAGATGAAAAAAGTTCGTAAGAAGAGGCAAAATTTTTCCGAATCCCGTGTTCGTATCTCGAAAAGTTCGTATCACGAGGGGTTCGTATCACGAGGTACTACTGTATTATTATTATTATTATTATTATTATTATTATTATTATTATTATTATTATTATTTGCAGTCTTACCTCTCTGTGCTGCTCACATAAATAAAGGGGACACTGAAAGAACCCATGCTAGATGTGAATGAATGAAATATTCTCATTGAATGCTTTGTTCTGTACAAAGTTGAATGTGCACAACAGCAGGTGAGATTGACTGTCAATGTTGCTTCCTGAGTGGACAGTTTGATTTCACAGGAGTTTGATTGACTTGGAGTTACATTGTGCTGTTTTAACCCTGCTGTTCTGTTCGGGTCGTATGTGACCTGAAGCCAAGTTTGAGTCCCTGTAAAAAATTTTCCCTGCATATCTGAAACTTGAAATTTCATGAGTTTTCATCATTTCAGGGGTTCTCTCTATGAGAATTTTTTTGGGGGGGTGGGAGGTTTCTTTCTTGCTGAAAAAAAACCCCTCCCTAATGTTATGTTCCCGGGTCTATTTGACCCGGACTGCAAATTGATCATTTTAGGTACCGTACTTATATTTGGTCTTTTTGAAAGCTTTTTTCACCTGGAAACATGTTTGAACATTTCTGCACACAATGGAATGAAAATTGAACTGAAAAAATTAATCCTTATTGGTTTATTTTGCACATAAATGTGCCTCCCCCCCGCTTTTGTGAAAGTTTTTTTCAATTTATGGATAGTTTTGCTTGCAAAATGCAGTCTATTTTACTGGAGTTGGTGTGGGAATGGTACCTTGAACATTTCTGAATATAAGAAAAATATAAAGGAACTGAAAAAAATGATTCTTACTGGTTTTTTAACATCAGAAATAAGCCCCCCCCCCTCGGCTGCTTGCAACCATTTTCACTTTTTTTTTTATGCTCCAAATCCGAAATATTCTTTAAAATCTTAGGCATCCATTTACTCAATTTAACAATGCTGATCATCAAAAAATATTTTTGGGGTGGTGGCTAATTGTTTTCTGGGCAAAAAAAAATCATAACTTCGAATCTGTTTCTGTTCGTATATGACCGGACCAAAAATATTTTTTTAGGTACTTGAATTTGATCTTTTTGAAAACATTTTCAACTGGAAAACTAGTTTGAACATTTATGAACATAATGATATGAAAATTGAACTGGAAAAATTGAGACTTATATTTTTATTTTGATCAAAAAGCCCCTCCCCCCATCCTTTCTGAATTTCGTGTCAATTTCTATTTTTTAAGGCTACAAATCCCTAAGGAATTTTCCCCCAAAAGGTTTGATATACTAAATTAAACATTTCTGAATATAAGAAAAATATAAATGAACTGAAAAAAATGGTTCCTATTGGTTTATTTTTGCCACAAAAGGGACCCCCCCCCCAGCCTTGCTGTGTGCCATTATTGTCACTGTTTATACATATTTGTCTAGAAATATTTGGAATATCCTTTTGAAAATCAACCACATTGTAGCCAGATAACTAATTTTATGAAAGAAATCCATTTTACTAAAAAAAGTATGTAAGTTTGAAATTAACAGCATAATTTTTATATAAATTGAAATAACTTTATATGCAAAATAAACCAATATGCATCAATTTTTCCACTTCAATTTTCATATCATTATGTTCAGAAATGTTCAAGCTACAAATCCCACACCAACTTTAGCAAAATTGAATGTATTCTGCTAGCAAAACTATCCATAAAGTGAAGACTATGTCACAGAAATGGGGGGGAGGCACATTTATGTGCAAAATAAACCAATAAGGATTAATTTTCTCAGTTCAATTTTCATATCATTGTGTGCAGAAATGTTCAAGCTACCAATCCCACACCAACTTTAGTAAAATAGAATGGATTTTGCAAGCAAAACTATCCATAAATTGAAAAAACTTTCACAAAAACGGGGGGAGGCACATTTATGTGCAAAATAAACCAATAAGGATTAATTTTTTCAGTTCAATTTTCATTCCATTGTGTGCAGAAATGTTCAAACATGTTTCCAGGTGAAAAAAGCTTTCAAAAAGACCAAATATAAGTACCTAAAATGATCAATTTGCAGTCCGGGTCAAATAGACCCGGGAACATAACATTAGGGAGGTTTTTTTTTTCAGCAAGAAAGAAACCCCCCACCCCCCCAAAAAAATTCTCATAGAGAGAACCCCTGAAATGATGAAAACTCATGGAATTTCAAGTTTCAGATATGCAGGGAAAATTTTTTACAGGGACTCAAACTTGGCTTCGGGTCACATACGACCCGAACAGAACAGCAGGGTTAAGGGTTCCCTTTATTTTTTTGAGCAGTGTATGTTTTTTGAGGCTGCCCTGCCATCTTGACGTCCTCCTCTTCTCCCAGGTCTCCGAGTCATTGCTCAGAAGATCCCCGAAGGCCTGGTGACCGGCTCCTTTCCCGCCTCCTGCCTGGTGTCCTGTCAGCCTGGGAACGCCCGGAAGAAAGCCACCCCCCAACCGCCCCTCCCTCAAACCGCCGAAAATAAGTGGAGGTTCACCGCGGAGGATCTGCAGAAGATCCAGTACTACCTGCAGGAGGAACAGCTTCCCAGCGACCCTGCCAGTAAGACCCCCCAACCCCCCACCGTCTGTCTTCAGAAGCCGCAAGGCTGCAGGCATACGCCCCCTTCCTGAAAGGCCGTTCCGGGGGCAGCTTTTGCGCTGGGCTTAAGAGGGTCCAACCAGGCCGCGCCGGGCTCGGCATTCAAAGGACACATTGTCCCAAAGGTTCTTTTCCAAACTCCTAATAAAGGAATCATTGTTTCAACTCCAGAGGCTTCATCTGGTTTTCAACCCCCCACCCACTAACGCATCTCTCCTGCTAGAGTCCCAGTGATGGCGAACCCTTTTTCCCTCGGGTGCCAAACACCCATAATTCAATGCCTGGGGATGGCAAAAATGGCCTCCCTTGGCCCCCTGGAGGCCTGAAACAGCCCATTTCCCAACTTCTGGTAGGCCCGGTAGGCCCGTTTTTCACCCTCCCCAGGCTCCAGAGGGCAAAAATGCAATCGCCTGGAGTCTCTCTGGAAGCCGAAAACGCCCTCCCAGAGCCTCCAAGCGAGCCGAAAATCAGCTGGCCAGCACACACACATGTATATTGGAGCTGAGCTAGGGCAACGGCTCGCGTGCCGGCAGCTATGGCTCCACGCGCCATAGATTCGCCATCACTCTGCTCGACCGTCCCGTGCCCTCATCGCCTTTCCTCTTGGTCCCTTCTCTCCAGGCCGCCTCAGCCGCGGATCTTCCGCCCGGGATTGCAAAGCCGTTGCCGCGAAGAGCAGCCAGAACTTGCCCAGCTCCAACCCAGCCACGGCCGCCCTCACCTCCCGCTCCCTCAGCAGCAGCAGCCTGCAGAACAGGCCTTGGCGGTAGCCCGGCACCCTTTCGCGAGAATAAAAAGAGGGCCCGCTTCCTCGGGGCCATTTAACCCGACAGGACAGGCCCCTCTTTGCTTTTTAGGGAGGTAGTTTTCCACGGGGTGGGGAGCGGGAGGGCTGGAGAGCATGTTTTTGCGGGAGACGAATCCCGCCGAGGGTTGTCGCGTGTTTCCTCTTCCCCAAAAACTGAAGAGGGGAAAGGTGCGATTTCATCCTGCCAAGAACCTCTGGACCTACAGAATAACTGGACTGCACTAGAGAGAAAATTAGCCAGGAAATGGCAGGTGCAATTGGACCAAAGTTTGAAGCAGGGTGCAGCAAAAGGGGTTCAGCCCCATAATCCTTGGAATATACCGGGAAAACAGCTAAAAAATCCTGTGACTGTGCAATGGGAAGCCCACCGCTCTTTTTATGCCTGGCACACCTACCAAGCAGGCAGGGCGTGGGTGGCACACTCGCGTTCCCCTTCTCAACTGTTTGCCCCCTAACGAAAGGAAGATTGAGGCGAGGCGGTGGCGAGGAATTGGGGGCAGTCAGGTTTCGTGGAAGAGCGTTCATTTCACTTAAATCTTCATTCAGTAACGTCTCCGCAAATAAGCGACGGTGCCAGGAGCCATCTTACGCTCTTGCTCTTTGGCCTGCTGGGGTTTCAAGGAAGGGCCCTTCCCCGGTGATGGAACAGCCCATTCCACTCCCCCACCGCCCATCCTGGGGGAATTCCCTGCCCCAGTGCACCGGTACCAATGGAAAAACCCACTTGTGCCACCTGGGAAGAATGGGATTAAATTGCACCCTGTATCATTCTCAGATGGAGGGCACCAGAGCCGGAAGGGGAGATGGGGATGGCTGAAGGCAAGCACATTCTCCTGCCTTCCTCCTCCTCCTCCTCCTCCTCCTCCTCCAATGGGCCAACTGGTGGGCGGGGTCTCCCAGCTGCTCTTCTTCCCCCCCTCATGAAAAGCAGCATCGCAGAACAGCCAGACGGAGGGCAGGGGAAATGGGCATTGTCCCCTCTCTGCCCCTTCAAAAGACGGAAGAAGCTGTGCTTCGGAGAGCAACTTGGGGCTGGATTGCATGATCCCTCCCCATCCTCCCTCCCCTGCTCCTTCCTCGCCAGCTGCCCAATCGAGACAAGGAAATAGCCAGGTTATTTCAGGCGTGGCCTGTTTTGTGCCCTGGGATTAGCCCCGCAGGAATTCCAGCAGGACAAAGCCGCCCCCCCCGCCCCCGCAAAGGAGCCACAGCTGACTAGGCCAGAGTCTCTTTCTCTCTCCCCATCCCACCTCCCCAAATCCTGGCCATTTATCAGTATATGTCTAACACTGGAGCGATGCTTTGGGGGCTCAGAATCTCGATCCTCAGTGTTTAGGGCTGTGTCTGCTCCAGAGGCCACTCAAAGGCATCGTCATGCTGCAATTTAGATACTCTCTTCATACTGCCTTTGCTCTCCGCCTGCTCAGCTGAGCTCTTTCCATATTGCACTGTTTTCACCCCTAGCCTAGAAGCTGGCACCCCCCCCCCCCCCCGCTTGCATTTGTTGCTGGATTCATTCCCTTTGCTTAACCCCCTCTGGAGCTTAGAGCAGGAGTCCCCAACAGTGGCGAAATCTACTTACCTTCCGTACCGGTTCAGAAATGTGTGCATTTTCACCCTCTGCGCATGCAAAAACAAGAAAATGGCGATGTCCGGGCTACTATCAGTTCTCCAAACCAGTAGCATTTCACTCCTGGTCCCCAAAAATGGCCACTTTTAAGATTTGTGGGTTCCAACTCCCAGAATTCCCCAGCCAACCATAGGAATTCTGGGCGTCGAAGTCCACAAGTCTTAAAAGTCGCCAAGTTTGAAGCCTCCTGGCTTAGAGGTCAAAATGGAGGGCTTTAACTTCCCACCGGAGAGATTTTTTTTCCTGGGTTAAGAGTTTCCCTGTGTGATGGTCCAAATAGATTCTTTGGAGATAAAAATATATAAAAATTGGATATCCTGGGCAATCTCTGCCTCCCACCTGAGCCAGGTGCTCTCTGCATTTGATTCTCCAGGATACTGGGGGGGGGGGGGGTCCCCCCCAACCTTGGCAGCTTTAAGATGTGCGGACTTCAACTCCCAGAATTCTAGCTGGAGAATTCTGGGACTTAAAATCCACACACTTTGAAGCTGCCATGGTTGAGGAAGCACTCCAGGATCTTTTAAAGCAGATCCGGAGACAAATCATTGGAAAGCCCCCAAATTCAAAAAGGAACCTCTACCAGCCCTATATCAGTGTTTCCCAACCTTGGCAACTTGACGCCGGCTGGGGAATTCTGGGAGTTGAAATCCAAATATCTTCAAGTTGCCAAGGTTGGGAAACACTGCCCTATATCACCCTACTTCCCACAAGGGCAGTCTTTGCCTTCCTTGGAGAACAACAGCCTTTCGGCGATGCCCAGATCAAGTATATTTAAAAAGTACTAAGGCTTTTCACCTCTCTATTTATCTTCCCTCATCGCCTCCAACGCCGATAAGCGTCCCTGTGTACAGATTTGTGTAAGATGTCTATTTTTATATTAACTTAATCGTGTGGTTTTTAAAAGACTGAAGAAGGTTTGCGGGGTTTTGTTTTGTGTGTCACTGAGGGTTTTTTGGGGGACCATGTTCCTGATTTTGTGCTGTGTTCCCTTGATTCGCAGACCCCCAACACCGCTTGTTTGTGTGATTTTATACTTTTTAGCTACAGAGACATTTGCTTTTCAGTTATAAACAGGTCGCTGCTTAGAGACACCACCTATAAATTATTGCCTGTTTCTTGCTACACACTTATCCATTCGGTTATTTGAATTAGGACCCGGAGCAAATGCTTCATGAATAGATGAACCAGCTGGCTGTAATGGCATCCCAAATCGGGGCTTTCCGGGCTGTGGCCGGCTCCTTTGCAGGATAAGTCACTACAAGCCGTGAGGTTGAGACTTCAAGGATGTCTCCACCCAGCCTCACAATTGCTCTTCCTGAATCCAGCTTCCTGATCCCACCGTCCTTCCACCCTGACCCGGTAGCAATTTCTTGGCAGTTTGAGTCAAGGTTTGTGTAAATGTGTCTTTATTACCACCAGGTTTTTGCAGTTTGATGCCGTGTTTGGTTCTGCTTCCTTCTTGTTTTTTAAATGTACTCAATCCACTTCTGTAAATTGTTCAGGTGAATTAGAATCCGTGTGTATTTTCTTCTCAGAGTTTTGGTGTGCCTGTGTTTCTTTTTTTTTCTTTTTTTAATGTGTGTTATTTAATGTAAATTGCTAGCGCAGGTGTAACCATCCCTTGATAGGTCCTGAAAGCAGCGGTAGTCAAGCTACAGGTTAGCAATGCAAGGAAAATGACCCCTCAAAACTCTGGATTGTTGGGAAAACAGAGAAAATGTGATCGGAACTGTTGCGTACTCCTCTCTTGCTTTGTAAGCAGAAGCAAACAGCTCTTCACCCTCGGCCGGTGATATTTTTTCCTTCCCACAATTTCTTAGTGGGGGCAGAAATAAGAGAGTGGTTGAAATCAATACAGAAAAATGCCTGCCTTCATTCTGGGCTTGCGGCTTTATCTGAGTCACTGGAACTTCTACAGAGGTTTGAAAAGAACATTGAACACCGAAGACTCACAGTCTCTCCAGAAGCGTCAAGCATTAGGGGCTCGTATCTGGAACCTTTTTATAGAACTCAGCCTGCTCTGCGGTGTGACAAATGGGCAGGACGCTGTGTTTCCGTGCCTGAAGTTTGCTCAGAGGACTGAACCACCTGGCGTAGCAGAAGGACGGATGCCGTCCCCGAAGAAGGTCAAGGAATCAGACCTGCTCAGTGGATTTTGTATGCTTTACTTATTAAATCAATTATGGCCGCTGCTCCTTAGCGCTTCCATTGTTGTGCTCTGACTGGCTTGCCTTTTATAAGGTTTGCCTTTTAATAAATAACAGAACGGTGTGGTTTTATTTTCAAGCAGATTCATCCAGTTTCCCCAGACAAGATGCTAATGCCCGACCTGGACAAGGGAGTCTCTACTCACAGTCACTCAGGCCCTTATCACCCCGAGGTTCGACTACTGCAATGCTCTCTACATGGGGCCGTGCGAGCTATTATGGGCCTACCAAGATATGCCCATATCTCTCCAATACTCCATGGTCTGCACTGGCTGCCAATTGGTTTCCAGACTCAATTCAAAGTGTTGGTTATGACCTATAAAGCCTTACATGACATCGGACCAGATTACCTCTGGGACTGCCTTCTGCTGCACGAATCCCAGCAACCGGTTAGGGCCCACAGAGTCGGCCTTCTCCAGGTCCCATCAACTAGACAATGTTCACTTGTTGGGGCCTAGGGGAAGAGCCTTCTCTATGGGGGGCCCAGCCCTCTGGAATCAGCTCTCCCCTGGAGAGTCGCACTGCCCCCACCCTCCTCGTCTTTCGCAAGAGTCTTAAGATTCACTTATGTCGCCAAGCTTGGGGTTATTAGATTCTTCCCCCAGCCGATGAATGTATAGTGGGATTGTTGATTGAATGGTTATGTATGTATTTTAATTGGTTCTTTAGTTTTTTTAGTTGTAAGTAAATTTTAATTATTTGGATTTCAATATACAGTATATTGTCTTTTTTATATGTTGTTACCTGCCCTGAGTCCTCGGAGAGGTGCAGCATATAAATCCAATAAACTAAACTAAACTATGGACTTCAACTCCCAGAATTCTTGAGGCAGCCATGCTGGCTGAGGAATTCTGGAAGTCTACAGGTCTTTAAAAGTTGCCCAACAAGCTGAAAAAACTGTTCTAAAGATGGGATATTTTTCCAAAAGAAAGATTCGACCCTTAAACTCAGCCTCAAAATAAAAATGGAGACAGCCCTATGCAGGTAGTCCTCAGTTTATGGTAGTCACAATGGCCATGAAGCGAATCACCCAAGGGACCGATGCAGTCTTATGACCATGTTTGCAGCAGTTGTTAAATGAACACAGCTGTCCGAAGGTAACCACTAGGGTTGTTAAGCAAAGACGCCAATCATTAAGCGGACTCACTTATCCTGAGCAGCTTCTGCTGAAAACGGAAAGCAAATGTCAATTTTCAGCAAAAAAAAAAAAGTCATAAAATGAGTCAGCTGGCTAGGATGCTGCAAATGGTCGTAAAAAGAGGTCAGGAGGTCATGTTAAAAAGTTAAATAAGGTTCAGGAGAGGGAAGTGTTTTTAATAGGAAAGTGACCCCAAGAACAAGGGGGCACAATCTGAGGTCAGTTGGAGGAAAGGTCAGAAGTAACGTGAGAAAATATTATTTGACTGAAAGTTGTAGATGCTTGGAACAAACTTCCCGCACATGTGGTTGGTCAATCCACAGTCACTGAATTTAAATATGCCTGGGATAAACATCCATCCATCCTAAGATAAAATACAGGAAATAGTATAAGGGCAGACTAGATGGACCAGGAGGTCTTTTCCTGCCGTCAATCTTCTAGGTTTCTATGTAATCCCTGAACATTGAGAGAAGTGATAAATACCAGAAACACCTCATTATGGAAGATTTATGCCTCTAGCTGGCCTGCATCCCGGACTGTTATCTATGCTCTTTAGACGGAACGTTGTCAGCCTGAACTGCCTTAGAGTTCACTTATTTCTTGCTGGATTTTGTGTAAATAGTAATCTTTTTGCCTCGATCAATATCCCTGGCGTGTGTGGGTTTGCTTTCTAATTGATTGATCCAGACAGTGCAGTCCTCACACACTGGTCCAATTAAAACTGCTTTATTGCTGAAAACCCAAGACGCAGGAATCTTCTCGTCACCCGCCAGCAGTTAGATCTTAAGGGCCGGTGGGATTCAAGGGGAGGTTTGATTTAATTCGCTTGTGACTAAATAGGGGCGGCAGGTTGGTCCTTCCTTGGACTCCATCCCCAGGTGCTGCCACACTACAGCTAACAACAGAAATGCGGTAGGAGCCGGGGTGAGAGTCGGACACGGGCAGAAGGCAGCGTGGGAAAAGGCCATCGCCATAACCCCGTCCCCTCCGGCTTAATAGGGGTGGTCCCGCGTGTGCTCCATGATGACCATCAGGGCAAGCCATGTCTCCTCTGCCGTCGGGATGATCTGGTTCGCCGGGAGCAGGAACCCGTATCGGCCGTTGTCTCTCAACTCGAAGGTGTAGGAGTATTTAACGCCCTGGTCGTAGGTCCAGTCAATCGTGCCTCCATCGGCTTTGTCTAGAGGCAGGAAAAAGGGGACGCAAAAGAAGGCGAGCTCGTGAAAACCGTCTCGTGGAGGACTAAAACACCCGTAACCCCCCCCTCCCTTCAAGCACTACTGATGACGTTACCTAGCTGGGTCACGAAACGTCTGCAGGAAAGCAATCAAGCACTACGGATTCCACAATCTTTCTCTCTTACAACCACCCCTCTCCCTTACGATGATGTCACCTAGTTAGGTAGTGAAACGTCTGCAAACTTGGCACCAAGGAACTCACAATAGCTCTTCCTCCTCTTCCCCTTCTCCTCCTTCCTCCCCTTCTCTACTCCATAAAGCCTACTCTTCTGGTGCCAATGTTTTTACCTAGCGGTAGTTGGGCAATGTAACGTGATCAAGAAAACAACCAAGCTAAGAAAGCAGCAAAGACTCCACAGTCGTCCTCCTCCTCCTTTCTGTCAACCCAACTCCCTTCTATCACTGATGGTGTTACCTAGTTAGGTAGCAAAACCCCTGGAAGAAAACCACCAAGTTCAGAAAACATTAAGGACCCCAGATCAGGACCTGTCTCGCCAACACTAACAGAGCAGACCACGTGTGCTGTGTGTAAACTACTAAGGTGAGTGTGGAGAGGACCATTTTGTTTCACCGGGACCAATCATGTGACGGGGGTGGTGGCTTAAAGGTCATGTGACTGGGTGGGAGTGGCTTACCGCCCAAGATAAGTTTTCAAATAGCTGCTTGGACTATTTTTTCAGTCGCTGAAGTCACATTTTTCAAATAGCCACAAAAGGGAACAATGATAGACAGCATTATTTCTCATTTTGGTCACTTACAGATGGTGGTGATGATGCTGCCATATCTGTACTTGGTTCCGTGGAGAGATTCCAGAGCGTCAACGGCCTTTTTAGCCAGGGAATCCTGGGAAGAGAACGAAGGAGAAGAGTAAGGGTGGAGGGTGATGTTTAGAAGGGGGGGGGATTGGGGAGGGAGGGCTTCATTTAGGGATGAGCAGCTGACACATAAAGTCTTGGGGAGAAGACATACCCATACCACATCTCGGACATCAGCACCCTTGAAAACGTCCAAAGATATTTCACCAGAAGAGCCCTTCACTCCTCCACTCGAAACAGAATACCCTACGAAAATAGACTAACAATCCTGGGCCTTGAAATCTTAGAACTACAGTGCCTAAAACACGATTTAAGTATTGCCACAAGATCATAGGCTGCAACGTCCTACCGGTCAATGACTACTTCAGCTTCAACCGCAATAACACAAGAGCACGCAACAGATTCAAACTTAATATTAACCGCTCCAAACTTGACTGTAAAAAATATGACTTTAACAATCGAGTTGTCGAAGCGTGGAACTCATTGCCGGACTCAATAGTGTCATCCCCTAGCCCTCAACATTTCTCCCTTAAACTATCCACGATTGACCTCCAGGTTCCTAAGAGGTCAGTAAGGGGCGTACATAAGTGCACTAGTGTGCCTTTCGTCCCCTGTCCCATTGTCTTTCCTTTATCTCATATATCATTTTTTTTTTCCTTTCATATATCTTCTCTATTTTTACATATTATCTTTATATATATTACTTCATGTCTATTCTTTCCATATATATTGTGTATTGGACAAATGAATAAATAAATAAATAAGAAATTAAGATGGCCTGTTGGATTGTCTCAGCGTTCTACAGGCCATTTTTTAAAAACAGATTCACAGAATTGGAAGGGACCTTGCAGGTCATCTAGTCCAACTCACTGCCCGAACACAAGACCCTGCCTCTACAAACCTTCTGATTGTGAGGTAAGAGCTCCCCCTCTAGGCTAGAGCAGGTCATTTCCATCAAGGGTCAAGGGTCATTCTCGACTTACAACCGCAATGGAGCCCGACATTTCTGTGGCTAAGCGAAACATTTATTCAGTGATTTTTCTCCCCACCTTTTTGCCCACCGTTGTTAAGCGAATCATTATAGTTGCACGGCTGCGACAACAAACCACACTCCTTATTGTCACTGATGAAGTTACCTACTTGGGTCATGAAACATCTGCAAGAAAACTACCAAGCTCAGATAACACCCCTCCGGTCAACCCCACAAGGCTATAAATATTCTCTAGATTTTAATCTTTTGAATAAAATTATATGTACATAGAAACCTAGAAGATTGATGGCAGAAAAAGACCTCATGGTCCATCTAGTGTGCCCTTACACTATTTCCTGTATTTTATCTTAGGATGGATCTGTTTATCCCAGCCATGTTTCAATTCAGTGGCTGTGGATTTACCTACCACGTCTGCTGGAAGTTGATTCCAAGCATCTATTACTCTTTCAGTCAAATATTTTCTCATGTTTCTGATCTTTCCCCCAACTAACCTCAGATTGTGTCCCCTTGTTCTTGTGTTCACTTTCCTATTAAAAACACTTCCCCCCTGAACCTTATTTAACCCTTTAACATATTTAAATGTTTCAATGATGTCTTATGTCCTCCAGACTATACAGATTGAGTTCATGAAGTCTTTCCTGAGAGGTTTTATGCTTAAGACCTTCCACCCTTTTTTAAACCTGTCTTTGGACCTGTTCCATTTGATCCATCTCTTTTTGTAGGTGAGGTCTCCAGAACTGGACACAGTATTATTCCAAATGGAGTTTCACCAGCACTCTATACAGCAGGATCACAATCTCCCTCTTCCTGCTTGTTAGACCTCTAACTATGCAGCCAAGCATTCAACTCGCTTTCCCTGTTCACCCATTTGGAGACTATCAGAAATCACTACCCCTAAATCCTTCTCTTCCGAAATTTACTTATATGCATGTATTTTATTTATTTATAAGCATGCAAGTCCAAATAATAAAAAAATAATTGTATTCAAAAGATTAAAATACAAAAAAAAACAACCAAATCAAACAAAACTAGAAGGGAACATTATTATTTTTTAAACATGTGAATTGTCGGATGGTTCTTCCGCGGAGGCTTACCAGCTCCAGGTGATCTGCTGCTTGCTCCTTGGTGTAACCGTAAGGAAAGAGGAGCATCTGAGAGTAACTGTGGATGGAGATGAAACCCTTGATGTTGCCGTGTTGCCGCACAAAATCCACAATGGCTTTCACTTCCGGTTCAGACTCCGCAAACGGTCCGCGGTAGGTTTCCGAGCATGGATTTCCACTGGAGCCAGTTCCTGCACGCAAAGGACAACCAAGTGCACTTACAGGTTAGAGATTTACAGATCATTAGAGTTGGAAGGGACCTTGTAGGTCATCTAGTCCAGCCCCCCGCTCTAGCAGGAGTCCCTACACTGTTGTGGTTAGCTCTGGCCCAGCTCCTGCCCCAAGGACTGTGGATGTGGGGGAGACATATTTAAATGTTTCGATCGTGTCCCCCCTTTCCCTTCTGTCCTCCAGACTCTACAGATGGAGTTCATGAAGTCTTCCCTGATACGTTTTATGCTTAAGACCTTCCACCTTTCTTGTAGCCCGTCTTTGGACCCGTTCAATTTTGTCAATATCTTTTTGTAGGTGAGGTCTCCAGAACTGAACACAGTATTCCAAATGGGGTCTCACCAGCGCTCTATATAAGGGGATCACAGTCTCCCTCTTCCTGCTTGTTATACCTCTAGCTATGCAGCGAAGCATCCTACTTGCTTTTGCTACCGCCTGACCGCACTGTTCACCCATTTTGAGACTGTCAGAAATCATGACCCCTAAATCCTTCTCTTCTGAAGTTTTTGCTAACACAGAACTGCCAATGCAAATCAATATTTTACCTCCAAAGCCTGCTGCCCAATTCCGGTTGGGGTCGACTCCGATGCAAGTTGATCCTTGTATCTTCGATCGGGTCTTACGCCACATACGGTTCTGGAAATCAGAAATGGCCATCAATATCACTTACCATATTTTGGGGGGTATAAAACGCACCTTTTTCCGCCCTAAAAGAGGCTGATAATTTGGGTGCGTCTTATACTCTGAATGTAGCTCTTTTTTTCATCCCTAACTAGCTGCTCTTCCCAGCTCTTCCCTTGCAGGCTCTTTCACTGTTTCTCTCTGCCAGGAATGTTTTCCAAGCCCTAAGTCTTTGCAGGGGTTTTTCCATTGCTCTAACTTGCTCCGAATAAACTTCTTTCCAGCCCTAACCAGGTGCTAATTGTGTTGCCAGCTCTTACCCGCTTGCAAGCTCTTTCATTACTCTCTGCGAAGAATGTTTTCCAAGCCCTAAATCTTTGCGGGATTTTTTTTCATAGCTCTACTTGCTCCCAATGGTTCTTTTCAGGTGCTGATGAGGTTCCCAGCTCTTACTGGCTTGCAAGCTCTTTCATTGCTACTCTCTCCAAATAAAGTTTTTTTTAAGCCCTCACCAGGGGATAAAATGTGTTGAAGCTGACCAGACTAAGGACGCTAGCCAGATGAACCCCTGGTAAAAAGATTCTTTTCCCTATTTTCCTCCCCCAAAACTAAGGTGCGCCTTATACTTCGGTGTGTCTTATACTCCAAAAATATGGTATATACTGCTTCACAGTGCTTTACAACTCTCCCTAAACTGTCAGCCTATTGCCCCAATAATCTGGGACTTCATTTTAAGGATGGAAGGCTGAGGCAACCTTGAGCTGGTCAGGATCGAACTGCTGCCAGTGGGTAGAGTTAGCCTGCACTACTGTACTCTAACCACTGTTCCACCATTTCTTTCTTTCTTTCTTTCTTTCTTTCTCTCTTTCTCTCTTTCTTTCTTTATTTCTCTTTCTTTCTCTCTTTCTTTCTCTCTTTCTTTCTTTCTTTCTCTCTTTCTTTATCTTTCTTTCTTTCTCTTTCTTTCTTTCTTTCTTCTTCTTTCTTTCCTTCCTTCCTTCCTTCCTTCCCACTGAGCAATATCATTTAGACTTATATACCGCTTTGCAGTCCTTTCCAGCCCACTGTAAGCAGTTTACAGAGTCAGCCTCTTGGCTCCAACAATCTGCGTTCTCATTTCACCAATCTCGGAAGGACGGAAGACTGAATAAACTTTAGCCGGTCAGGATCGAACTGCTGGCAGTGGGCAGAGTTAGCCTGCAATACTGTATTCTAACCATTGTGCAACCATGGTCTTTCCTTTCCTTCTTCCCTCCCTCCCTCTCTCCCTTCCTTCCTTAGCACTTAGCAATATCACTTAGACTTATAAGAGGGTCTCCCAGAAAGTAATGCACCACATTTTTTTCTCAACCTACAATAGTGGTACGAATGCGAAACTTTAGATATACATGATTTGAATTGTCAGGAGTGCGTGTGTAGATTTTGTGTTTCTTCAGACAGATAGTGTAGCTGCAGCCGTGTTTCGTAATGGCGTCTGTAAGTGATGGACATTACAAGCAGCGTGTCGTCACTGAATTTCTCACTGCGGAGAAACTGTTGGAAACATTCGCAAATGTTTGTGTACAGTTGATGGAGAACCTGCAGTCGACAGAAGTACGGTTAGTCGCTGGGCACAGAGGGGGCGGCCATTGCAGTGGAGAAATGGCTTCGTGACCAGCACCAGGAGTGGTACCGACAGGGCATACACGCCCTGGTGTCTCGCTGGAGGAAGGTCATAGAACGGGACAGAGATTATGTGGAAAAATAGGGAGTGTAGAAGAAACATCATTCTTTCTTGTGTGTAAGTTTCAATGTGTTTAATAAATAATTGTTGAAGAAAAAAAATGTGGTGCATTACTTCCTGGGCGACCCTCGTATACTGCTTCACAGTGTTTTCCAGCCCTCTCTAAGCGGTTTACAGAGCCAGCCTCCTGCCCCCAACTATCTGGGTCCTCATTTTATCGACCTCGGAAGGATGGAAGGCTGAGTTGACCTTGACCCGGTCAGGATCGAACTGCTGACAGTGGGCAGAGTCAGCCTGCAATACTTCATTCTCACCACCGCGCCAACACAGCTCCAAAGAACGTCAGAAGGAATCGGAACCTAAATCATATTCCTGTTGCACCTCACGTTTGCCACCGATGTCTCGCCACCACGAAGAGATACCTTGGTGTGTGTGAAGGCATAACCGTCAGGATTGGTGACGATCTCTAAAAAGATGTCGAACTGGTTCAGGATGGACGTGAGAGAAGGATCCTTCCCGTGGTCTTCAAAGATCTAAAGAGGATCGAAAGAGGTTTAGTGGCATCCACAGAGGTGCATTAGCAGCGTGTTTACAGCATTATGGCATTTTATTAGCCAGTAAAATTGGCTAAAATGAATCAAAACGTATCAGGAAGGGTTCACCGAGGTCCCTTCCCTCTCTATCACTCTGTAAGACTCCTGAATGAGAAAGTGGGTCAGACTAGATGGCCACTGAGTTCCCTTTCCTCTCTATCATTCTGTAAGTCTCCTGAATGAGAAGGTGGGTCAGGTCAGACTAGATGGCCACCAAGGTCCCTTCCCTCTCTATCATTCTGTAAGTCTCCTGAATGAGAAGGGGGTCAGACTAGATGGCCACCTAGGTCCCTTCCATCTCTATCATTCAATGTGTGTGTTTGTGTATGAAAGAGCAAACTGTCCCATTCTTTCCTTCCAAAAGTAGCATTTTGTAACAACCGTTCTGATTGGATGGTGGTAAGTGTCCCATGTGGCCAAAAGGCTGTGGCTGAATTTGGATTTCTGTGGCCAAAGGGCTGGGGCCAAGCGCTAGGGGCCTTTGGGCAAGGGAGTGAAGGCAGCGGCCGATCAGCTGCTGCGGAGGAAAGAGCTTCATCCAACTGGTGGAGGCTAAATGTCCCATTCCCACCAGGAACGTGTTGGAAATGCCAAAAGACTATTGGAACCTATTACCATATGTGGTGGGAATGCCACAAAGCAAGGGATTATTGGGGGGAAATTAGACAACATCTGGAAGAGATCTTTGAGATGAAATCCAATCTGAGACCCACATTATTTTTGTTAGGAAAACTAACAAATATGAGAAAAATAAAGTATACTTAATGTTACATATTTTTACTGCGGCAAGAATAGCCTATGCCCAGAACTGGAAAAATAAAGATGCCACTACAGAAGAAGAAATCTTATTTAAAATTTTAATTTGTGCAGAGATAGATAAACTGACGTTAAAGGACAAATTGGATACAGATTATTTTCAAACCTGGAATAAATGATATAATTGGATGGAGAGGAAAACCAAGATTAAAGGCTAGAAAGTAGGATGGACAAGTTCTAAATCAATTCAAACTTAAATAGATATTGGAGAATTAATAGAGGGGAAAACAAGGGAATAATCAATATACATTCTAAATACATACATCATGATTACTTGGATTAATTTCATTTTTTTGTTGTTGTTATCCATCTATATTGTCTTATATTGTTATGTATATGTTATGTTTTTTTAAGCGCATTATAAATACGATGGTTTTCCTTACCCCTCTCCTGTCTACAGAATATTTGAGGCTGTTACCTTCTGTGCAAACCAAATTCCGCTGGCTTGAGTGACCCACTCGCGGGAGTGGATGCCGGTATCAATCCAGATCGCTGGCCGGTTGGTTCCCCCCGTGCTAAACTGTGCCAAGCAAAGAACAAACAGAGGCCTTCAATCCAAGCAACCGTCTTGCCTTGCGACTTGTAAACGTTTCATGACCCAATTAAGCAACATCATCAGTGTTAGAAGGGAGTGAGGAGGAGGAGGAGGAAGGAAGGAGGAGGAGGAAGAAGGGAGGAAAAGAGGAAGGAGGAGGAGGAGAGGAGGAGGAAGGAGGGATGAGAAAGAAGGGAGGAGAAGAGGAAGGAGAAGGCAGGGGAGGACAAGGAGGAGGAAGAAAGGAGGAGGAGAAAGAAGGGAGAAGAGGAAGGAGAAAGAGAAGAAGAAGGAGTAGGAGGAAGAGGAGAAAGAAGGGAGGAGGAGAAAGAAGGGAGAAAAGGAAGGAGAAAGAGAAGAAGGAGTAGGAGGAAGAGGAGAAAGAAGGGAGGAGGAGAAAGAAGGGAGAAGAGGAAGGAGAAAGAGAAGGAGGAGGAGGAGGAGGAAGAGGAGAAAGAAGGGGGGAGGAGAAAGAAGGGAGAAGAGGAAAGTGAAAGAGAAGAAGGAGTAGGAGGAAGAGGAGAAAGAAGGGAAGAGGAGAAAGAAGGGAGAAAAGGAAGGAGAAAGAGAAGAAGGAGGAGGAGGAAGAGGAGAAAGAAGGGAGGAGGAGAAAGAAGGGAGAAGAGGAAGGAGGAGGAGGAGAAGAAGAGGAAGAAGGAGAAGAAGAGGAGGAGGAAGAAGAGGAAGAAGAAGGAGAAAAAGAAGAAAGAAACGAAGGAAGACTTACCTTCAAGACGTAGATTGGGCGTCCTTCCGTTGTCTGGCCAATCTGGAGTTTGCTGACCAGAAGGGGTTTCGCACGCACCAAGAGGTCCATGAAGCTGTAGATCTAGCAAGCAAAGAGAAGACGCCAAAATGGGGTTTACACTTAGGAGTCAATTTATTTAATATAATTAATTTATGTAACTTCTAATTAGAGTTGTCTACTACAACTTCTAGAGTTGTAACTTCCATTAGAGTTGTCTGATTGTAAAATGGGCAGAGCCTTAATCAGCCCGGGGGCCTTAATTGTACTTACGGTATCCAAGTCGTGGTAAGCACCAAAGTTAAAATTGTTGAGTGTCAATTCCGGGAGTTGACGTTGGCGCATCATGTGATTCCTCTCTTCATCAATCAGTTTCTGAAGGAGACAATGAGGACAATCACAAAAATCAGTCGAACGGAGGGTTCTTCTCTCCTCTGTGTTCCCCACTCAGGAGGAATCCCACTCCATCCTTCTGCGCTGCGGGTTGCAATCAATTTATCAAATCCCTTCTCCTGTCAATCCGTCTAAAAAACCGTGATGGCGAACCTATGTCAGGCGTGCCACCGGTGGCAGACGGAGCCATATCGGAGCGCACGCAAGAGGTTGCTCTGTGTCAGCTCCAGCGCACATACATGTGCTGGCCAACTGATTTTCGGCCTTGCGGAAGGCCGTTTTGTCCTCCAGACGCTTCTGGGAAGCTTCATGAAGCCCCCAAGTGCGAAAAACCATCCAACGGGAAAACAGGAAGTTCAGAAAATGGACTTCCGGTTTCCTCTGTTGTGCTGTTTTTTGCACTCCGGGGCTTTAGGAAACTTCTCTGAACGCTCCAAAAGATAATTATATGGTGTCAAAGTCAATTCTATAAATGAGATATAGATATATATATATATAAAAATTAAGCTTATTTACTTAAATCTTTTCTTTTTTTCACATTCTCTCTTCTCTTTCATTTATTCATAATTTAGATTATTAAGCTATAGTGTAACTGGCTATAGAGAATATATATAGTTCATATTCTCAATACAGATCGGTCGTGTATCCGCCCGTTTTTTATTGTTGTTTGTATATCCTTTGTCTTTTTTTCTTTTATTTTCTTTTTTCCCCCTGCATGTGTTTTGTATTGTCACTTGTATTGTTATTGCATTTATTTATGTAAATTAACAAAAAAGTTTTTTTTTAAAAAAAGAGATCTACAAGCATGGTTCCTTCCAGGACCAACCCGTCCACCTGTGGTCAGAGCACTCACCTGGACATTGTTGATCATGGTGGAGTACTGGATGCCATTGCTCTCCAGGAAGATCTTGACCCCTTGAAGGCTGAAGAAGGGCACACGGACATCTGTGGGGAGGTCGGGATGGGCCGGAGCCCGCCAGAAATCCAGCTAGGCATCAAAATGAGAATGAAATAGAACGTTATTGACATGTATCATAATCATCTTTTAATGCTCCCTTATGGGACAACTGAATAGAGCTGAGTGTTTAAGGGCAGGATGCCTTTCCTGTCGCCAATTCAGAGTTATATTATTCAGCAGATATGAACTTTGGAAACACATCCCTACATAGTTCCACAAAGCAATTTCCTATTACAGTGGTCCCTCTATTTATGAATTTAATTCGTTCAGTGACCAGGTTCTTAAGTAGAAAAATTTGTAAGAAGAAGCAATTTTCCCCATAGGAATCAATGTAAAAGCAAATAAAGCATGTGATTGGGGAAACCACAGGGAAGGTGGAGGCCCTGTTTCCTCCCAGGAGATTCCTAGAGAGGCCCCATGGAGGCTTCTTCCCACCTTTTCCCTCCCTGTTTCCTCCCAGGAGATTCCAAGAGAGGCCCCACGGAGGCTTCTTCCCACCTTTTCCCACCCTGTTTTCTCCCAGGAGATTCCTAGAGAGGCCCCACGGAGGCTTCTCCCTGCCTTTTCCGGTTACAGTTTCGGAGGCCTGGGCTTTCATTTGTAAGTGGAAAATGGTTCTTGAGAAGAGGCAAAAAACCCTTGAACACCCAGTTCTTAGCTAGAAAAGTTCGTAAGTAGAGGCGTCCATAGGTAGAGGTACCACTGTACTTTATTTTTCTTTATTAATGAATAATTTCGTTATTCTGGCCAAGAACCCGGAATGGTAGGCAAGATTCTTGTTTTATCAGTACCTGAAGATTCTCCAAAGCTTCCAGCTCCTTCAACTTCTCCACCTGAGCTTCATCAGCAGCCTTGATTCTGAGCACCTGATGTCTGCAGAAACAGAATGCAAGAACAAAAGTTGGAGGGGACCTTGTAGGTCATCTAGTCTGACCCCTGCCCAAGCAGGAGACCCTACACTATTTCTGACCAATGCCAGTCCAGTCTCTTCTTGAAAGCCTCCAGTGAAAATGACCCTTGAACTACAGGACAAAGAGGAATCAGAGTCCTATAAAGTGTGGAATAAATGGTACATCTGGCTGGATAAACGACAACATACAACTCCATCCTGATCCTTTTACCCTTAACCCAAACAATTATCTCACAAACCTATAAAATAACATTATGAATTATTGATAAAAGGAGGAACAAATTCAGAACGACAAAACGTAAACTCTAACTCAAAACTTTCATCTATATTGATAGTAAAGATCTTAAAAGCTGTAGAGTAATCGGCTCAACAGATAAGTTGACACTATTTATGACATCTGATAAACTTATAGATATTATTATTATTATTATTATTATTATTATTATTATTATTTATTCGATTTGTATGCCGCCCCTCTCCGAAGACTCGGGGCGGCTCACAACATGTAACAACAAATCATAAATAATCCAACAGTTTTTAAAATGTTTAAAGATTTAAGAGACCCCATATACTAACAGACATACACACACGCATACCATATATAAATTAAACATGCCCAGGGGGAGATGTTTCAATTCCCCCATGCCTGACGACAAAGGTGGGTTTTAAGGAGTTTACGGAAGGCAGGAAGAGTAGGGGCAATCCTAATCTCCGGGGGGAGTTGGTTCCATAGGGTCGGTGCCGCCACAGAGAAGGCTCTTCCCCTGGGGCCCGCCAACCGACATTGTTTAGTTGACGGGACCCGGAGAAGATATGAATTCTTTCTTCTTTTTCTACTTTAAATTTTCCTCTTTCCTTTCCTTCCCCCTTTTCTCATCTCTTTCTTTCTCTTTAGCCTTATTTTCTTCCATATATGTAAGCGTGTATTTTGATTTATAACTGCATACTCTAAATTCATACATATTTGTACTAATATTCGCATAGTCCTTTTGCTTTATGTATCCCTTCCCCTATTTATCTTCAATAAATATTATATATATATATATATATATATATATATATATATATATATATATATATATATATATATATATATATATATAAAAGCCTCCAGTGATGAAACTCCCACAACTTCCGAAGGCAACTTCTGTTCCATTAGTTGATTATTTTCACTGTTAGAAAATTCCTCCTTATTTCCAGGTTGAATGTCTCCTTGATCAGTTTCCACCCATTGTTCCTTGTGTGGCCTTCCAAACTTAATAGTTTGACACGCACACACCTCCTCTCTGGGGCAGCCCCTCCAATATGGGAAGACTCCCATCGGGTCCCCCTCTTCAATGAGTGGGCTTTCGTATTTTTACATCCGATTAGGAAAAGTCAATCTGGCCCCCTGCAAATCTTTTGGGCGACAGCTCCCCCCACTTCCATATCCGCCTGCCTCAATTTGTGTGGGGTGACAGACAGAGAAGCCACAAACACATTCAAACAAAAAAAACAGATTTCTGAAAACAGATGTAGCAAATGCAGAAGCAGGACTTTAATAATAATAATAATAATAACAACAACAACAACAACAATAATAATAACAACAATAACAATGAGTTGGAAGGGACCTTGGAGGTCTTCTAGTCCAACCCCCTGCTTAGGCAGGAAACCCTACATCACTTCAGACAGATGGTTATCCAATATCTGCTAAAAAACTTCCAGTGTTGGGGCATTCACGACTTCTGGTGGCAACTTCTGTTCCACTAATCAACTGTTCTGACTGTCAGGAAATTTCTCCTTAGTTCCAAGTTGCTTCTCTCCTTGTTTAGTTTCCACCCATTGCTTCTTGTTCTACCGTCAGTGCTTTGGAGAATAGCTTCCAATATCTCAACCCCTGAGATATTGGAAGACTGCTATCGTGTCTCCCCTGGTTCTTCTTTTCATTAAACCAGCCATGCCCAGTTCCTGCAACCGTTCTTCATATGTTTTAGCCTCCAGTCTCCTAATCATCTTTGTTGCTCTTCTCTGCACTCTTTCTAGAGCCTCAACATCCTTTTTGCATCGTGGCGACCAAAACTAAATACCATATTCCAAGTGTGGCCTTACCAAGGCCTTATAAAGTGGCATTAACCCTTCACATGATCTTAATTCTCTCCCTCTGTTGATGCAGCCTAGAACTGTGTTGGCTTCTTTGGCAGCTGCTGCACACGGCTGGCTCCTATTTCAATGGTTGTCCACTAGGACTCCAAGACCCCTCTCACCATTACTATTGTTGAGCAAAGTGCCACATATACTGTACCTATGAGTTTTGTTTTTCTTGCCTAAATGTAGAACCTGACTTTTTTCATCCTTGAATTTCATTTTGAAGATAGAGCCCTACAATGTTGTCGAAGCCTGGAACTCATTACCAGACTCCATAGTGTCATCCCCAAACCCTCAACACTTTACCCTTAGATTATCTACGGTTGACCTCTCCAGATTCCTAAGAGGTCAGTAAGGGCCGAGTACAAGTGCACTAGAGTGCCTTCCGTCCCCTGTCCTATTGCTCTCCTATATCTCCTGTACCTTTCTTCTATTCCTATATCTCTTCTTCTATTCTTTCATTGATATGTTCTATTACTATATCTTCTCTTCTATTCTTTCTTAGATATATTTTACTACTGTGTTTCCCCGATAGTAAGACGTATCGGGGGTTTCAGGGGGGTCGGCTAATATAAGCCGTACCCCGAAAGTAAGACATATGTCTTACTTTTGGGGAAACACGGGGGTATTGCCGGGGGGGGAGCCCGATGACGTCGCTTCCAAACTCCCCGTGCGCCCCTCGCCTTCGCCTCGCCGCGGCGCCACCGCCTCTTCCCCTGCCGAGGCTCAGCTGCAAGCGGCCAGTGAGGCCGACCAGCTCCGAGGCGAGCGGCCGGAGCTGCGCCCTCCTTCGCCCGCCTCCTTTCCGGCAGCTCCCCGCGCGCCCCTCGCCTTCGCCTCGCCGCGGCGCCACCACCTCTTCCCCTGCCGAGGCTCGGCTGCAAGCGGCCAGCGATGTAAGACATACCCCAAAAGTAAGACGTAGTGGGGCTTTTGGGGGTAAAAAGAAAGTAAGACACTGTCTTACTTTCGGGGAAACACGGTATGAGTATCTCCTCTATAACCTTCATCATGTATATATACCCACTAAAACCCTCATTGTGTATTGGACAAAATAAATAAATATATAATAATATAATGGTTGTCTGGGCCTAAGAGCTAGGAACTGGGAGACGGCATCAGCATCTCCATTGTCCTCACCACTCTCTGTAGGGGCTTTCTATCTGAGGCTCTGAAGCCACCAAACCCAACGGGGATGCGGTTTGTTAAGTAGCGCTCTGCCGTGCCTCATAAAAAGCAGCCAGGACAGAAGAGAAAAATGTAGCATGCATAGAAGGGGTCCTGCTTGGAATTTGGGAAGGGGCTACCCCCCCCCCACCGCCCCAAATTGTCAAACTGCCCAGCGATCGAGGCTGCTGAGAGTCCGAAAGCGGCGCCAGGCAAACGCTTCCCCCAATCCCCGTGTCCTTTCCTATCCAAAGCCCGGTGTCTACCTACCCGACAAAGGTATCGGTGGCAAACGCCACAGCCAGCAAAGTTGCCAAGACCACCAGGACCCTCATTGTCACCAAACGGAGCGCCAAATGAGAACCTCTTCTCTTCCGTTGCTTTTTTTATACACCCGCCTGACCCGGCCACGCGTTGCCTTGACCATCCACGATTGGCCAGCTGTCCGTTTTCTCACAGCCCCTGTCAGAAAAGACACACAAACACATGCTCACCTGCAACTCACCTGACAGGTGTTCGGGGGAAAGACACCAGCTGCCTTGATGGGAGGGAAGGGAGGGGCCCCTGGTGCGTCTCTCTCTCTCTCTCTCTGCCCAAAACTGTGACGGAGATGGATTCCTTGCCAACGCAAACCCAGCATTACTATACAGGTGGTCCTCGAGTTACGACCATTCGTTCAAGCGATTGAAGATAAAACGGCTGTGAAAATAAACGGTGGTCATAACTTGGTGCTTGTGTTTAAAGAGGTCGCAATGTCACCACAATCAAGTGATCACAATGCGGGCCACGCATTGAGTTAGTATTACCCTGTTGAAGTTTGGTTTAGTGATTATGGCACCTGTGTAGATAGCAGGAGATCACGAATTCTAGTCCTTCCTAGGCACCAAATCTGGCCAGGTAACTTTGGGCCGGTCACTCTCCCATCTCAATTCATCTCACAGGAGGAGGAGGAAGAATTAGCTATGTTTCCGTCAGGCCTCGGGTCGTTGATCAGATGGTATGCCAAGCAGGAAAGACATTTTACTTTTACTTAATTAGAGTTGAAAGAGACCTTGCAGGTCCAACCCCCTGCTTAACGAGGAAATCCTACACCTCTCCAGCCAGATGGCCGTCCAATCTCCTCTGGAATATGTCGAGAGTTGGGGCATTCACAATCTCTGCTGGCAGGCTGTTCCACTGGCTGATCACTCTCACTGTCAGAAAGTTCTTCTTTATTTCCAGGTTGAATCATGTATGGTAATCTGTCTGTCTGTCTGTCTGTCTGTCTGTCTGTCTGTCTGTCTGTCTGTCTGTCTGTCTGTCTGTCTGTCTATCTCTATCTATCTATCTATCTATCTATCTATCTATCTATCTATCTATCTATCTATGTCTTTCTATCTATCTATCTATCTATCTATCAATCAATCATCCATCCGTCTATGTCTGTCTGTCTGTCTGTCTGTCTGTCTGTCTCTCTCTCTATCTCTATCTATCTATCTATCTATCTATCTATCTATCTATCTATCTATCTATCTATCTATCTGCTGCCCTTTTCAAACGACTCAGGGTGACTTATAACATAATAAATACAGTATTAGATTTAGATTTAGATTTAATTGGATTTGTATGCCGCCCCTCTCCGAGGACTCGGGGCGGCTCACAGCATTTACAAAAAACAGGAAACAATAATAATAACAATCTAATTTATACCTTTAAAACAATCTTAAAGTTCTAATTTAAAACTATCAATATCATTCATGCAACAGTCAAACTAAAGCATTCATCGGTCAGGGGGGAAGATCTAAGGAACCCCAGGCCTGGTGGCAAAGATGAGTTTTTAAACTTTTTCGGAAGACGAGGAGGGTGGGGGGCAGTATGAATCTCCGAGGGGAGCTGATTCCAGAAGGCGCCCCCCCCACACACAAAGAAGGCTCTTCCCCTAGGTCCCACCAGCCAACATTGTTTGGTTGACAGGACCCTAAGGAGACCAACTCTGTGGGACCTCACCGGTCGCTGGGATTCGTGCGGCAGAAGGCGGTCCCTGAGATAATCTGGTCCGGTGCCATGTGGGGCTTTATACACACAGTATAATACACATGTATAGAAATCTAATATTAAAAATTACTATAAAACTTTTTTTAAAAGAAACCCATTTATCTCAACACAAGCATCTACATTCGCCTAATCAATCACTCATGGGTCTGAATACTTCTGCCTTAATCCCCGAGGAATTCTGGGAGTTGTAGTCCAATGCATTGAAAAGTTTGGCTGGGGAACTCTGGAAGTTGTAGTCCAACATGTTTTTTTAAATGGCTGAGGTTGAGAAACCCCTGCAAGGAGGCTTTGCAGGGCTGTCGGTCCACTGCTGACACTTCCAAGGCCTCTGAATGAAAGACAGCCCTGATTAATAGTGAGAAAATCGCTCGCTGGTGCAAGAAAAGATTTTCCAACCACGTCAGGTTGGTTAATGGTTAACGGTTTGATTTTTTTTCTCTCCCCACCCCCCTCCCAGTGGAAAATTCCCACCCGGCTCATGTGACACAAACAGATGTTCTGAATCTGAAATCCCCTGGCTCAGCATCTCTCGCCCTCTCTTTTTCTTTCTTTCTTTCTTTTCCTCTCTTCCTTTTTCTCTCTTGCGCGCTCTCTCTCTCTCTTTCTATTTCTTTATCTTTCTACATTTTCCTTTCCTTTCCTCTCTTTCTCTTCTCTTTCTCTTTTTCTTTCTTTTTCTCCCTCTCTTTTCCTCTATCTTTCTTTTAAGTCTCTTTTCTTTTGTCTCTTTCTCTTTCCTCTCTTTCTCTCTCTCTTATTTTCTCTCTCTCTTTCTTTTCCTATCTTTTCTTCTGTCCCTTTCTCTTTCCTCTCTCTTTCTCTCACTCTCTTTCTTTTCCTCTTTTTTTCTGTCTCTTCCTCTTTCCTCTCTTTCTCTCTCCTTTTCTCTGTCCCTCCCTTTCTTTTTCTTTTCCTATCTTTTCCTCTGTCTTTCTTGCTTTCTCTTTTCTTTCTTTCTTCCTTTTTTTCTTTCTTTCTTTCCCTTGCTTTTCTCTTTATTTTTTCCTCTCTTTCCTCTGTCTCTTTCTCTTTCTTGCACTCTCTTTTAATAATAATAATAATAATTATTATTATTATTATTATTATTATTAATTAGATTTGTATGCCGCCCCTCTCCGAAGACTCGGGGCAGCTCACAACAATAATAATAACAGTGTTACAATGTAAACAAATATTATATTAGATTTAATATCTTTTTCCCCCCCTATCTTTTCCTCTGTCTCTTTATCACTTTTTCTTTTCTTTCTCTCTCCCCCCTCTTTCTCTTTCTTTCTCTCTCTCTTTTCCCTGTCTTTTCTTCTGCCTCTTTCTCTCTTTCTCTTCTCTCTTCTCTTTCTCTCTTTTTCTATTCCTATTCTATTTCATCCCGTCACACACACATACACACACCACTCTCTGTGTGAAGGAACGCTTCCATCACAGGGCAGGGTGTGTGCTATTTTTAAAATCTCCCAAAGCCACAGGGCCATAGTGAATTTGCCATATCAGCAGCGAGTGTCCTCGGGTTATCTCTCTTTGGAAGCAGGCAATTTAGAGATAGGTGGCTTTGCTGTAAATGTGTTGGATGCAAATGCATGCATTAAATTATAACCTATTTCCAAGAGAGAGTGGACATCCATTTGTCTCTGTTTTCCCAAAAATAAGTCACCCCCAAAAGTAAGACATAAGAGAGGTTTCATAGAATTGCCTAATATAAGGCATCCCCCGAAAGTAAGACATAGGAGAGTGACAACTACTGTACAGTATATAATAAATGTTGATTTTTTTTGTTCAGCAATAAATATGAATTCTTCTACATTGAAAAAAAATAAGACATCCCCTGAAAATAAGACGTAGCACATCTTTGGGAGCAAAAATTAATACAAGACACTGTCTTGTTTTCGGGGAAACAGGGCACTATAGAGTCTCCTGCTTGAAGACCTGCAAGGTCCCTTCCAACTCGGTTACTCTGTTATTCTTTTTTAAAAACTTGTTTTGTACAGAATAGAAGTTTGCTTTACAAGGGAGTGAGCCCAGCAGGGAGGGGGCCTGGCCTAAGGCAGAGATTAAGGGCTCGCCTGCCAGGTGACCCCTGGTTGGATTTTGTCCCAGGAGAGACCCTTGTTTCATACGGCCTCTGATTTGACCCTCAATTCTTAGGGTTGCAAGTGTGCAAAGCCAACAGCAGGCAGGTGTGCAAAACAATTATGGACTCCAAAGTGTCATCCCCAAACCCCCAACACTTTACCCTTATAGGCTGACCTCTCCAGATTCCTAAGAGGTCAGTAAGGGGCGAGTACAAGTGCACTAGAGTGCCTTCCGTCCCCTGTCCTATTGCTCTCCTATATCTCCTATACCTTTCTTCTATTCCTATATCTCTTCTATTCTTTCATTGATATATTTTACTATGCGTATCTCCTCTATAACCTTCATCATGTATTTTACTATGTGTGTGTGTGTATATGTATATATATATACACACACACACACTAAAATTCATTGTGTATTGGACAAAATAAATAAACAAACAAATAAATAAATAAACAAACAATTATGGTGCATTACTTGATAAAAGTGGTGTGCAAATCAATAGAGAGTTTGGTTGGGGTGGGGGACACAGGGTCTGGGCAAAAAGGTCAAGATGGCAGCCATGACAATTCAATCCTTGTCTGGGTGTGTTTTGTGCTTGACCTTCTAAAGCAGGTTTCTCCATCTCTGCAAATGTCCGGGCTTCAACTCCCAGAATTCCTCAGCTAGTATCAAATGCACTCCAACTCCCAGAATTCCCTGTTCCTCAGAAGAAAAAGCTTGTTTCCTATTGGCCACATCCATCCCGGAGCTGTTTCTGATTTGCAGAGAAGGGCAGCATAGAAATCCGACCAAATAAATTTATTTTGTCCCTCTGCCACTCCTATTTCTCTGGCACAAAGGATATTGCAATGCTTGCTTTCTGACACCAGATGGCAGCAGAGTACTGTTTGCATCAATTCTCCATCTGTGGAATTATGGGCATTGAAGTCCACACATGTACAGGTTGCTGAGATTGTTGATAGATACCATTCCAAAGGCTTTCAAAGGCATGATTTCAAGGGTCTAGAAATCCAGAGGCAGTGATATTAAAGCCACATAAATCATACGAGGAAACTAAATTAAACAATATAAATTATAAAGATACTAGCAAGAAAGCTATCTCCTTTTCTACTTAGGGACTGTAACTTTACTGTTTGTATCTTTACAATTTATATTGTTTTATTTAGTTTCCTAGCATTATTCCTAGTGTTATCTTTGCTTCATGATGTATGTCTTCTTATGATGACTATAATCATGATTTATCAGTTATAGCTTTTATGCACAATCAGAGCTTATGCATGGAAGACAAATACCTTGCGTGTCTAATCGTGGAACTCATTACCGGACTCAATAGTGTCAACCCCCAACCCCCAACACTTCTCCCTCAGACTCTCCTCAATTGACCTCTCCAGGTTCCTAAGAGGCCAGTAAGGGGCGTACATAAGTGCACTGATGTGCCTTTCGTCCCCTGTCCAATTGTTTTTCCTTTCCATTTTATCATATATATTCTTCCCTTCCCACCTACTTCTCTTCCTCTTCACTTCCTATCTTTTATATACCACTTAATGTCTATTCCCTTTCATATGTATTGTATATTGGACAAAGAATAAATAAATAAATAAATAAATAAAATAAATAATCATATGGCCAATAAAGAATTCTATTCCACTCCATTCCATTCTATTCTATTTTATCTTATTTTTTATTCTACATTCTAATTTCTATTCTGTTCCATTCTATTCCATTCCATCCCTTATTTCTATTGTAGTTCTGTTCTATTTTAGTTATTTTATTTTATTTCTATTTTTATTTCTATTCTATTCTACCCATATCCCCATCCCTATTTTCTATTCTATTCCTGCTGTATTGTATTTTCTATTATTCTATTCTATTCTCTTAATTCTATTCTATTCCTTATTTCTATTCTGTTGTTCTGTTCTATTTTTATTTCTATTCCTATTCTATTTCATTCTACTCTATTCCTATCTCTATTTTCTATTCTATTCCTATTGTAGTTTATTTTATTTTCTATTATTCTTTCCTATTCTATTCAATCCTGATTCGATTCTATTCTGTTTAGATTCTGTTCTGATTCTGATTCTGTTCTAATTCTATTCTATTCTCAATAAAGATTCTATTCTAATTCTGATTCTTATTCTATTTTCTATTCTATTCTCTATTCTATTCTATTCTAAAGAAGTAACCAATTCAGCTGTCTCCCCTCAATTTACTAAGCCACAAATAAAATTAATCAGTAGAAGACCATTGTTGGATAAGAGATGGGCGGCAAATCAAGTTCATCAATCGATCCATCAATCTCTATAGCTCAGGGTTGACTGATGGGAGCCCTTAATGCTCTCTGGGCTTGGTTGATTGGAATATTGTTTTCTGCTTGCTTGTCTGGCGTTAATCCCTGCTTATCTATTGACTGCTGGAGAGGCTGCTTTTTCTGGTTGTTGGCTTTTCTGTTGCCTCTTTTGAATGGTGTGTAAATGTGACTTGTCTCTATGTGCGTGGAAGTGACATTACACCTTAAAGAGCTAAGGCTGTGAATTAATACCTTTTACTCCGGAGCTCCTGTCACCTTCGGAGCAATCTTCTACAGCGAGGATTTATCCAATTGTTTTCCACTAACATGTCTGTTGTGGTTAGCTCTGGCCCAGCTCCTGCCCCAAGGACTGTGGATGTGGGGGAGACATCCACATGCTGCAGGCCTGTTTTGCCCCCGGTGGAATCTGCTGATGAAGGCTCCTCTGACCAAGAAGACATGAGTGACAGGGAGGAGGAGAGTGTGGGAGACAGCTCAGAAGGAGATCAATTATCTAGCTCCTCCTTGGATTCGGAACAAGAGTTAATGATACAGCTACGCATGCGGAGAGCGATGCATAGGCAGCAACAACTGAGAGATTATTATCAAAGAAAATGAGGCCACCTGTGGTTGGGTGGGGCTGTGGTCATTAGTGAGGCTGCTATAAAGAGCAGCCTGTGGGTTTGGCCATTGTGGAGGATTACCTGACCGTTGTGTTTCGTGACTGCCTTGCTGACTTTGACTTTTTGTGTGCTGATTTTTCCCCGCTTTGAAACTAAACCAGAGCAAAGGGTGTTTCACTTTGTGAAAGAAGAAGGACTGTGAATTGCCTCACAGCTGCAAGCTAAGTATCACAGAACTGATAAGGGACTTGTACAAGTTACCAGGTTGTTTGGAGACGAGTGCTCTTTGCTATACCAAAAGAGGGCTTGGTTTCAGTGAATTTTCATTATAAAAAACATTGTTTTGAATTTTCAAACGTGTGTGTGTCTGAAATTGTATCTGTGCATTTTTGGGAGGATTCTACCAGAAAGCTCGACAGAACACATGTCTTCCTCCCTCTCTGACTGGGACCACTCCCCCAATATCACATCAGCCCCCTCAGGCTCACTCAAGTCACTTTCTGCCTCAGTCTCTGTCTCTGCTTCAGCTGGCAACCCCCCCTGATCCAGGGTATCAAGAGGGGCCTGGCTCACCCTCCTCAGAATCTGCCCTGCCCTGGACCATGAACACTCACAACACCAACCGTGGAGAGAAAGTCCGTAAAATGGGGCAAAGCTGCCTTAACAATGGAAATTTTGGACTCACCTGTCAGTTGGGGACTACCTGTATACCCAGGGCCATAAGTCTTGTCATTAAGAGTGAAGAAAAATGAAGACAAAATCCAGAGGAAAATAGGAAGCAGGATTTATTGATAAAATGCTGAAGAAACATCTCAAGAAGCTTTAATCCAAAACATGTATGTCTAGCTGTCACAGAAACTGTGTGATAATTATAAGCCAAAAAAAAAAAGGGAGGGGAGAGATTTTGGTCTGGACAACATTGGCCTTCATTCCTTAACTGCTAAATATTGCACAATGACCTTCAGACAAGCTAGGATTACAACTCCCAGAACTCTCCACTGCTATCCGGGAATGCTGGGCAATGGAGTCCCAATCCATTCAAGTGAGAAACTTGCTGCTTAAATATTCCACCCTGTCGGTTAGAGAATTCTATGAGTTGTAGTCCAAACACACCAAAGGCTATCACAATGAGGCTGTACTGTATTTAATAAGCTTTGGTGTATCAGATCCGGGCTGCAAAAAACGTAGTGACCACTAGGGGGCAGCAACTGCAAAGAGATATCTGCGCCTGTGCTTCCCCCAGTGGCCATTATCTGAATTGCCATATTGATGATTATTTAAAATCTGTTATATTTTTTCGTCCTCTTTTGGAGGCATCTAAAAAAGCCTGTCCGTCCTATAATCAGATTCCTGCCAGTGTAATAATTTGAAGCCAAAATACTCTCTTCTCCGGGAACTTCTAGTCCTCAGTAGGGATGATCTCGCACATGCTCCATGATCTTCTTGAGGCCCAACCACGTCTCCTGAGCGGTGGGAATGATCTGTTTGGCAGGCAAGAGGAATCCGTGGCGCCCTGTGTCTCTCAGCTCAAAGGCGAAGGAGTACTTGACCCCAAAATCGTAGCTCCAGTCAATGCTCCCACCACTGGCTTGGTCTAGAAGAAAGACGCAGGAGAACACAGGTCTAAGCAAACTTGGTTGGGTTGCATCTCTGCTAGGCAGGGACACTGGAGACTTGAAACCTGGCCACTTTTAAGGCG
This sequence comes from Erythrolamprus reginae, assembly GCF_031021105.1. Lineage (NCBI taxonomy): Eukaryota > Metazoa > Chordata > Lepidosauria > Squamata > Dipsadidae > Erythrolamprus > Erythrolamprus reginae. The sequence goes on from NC_091955.1 coordinate 96,227,008, forward strand.
GGTGGACGTCATTTCCCAGAATTCTGCAGCCAACATGGCTGGCTGAGGATTTCTGGGAGTTGAAGTCCACAACTCTTAAAAGTGGCCAATTTTGGAGAGCCCTGTCTTAGACAAGTCTAGAACATCTGCACCATCTACCAAATGAGCAAGTTATGGTTATACTAAAACACCTGGAGAACATAAGGTTTTACACCCCTTGTTTCCATTCGCACAACCTGCTTTTAACATGGTTGTTGAATTAATGTTTTCCTGGACCACAACAGATAGATAGATAGATAGATAGATAGATAGATAGATAGATAGATAGATAGATAGATAGATAGATAGATAGAATATAGACAGACAGACAGACAGACAGGCAGACAGATGAGAGATAGATAGATACAAATATATAGTATACAGTACAGTGTTCCCTCAATTTTCGCGGGGGATGCGTTCCAAGACCGCCCGTGAAAGTCAAATTTCCACCAAGTAGAGATGCGGAAGTAAATACACTATTTTTGGTTATGAACAGTATCTCAAGCCTTCCCTTAACACTTTAAACCCCTAAACTGCCATTTCTCATTCCCTTAGCAACCATTTAGATTATTATTCACCATGTTTATTTATTAAAGTTTATTAAAAAAATATTTATTAAAGGCAGACAAAAGTTTGGTGATGACGTATGACGTCATTGGGTGGGAAAAACCGTGGTATAGGGAAAAAAACCGCGAAGTATTTTTTAATTAATATTTTTGAAAAACCGTGGTATAGCTGTTTCGCGAAGTTCGAACCCGCGAAAATCGAGGGACCACTGTATATATATAGGGAGAGAGAAAAAATAAGGGTATATAGATATCTTCCTGCAATAAAGCAAGACCTGAATATCTTCTAAAGGTGCTAAGCTGTCCATAATTTTCTTAAAATGTGACTTCAATTCCTGGAAGGGGAGCTCAACTGCATAGACTGGCAACTTGAAGAGATATGTTCAAGCTGCCAAGGGCGAGAAACGCTGCTCAAGACTTCAAACCCTAGAACCCCCGAACCCTCCCCTCAAAAATACTCCCAGGCTGAAATACATCCCCAAAACTTACAAATGACCGAGCAGATGGGCCCGATTCTGTAACGGGTGCCGTACAGTGACGTCAAGGCATTGGCGGCTGATTTCCCCACCATATCCTAGGAAGAAAATCAGAAATTAACCCCTTGGATTCCCCTTGGAAGCAGAGAGACCCACAACAGCAGGGTCAAAGAAGGCAAGAAGGTGGCTAGGACGATGCAACCAAACCACCCCCCATTCTTTAAAAGGCTGCCCTGAGTCCTCAGGGAGTGGGCGGCGTATAAATTCAATAAATTAAATTAAATTAAAAATTAAAATTATTAAAAATTTAAAATTAAAAATTAAAAATTAAAATTATTAAAAATTAAAAATTAAAAATTAAAAATTAAAAATTAAAAATTAATTAAAAATTAATTGAAAATTAATTAAAAATTAATTGAAAATTAATTGAAAATTAATTGAAAATTAATTGAAAATTAATTAAAAATTAAAAATTAATTTAAAAGAATAGAAGGAAGGAAGAAGAAGAAGGAAGAATGGAAGGAAGGAAGGAAGGAAGAAAAGAAGAGGAAGGTAGGAGGAATAGAAGGAAGGAAGGAAGGAAGGAAGGAGGGAAGGAGGGAGGGAGGGAGGGAAGGCAGGAAGGAAGGAAGGATAACAAAGTTGGAAGGGACCTTGGAGGTCTTCTAGTAGTCCAACCCCCTGCTTAGCAGGAAATCCTACTCCACATCAAACAAGTGGTTATCCAACATCTTCTTAAACACTCCCAGTGTTGGAACCTTCACAACTTCTAGAGGCAAGTTGTTCCACTGGTTAATTCTTCTGACCCTCAGGACATTTTCCCTTAGTTCTAGGCTGCTTCTCTCCTTGGTCCGCCTACCAGTTCTTCCGCGTCTTTAGGCTGGGAGCACTTATAGCCGTAGGGGTACATGAGGAGCTGGGAGTAGCTGTGGATGCTGATAAAGGCCTTGATGTTCCCGTGGCTCTTGACAAAATCCACTATGGAGCGGACTTCGACTTCCGAGTTGGCGCTGGGTCCACGGTAGGAATCGGAACAGGGGTCGTTGCTGGCGCCGGGACCTGCCGGGGGGGATATAGGGCAAACGAACCCAGTCAAAACACAAGAACCCAAAGCTGGTTTTCTTCACAGACCCCAATTTTTTTTAAAAAAATTAAGTTTTTATTCACAAATAGAAAAACAATACAATTCAAAAAGAATAATAAACCACTATTACAAACATGTAATGAAAAGAAAAGAAAGGGTATGGAGAAGAGGGGGAAAGGAAAAACCTAGCAAAAGAAAAGAAAGAGAAACGAGAAAGATGGACAGAGAGACAAAAAGAGAGAAAAGAAAATAGAAGAAAAAGGAAAAAGGAAATAGAAGAAGAAAGGAAGATGGTTACATAGTATGTTATTTCCATTTTGTTTGCATCCCCAGTGAATCAAAAAGCAAGCTCTATATATCTCCTTGATTGCTTTATCTAATCCATATATCAATTGTTTACATTTTTATTGTTTTATTTATAGTTATCAATTATATCCATATATTAGAGACCCCAATTTTCAACTGGATGCTAGAATGCCTTTAGCCCTAATTAGCCCCATCTAGGGTTGAGGGTCACTCAATATGCAGAGGTTCCCAACCTTGCTAATGTGGTGACCCCCAACCATAAGTCCAGCACCAATTCTCCCAACAGAGCTTGAAGCTGATTGGCAGGAAGGTCAGAGTTGCCATGATCATACCTGTGAAAACCAACATAAGTCACTTTTTTTAGCTTGGCTGTACAGTGGTCCCTCTACTTACGAACTTCATTTGTTCCGTGACCAGGTTCTTAAGTAGAAAAGTTTGTAAGAAGAAGCAGTTTTCCCCATAGGAATCAATGTAAAAGCAAATGATGTGTGCCACTGGGGAAACCACAGGGAGGGTGGAGGCCCTGTTTCCTCCCAGGAGGTTCCTAGAGAGGCCCCACGGAGGCTTCTCCCCACTTTTTCCCTCCCTGTTTCCTCCCATGCGATTCCTAGAGAGGCCCCATGGAGGCTTCTTCCCACCTTTTCTCTCCCTGTTTCCTCCCAGGAGATTCCTAGAGAGGCCCCACGGAGGCTTCTTCCCACTTTTTCCCTCCCTGTTTCCTCCCATGCGATTCCTAGAGAGGCCCCATGGAGGCTTCTTCCCACCTTTTCTCTCCCTGTTTCCTCCCAGGAGATTCCTAGAGAGGCCCCACGGAGGCTTCTTCCCACCTTTTCTCTCCCTGTTTCCTCCCAGGAGATTCCTAGAGAGGCCCCACGGAGGCTTCTTCCCACTTTTTCCCTCCCTGTTTCCTCCCATGCGATTCCTAGAGAGGCCCCACGGAGGCTTCTTCCCACCTTTTCTCTCCCTGTTTCCTCCCAGGCGATTCTTAGAGAGGCCCCACGGAGGCTTCTCCCCGCCTTTTCCGGTTACAGATTCGGAGGCTCAGGTTTGTAAGTGGAAAATGGTTCTTGAGAAGAGGCAAAAAAATCTTGAACACCCTGTTCTTATCTAGAAAAGTCCGTAAGTAGAGGGGTTCATAGGTAGAGGTACCACTGTAACTTGAAACGGTCACTAAGGGAACTGCTGTAACTTGAGGACTACCGACATACACCAGCCTATTCAAGAACTCGCTGCAGACAAAAAGCAATGCCGAACTTACCTCCAAAGCCGGCATCCCAGTTGCGGTTGGGGTCGACACCGACACAACGGCTGCCGGGTATTTTGGATCGAGTTTTTCGCCACATGCGATTCTGGACACGGAAGAGAAAGTGTCACCGTTAGAAGCAGCAACAAACCAATCGTAAATGGTTGGGGGTGTCGAGAGGTTCTAGATTAGGGCGTCCTCAGCGGTTACGACTTTGCAGAGGGGGGAGGGGAGGTCGACAAGTACGCCCGCGTGGTGCTCCATTGGTGTGAGCGATTGTGCGCAGCCGGTGAGTGTCCACACGCACACACATCCTCACTAGGCAGGGGTTGCTGCTCCCAGTGTGCAGCATGCACCACTGCATGTCTTCGGTATGCGTGCGCAGGCATCCGAGCGAGATTTCGCTTCTGCATATGTGCAGGCAGCAAAAACTCCCAAGGATATGTTCGCGCACAAGATATCCAAGCATGCGCAGAAGCAAAATGTTGCCAAAATCTCTTGCGCACATGTCCCCTCACAAGATTTTTCCTTCCTGCAGATGCGCGCAGGTTAATTTTCCGTACCGTACAATGGCGTCAACCAGACCGGTAGGAACCCGCTGCTGATCCTCACTTGCGTTAGCAGTGCGTAAGCGAGTGTACACTTAATTTAAGGCAATGGTAAGCAGGTGCGTCCTTAAATAGAGCATGAGGCAGGGGAAAGCCGAGACCTCCTGCGGCAATTCTGGATCAGAGATGTTGGTATGTCTCGGTATAGCTAGGCTATGAGACCTTTGACATTGTTGTGGTTAGCTCTGGCCCAGCTCCTGCCCCAAGGACTGTGGATGTGGGAGAGACATCCACATGCCGCAGGCCTGTTTTGCCCCCGGTGGAATCTGCTGATGAAGGCTCCTCTGACCAAGAAGACATGAGTGACAGGGAGGAGGAGAGTGTGGCAGACAGCTCAGAAGGAGATCAATTATCTAGCTCCTCCTTGGATTCAGAACAAGAGTTAATGATACAGCCATGCATGCGGAGAGCGATGCATAGGCAGCAACAACTGAGAGATTATTATCAAAGAAAATGAGGACACCTGTGGTCGGGTCGGGCTGTGGTCATTAGTGAGGCTGCTATAAAGAGCAGCCTGTGGGTTTGGCCATTGTGGAGGATTATCTGATCGTTGTGTTTCGTGCCTGCCTTGCTGACTTCGACCTTTGTGTGCTGATTTTTCCCCGCTTTGAAACTAACCCAGAGCAAAGTGTGTTTCACTTTGTGAAAGAAGAAGGACTGTGAATTGCCTCACAGCTGCAAGCTAAGTATCTCAGAACTGATAAGGGACTTGTACAAATTACCAGTTTGTTTGGAGACGAGTGCTCTTTGCTATACAAAAAGGGTGCTCTGTTTATTTGCATTTTCGGAATAAAGAACATTGTTTTGAATTTTCAAACGTGTGTGTGTCTGAATTTGTATCTGTGCATTTTGGGGAAAATTCTACCAGAGAGCTCGACAGAACAGACATACACTGAGCAGAGAATTTTAACAGAGTGTGGATGTGTGGTAAAGCCAAAGAAAAAGTCAAAGACTTAGTTATGCTTAATAAGTACTATTTACATTAATAAGTACTATTTACAGAGGAAGGATGTAGTGAAGGTGATGAGGTGTCTTCCAGGAGCCACTGCCCACAGGGATAGGAGGCGGATTACAAACATTATCAAGGCTGTGAGTAAAGATAATAACGTTGATGTGGTGGTGCATCTTGGCACAAACGATTTGTCCCAGAGAAATGTTAATGTAGTAAAAAGAGATTTTCAATGTCTAAGTGTGGAGCTGGGTAAAATAACTGATTCAGTGACATTCTCAGAGGTGTTACCGGTTTGTGGCCAGGAGGGTAAAACAAGTTGTATCAGAGAGTTTAATGTGTGGTTAAGGCAGTGGTGTAAAGCTGAAGGTTTTGGTTATGTAAGTCATGATGTCAATAGGTGGTCTAATAGGGAGTTGTTTAAGAGGGATGGTTTGCATCCATCATACAGAGGTGCCCAGGTGCTCGGTGAGGAATTCAGAACTTTTTTGGACAGGCATTTAAACTAGGTAAAGGGGACAGGGATGTACCAGATGTGGAGGATTTCTGTCCCCGACCAATGAGGATAAATCAGTTTCTGGAAGCTTATGAAAAGGGAGCTGTAAATAAAATAGATGTAGTTGCTGATGATAAGGGGCAAACTAATAATGAAAATAATGTCCTTCGGGTAATGTACACAAATGCTCGAAGCTTGAGCAACAAGCTCTGTGAGTTAATGGCCATAATATCTAGAGATAATTTGGATCTGGTTGCCATAACTGAGACATGGTTTAGGGATTCTAATGAATGGGAAATATCCATACCAGGATATACACTGTATAGGAAGGATAGAATAGAGAGAAGGGGAGGTGGAGTAGCCATTTATGTTAAAGAAAGTCTAAAAACAATACTAATTCAAAATACATGTAAAGATCTGGAGACCCTCTGGATTTGCATGCAAAATAAAGACGGTTCTGTCATTAGAATTGGGGTGATCTATAGGCCTCCAGGGCAATCTGAGGAACATGACAACAAGATGGTGGATGAGATTACCTTAATGGCAGTAAAGGGAGATATTGTGGTTATGGGTGATTTCAACATGCCTGATGTTGACTGGAATATCCCCAGTGCCCTTACATGCAAAAGTAAGAATATAGTAGAGGCCTTTACAGGAGCAGCTATGGCACAGCTAGTTAAGATACCAACTAGAGAGGAGAATATTCTAGATTTAGTTTTTACCAATGGGAATCGGGTTTCAGAGGTCAAGGTGGGAGAAAATTTAGGTTGCAGTGACCATCTATGTTTGTGGTTTGATGTAAAAACTGATGGTGAGCAATCCTATACTGCAACCAAAGTATTGGATTTCAGAAAAACAAATTTTAATGCAATGGGGGAATATTTAAATAATGAATTAAAGGGGAGGGATAAAATGGCAGGAGCAAGCACCCAGTGGACTGTATTAAAAAAGGCCATCTTAAAAGCCACAAGACTTTATGTAAAGCAAGTAACTAAAGGTAAAAGGAAGAAGAAACCGCTATGGTTTAGCAATGATGTAAGGGCTATAGTCAATGAAAAAAAGGCTGCCTATAGGAGGTATAAAGAGTCTGGAAGTATAGCTGATAGAGAGGTGTATAAAATGAGACAGAAGGAGGCGAAACAGATAATATATGCTGCTAAAGCCTCAAAAGAGGAAGAAATAGCAAAATCTGTAAAGAAGGGGGATAAAACCTTCTTCAGATATATTAGTGATAGGAAGAAGAAAAACTGCAGCATCACAAAGCTTAGTACCGGGAATAATACATACATTGATGGGAATAAGGAGATCGCTGACCATTTCAATAGCTACTTCTGTTCAGTTTTCTCAAAAGACACCTTACAAAATAATAATAATACTATAGAGGGATATAGCATTGCTTCCAGCTGTACGGATTCAGCTCCAGTGATCTTAGAAGCCGATGTCTTAGAAGAACTTGAAAGATTAAAGATAAATAAGGCAATGGGTCCAGATGGCATCCACCCCAGAGTTCTTAAAGAACTCAGATCTGTCATTGCTACCCCCCTGACTGATTTGTTTAACAAATCCCTGTTAACAGGAGATGTTCCTGAGGATTGGAGAATGGCCAGTGTTGTGCCTATCCACAAGAAGGGCAGTAGAGATGAAGCTGGTAACTACAGGCCAGTTAGCTTGACATCAGTTGTAGTTAAAATGATGGAGACTCTACTCAAAAAGAGGATAAATCAGCATCTAAAAAACAATAACTTATTGGACCCAAATCAGCATGGCTTTACTGAAGGCAAATCGTGTCAGACTAATCTCATTGAGTTCTTTGACTATGTCACAAAGGTGTTGGATCAAGGTGGTGCCGTGGATATTGCCTATCTGGACTTCAGCAAAGCCTTTGATACGGTTCCACATAAAGAGCTGATAGATAAATTAGTGAAGATTGGACTTAATCCCTGGATAGTTCAGTGGATTTCAAGCTGGCTGAAGCATAGACATCAGAGAGTTATTGTTAATGGCGAGTATTCTGAGCAGAGTCAGGTTACAAGCGGTGTGCCACAAGGGTCTGTTCTGGGTCCTATTCTTTTTAATATGTTTGTGAGTGACATAGGGGAAGGTTTGGTAGGGAAGGTTTGCCTATTTGCCGATGACTCTAAAGTGTGCAATAGGGTTGATATTCCTGGAGGGGTCTGTAATATGGTAAATGATTTAGCGTTACTAGATAAATGGTCAAAGCAATGGAAACTGCAGTTTAATGTTTCCAAATGTAAAATAATGCACTTGGGGAAAAGGAATCCTAAATCTGAGTATTTCATTGGCAGTTCTGTGTTAGCAAAAACTTCAGAAGAGAAGGATTTAGGGGTAGTGATTTCTGACAGTCTCAAAATGGGTGAACAGTGTGGTCGGGCGGTAGGAAAGGCAAGTAGGATGCTTGGCTGCATAGCTAGGGGTATAACAAGCAGGAAGAGGGAGATTGTGATCCCCTTATATAGAGCGCTGGTGAGACCACATTTGGAGTACTGTGTTCAGTTCTGGAGACCTCACCTACAAAAAGATATTGACAAAATTGAACGGGTCCAAAGACGGGCTACAAGAATGGTGGAAGGTCTTAAGTATAAAACGTATCAGGAAAGACTGAATGAACTCAATCTGTATAGTCTGGAAGACAGAAGGAAAAGGGGGGACATGATCGAAACATTTAAATATGTTAAAGGGTTAAATAGGGTTCAGGAGGGAAGTGTTTTTAACAGGAAAGTGAACACAAGAACAAGGGGACACAATCTGAAGTTAGTTGGGGGAAAGATCAAAGGCAACATGAGAAAATATTATTTTACTGAAAGAGTAGTAGATCCTTGGAACAAACTTCCAGCAGACGTGGTTGGGAAATCCACAGTAACTGAATTTAAACATGCCTGGGATAAACATATATCCATCCTAAGATAAAATACAGGAAATAGTAAAAGGGCAGACTAGATGGACCAAGAGGTCTTTTTCTGCCGTCAGTCTTCTATGTTTCTATGTTTCTATGTTTCTACATATATACAAAATAGAAACAATCCATAACATGCACTAAGCCATCCAATATAATGAGCACTAAGCAAATACACTCCCCCCTCAAGGCAAAGCAAAAGCGAATGAGCGTTAAAGCATCATTGAGGGAAGGAGTACTGGCGCCCTCTTATGGCGAACCAGCCCAGAATATTTAAAGTGATAGTACAAGAGAGTACAATAGGTAGTTTACAATGGCAAACCCTAACAACCATGTACCCTGTACTAACAAGAGATACTCACTGTGGTGTGAGAGTAGACATATCCATCAGGGTTTGTAACCACCAGCAGAAAAATGTCCATTTTGTTGAGGAGGGAGGTCAGGGACGGATCGTTCCCAAAGTCAGACGCAATCTGGGGAGGCGGGGGGAAAAAAGGATTCAAAGTGGGGTGCAATCTCCAACATTTTCTTTCAGGGGGGGGAAAAGTCCCCCATCTCCTCTCCACAAACCTTCCTGCCTCCTAACACTGATAAAATTCTCCAGTTGGGTCAAAAAACATCTTCCAGCACCAAAAGAAAACCTCATGAGGACTAACCTCGACCTTACGACACTTTCTATGGTCGCCTTGCCTTTAGTGGGCATGGCCTGTCCCTAAAGTGGGAGCCAGATAGAAACCATCCCGCTACCGCCATTTCCATAGCCAGCTCACCTTTTTAGCAGTCCAGAGAGCTGTGGCCTGGGTCACCCATTCTCGCGCGTGAATGCCAGCATCGATCCAGATGGCAGGACGTTGGTTTCCTCCGGTGCTGAACTGTCAGACAGAATGGGGACTTTTACAAATAATCCATCATCATCATCATCATCATTATTATTATTACTGCCGCCCCCAGTCCTTGGAGAGGGGTAGCATATAAATGCAATAACAAACAAACAAATAATAAAAATATTGTTGTTGTTGTATTTGTTGTTGTTATTTGGCAACAAAACACTGCAAAACAGCAATGCAGAACGATAGCCAATGATAGACCCTATCAAATAAAATAACAAATAAAGTCTAAATCGAATTCTAAATAAAAAATAGATTAGAAACCTCCCAAGATAGGAACAGGTTGCGAAATTTATTACAGATAATCAGTGTAGCTGATAACAACTTTCGTTATCACAATATAAAAAATGACCAGGAAAAATTGCAACCATTCAAATTTTTTTCTACCAGTTCTGCACACCTGACCGTACCTATAGGAGCCCATCACTGCCCACTGGTGATGTGACCAATCCAGTTCTTTCGGTGCTGGTCCATGGGTGTTGCCATTTATTAATTTTTTAAAAAAATCCAATTTTTTGTTTCTTCTGCGCATGTGCCAAGTTACCGGCACTCAACGTGGTCACCATTTTGTTTTTCACATTTTTATTTTTTTAAAATAACTGCCCATGCTTGCCTGTGGCTATGTGACGCAGAAGGAAGCAAAGCGGCAGTGAGCTAAATCGGAACCCAGCCCTGATCATCCTCCTCCTCTCGAGATTTTAATACACAGACGCAAATACCGTATCACCTTGAGAACAAAGAGCGGCCGGTTTTCGTAGGTCTCTCCAATCTGCAGTTTGCTCACAACCTGTGGATGCTCAGCCACAATATCGTCCATGGCTTGGTAAATCTAAGGAGGATATAAAGGATAAGGCAGATACAGAATTTGGGGGGCAGGCAGGAAAGGAGACACCCGGTGGGGTTAAAAACTACATTGTAAAAACATTCACCTGTAGGATGTATAAGTTGCCTTTTTAGTCCAAACCGGTATTTCTCAGACTTGGCAAATTTAAGATGGGTGGACTTCAATTCCCAGAATTCCCTAGCCAGCATGCTTTAAGATAAATGAACTTCCACTCCCAGAATTTTCCAGCCAGCATGCTTTAAGATAAATGAACTTCCACTCCCAACATCCCCAGCCAGCAAGCTTTAAGATGGGTGGACTTCCATTCCCAGAATCGCATAAGTGCACTAGTGTGCCTTTCGTCCCCTGTCCAATTGTCTCTCCTTATCTCATATCTCATATATCTTTTGTTTCTATATATCTTTTCTCCCTTTCATATATCTTCTCCTCTATTTTTATATCTTTTCTTTATATATAATACTTCATGTCTATTCTCTTCAATATGTATTGTGTATTGGACAAAATAAAAAAATAAAATAAATAAAATTAAAAAAATCCCCAGCCAGCATGCTCTAATTTAAATGGACTTCAATTCCCAGAATTCCCCAGCCAGCATGCTTTAAGATGGGTGGACTTCCATTCCCAGAATCCCCAGCCAGCATGCTCTAATATAAATGGAGTTCAACTCCCAGAATTCCCCAACCAGCATTGTTTTAATATAAATGGACATCAAGTCCCAAATCCCCCAGTTTTAAGATACCTGGATTTTCAAGCCCCAGAATTCCCAAGCCAATGTGCTTTAAGATGGGTGGACATCAACTCCCAGAATTCCATCATAATTAGGGAATGCTGGGACTTGAAGTCCACCTATGTTATAGTTGTCTGACTTGAAAAACGCTAGTCACCTGTTGTCTGAAGCAGTGTAGGGTTTCCTGCCTAAGCAGGGGGTTGGACTAGAAGACCTCCAAGGTCCCTTCCAACTGTTCTTCTGCTATTCTGCTTTCTTTCCTTCCTTCCTTCCCTCCCTTTTCATTTCCTTCCTTCCCTCCCTTTTCATTTCCTTCCTTCCTTCCTCTTCTTCCAACTCTGTATTATTATTATTATTATTATTATTATTATTATTATTATTATTATTATCCTCTATAGAGGGAAGATCCCAAAATTTGAGGCAATGCCCACAAGCATTAATGCAAAATTAGGTTAAAAAATATACATTTATTTGCTCCTGGAGTCATGGACATCATCTTGGCCTTTTTTGCCACCTGTGGGCCTGGTCTCATGCGATGGGCAGGAATCGTCACCTCATCCCATCCCGGAATGACGGACACGTGTGATTCATCCCTCCTGTCCCCAAAACAAGGCCATCTTCTCCACCCAAACTATGAAGGAACGTGTTTATTTATGCATTTATGCAATTCTCAAATTTTATGCAGTCAGTCACCCCACAGGAAGTGACTCTCGATGCAAGGAGCCTTCTTGCCTAGTGGTTAACTAATTGCCACGTTTGGTTCTCCTCCGTCGCTTTGAGTAACCAAGGTTTGCTTCATCTTCGGACCAACGGCCTAGATAGAAACCTAGAACATTGACGGCAGAAAAAGACCTCATGGTCCATCTAGTCTGCCCTTAGACTATTTCCTGTATTTTATCTTAGGGTGGATCTATGTTTATCCCAGGCATGTTTAAATTCAGTGACTGTGGATTGACCAACTACATCTGCTGGAAGTTTGTTCCAAGCTTCTACTACTCTTTCAGTCAAATAATGTTTTGTCAGGTGGCTTCTGATCTTCCCTCCAACTAACCTCAAATTGTGACCCCTTGTTCTTCTGTTCACTTTCCTATCAAAAACACTTCCCTCCTGGACCTTATTTAACCCTTTAACATATTTAAATGTTTCTATCGTGTCCCCCCCTTTCCCTTCTGTCCTCCAGACTCTACAGATAGAGTTCATGAAGTCTTTCTTGAGAATTTTTATGCTGAAGACCTTCCACCATTTTTGTAGCCCGTCTTTGGACCCATTCAGTTTGATTCATATCTTTTTGTAGGTGAGGTCTCCAGAACTGGACACAGTCTTCCAAATGGGGTCTCACCAATGCTCTATCCAGCAGGCTCACAATCTCCCTCCTCCTGCTTGTTATACCTCTAGCTATGCAGCCAAGCATCCTACTTGCTTTTCCTACTGCCTGACAGCACTTTTCACCCATTTTGAGACTGTCAGAAATCACCACCCCTAAATCCTTTTCCTCTGAAGTTTTTGCTAGCACAGAACTGCCAATGCAATACTCAGATTGAGGATTCCTTTTGCCCAAGTGCATTATTTTACCTTTGGAAACATTAAACTGCAGTTTCCATTGCTTTGACCACTTATCTACTAAAGCTAAATCCCCACAGATGCCTAGTGGGGATTCAACTTGCCTCCATTTTATTCCCAGTTTGGAATTGAAATTGGATTTTTTCTTCTAATTCTTCCCCCTTCCCAAAATTTGTAAAACCGGGTTTGGTTCACTTAACAACCGCCTTGCTCAGCCACATAAATTCTGGTCTGACTTACATGGCAGTCACAAGTGGAGGACTTCCTAAATATAACAGTTCCTCGGAGTGAGAGATTCAGGCCCAATGCGAGCCGAAGCGACTTACTGTGTCCAAATCATGGTAAGCGCCATAGTTGAAATTCCTGCCGCCATATTCTCTTTGGCGGTTATAGTGCATCTCGTGCGATTCGGTGTCCAGCAGGGCCTACAAGAAGAACGTGAGTCAGATATATTCACCTGTTTGTCACCCATTGCATGGTGAAGTTCTGTACGCCACATACTCTCACACTCTCACACGATGCGACAGTGGAAACATTGGTTGGAAGAAGGCTGTGTGCCCCTGCCCCGCCTTGAAAATTTAGAGCCAACTTTATCAGTTTTAACAACGTGAAGGTGTTGTGTATACTCCTGTTCAGTGTGGGGATTTTTCAGATTCTGATTCAGAAAGTGGTTATGAGTTAGTGGTAGGTCCTGATTTAGAGGCAGAAGAAGTAGGTGACCAACCACAGGACGTTTCTATGGGTTCAGATTCAAGCGAAGGAGAAGCAGATGCTAGATGGGTAAATCCTTATTTTAGACGCTTACAGTGGCGAAGAGAGCAAGTGTCAGGGAAGAAATATTAAGGAGAGGAACAGGTTAATTAATTAAGTCATTAATTCATCACGTCCGAGTGTCAGAGGAAGAGAAGAGTTGAGTTGTCAATCGGCGTTAAAAAATATGGAGGTTTCTTTCAAGCAGCTCCGAATGTAAGCTGTGCCTTGTGTGCTTTTAATTGCAGTTTTTATGACTCTGGGCTAACTCTGACTAGCCATAAATCTTAGAATGACTTGTGGAATGTTTTAATGATTTTGATGTTGCCTTGCATACCGAAGTTTAAGATAAGAGATTAGCGCTGCGTGCCGAGATGATTCAGTGTGGAACAAAGGAAAGAAAATGATGTTGTGTTTTATAAATACATGTGCATTTAGCAAATATTTATTCCAATTATCAGTGGCCCTAGCCGGAGATCAGAACAGAAGGTGGGTGGACTTCAACTTCCAGAATTCCCCAGACAGCCGTGAGGAATTCTGCGAGTTGAAATCCACCCATCTCAAAGCATGGTGGCCGGGGAAATTCTGGGAATGGAAGTCCACCTACAGTATGCCACAGAAGTCAATACACACCAGTGGTGGGGCCACACGGTAGTGTGGTAGTGTGGTAGTGTGGTAGTGTGGTAGCGTGGTAGCGTGGTAGCGTGGTAGCGTGGTAGTGTGGTATTAAAAATCAGGATGTACATACAGCTGTACATTCCCAATGCGTATGCGTGCCCGCCCACATGAGATTCGACATCTGCACATGCACCACAAGCAAAATCTTGTGCAAGGATGCTCAGGTGCATGAGTTTTCACCTATTTTTGGCACTGTTTTGCTTCTGCGCATGCAGAAAATAAGTGAAATCTTGTGCATGTGAGTGTGCTTGCACAAGATTTCACTTGTGGCATATGCACAGAATCTGAATCTTGCGTCGACATGCATGCGTCGGTCTCAGAGGGCGCACCAGTAGCACCAAAGACGGGCAGCCCTTCACCGGTACACACCCTCACATTTTATAAATATTTAAATATATCTTGTCATATGACAACACTGAAGAAATGACAGTTGGGTACAATGTAAAGTAGTGAGTATACAGCTCGTATAACAGTGTAAATGTGCTGTCCCCTCAAAATAACGGAACACACAACCATTAATATCTAAACTGCTGGCAATAAAAGTGAGTCCAGCCTTAAGTGATAGGGGCGTGAGAGGGGTGTACTTACTTCTGTGACATACTGCATCTTACAGCTGGGTGGGGAATTCTGGGAATTGAATCCCCACATATATACTGCAGAATGCAGCTGCGAGAGCAATCATGGGCTTTCCCAAATATGTCCATGTTACACCAACACTCCGCAATCTGCGTTGGTTGCCGATCAGTTTCCAGGCACAATTCAAAGTGTTGGTTATGACCTATAACGCCCTTCATGGCACCAGACCAGAATGCCTCCGGGACCATCTTCTGCCGCACGAATCCCAGCGACCAGTTAGGTCCCAAAAAGTGGGTCTTCTCTGGGTCCCGTCAACTAAACAATGTCGCTTGGCGGGACCCAGGGGAAGAGCCTTCTCTGTGGCGGCCCCGGCCCTCTGGAACCAACTCCCCAGAGATTAGAATTGCCCCCACCCTCCTTGCCTTTTGTAAGCTGCTTAAAACCCACCTCTGCCGCCAGGCATGGGGGAACTGAGATACACTTTCCCCCTAGGCCTTTACAATTTGATGCATGGTATGTCTGTACGTATGTTTGGTTTTATAATAAGGGTTTTTAACTGTTTTAGTATTGGATTATTATTATATGCTGTTTTATTGCTGTTGTTAGCCGCCCCGAGTCTGCGGAGAGGGGCGGCATACAAATCCAATATATAAATACATAAATACATACATACATACATGCATGCATACATACTTACATACATACATACATACATACATACATACATACATACATACATATATTGTTTCCATCATACCTGCACATCTTCGATCAGGACCGAGTACTCGATCTGGTGTGACTCCAGAAGAACTTTGACTCCTTGGAGAGAAGCGAAGGGCACATGCAGATCAACTGGTTCTTTGGGGTACGAAGGAGACCGCCAGAAATTCAGCTGAGAAGAAGAAGAAAAAGCCAGTGAAGGAAGGAAGGTCTGTTAGTATGTTGAACCTAACCTGCTTGGGTGTTGCCATACATTAGCTAACAATGTCAGTTTATATAATGTAAAGACTGTGCCTTTAAGGAACATTTACCGGTTGGCCATCAGAGGGCGCCAACACCGTTCCCCTTAGGGGGAGTTCTTTGTTAGAGATATATTTGCCGTGAGCTATATTCTTGCTGTGTGCGTGGTTTGTAAACTATTAGTAGTATTATATGTGCATTGCTTATTCTGTATATTTGTAAATAATAATATTGTTATATATACATTGATACTAAGTCTGAGTCATTGTCTGACTAACCCATATTTCCTACACCAAACTCTGTTTAATGTGTGCTGAAGGTTTCGTACCGCGACATACTAACAAGGTCATCTCAAAATATGCCTTTAAAAAAAGAGAGAGAAATCCCCATGTTTAAAGGAAAGGCTATAAGTAGTTTTCAGCTTACGTTATGACTATTTGTTTAGCAACTGATTGGAGTTACAACGGCGCAACTTACAACCGTTGCAACTTCTCAATGGTCGCGGGTTCAAACTTTGGATGCTTGGTAATCAATTCGCATTTATGACGATTGTCGTATCATGTGATCCTCTTTTCTGACCTTCTGACATCCAACAGAAATTTGAGTTCAATTGTGGTCGCAAGTCCAGGGTTTACCTGTACTGGGATTGTTACCCTGTGTGAATTCACACACCTGGAGATGTTTCAGGCCTCCCAATTCTTGGAGCAACTCGATCTGTTCTTTGTTGAAGGGCTTCATGCGAAGAACCTGGTCACTGAAAGACCCAAAAATCAAAATAATCGCATTAATGTTACATCCTGTTTGACCCATTGCTGGCGGTTCGGTATTTATTTGCTCAGGTCACTGAGTGTCACGTTTTAGAAGGTAAAATCCAATTGGTCGTGTGGGAGTTTGGAGTACAGTATAATTACACCATGAACAAAACAGCTGAGCCATTTATTTATTTATTTATTTATTTACTTACTTACTTACTTACTTACTTACTTACTTACTTACTTACTTACTTAATTTGTATGCCACTTGGGGCGGCTCACAGCAGTAATAGAAAAACAATACAAATCTAATAATTAAAACTAAAAAGCCATAATTTAAAAAACATGCACACAACATACCATACATAAACAATATAGGCCTGGGGAAGTTATCTCAGTTCCCCCATGCCTGATGACATAGGTGGGTTTTAAGGACCTTACGAAAGGCGAGGAGGGTGGGGGCAATTCTGATATCTGGGGGGAGTTGGTTCCAGAGAGTCGGGGCCACCACAGAGAAAGCTCTTCCCCTGGGTCCCACCAAACGACATTGTTTAGTCGACGGGACCCGGAGAAGGCCAACTCTGTGGGACCTAACTGGTCGCTGGGATTTGTGTGGCAGAAGCGGTCCCAGAGATATTCTGATCCGATACCATGAAGGGCTTTATAGGTCATAACCAACACTTTGAATTGTGACCGGAAACTGATTGGCAACCAATGCAGACTGCGGAGTGTTGGAGTAACATGGGCATATTTGGGAAAGCCCATGATTGCTCTCGCAGCTGCATTCTGCACGATCTGAAGTTTCCGAACACTTTTCAAAGGTAGCCCCATGTAGAGAGCATTGCAGTAGTCGAGCCTCGAGGTGATGAGGACATGAGTGA
Organism: Erythrolamprus reginae; assembly: GCF_031021105.1. Taxonomy (NCBI): domain Eukaryota; kingdom Metazoa; phylum Chordata; class Lepidosauria; order Squamata; family Dipsadidae; genus Erythrolamprus; species Erythrolamprus reginae. The sequence continues at coordinate 96,244,283 of NC_091955.1, forward strand.
CTGTGAGCAATGACTCCCGGTCCAAATAGGGCTGCAACTGGTGCACCAGGCGAACCTGGGCGAACGCCCCCCTCGCCACAGCTGAAAGATGTTTCTCTAATGTGAGCTGTGGATCGAGGAGGACGCCCAAGTTGCGGACCCTCTCTGAGGGGGTCACTGATTCCTCTCCCAGGGTGATGGACGGACAGATGGAATTGTCCTTGGGAGGCAGGACCCACAGCCACTCTGTCTTATCAGGGTTGAGTTTGAGTCTGTTGACACCCATCCAGACCCCAACAGCCTCCAGGCACCGGCACATCACTTCCATGGCTTCACTGACTGGATATGGGGTGCAGATGTAGAGCTGAGTATCATCGGCATATTGATGATACCTCACCCCATGCCCCTGGATGATCTCGCCAAATGTATTACAGAGAAGGAAGGAAGGAAGGAGGGAGGGAGGGAGGGAGGGAAGGAAGGAAGGAAGGAAAGAAGGAAGGAAGGAAGGAGGGAGGGAAGGAGAGAAGGAAGGAAGGAGGGAGGGAGGGAAGGAAGGAGAGAAGGAAGGAAAAAGGGAGGGAAGGAGAGAAGGAAGGAAAGAAGGAAGGAAGGAGGGAGGGAAGGAAGGAGAGAAGGAAGGAAAGAAGGAAGGAGAGAAGGAAGGAAGGAAGGAAGGAAGGAAAAAGAATAGCAGAACAACAGAATTGGAAGGGACTTTGGAGGTCTTCTAGTCCAACCCTCTGCTTAGGCAGGAAACCCTACACCGCTTCTGACAAATGGCTCTCCAATATTTTCTTTAAAACCTCCAGTAATGGAGCAACCACAACTTCTGGAGGCAGGCAGTTCCACTGGTTAATTGTTCTCAGTGTTAGGAAATTCCTCTTTAGTTCCAGTTTGCTTCTTTCCTTAATTATTGCTTCTTTGTCCTGCCCTCAGGTGCTTTGGAGAATAGGCATAAATACAACAAAAAATAATTTGGTTTCTTCCTAAAATTAGAGAACAATTGTGAATAAAGTAGATTGACAACTCTGAGTGCTGAGGTCTCAAAGTTTCAAGTATGGAGATTCCCTACACTCTAGACAATGGGTTAATTCCAACCCAGGCCACGATGGAAGCTAGCGAGCTCACCCTTCAAATGTTTCCAGGCTCCAGGTGACCCCGAGCAAAACTCCAAACCACAGGATGACCTTCATGGTGGAAAAAACCCAGGACCAGGAGACTGGAGAGTTCAGGTGAGCTGTATTTATGGGAACACATTCCCCCACTAATCTACTCTTAGGTCATGTCCTAAACACCTCCATCTGTTTCCATTCCCAAGGGACCAGCAAACGCCTTTGCAGCCAGCTATAATCATGTCAGGGTAGAGGAATTGTTTGATTAGTAAGTTAGGTGTGGCTACGCACACCCCATTCTCAAATTGCCTGCAGGTTATTTTGACAAGGGTGGATGTGACTCAGGGATCCATTATTTTTTCTTCTCCTCCTGCGGGGATGTTTAAAAACACATTTTTTTAAATAGAATAGAATAGAATTCTTTACTGGCCACATGTGATTGGACACACAAGGAATTTGTCTTTGGTGTAGAAGCTCTCAGTGTACATAAAAGAAAATACACATTTGTCAAGAACCATGTGGTACAACACTTAATGATTGTCATCATCATAAGGGTTGTAGGATTCACCTAACTTCACAATATTTTCTTCCTTTCATATATGTTCTCCTATACTTTTATATCTTTTCTTCTATCCTTTTATTTATTTATTTCCCGAACGCCATCACTCTACTAAACAAATAATCCCCTCAATACTGTCAGACTTTCTACTAAATCTGCACTTCTATTCTATTAGTTTTTCTCATAGTTCCTATCACCCATTTCCTCCCATGTTGACTGTATGACTCTAACTTGTTGCTTATATCCTAAGATTTTTATTAATATTGCTTCTTCATTGCTTATTTGACCCCTATGACAATCATTAAGTGTTGTACCGCATGATTCTTGACAAATGTATTTTTTTTTTATGTACACTGAGAGCATCTGCACCAAGACAAATTCCTTGTGTGTCCAATCACACTTGGCCAATAAAATTGTATTCTATTCTATTATTATTATTATTATTATTATTATTATTATTATTATTATTATTAGCATTCTTTTCCAATGATAAAGTTTCTCCAGTTTATTTAACTAAACATTGAGCTTAAACCGAAGTCATATGCTGGACAGCTGTCACAATTCACAGCCCGTCTGGCCTTGAAAGGGGATGTTTTGTGGGAAATTCACACCCACAAAACAGGCGCACACTTCAAGGTCAGGGAGTCTCGCAGCCTAGCAGCACTTTTAAAAAGCAAAACGTATGCCTGGATGAAGGTGACGCCAAACCAGCAAGATTAATGATCCTGCAGTGTTGATTGATCATTGTAAAGTCAGACCATGTCTATCCAAGGTCACCAGTTTGGCCACTTGTGGACTTCAACTCCCAGAATTCCTCAGCCAGGCTCTTGAAGTCTTCAAATCTCCCTGTCTGTCTGGGGAATTATGAGAGTTGAAGTCCTCACGTGTCTGTCTGTCCATCCATCTGTCTGGGGAATTCTGGGAATTGAAGTTCTCACATGTCTGTCTGTTTGTCTGTCTGGGGAATTCTGGGAATTGAAGTCCTAACATCTCCCTGTCTGTCTGTTTGCCTATATATCTGTGGAATTCTGGGAGCTGAAGTCCTCATGCGTCTGTCTGTCTGTCTGTGCTTCTGAGGAATTCTGGGAGTTCAAGTCCTCACATCTCCCTGTGTTTCTGTCTGTGGAATTCTGGGAAACGAAGTCCTCTCATCTCCCTGTCTGTCTGCCTATATATATCTGTGGAATTCTGGAAGTTGAAGTCTCACATCTCTGTCTGTCTGTGGAATTCTGGGAATTGAAGTCCTATCATCTCCTTGTCTTTTTGTCTGTCTGCCTATATATCTGTGGAATTCTGGGAATTGAAGTCCACAACTTTTAAAATGGCCTATAACGCACCCTCGCCAATTCACCACCTTCGCAGCTGTTTCAAAAACAACACGGTCGTCGACAATTCATCTCCCTCTTTTATTGATACGCTTTATCTGTCCTTCCATCCTAGCAGGCCCACCGAGCCACCTCTGCAGCTGGCGGACGGCGACCCCCCCGCCCACAACCCCCCCAAAAGTGACTTGGCCAGCACGGGAGAGTGAGGGGGGGGGGCGGTTATCCCCGACTGGCCTGTTTTGGGCCCGGCCTCAGTTTTTCTTGCTTTGCAAGGGGGGATCTTGGTTGTAGAAGTGCTGGATCAGCCATTCGCGGGTCCGTTTGGCTTTGCAACGCAGGCAGGGCTGCTGCCTCATCCAGGCCGTCTCGGGGTCCCTGGGGGTCTTGGCCGTCCGGGGCTGCTGATGCTTCTTCTTCTTCATCCGGCTAGCTAGACTGACGCTGTCGCCCGTCTGGCTCCACTTCCAGGAGGATAACTGAGAATCGGGGCTGCCGGTCCCGGAGGAATCGCTGTCGCAGAACGTCTGTTGGCTGAGTAGCGAGAGACGCTTCTTCAGCCGCTTCTTCATGGGGGGAGACGCTGAGGCGTCCGCCGGTTCTTGGTTGCCTTTCCCCCCAAAGATCTTCCGGAAGAGTCCGCAGAGCGTGAGCTGGCAGTGACATTCGCAGCTGCACCCTTGGCCGCCTAAAAAAGTAGAAGTGGGGGGGGGGGAGAGACAAATTGCAGGGGGTCCTCGTTTAGCGACCGTTAATTTATTTTTATTTATTTATCTATCTATCTATCTATCTATCTATCTATCTATCTATCTATCATCTATCTATCTATCTATCTATCATCTATCTATCTATCTATCTATCTATCTATCTATCTATCTATCTATCTATCTATCTATCTATTTATTGGATTTGTATGCCGCCCCTCTCCGCAGACTCGGGGCGGGTAACAACAATGATAAAAAACAACATGTAACAATCCAATTTAATAAAACAACTAAAAACCCTTATTATAAAAAACCAAACATACACACAAACATACCATACATAACTTGTAACGGCCTAGGGGAAGGAATATCTTAACTCCCCCATGCCTGGTGACAAAGGTGGGTCTTGAGTAATTTGCAAAAGACAAGCAGGGTGGGGGCCGTTCTAATCTCTGGGGGGAGTTGATTCCAGAGGGCCAGGGCCGCCACAGAGAAGGCTCTTCCCCTGGCGCCCGCCAAAGGACATTGTTTGGTCGATGGGACCCGGAGAAGGCCAACTCTGTGGGACCTTATCGGTCGCTGGGATTCGTGCGGCAGAAGGCGGTTCCGGAGGTATTCTGGCCCAATGCCATGTAGGGCTTTAAAGGTCATTACCAACACTTTGAATTGTGACCGGAAACTGTTAATGACAGCATTGAAAAAAAAAGCAATGGACAACATGCCATCTCCATGCTTACGACTATTGATGTAGGGACTGGGCTGGGCCACCAATTCCCAGCCCTACCAGAACGGGCCGGGAGTGCACCACCACGTGGGATTCGGCTTCTATGCATGCGCAGAAGCCAAATCTCACGCGAGCTCACACGCGAGAGAGATTTCAGGAGTTTTTTTGCTTCTGCTGCCCACCACCATTCGCCCCCTACTGCCCGCTCGCCGCTGTTCTCCCCACACGGCATTTCTCCCTCACTGCCCACTCCCACCTGTTTCCAGTTTCTGGAGGGCCTCCGGTGCCCGGGGCCCAGAGAAGCCATTTTCAGTCTCCTGGAGGCTCTAGAAAAGCCTTTGGGGCTTCAGAGAGCAAAAGAACGGGCCTACTGGAAGTACCAGAAATCAAGAAATGGACCTGTTTTTTGTTTCCAAAGAGCCTCTGATGGCCAGAGCCCAGGGTGGCTATTTTTGCCCTCCTAGTGGCTCTAAGAAAGCCTTTGGGGCCTCAGGAGGCAAAACACAGGCCTACTGGAAGTATGGAAACGGACTTGTTTCCAACCTCTGGAGGGCCTCTGATGTCTGGGAGAGGCTGTTTTTGCCCTCCTGGAAGCTCTAGGAAAGTCATGGGAGCCTTGGGAGGGCAAAAAACAGGTCTACTAGAAGTCTGGAAACAGGCCGGTTTCCGACCTCTGGAAGGCCTCCGATGCCCAGGGCCCAGGGAGATCATTTGCACCCCCCTGAGGCTCTAAGAAAGCCTTTGGGGGCTCAGAGGGCAAAGCAAAAGTCTACTGGAAGTATGGAAGTTTGGAAACAGGCCTGTTTCCAGCCTCTGGAGGGCCTCTGGTGCCCGGGGAAAGCCGTTTTTGCCCTCCTGGAGACTCGAGGAAAACCTCTGGGTGAAAACGCCCCACTGCCACCGCAGTGTGTTGTGGTTGGCTCTGGCCCAGCTCCTGCCCCAAGGAATGTGGAGGTGGATGTGGGGGAAACATCCACATGCCACAGGCCTGTTTTGCTCCCGATAGAATCTCCCTACGAAGGCTCCTCTGACGAAGGAAGCATGAGTAGCAGGGAAGAGGGGAGTTTGGCAGACAGCCCAGGAGGAGATCAATCATCCTGATCATCCCTGGATTCTGAGCAAGAACGTATGACGGACCCACGCATGCGTAGAGTGATGCATAGAGAACAACTGAAGGATTATTACAGGAGATACGTGAGGCCACCTGTGGTTGGGAGGGGCTGATGTAATTAGTGCTACAGGTAAAAAGAGCAGCATGCTGGTTTAGCCTTGTGGAAGTTTATCTGATTCATCGTTTTGTCAAGATCGTGGTTTTGCTGTTTCCCTGTTCAAGACTGTGTGTGGCCTTTCTGGACTTTGGAATTGAACTCAATTTCCCAGTTACTGGGTGAGAAATTGGATTGCATTTAACCTGTGCCTTGTGTGTACCAGAAAATCCCTATGACATTTAAAAAGGGAGTTTTTTCTGCTTTTCTGTTGATAAAGACTTTTGGTTTTCCTTCTATCGTGTGGTGTGTGTCTTTTTGGACTAATTACTCTGTAATTACGGGCGGTTGGGACATGCCGGCAGAATACCATGGTCAGGAAACTGAGTAGGCCACATCCCCAAGCCCACACCCACCCAGCCATCGGGCACCGAACCAGTTGCTAATTTTCCCCCCCAATCCCACCACTGCGGAACATAATTATTTACCTTTCGAATGGACCTTCCAATTGCAAGTCAGAGTTCCACAAGGTTGTTTCAGGAAAAACTGCGCCGGGAAAGATGGAAACGTTGAGTTATCGATTTTGAAAGGCACATGCAAAATGCACAGGAGAGAAAAACAGATCATATATATCGTTTGTGGCTTATTAGTTTAAGGATCAGGACCATCAGTATTGGGTTCCTGGATGGGCAGTAGGGGACGGCGTTCCGGTGGGGAAAATGGAGCTGCGCCCGTGCGAGATTTGTCTTCTGCGCATGCACAGAAAACCAAATCATGCGTGAGGATGCTCGTGGGCACGATATTTTACCGATTTTGGGAGTTTTTCGCTTCCGCAAAGGAAAAAAACACCAATCAGCGAAATCTCTCACTCACAAGCATGTTCACATGAGATTTGACATCCTGTGCATGTACAGAAGACAAATATTGTGCGGTTGTGCATGCACACACATTGGGGACACAGAGTTGTGCATGCAACTGTACCACTGGTAGTGGGGACGCCGGGGAACCCCCGCCTGAGGGTCGTGTGAACATAGGATAAGGGGATGTTGAAGAACCCAAGGCCACGTTCAATTAACTTAAATATTAGATTTGTTCATATTGTTTTATTATTGTTGTTAGCCGCCCCGAGTCTATGGAGAGGGGCGGCATAAAAATCTAATAAACAAACAAACAAACAAACAAAAATCCCTGGGGCACTGCAACCATCATAAATATGAACCAAATGCCAAGTATGTGAAAAATGGTCATACAGTAAATCATTTTTTTCACTGCCATTGTAACTTTGAACCGACCCTAAATGAACCGTTGTAAATCCAGGACTAGCTCTATTATTTCCAGCTCAATCATAAGGCTTTCCTTGCAGGAGCAGTCTATCTGCATATTCATGCAACGATAGCGGCAGATTTTAGCTTTTGAGAGCTGGTGGCATGAATCTTTTTGGGATGTTTTGGTTACCCATTATGGGGAGGAAGGAAAAATACATTGCGTATAAAATAGTTTAAATTTCGTTTTCAGAAGATCCATGTCTGTTGATTAAATTCTCTTTTCAGAAGATAAGTATTTCCTGTTTTTAAGTTTTGCGTCTATTGTTTAAATTCTGTTTTAAGGAGATAAGTGTTTGCTGATAAGCATCTGTTGCTCTTGCGGAAGGGACAGCTACCCAATTCATATCTGTTTAGGACATATGATAAACCATATAAGGTGCTATTCATCTTTAGGGGAAAGGAAACAGGATGTAGACCATATTTAGGCTGAGGAATTCTGTGTACTTCTGTGATAGGCTGAAACCCAGCATGCTAGATTAGCTAGCAAGGATTGGGAAGTCTTGTAATAGTATATAACCTGCTCTTTAGCTTTTGTACACTGCCTCTTCTTATTTATTTATTTATTTATTTATTTAGTTAGTTAGTTAGTTAGTTAGTTAGTTAGTTAGTTAGTTAGTTAGTTAGTTATTGGATTTGTATGCCGCCCCTCTCCGGAGACTCGGAGCAGCTAACAGCAACAATAAAACAGTGTACAATAGTAGTCTAATACTGAAAACGATTAAAAACCCATTAATATAAAAACCAAACAACATACCATGCATAGAATTGTAAAGGCCTAGGGGGGAAAGAGGATCTCAATTCCCCCCATGCCTGACGGCAGAGGTGAGTTTTAAGTAGCTTACGAAAGGCAAGGAGGGTGGGGGCAATTCTAATCTCTGGGGGGAGTTGGTTCCAGAGGGCCGGGGCCGCCACAGAGAAGGCTCTTGCCCTGGGTCCCGCCAAGCAACATTGTTTAGTTGACGGGACCCGGAGAAGACCCACTCTGTGGGACCTAACTGGTCGCTGGGATTTGTGCGGCAGAAGGCGGTCCCTGAGATAATCTGGTCCGCTGCCATGAAGGGCTTTATAGGTCATAACCAACACTTTGAATTGTGACCGGAAACTGATCGGCAACCAATGCAGACTCCGGAGTAGAGTACCCACTTTGCAAATCGTTTTTGGTATACCCAGAGAGAATAAACATTTTAGTTCTCTTTGTCCAAATGTCTCACATTTCAGCGCACAGGAACAACATGGCTGAGTTGAACCAGGCAGAGATTTCAAATCTCACCCCCGGCTCCAGGTTGACTCAGCCTTCCATCCTTCCGTTGTGGGTCAAATGAGGACCCAGATTGTTTGGGGCAAGAGGCTGATTTTGTAAACCGCTTAGAAAAGGCTGTTAAACCACTCTGAAGCAGTATATAAGTCTAAATGCTATTGCTATTGCTATGGCTTGAGGTCCTTTCCTCAAATAACAAATTACAACAAGACGCCGTCTCTTACCCTATTTACTGCGAGGGAAGCGAGTTTTATAACAATGACAGCCAAACAGTAAAAAAACAGCATTTCTCCCAGGAACCAGCAAATTTCTTCATCCTCCTCTTCTTCCTCCTCGCAAGAGTTTTCCTTGCGGGGGGGAGTGGCTATCTGTCCTTTCTCGGAATAATGCCACCAGGAATAAAGAAAAGGCAAGGCCATTAGAGAAAAATGCAGGAAATGTCCGAAACGCTGTGCTAAGTTAGATAAGGGCTCCCGGCAAAATGGGATCCAAGGCAGCGGTCCAGTGGCCAAGCAACGGATTGTGTTGACACAGCCAGCTTCCCAAGCTGTGATCTGCAAGCCCTAGAACCCTGATTCTGGAGCATTCTTATAACCATGGAGACCACCGAGCTGTCCTTGAATAGCCTGTCTATTTTTGGAGTCTGCAACAGACTTGCTGCGGTTCGGGTATCAGAAGACAACCCTTGCTTGGAACAGGTCAAGGTCCAGCTTGGTAGCAGGAACTGTGAGAGGAATACAGCTCATCTGTCTGAAACAATGTCGTTTGGCGGGCCCCAGGGGAAGAGCCTTCTCTGTGGCGGCCCCGGCCCTCTGGGACCAACTTCCCCCAGAGATTAGAACGGCCCCCACCCTCCTTGTCTTTTGTAAATTACTTAAGACCCACCTTTGTCGCCAGGCATGGGGGAGTTAAGTTATTCTTTCCCCCTAGGCTATTACAAGTTATGCATGGTATGTTTGTGTGTATGTTTGATTTTTTATAATAAGGGTTTTTTAGTTGTTTTTATTAATTGGATTGTTCATGTTGTTTTACCACTGTTGTTAGCCGCCCCGAGTCTGCGGAGAGGGGCGGCATACAAATCCAATAAATAATAATAATAATAATAATAATAATAATAATAATAATAAAAACTCGCACCACATTTTGGACATAAACATCCTAGAAAATGTCCAGAGATGCTTTACTGGAAGAGCCCTTCACTCCTCCACTCGCAACAGAATACCCTACGCAACTAGACTTACAGTCCTGGGTTTAGAAAGCTTAGAACTATGTCACCTTAAACATGACCTAAGCATAGCCCATAAAATTATCTGCTACAACATCCTTCCTGCCAGTGACTACTTCAGCTTCAACCACAGCAACACACGAGCACACATCAAATACAAGCTTAAAGTAAACCGCTCTAAACTCGACTGCAGGAAATACGACTTTAGTAACCAAAAGTTGATGCATGGAACTCACTACCAGACTCGGTAGTGTCATCACCTCACCCCCAAAACTTTGCCCTGAGACTGTTGACCTCTCCCGATTCCTAAGAGGTCAGTAAGGGGTGTGCATAAGTGTACCAGAGTGCCTTCCATCCCCTGTCCTAATGTATCTCTTTTACTAGCATCGTGTATATAAACATTATATCTTTGTATACCACCAATACGTACATGACAAAACAAACAAATAAATAAAATAAATAAAAATAAATAAATCTTGGAGTCTTAGTGGAAAACCAGTTAAATATGAGTTAGATATTTAAATATTTATTTTGGCAGCAGCCAAAAAAGCCAATGCAATCCTCAACTGCATAAATAGAGGGATACAATCAAGACCATACCACTAATACCACTAACTGATGAGAAACAATTTGGAATTTAGGAGAAACTTCCTAACAGGGAGAACAATTAAGCAGAAGAGAGAACAATTAAACTTCAGAAGTTGTGGGTGCTCCATCACTAGAGGTTTTTAAGAGATTGGACAGCCACCTATCTGAAATGGGATCGGGTCTCCTGCATGAGCAGGGAGTTGGATTAGAAGACCTCAAAGGTCCTTTCCAGCTCAATTCCGATTGATTGATTATCATATGGATTCTTGGCATCAAGGTATACCCATCCATGTCACCTGAAGGAGCAAATAACTCCAAGGATTTGGAAAAAACTTTAAGGGAAATGTACTCAGAATTTGGCTTGCGATTGTAAACATGATTGGATCAATGACTTTCAATAAGGCCTGAATGCTGTTGTTAAAGAAGCCATGATTTAGATCTTGTGTGACATTCGTTGTAAACCACAATTGCATTGACAGACCTTTAGAACTGTGTGAACACTATCATGGTTAGACAAGGCACTTCTGTGTAAACCCAGTTGGTGATTGTAAACTTCAGTTGGGTTGATGGCTTCAGATATTGTGTGAATGCTACTATGGTTAAACAAGCCATGGTTTATTTCCTTTGTGCTTATATCCTAGTCCTTGAAGATCTATCACAAGGGCGGATTCCCCTTGGATCCCTCTCTTTCCATGAATGCAGCCAGGATCCCAAACTCAGCACCTAATAAAACATTTTTCAGAAAAATCGCCTCGAAGCCAGGAGGCAATTATTCGATCCTTTTAAATTCTCCCGCCAAAACGTCAGAGAGGCTCGGCCTATCGGCGATGATCACGAGGACTGCCGCCAATCCCCTTCGCGCCCATCGCCTTGACAACAAAGCCCGCCTTCGCTGCCGCGTCCTCCTCCTTCCTCGCTTGCCTATACGGGAGGGAGAGAAAACCCCGCTGCGCAGGCGCAGTTCGAGCAAAGAAGGCGAATCCATGCTGGTAAGCGAGAGGAAGAGTGCAGGATGATTCGGGGGGGAGTGTGTGCGTCGGTTGATTGCATTTTTCTCCTCAGTTATAGGGAGTACGCATGCGCTTTAAGCCCTGTTTTCACGCGGGAGATCCCCTAGCCCCGTAGCCACCTCCAACCGGCTTCGTAAAGTTAAGAAGCTAATCCACGACAGGTCCCGCCTCCAACAAGGCGCCCGCTAGAGGAGTTGGACCACGACTCCCAGAATCCCTCGCGACAAGAACCGTTTTCCGCGCTTATACGCGCCGTCCTGATTATACGTTGCGTCATCTAAACGCGCCGCACTTGTCCAGTGGGAGCATGCCTGGGTCAGACCCGGCGTCTTCGTGCACGCAACTTGTGAATGCACGCAACGTGAATGTGGGGTAGGCACAATTAGGGTTTGGTTTTGTGGGGATCTGCTGGGGGCGGGGGGTGTTGGACCCCCTCCTCATTGAATCAGATAACCATTCATTCATTCCCTCACCACTGTCAAACTATTCATTAAGTCTGCCTTACTATTACTACTAGTTTTTTCTCATCATTCACTTATGACTGCATGATTTTAACTTGTTGCCCGTATCATTAAGATTTTTTAAAATATTGATTGTTTCGTCATTGCTTATTTGACCCCTATGACAATCATTGAGTGTTGAACCTCATGATTCTTGACAAATCTATATTTTCTTTTATGGACACTGAGAGCATCTGCACCAAGACAAATTCCTCGTGTGTCCAATCACACTTAGCCAATAAAAAGAATTCTATTCTATTCTGTTCTATATTCTATTCGTTTCTATATTTCAATATTCTATTCTATAGTCTATTCAATTCTATATTCCAAAAGGGCATCGCATAAACCCCAGGGACACTCATAAATATGCTAGTTGCCAAGCAATCTGGATCATATTGTGGGGAGGTTGCAATAGTTGTAAGTGTATAAAATGGTCCTAGGTCCCTTTTTGGGTGGTGGTGGTGGTGGTGTTTTTACTTCAGACCAGAGGTCTTCAAACATGGCTATTTAAAAACTTGTGGACTTCAACTCCCAGAATTCCTCAGGTGGCCATGATCCTCGCATGTCATTTACCTCAGATTCTTCAAACATGGCCACTTTAACACTTGTGGACTTCAACTCCCAGAATTCCTTAGCCGGCTATGAACCTTGGGTATCATTCACCTCAGATACTTCAAACTTGGCCACTTTAAGACTTGTGGACTTCAACTACCAGAATTCCTCAGCTGCTATGAACCTTGGGTATCATTTACATCAGATTCTTCAAAGTTGGCTATTTTAAGACTTGTGGACTTCAACTCCCAGAATTCCTTAGCCAGGCTAGGGAATTCTGGGAGTTGAAGTCCTCAAATCTCCGTGTCTGTTCTGGGGAATTCTGGGAGTTGAAGCCCTCACATCTTCCTGTCTGGGGAATTATGGGAGCTGAAGTCTTCACATGTCTGTCTGGAGAATTATGGGAGTTCAAATCCTCAAATCTCCCTGTATTTCTATTTAGGGAATTCTGGGAGTTGAAATCCTTTCATCTCCCTGTCTGTCAATCTGTGGAATTATGGGAAATGAAGTCCACAAGTCTCTAAAATTGCCACATTTTCGGGACCCCCTTCTTCAAACAGACACTAAATGAACTGTTTGAAGGGGAGGACGACCTGTACTCAAACGGGCGGCCTTTGAATGGAAGGAATAATAATGAATTCATGTTCTTTTCTTGCTCTTTCCAGACAATGCAGGGAGAACTGATTCCATCCGAGTCCCTCATTGACAGGACCATAAGGATGAGGAAGGAAACCGAAGCGAGGAAGGTTCTTTTGTCCTGGGGGTTTCTCAACCTTGCCCTTGCTGGCATGATCTACATGGAAATGTAAGATGGAGGAGCTTGCCTGAGCCAGTAACAGAATCAGAGAGTTGGAAAGGGACCTTGGAGGTCTTCTAGTCCAACCCTCTGCTCTGGATGGTGAACCTTTTCCGGCGGACATCCTGTGGCATTTACCAACCACGTCTGCTGGAAGATTGTTCCAAGCATCTACTACTCTTGCAGTCAAATAATATTTTCTCACGTTGCTTCTGATCTTTCCCCCAACTCACCTCAGATTGTGTCCCCTTGTTCTTGTGTTCACTTTCCTATTAAAAACATTTCCCTCCTGAACCTTTCTTAACCCTTTAACATATTTTTAAAAATGGTCACAATTCCTTTCACCACCACTTTGTTTAGCAGCAGAAATTCAGGCTTCCATTATGGTCATGTCAAGAACTTCCTTGTGGTATTGTGAAAGTCTGAAAGACAGAAAGATGAGTTGCCAACCTCTGCCTTTCTCCTCTTCTAGGTCTGGAAAACTGATATGTTCCTATTACAATATTTCGTGCTGGATCCTTTGGTATGTAGGTGAGTACGCAGCAAGGAAACGATGGTTGATTTCATTGCCTTAGGACCGTGATGGGTGGCACGCGGAGCCATATCGGACAGCAGGTGAAACTCTGCCCTGTGTTAGCTCCAGCAGGCATGGGTGAACAGTGCAGTCAGGCGATAGGGAAAGCAAGTAGGATGCTTGGCTGCATAGCTAGAGGTATAACAAGCAGGAAGAGGGAGATTGTGATCCCCTTATATAGAGCGTTGGTGAGACCACATTTGGAATAATACTGTGTTCAGTTCTGGAGACCTCACCTACAAAAAGATATTGACAAAATTGAACGGGTCCAAAGACGGGCTACAAGAATGGTGGAAGGTCTTAAGCATAAAACGTATCAGGAAAGACTTCATGAACTCAATCTGTATAGTCTGGAGGACAGAAGGGAAAGGGGGGACATGATCGAAATATTTAAATATGTGAAAGTGTTAAATAAGGTCCAGGAGGGAAGTGTTTTTAATAGGAAAGTGAACCCAAGAACAAGGGGGCACAATCTGAAGTTAGTTGGGGGAAAGATCAAAAGCAACATGAGAAAATATTATTTTACTGAAAGAGTAGTAGATACTTGGAACAAACTTCCAGCAGACATGGTTGGTAAATTCACAGTAACTGAATTTAAACATGCCTGGGATAAACATATATCCATCCAAGATAAAATACAGAAAATAGTATATAAGGGCAGACTAGATGGACCATGAGGTCTTTTTCTGCCATCAGTCTTCTATGTTTCTATGAAATGCCCATAAGAAAACCACCAAGGTCACAGAGCACCAAAGACCCTATAACCTTAACAATTGATTAACAACAGGCTCAGACTCAACCCCGACAAGACGGAGTGGCTGTGGGTTCTGCCTCCCAAGGACACTTCCATCTGTCCATCCATCACCCTGGAGGGGTGGAACTTCTGACCCCGTCAGAGAGGCTCCACAACTTGGGCGTCGTCCTTGATCCACAGCTGACGTTAGAACACCATCTTTCAGCTGTGGCGAAGGGGGCGTTTGCCCAGGTTCGCCTGGTGCACCAGTTACAGCCCTATTTGGACAGGGAGTCTCTACTCACAGTCACTCATGCCCTCATCACCTCGAGGTTCGACTACTGCAATGCTCTCTACATGGGGCGACCTTTGAAGAGTGTTCGGAAACTTCAGATCGTGCAGAATGCAGCTGCGAGAGCAATCATGGGCTTTCCCAGGTATGCCCATGACTCTCCAACACTCTGCGGACTGCATTGGTTGCCGATTGGTTTCCGGACACCATTCACAGTGTTGGTAATGACCTACAAAGCCCTACATGGCATTGGGCTAGATTACTTGCGGGACCGCCTTCTGCCGTATGAATCCCAGCGACCAGTGAGGTCCCACAGAGTCGGCCTTCTCCAGGTCCTGTCAACAAGACAATGTCGTTTGGCGGGACCCAGAAGAGCCTTCTCTGTGGGGGGCCCAACCCTCTGGAATCAGCTCCCCCTGGAGATTTGCGCTACCCCCACCCTCCTTGCCTTTTGTAAGAGTCTTAAGATTCACTTATGTCACCAAGCTTGGAGTAATTAGATTTTGTCCCCCTGGCCAATAAACGTGATGTATGACTGTGATTTGAATTTGTTTGATTGATTTTTAATATATCGTGTTTTTAATTAATTAGATTTGTCTTTGTATTTACTGTTTTATATTATACACTGTGAGCTGCCCCAAGTCTTCGGAGATAATAAATAATAATAATAATAAAATAGTTTCCTTCCATCCAGTGTTCCCTCTAATTTTTTGGGGGGCTGGGCGGAAAAGTATAGTGTCTGAGCCCTTCGGGACTGGGCGGCACAGAAATATTAAATAAACAAACAAACAAACAAAAAACCCACCCTGTTTTGCCTCAGAGAATTTCAAAATAAAATACTGTACTATGTGTCTATAACAGTGAGCTCATAATAGGGCAACTCTATCAATATCAAAATGCCACTTAAATAGTTGAGCTAGTTTCAAACTAGATTTTGATTTTCTTTCTCTCTTCCTTACTCCCATTCTTTTTCTTTCTCTTTTCCTTCCTCTCTTTTTTCTATCTGTTTCTCTCTCTTCCTCTCTTCCTCTCTCTCTCCTTCCCTCTCACTCTTTCCCTCTCGGCTTCTGGGCAGGTTTGGAAAACTCTGAGTTGATGAGGATTTTTAAGTGAGCGATTGCTCACTGCTCAGCTTAGAGGGAAATATGCTTCCATCACCAATCAAACTGATCCTTTTTTGAAAAAAACGGTTCACTCTAATTTCCTATTGTTGTTTTTTAAATGCTAGAGCTTGGCTTGGCCTCTTTGTTCAGCCTGAACGCCTTGTTCGATTTCTGGAGATACTTCAAATATACCATGGCTCCTACCAGCTTAGTTATGAGTCCTGGACAACAGACGCTACTGGGATTACAGAACGCAGGTGAGTCTGTTTTGCTGGTGCTTCTTAGAACAGCGGTTTCACACCTGGGCCCCTTTAAGACTTTTATTTTTAAAAGTCTTGGAGGGGGATTTTATTTATTTAATATCTACATGAAACCGCTGGGTGAGATCATCCAGGGGCATGGGGTGAGGTATCATCAGTATGCGGATGATACCCAGTTATACATCTCCACCCCATGTCCAGTCAGCGAAGCAGTGGAAGTGATGTGCCGGTGCCTGGAGGCTGTGGGGCCTGGATGGGTGTCAATAGGCTCAAACTCAACCCTGATAAGACGGAGTGGCTGTGGGTTTTGCCTCCCAGGGACAATCCCATCTGTCTGTCCATCACCCTGGCGGGGAATTATTGACCCCCTCAGATAAGGTCCGCAACTTGGGCGTCCTCCTCGATCCACAGCTTACATTAGAGCACCATCTTTCAGCTGTGGCGAGGGGGGCGTTTGCCCAGGTTCGCCTGGTGTGCCAGTTGCGGCCCTATATTCCCCCCCCTCCAAACAATTTAGCTCATTGCTCTCTTTGCTGTTCTTTATTTATTATTATTTTATTTATTATTTATTTGATTTTTTAATGCCGCGCTTCTCTTTAGACTCAGGGCGGCTTACAACATGTTAGCAATAGCACTTTTTAACAGAGCCACCAGCCTATTGCCCCCACAATCCGGGTCCTCATTTTACCCACCTCGGAAGGATGGGAGGCTGAGTCAACCTTGAGCCGGTGATGAGATTTGAACACTCTCTACATGGGGCTACCTTTGAAAAGTGTTTGGAAACTTCAGATCGTGCAGAATGCAGCTACGAGAGCAATCATGGGCTTTCCCAAATATGCCCATGTTACACCAACACTCCGCAGTCTGCATTGGTTGCCGATCAGTTTCCGGTCACAATTCAAAGTGTTGGTTATGACCTATAAAGCCCTTCATGGCATCGGACCAGATTATCTCCAGGACCGCCTTCTGCCGCACGGATCCCAGCGACCAGTTAGGTCCCACAGAGTTGGCCTTCTCTGGGTCCTTTCGACTAAACAATGTCGTTTGGCGGGACCCAGGGGAAGAGCCTTTTTTGTGGTGGTCCCGACCCTCTGGAACCAACTCCCCCCGGAGATTAGGATTGCCCCCACCCTCCTTGCCTTTCGTAAACTCCTTAAAACCCACCTCTGCCGTCAGGCATGGGGGAATTGAGACATCTCCCCTGGGCCTATACAGTTTATACATGGTATGTTTGTGTGTATGTTTGCTTTTTAATAAGGGGTTTTTACTGACTTTTAATTATTAGATTTGTTATACATTGTTTTATTGTTGTAGTGAGCCGCCCCGAGTCTACGGAGAGGGGCAGCATACAAATCTAACTAATAATAATAATAATATTAATAACAACAACAACAACAACAACAACTGCTGACCTGCAGATCTACAGTCAGTTTTAGTGGCTCTATTGATGAGATGAGGGGAGGAGAGGGGAGGGAAGGAAGGAAGGAAGGAAGGAAAGCCATGGTAGTACATAGATTATAGGCCTGAAAAAGCACTAGGAAGCGGTACATAAGTGCTATTGCTAAGTGCTAAAGAAGGGAGGAAGGAAGGAAGGAGATGGAGGGAAAGAAGGAGATTTATTTATTCATTCAATTTTTTAAATGCCACCCTTCTTAGACTCAGGGAGGCTTACAACACGTTAGCAATAGCCCTTTTTAGCAGAGCCATCATATTGCCCCCCACAATCCGGGTCCTCATTTGACCTACCTCGGAAGGATGGGAGGCTGAGTCAACCTTGAACCGGTGATGAGATCTGAACCGCTGACCTTCAGATCTAGCAGTCAGCTTTAGTGCCCTGCAGTCCTGCACTCTGTCCACTGCGCCAACCTTCTAAAATGGGGTTTAATTTCAGCGGTCCAGACTACGCCGCCCCGCGAGTTGGTGCCCAAGAAGACGTCCCCCTCGCCCCCCTCCCCTCCCATCCAGGGCCAGAGCGTCCTGAGCTACAGTCCTTCCCGCTCGCCCAGCACTAGCCCCAAATTTGCAAGCGGTTGCATCTCCGGCTACAGTCCTCAACTCCAGGCCTTGTCAGGAAGCAGTGGCTCCTTTGGCACACCGGCAAGTTACTCCCCGGGAAGCAACTACACCAAGGTAGGAAAACTAAAGATTTATTTAGTTGTGGTTCTCCCAAAGGTGCTTTTTTTTTTAAAGAATAGAATATAATTCTTTCTTGGCCAAGTGGGATTGGACACACAAGGAATTTGTCTTTGGTGCAGATGCTCTCAGTGTACATAAAAGAAAATACAGATTTGTCAAGAATCATATGGTGCAACACTTAATGATTGTCATAGGGATCAAATAAGCAATGGAGAAACAATCAATATTAATAAAAATCTTAAGGATACAAGCAATAACGTAGAGTCATACAGTCCTAAGTGGGAGTAGATAGGTGATAGGAACGATGAGAAAAAACTAGTAGAAATAGAAGTGCAGACTTAGTAAAAAGTTTGACAGTGTTGAAGGAATTACAGTGGTACCTTTACTTAAGAACTTAATTCATTCCGTGACCAAGTTCTTAAGTAGAAGCAATTTTTCCCATAGGAATCAATATAAAAGCAAAGAATGCGTGCAAACCCATTAGGAAAGAAATAAAAGCTTGGAATTTGGGTGGGAGGAAGAGGAGAAGGAGAGTTGCTGCCGAAGGAAGAAGGTGAGGGTAGCACCCCCTTTTGCCTTTCCGCGCCCAGATGCTCCAGGAGGCAACCTCGCGCCGGGTGTATGGGAGGCAGCGCGGGAAGTGGTTTATTCCCTCTCCAAGTGCCCAGAGAAAGGAAAATGCTCTGTTCGCTCCGGGCTGCCAAAGCCTCCTTAAGCGCCACTGAAAGGCTCCTCTGGCAGCCCAGAAAAGCCCAAGAGGGCCAGGATTAAAGGGGGAAACTGGCCGGGCATTCGTGCCGCACTCAAATCTCCTGGGAAATTTTTCTGAGCTCGCGTTATTAAGTAGAAAACGGTTCTTAAATAGAGGCAAAATTATCTTGAAAACCCAGTTCTTATCTAGCAAAGTTCTTAAGTAGAGGCGTTCTTAAGTAGAGGTACCACTGTATTAATAAAAATCTTAAGGATACAAGCAACAAGTTACAGTCACACAGTCCTAAGTGGGAGGAAAAGGATGATAGGAATGATGAGAAAAAACTACTAGAAATAGTAGTGCAGACTTAGTAAAATGTCTGACAGTGTTGAGGGAATTATTTGTTTAGCAGAGTGATGGCGTTTGGGGGAAAAACTCTTCTTGTGTCTAGTTGTCTTGGTGTGCAGGGCTCTGTAGCGATTTATAACGAATTTCAATGAAAGGTGGATTCCCGACAGGCGATTGCCCCTTTTCGTTCTGTCCTGCTTAGGTGGCTCCATTCAGTCCTTCTCCGGGGCCCTTGATGTACCCCGCTAGCATCGGGCCCATGGACAGCAGCGGGATGAGATCCAGGTATCGCTCCTCGCCCACCGTCTATAATTCTCCTACCGGAAAAGCCGACTATATGACGGATTTGAAGTCGCTCGACAGCTTCCTTCGAAACGAGGAGGAGAAACAGCACCGGGTGCAGCTGGGTGAGTAAGGGGACTGAAAGGAAGGCGGGGAAGATTCGCACAGCGCACTCCTCGAAATTATTCAGAGCATGTTTGCCGTTCAGCATGCATTGTGGTCTTATTGGTTAAGATACCAGGCTAGAAATCGAGAGATCGTGAGTTCTAGTGACTTTGAGCCAATCACCAGGAGACTGGGAGTTCTAGTTTCTTCCTAGGGCCAATTACTAGGAGACAGGGAGTTTTAGTCCCGCCTTAGGCATGAAAGCTGACAGGATGACTTTGAGCCAATCACCAGGAGACAGGGTGTTCTAGTCCCGCCTTAGGGCCAATTACTAGGAGACAGGGAGTTCTAGTCCCGCCTTAGGCATGAAAGTCAGTTGGGTGACTTTGAGCCAATCACTAGGAGACAGGGAGTTCTAGTCCCGCCTTAGGGCCAATTACTAGGAGACAGGGAGTTCTAGTCCCGCCTTAGGCACGAAAGTCAGCTGGGTGACTTTGAACCTATCACCAGGAGACGGGGAACTCTAGTCCCACCTTAGGCATGAAAGTCAGTTGGGTGACTTTGAGCCAATCACCAGGAAGCAGTGAGTTCTAGTCCCCCCCCCCTCCCTTTAGTATTTGAAAGCTGACTGGACAACTCTGGGCCAATCACCAGGTGGCGGTGAGTTCTAGTGTTGTTTTAGGCACGAAAAGCCAACTGGGTGACTTCGGCCCAATTACGAGGAATCGGTGAGCTCTGACTCCGTTTGAGGGATCCGCCTATTTTGTGCCTGCAGCGGGACTCGAACTCACCGTCACAACGTCAAGCTTAGCAATAAGATCCAGAACCTGCACTGCTCAAGTAACCTCCTGTCCGTGTTTTTCTCTGGCTCCCTGCAGGCAATTCGGACTCCGTCTCCCCGTCGAGCAGTCCGACGTTTTGGAGCTACGGTCGTTCGACGGCCGACTACGCCCAGATGCTGCGGAAGTTCCAGTACCAGCCGGCCTGCAGATCCCAGGCCCCTTCGGCTCACAAGGACGAGGCCGACCTGAGCTCCAAGCAAGCTGCCGAGGAGGTAAACCACGGTTGGCGGAGACGGAAACTGTGGGTATCCCCCCCCCCCCCATGGTTTCTCCGCAGGTTTTAATCCATCTTGGCCTGCCGTACAAAATCTTCCTGTTCTGATAAGAGAAGGAATCAGGGAAACTAAAGGACTGGCGAGTCCTCGACTTACAACGTTTTAATTTACTGACTGTTTAAAGCAGAGGTCACCAATCTTGGCCAACTTTTAAGACATGTGGACTTCAACTCCCAGAATTCTCCAGCCAGGAGAATTCTGGGAGTTAGAGCCCACAAGTCTTAAAGATAAACAAAGTCAATGGGGAAACAGGATTCACTTTTCACGTCACTAACTTAACAAATGCAATTATATGCTTAGGGTGGGTTTCTATGGATGGATTGATAGGTGGGTAGGTAGGTAGATGGATAGATGGATGGATGGATAGAAAAATAGATGATGGATGGATGGGATGGATGGATTGGATGGATAGATGATGGATAGATAGATAGATGATGGATGGATGGATGGATAGATAGATAGATGATGGACGTACGTACAGACAGACAGACAGATATGGATGGATGGATAAATAGATAGAGGATGGATTGGTGGGTGGGTGGGTGGATGGATAGAAAGAGATAGATGATGGATGGATGGATGGATGGATGGATGGATAGATAGATAGATAGATAGATAGA
Source organism: Erythrolamprus reginae (assembly GCF_031021105.1). Classification (NCBI taxonomy): domain Eukaryota; kingdom Metazoa; phylum Chordata; class Lepidosauria; order Squamata; family Dipsadidae; genus Erythrolamprus; species Erythrolamprus reginae. The sequence continues at coordinate 96,265,403 of NC_091955.1, forward strand.
TAGATAGATAGATAGATAGATAGATAGATAATTTCAAAGCTTCTTTTGTCTTCCTGGCCAGGTCTGGGCACGCGTGTCGATGAACAGACAGCTCTTTGATCACATGGATTCTTGGACTGCGAAATTCAGAAATGTGAGTTTTACCTTTGTCCTTTGGCGGGGGGTGGTATTCTAAATGTGTCACAGCCCTGGAGCTCAGGGAAGGACCTCAGGCTAAATAGGGGTGACTAAACCCAAAGAACACCTAGACCTGAAAAGCATCCAGAACGTGTTGTTCTCCTAACTTCGGTTGTCCTTTCCTCCTTCCCCCCCCCCCCCAAAATCTTTTTGGGATCCGACAGTGGGTCAACGAGACAATTCTTGTGCCGCTGGTTCAAGAGATGGACTCTGTAAGCACTCAGCTGCGGAGACTGGGGTGTCCAGAGCTGCAGATTGGAGGTACGCTGACCGTACAGGAGGAACAAAACAACTCCCTCAACTCTTATTGCGTTCGGAGACAGATCGGAAGCCAGAACAGCTTGTGGAGGGATGGAGTTTATTTATTCATTTTATTATTTGTTTGTTTGTTTTGTCAAGTACGTATTGGTGGTATACAAAGATATAATGATATAATGATATATATATAGTGGTACCTCTACTTACGAATTTAATTCATTCCGTGACCAGGTTCTTAAGTAGAAAAGTTTGTAAGTAGAAGCAATTTTTCCCATAGAAATCAATGTAAAAGCAAATAATGCATGCAAACCCATTAGGAAAGAAATAAAAGCTCAGAATTTGGGTGGGAGGAGGAGGAAGAAGAAGAGGAGGAGGAGGACAGTCACTGCCGAAGGAAGAAGGTGAGGGGAGGGGAATAAAAAAAATCCAAAACTTTAAGGCTTTAAAAAAAAAAAGAGGGACTTTGAGGCGGTAAGGAGGCGCCTCCCATACTCTCCGTGCGAGGCTGCTTCCCATACACTGCGCCAGAAAGAGAAACCCAGGCGGGCGAGAGGGGAACCTCCTGCTCCTTTGACCGAAAGGCTGCTGCTGCTACCTGCTTCCTCTTCCTTCCCATGCTGAAGGGCTACCCTCTCCTCCCGCTCACTCGCTTTGTAGCCGGCGCCTTTCCTTCACTGTGGTGACTCCTCGGTTTGGCTGAAGCCGAAGGCTCCTCTGGCAGCCCAGAAAAGCCCGAGATGACAGTGTGGCAGACAGCTCAGAAGGAGATCAATTCTCTAGCTCCTCCTTGGATTCGGAACAAGAGTTAATGATGCAGCCACGTATGCGGAGAGCGATGCATAGGCAGCAACAACTGAGAGATTATTATCAAAGAAAATGAGGCCACCTGTGGTTGGGTGGGGCAGTGGTCATTAGTGAGGCTGCTATAAAGAGCAGCCTGTGGGTTTGGCCATTGTGGAGGATTATCTGATCGTTGTGCTTCGTGACTGCTTTACTGACTTTGACCTTTTGTGTGCTGATTTTTCCCCGCTTTGAAACTAAACCAGAGCAAAGTGTGTTTCACTTTGTGAAAGAAGAAGGACTGTGAATTGCCTCACAGCTGCAAGCTAAGTATCACAGAACTGATAAGGGACTTGTACAAATTACCAGGTTGTTTGGAGACGAGTGCTCTTGGCTATACCAAAAGAGGGCTTAGGTTAAGTGAATTTTTGTTATAAAGAACATTGTTTTGAATTTTCAAACGTGTGTGTGTCTGAAATTGTATTTGTGCATTTTCGGGAGGATTCTACCAGAGAGCCCGACAGAACAGAAGTGAGGAAGTGAGAAAATTGAGACTTTTTAGGCCTCTTGAAAGTTTTTGCGTTGCGGAATGGAAACCTCTCCAATCACAGCTGCTGCTTCCGTTTGCGAGGTTGTCGCTTGAGTCAAAGGAAGTTCCCCAGCTGTTTGCCGAGACCTGAAATTGGGGGGGGGGGGGGGGGGTGTTTCCTTGATGGCGAAGGTTGTGGTTTTTTCTCTCTGCAGAATTTCATTTTTCCCCTTGCAGAAGCCAGCCTGAGCAGCCTGAAGCAGGCGGCTTTGGTGAAAGGGCCCCTTGTTCCCACCCTGAACACCATCGTGCAATACTTGGACCTGACCCCAAATCAGGAATATTTAGTGGAAAGGATCAAAGGTAAATTGGCTACTTATTCCTATCCTGCCTTTATTGTTGGTTTAATGAATAAATCCAGGGTCGGTGAACGTAATTCTAGTGCTCCCCCACGCCTCCTGTTTGCCTCACGACAACCCTGCAAGGTGGGTTGGGGCTGAGAGAGTGGGAGTGATAGGGCCAAAGTCACCCAGATGGCTTTCGTGCCTTAGGTGGGACTAGAACTCCCAGTCTCCTGGTGATTGGACCAGAGTCAATCAATTGGCCTTCTTTCCTAATGTGAAACTAGAACTCCCAGTCTCCTGGTGATTGGCCCAGAGTCACCCAGCCAGCTTTCGTGCCTAAGGAGGGACTAGAACTCCCCATCTCTTGGTGATTGGTCCAAAGGCACCCAGCCGGCTTTCGTACCTAAGGCGGGACTAGAACTTCCAGTCTCCTGGTGATTGGCACAGAATCAATCAATTGGCTTTCGTTCCTAATGTGAAACTAGAACTCACAGTCTCCTTGTGATTGGTCCAAAATCACACAGTCCACTTTCGTGCCTAAGGCGGGACTAGAACTCCCAATCCTACAGATATACCATTAATGCGTAAATCCCTTTCCCGATTGCTGTTGTAACCTGAAGGCTACCTGTAGTAGAGCTGACAATGACATTTTATTTCCCCCGTTTTTGACAATTTGTTGCATTGTTTTTGGCCGACTGTCAGAGCTTTCCCAAGGCGGCTGCATGAGTTCGTTCCGGTGGAACCGAGGGGGAGACTTCAAAGCACGGACCTGGGACACAGATTTGCCCACCGACTGCGGAGTAAGTCCACCGTGGGAGCCTTGAGTCAGTAGAAGCAGGTGTATCTGATTCATTCCCCCTTTTCTGTACCTAGCAAGACTGTTTGCGGCCTTAGTCAGTTATTGATTGATTGAATTTGTATGCCGCCCCTCTCCGCAGACCCGGGGCGGCTAACAACAGTAATAAAACAGCATATAATAATAATCCAATACTAAAAACAGTTAAAACCCCATTATTATAAAAACCAACATACATACAGACATACCATGCATAAAATTATAAAGGCCTAGGGGGAAAGAATGTCTCAGTTCCCCCATGCCTGACAGCAGAGGTGGGTTTTAAGCAGCTTATGAAAGGCAAGGAGGGGGCAATTCTAATCTCTGGGGGGAGTTGGTTCCAGAGGGTCGGGGCCGCCACAGAGAAGGCTCTTCCCCTGGGTCCCACCAAGCGACATTGTTTAGTCGATGGGACCCGGAGAAGACCCACTCTGTGGGACCTAACTGGTCGCTGGGATTCGTGCAGCAGAAGGCGGTCCCTGAGATAATCTGGTCCGGTGCCATGAAGGGCTTTATAGGTCATAACCAACACTTTGAATTGTGACCGGAAACTGATCGGCAACCAATGCAGACTGCGGAGTGTTTGTTTTTTATGGATTTGTATCCTATTTTTTTATTATTTTTGCAAAATAATTCTAGGCGCTGAATGCGTACAACACGTCTCCCTCCTTACGCAGTTCCCCAAAACAACCACCCCGAGACTTGGGGGGAGGGACTGAAACAGAGACAGAACAATTGGCCCCCAAAGTCATCCAACTGGCTTTCACGCCTAAGGCGAAACTAGAACTCACCATCTCCTGCTCATTGGCTCAAAGTCACCAGATTGGCTTTAATTCCTAAGGTAGAACTAGAACTCCCCCTCTCCCAGTGATTGGCCCAAAGGCACCCGGGTGGCTTTCACACCTAAGGTGTGAACTAGGGTTAGAACTAAAACTCACCAGCTCCTGCTCATTGGCCCAAAATCACTCAGGTGACTTCCATACCTAAGGTAGAACTAGAACTCCCGATTGCTTCTGATTGGCCCAAATGGCTTTCACACCCAAGGTGGAACTAGAACTCACCATCTCAGATAGTTGGCCCAAAGTCACCCGGGTGGTATTTATGCCCAAGGTGAAACTAGAACTCACCCTCTCCTGCTAATTGGCTCAGTCACCCCGGCTGCTTTCATGCCTAAGGTAGAACTAGAACTCCCATTCTTTCAGTGATTGGCTCAAAGTCACCCAGGCAACTTTCATACCTAAGGGGGAACTAGAACTCACCCTCTCCTGCTAATTGGCTCAAAGTCACCTAGGAGGCTTTTACGCCCAAGGAGAAACTAGAACTCACCATCTCCTTCTAATTGGCTCAAAGTCACCTAGGAGGCTTTTACACCCAAGGAGAAACTAGAACTCACCCTCTCCTGCTAATTGGCTCAATGTCACCCAGGAGGCTTTTACACCCAAGGAGAAACTAGGACTCACCCTCTCCTGCTAATTGGCTCAGAGTCACCCCAGCTACTTTCATGCCTAAGGTAGAACTAGAACTCCCATTCTTCCAGTGATTGGCCCAAAGTCACCCCGGCAACTTTCATACCTAAGGGGGAACTAGAACTCACCCTCTCCTGCTAATTGGCTCAAAGTCACCTAGGAGGCTTTTACGCCCAAGGAGAAACTAGAACTCACCCTCTCCTGCTAATTGGCTCAATGTCACCCAGGAGGCTTTTACACCCAAGGAGAAACTAGGACTCACCCTCTCCTGCTAATTGGCTCAGAGTCACCCCAGCTACTTTCATGCCTAAGGTAGAACTAGAACTCCCATTCTTCCAGTGATTGGCCCAAAGTCACCCCGGCAACTTTCATACCTAAGGGGGAACTAGAACTCACCCTCTCCTGCTAATTGGCTCAGTGTCACCCAGGAGGCTTTTACATCCAAGGAGAAACTAGAACTCACCCTCTCCTGCTAATTGTCTCAGAGTCACCCCGGCTGCTTTCATGCCTAAGGTAGAACTAGAACTCCCATTCTTCCAGTGATTGGCCCAAAGTCACCCAGGCAACTTTCATAACTAAGGTGGAACTAGAACTCACCATTTCCTGCTGATTGGCTCAAAGTCACCTAGGAGGCTTTTACACCCAAGGAGAAACTAGAACTCACCATCTCCTGCTAATTGGCTCAATGTCACCCAGGAGGCTTTTACACCCAAGGAGAAACTAGAACTCACCATCTCCTGCTAATTGGCTCAGAGTCACCCCGGCTGCTTTCATGCTTAAGGTAGAACTAGAACTCCCATTCTTCCAGTGATTGGCCCAAAGTCACCCCGGCAACTTTCATACCTAAGGGGGAACTAGAACTCACCATCTCCTGCTAATTGTCTCAGTGTCACCCAGGAGGCTTTTACACCCAAGGAGAAACTAGAACTCACCATCTCCTGCTAATTGGCTCAATGTCACCCAGGAGGCTTTTGCAGCCAAGGCGAAACTAGAACTCGCCATCTTTGTTTCCGAAGTCTCTGACAAGGCGCTCATTCTCACCTTCCCTTTCTCCCCCTCCAGATCCTCATGCACGTGTTCTGCACGTACCTGGACTCCAGGCTGCCTCCCCACCCGAAGTATCCCGACGGGAAAACCTTCACCTCCCAGCATTTCATTCAAACCCCCGATAAACCAGGTAATGTGGGGCGTCTTTCTAAATGGACCAGGAGGTCTTTTTCTGCTGTCAATCTTCTATGTTTCTATGTATAACCATGTGATATCTTCCGCCAGTGTCGATCCGGATGGCGCCTCCGTTCCATATTAGATTGGAATTTCATTCAATTTTACTTAATCGATCTGTTAACAGATGTGATTCGTCTCTATTCCCAGATATGTCGAACGAGAACTTGTTCTGCATCTATCAGAGTAGCGTCAACCCTCCCCATTACGAGCTGATTTATCAACAACAGGTCTACAATCTTCCTAAGGTAGGAGTAGTTGCAGCCTGCCTGTGACTTTTCCAGAAGAAGAGAAGTTGCTGACGAGAGGAGGGGGCCATGAGTGAGGATTGATACGTCTCTGGGGTCCTTGGGTTTTTGCAGACGTTTCACAACCCAACTTGGTTATAGCATCAATGATAAAAAAGAGGAGAAATATCCAGTTAGGTCGTGAAGTGTTTGCAAGAAAACAACCAAGGTCAGAGAGTATGAAGGACACCACATTCCCCTTCCCTCCCCTTTCCCATCCTCCTTCTTCAGTCCACAAACCCAAATCCCTTCTAGCCCTGATGATGTTACCTAGATGGGTCTTGAAACGTCTTGCAAGCAAGCCACCAAGCTCAGAGAGCACCACGGGCCCACAGCTGTCACTCTCCTCTTCCTCCTCCTTCCTGCAAATCCCACTTCCTTCTGGCACTGGATGTTGTTGGGTCATGAAACCTCTGTAAGAAGACCACCAAGCTCAAGAGTGCACCAAGGGCCCTACTGTCCTTCTCCCTTCTAGCCCTGATGACGTTACCCACTTGGGTCATGGAGACGTCTTGCAAGAAAAGCACCCAGGACCCCATAGTCCTACTCTTCCTCCCTCCTCCTCCTCCTCTTCCTCCTCTTATATCCATAGCAATGATTCTCAATTTTGGCCGTTTGAATGGAATGGAATGGAATATAGAATGATATGGAATATGGAATATAGAATGGAATGGAATATACAATACAATACAATACAATATTGGGGAAAGTTGGGGGAAAGATCAAAAGCAACGTGAGAAAATATTATTTCACTGAGAGAGTAGTAGATCCTTGGAACAAACTTCCAGCAGACGTGGTTGGTAAATCCACAGTCACTGAATTTAAACATGCCTGGGATAAACATATATCCATCCTAAGATAAAATAGAGGAAATAGTATAAGGGCAGACTAGATGGACCATGAGGTCTTTTTCTGCCGTCAGTCTTCTATGTTTCTATATGGAATGTAGAATATAGAATAGAATACAGTGTTCCCTCAACTTTTGCAGGGGATGCGTTCCGAGACCGCCCGCGAAAGTCGAATTTCCGCGAAGTAGAGATGCGGAAGTAAAATACACCATTTTTGGCTATGGACAGTATCACAAGCCTTCCCTTAACACTTTTAAACCCCTAAATTACCATTTCCCATTCCCTTAACAACCATTTACTCACCATTATTACTGGTACTCACCATTGAATAAGACAGTGATCCTGATATTTATAAACATAATTATTTATTAACAATAATTTTTTTTGTTATTTATTTGCAAAAATTATTAGTTTGGTGATGACGTATGACTTCATAGGGCGGGAAAAAACTGGTATAGAAAAAAAACACGAAGTATTTTTAATTAATATTTTTTGAAAAAACGTGGGTACTGTATAGACTTTTCGCAAAGTTTGAACCCGCGAAAATCGAGGGAACACTGTATTGGAATAAAGAATGGAATAGAATAGAATAGAATAGAAAAATGTACATAAAAGAAGATATGCATTTCTCAAGAGTCATCAGGTACAGCACTTGATGATTGTCATAGGGGTCGAATAGGCAATCAGGAAAATATCATTATTAATAAAAATATTAAGGATACAAGCAACAATTTACAGTCATAAGTGGGAGGAGATGGGTGACTGGAATGTGGAGAAGACTAACAGTAATAGTAGTAGGTAAGGAAGTGAGGATAAATAAAGGGAAATATTTCTTCACCCAGAGGGTCCTTGGTTGATGAAATTCCCTTCCAGAAGAGGTCGTGACAGCTGTCAGCCTGGAGAGCTTCAAGGCAGGATTAGACAGATTCATGGATGCCAGTGTATCATAGGTGGTGATTGAAACAGATGTCCAAGTGCCGCCTCTATGTTGGTTGAGGCAGGCAGGATTCCCTTGAGTCCCATTTGTTGGGGGTCAAGGGAAAGGGAGGGTCTTGCCTTCTTTTTCTGCTCAAGATCCCCCTGGACAATTGGTGGGACACAGAATGCTGGACTCGATGGGCTTTGGCCCCATTCAGCAGGGCTCTTCTTCGGTTGTTAGTAATGTAGATTTTGACAATATTGAGGGAATTATTTGTTTAGCAGAGTAATGGTGTTGTAAGACGTGTGGACTTCAACTCTGACACACTGTCATTCTTTAGCGAGGCAGTTTTGGGTAAAAACAAAACTAGGCCCCAAGGGGAAGGCCAGCTAAGACACACCTTGTTGCAAGTGTCAACTACTCGGGTCCTTTACCTGTCGGCCTTCTTTTCATCTCTCCTGTTTAGGGCAGAAACAACCTGTTCCACACTTTGCTTATGTTCCTGTACATCATCAAGACCAAGAATCCGGCATGCTTGGGTACGTAGGGTTATTCTATATCAGTGATGGCGAACCTATGGGCCGGATGCCACAGGTGGCACGCAGAGCCATATCTGCTTTGCACACGAGCCGTTGCCCTAGCTCGGCTGCCTGGTGTTTAAAGCAAAATGAAATTGAAACCATGTACAAACAGGGGGTCAAACTCCAGGCCCACAGGCCAAATCCAGCCCTCGGGCTACTTAAATCTAACCTGCGGGGCCACCCTGGAAATAGCAAATGACCTGCCCCGTAGTGCTCTATTTTCAACCTGGATGGTCTCCTGCAGCACTCGGCCTGACAATTATTTATGTATTTATTTATTAGATTTGTATGCCGCCCCTCTCTGAGGACTCGGGGCGGCTAACAAATAATCTAAAAAAACCCCAATTTAAAGAACCACTCATACATACAAGCATACCATGTATAAATTCTATAAGCCTAGGGGGAAGGGAAATTTCATTACCCCATGCTTGACGACAGAGGTGGGTTTTAAGGAGCTTGCGAAAGGCAAGGAGGGTGGGGGCAGGTATCTGATAATCTGGGGGGAGCTGGTTCCAGAGGGTCGGGGCCGCCACAGAGAAGGCTCTTCTCCTAGGTCCCGCCAAATGACATTGCTTAGTCAGACCCGGAGAAGGCCAACTCTGTGGGACCTAACCGGTCGCTGGGATTCGTGCAGCAGAAGGCGGTCCTGGAGTTATTCTGGTCCGATGTCCTGAAGGGCTTTATGGGTCATAACCAACACTTTGAATTGTGACCAGAAATTGATCGGCAGCCAATGCAGACTGCGGAGTGTTGGTGTAACATGGGCCTATTTGGGAAAGCCCATAATTGCTCTCGCAGCTGCATTCTGCTCGATCTGAAGTTTCTGAACACTTTTCAAAGGTAGCCCCATGTAGAGAGTGTTACAGTAGTCGAGCCTCGAGGTGATGAGGGCATGAGTGACTGTGAGCAGTGACTCCTGATCCAGATAGGGCTGCAACTGGTGCACCAGGCAAACCTGTGCAAACGCCCCCTCGCCACAGCTGAACAATGGTTCTCTAATGTGAGCTGTGGATCGAGGAGGATGCCCAAGTTGCGGACCCTCTCTGGGGGGGGGGGTCAATAATCCCCCCCCCCCCCCAGGGTGATGGACGGACAGATGGAATTGTCCTTGGGAGGCAGAACCCACAGCCACTCCGTCTTATCCGGGTTGAGTTTGAGTCTGTTGACGCCCATCCAGACCCCAACAGCCTCCAGGCACTGGCACATCACTTCCTCTGCTTCGTTGACTGGACATGGGGTGGAGATGTAAAGCTGGGTATCATCAGCGTACTGATGATACCTCACCCCATGCCCTTGGATGATCTCCCCCAGCGGTTTCATGTAGATATTGAATAGCAGGGGGGAGTGGACCGACCCCTGAGGCACCCCACAAGGGAGGAACCTCAAGGTCGACCTCTGACCCCCCACTAACACCGACAATGTCCCTTCATGACCTGTTTTGGCCGACAGGGTGGTGCAGGAGGCTGTCCAAGCCAAAAAATGGACATTTTGACCAGCAGGGTGCTTGCAGGAGGCGTCCATCCCATAGCTCAACAGACACAGAGTTGCCCACCAGCTTTTTCAAACCTATTCTTTCTCGAAAGTTCTTGGGGGGGGGGGGGGGAAACGCCTCCAAACCCCAAAATACCAAAATGTTATTTTGTTTGGTGCATTACAAGGTTTAAAAAATTAAGAGCAGCTAGTGGAGGAAAATAAATGGGTCTTGTCTTTCTCCTTTGCCGTTGAAAATTCATCCAACACGGCTGATTTTGCATGGTTCATTTCTAACCGGAGAGAGAATTTGTGAGCTTGACCTCCTGATGAAACTTTTATGGTCTAATAATAAAAGATGTCCTTATTTTCTTCCCAGGCGAGTCAACCTCGGATTATCTGGTGTGAACGTTCTCTGGATTTTTGGAGACTAACCCGTTTTCCCAGCTACAAACTCTTTTTAACTCCCAGAGGATAAATTCCTTCCCTAGGACAGTGAATTTAGCTCTGAGATTGTACTGCCTTGAATTACACACTGCTGCCCGAAGCGAGAGGTCATTTATTTTTATTTTTACAACAACGGACAAGTCGTGAAAATAATATTTTTAATGCTGTTTCTGCGCGGGAGGTTTTAAACAGAAGGAACGTTTAATTCGTATTCGATGAACCAAATTGCTTTTTTGGGGTGAAAATTTTGTAAGAAATCAGATCTCTTCCTTCGATTGGTCAATCTGGAACCCAAACCCCAAATCACACTTTTGAATCAAAACCTAAGTGCCCTAAGTGCCCTAAGGATTATTATTTGCTTCGCTACAACAGATGCTTTAAATAATAACTCTAATCAAAAAAACCAAACGGATATATTAAAATCAGGCTCCTGGGCCATTTGGATTCTCCTTTCCACATCTGCTTTTGACAGCTAAGCACAGAAAAGTTTTGATGTGTTTGAGATGAAAATGTTTATTATTCCCAGAACCAGGTTTTAGATCCGGTTTCGCTTTGAGAACACTCCAAAAAGATGATTTTTAAAAACTTTTTTTAAAAGTTCTTTTTGAACAGGATTGGGGGGTTGTTTTTTGCAGGATCCTTTCCGCTCGAGAATCAAGAGTTATTTCTGGACAGCGGAAGAAGTGACATTGTTAGAATAATGGTCTTCCTCCCCCCCCCCCCCCCCAGTAGCTAGAATAGTGTTTCTCAAATTTAAGATAGGTGGACTTCCGACTCCCAGAATTCTGCGAGGTGAAATCCACGTATCTTTAAACTTGCCAAAATTGAGGAGTGCATACAAGGATGCCTGCTATAGAAGCATTCACACCTCAGGCTGTAGAAATAATAGTAATAATAATAATAATACCTAGATTGCAAACATCGTGATAGAAAATACCGCAATTAATTTTCCTCCAAAATACACTCAACCTCACACGAGTGGCAAAATTAAATCACATCCTTTGTGGCCCTGCAGTGAAAGTTTTAAAAACTACTTCTTTACTACAACGGCTGTGGGACCTACAAAGGTGAATCTTACACACTTTTCTCCAAAGCAACTTTTTAAAAGGTGGTTTTTGCTACTATTCCGCTGAAAGATTTGACATCTGCAGGAATGGGATTTTTTAAAAAAAAATTTGCTCTGCATCCAGATGTCCTGCTACAAAACGTTACCCGATTGTGTTACTCACTGGTTGCGTCCCGATTTCAAGCAAGGCATTGCTCGTGTTGCCTTAAACCTGTTTGTGTGTTGTGTTGTTCCACAAGTATTAAGCAACCTAGCGTGATTTGACAGGGATGTGTATTGCAGCTGGGGGAAAACACTGTTTTCTAATTGTGGGTCTTGTCGGTGCCCAGATCTTTGGAGGATGTGTTGGACCGATATTAAATGGAATTATTTGGTTAATCTTGTCTCAAGATCTGTTTGTTTCCCTGATGTTCCGGCTGTTGTTTCCTGGTCTTTTAATCCTGTCCTTTTTTTCAACCTACCGTATTTTTTGGAGCATAAGACGCACCGGAGTAGTTTTTGGGGAGGAAAATAGGGTATTCATCTGGCTAGCATATTATTTTATCCCCTGGTTAAGGGCGTAAAAAAACTTTATTCGGAGAGAGTAACAATGAGCTTGCAAGCCAGTAAGAGCTGGGAACATCATTAGCACATTTGGAGCAAGTTAGATGTGGATGCTGTCAAAGTCCCTGATGAAAACGATGTCTTCAGAGGGGCTAAGAGCAACCCAGCCGTCTGGGATCACTCACGAACGCCAATCCTAGAAAGAAGACTTGGACACATTTTCTCTCTGGGTGAAGTGACACAATATCATAGGGGAAGGTTTGGTAGGGAAGGTTTGCCTATTTGCCGATGACTCTAAAGTGTGCAATAGGGTTGATATTCCTGGAGGGGTCTGCAATATGGTAAATGATTTAGCTTTACTAGATAAATGGTCAAAGCAATGGAAACTGCAGTTTAATGTTTCCAAATGTAAAATAGTGCACTTGGGGAAAAGGAATCCTCAGTCTGAGTATTGTATTGGCAGTTCTGTGTTAGCAAATACTTCAGAAGAGAAGGATTTAGGGGTAGTGATTTCTGACAGTCTCAAAATGGGGGAGCAGTGTGGTCGGGCAGTAGGAAAAGCAAGTAGGATGCTTGGCTGCATAGCTAGAGGTATAACAAGCAGAAAGAGGGAGATTGTGATCCCCTTATATAGAGTGCTGGTGAGACCACATTTGGAATAATACTGTGTTCAGTTCTGGAGACCTCACCTACAAAAAGATATTGACAAAGTTGAACGGGTCCAAAGACAGGCTACAAGAATGGTGGAAGGTCTTAAGCATAAAACGTATCAGGAAAGACTTCATGAACTCAATCTGTAGAGTCTGGAGGACAGAAGGAAAAGGGGGGACATGATTGAAACATTTAAATATGTCAAAGGGTTAAATAAGGTCCAGGAGGGAAGTGTTTTTAATAGGAAAGGGAACCCAAGAACAACCTTCCACCGTTTTTGTAGCCTGTCTTTGGACCTGTTCAATTTGATGAATCTCTTTTTGTAGGTAGCAATGGGAATTTTGGTCTCCGCTGTCGTAGTTCGAGGACTACCTGAAATATTATTATTATTATTATTATTATTATTATTATTATTATTATTATTATTATTATTATTTTGATTTATATGCCACCCCTCTCCAGAGACTCGGAGTGATCCCAGTGATCCCATTCTTAGGGCTGGAATGGCGCTCTGCCCTACCTCAGTTTTTTTTTTTTTTAAAGCTTAAATTCTTGATTATAAAGGGGAAAATGGGCTGACCACCGTCTTGTGATTTGCGTCAGGAGATAGGCCGCTGACGTAAAAATTTAAAATACTTGGGCGTCCCAATGGAATCTTCCAAGTTCCATCAAATCCATTATCCACACATGAACTTTTAATGATGATACTCTTCATTTTTTTCCAATAACCTCGTGCAACTTTTTTAAAAAGGGTTTTAAAAATACAAGTACAAATATATATAATATAAGGTGCCATCCATCTTGTTTAGTTGGTATCTCAAGTCCTCAACTTTGCAGCCAAAATAGACGGTCGTAAGTCACGACGGTCGCAAAGCAGGTCGCCTGCTCGACGTTACGATTTTTATTTTTATTTTATTTTTATTAGTTTTTAAAGACAAAAACAAAACACAGTGATCACAAAAAACAAGAACGAATATGCAAGGAAAACATTGAACATGAAAATGTATTTACCGTTATATATCTGATTCTTTGGTTTCTCCATTTTTGTTTTAATTTACATTTATCTTATTTCTCACTTTCCATTAATCCAATTGTAAAATTTGCCCCACACAGTATAATATTCTTCTTCCTGTTTGTTCTGTAGCTCTAAAGTGATTTTGCTCCATTTTTCGCATTCTTGTATTTTTTAAATTACTAATTCCATGGTTGGTACATTTTCTTTTTTCCAATTCTGTGCAAAAATGAATTGGGCCACCGTTAATACATCTACTATTAAGTAGTAATTCACCTTTCCCTATTGTCCTCTGATTATTCCTAATAAAAATGTCTCAGGTTTAAATTCTAATTCAAAGTTTACTATGTCTTTAACCATATTTTGGACCATAATCCAAAATTTCCTTAATTTTGTAATGAAATTTTAATTTTAATTTTTTTTTAAGCGGCCATTGTTTACATAGAAACATAGAAGTCTGATGGCAGAAAAAGACCTCATGTCCATCTAGTCTGCCCTTATACTATTTCCTGTATTTTATCTTACAATGGATCTATGTTTATCCAGCATGTTTCAATTCAGTTACTGTGGATTTACCAACCACGTCTGCTGGAAGTTTGTTCCAAGGATCTACTACTCTTTCAGTAAAATAATATTTTCTCCCGTTGCTTCTGATCTTTCCCCCAACTAACCTCAGATTGTGTCCCCTTTTTCTTGTGTTCACTTTCCTATTAAAAACACTTCCCTCCTGGACCTTATTTAACCCTTTAACATATTTAAATGTTTCGATCATGTCCCCCCTTTTCCTTCTGTCCTCCAGACTCTACAGATTGAGTCCATTAAGTCTTTCCTGATACGTTTTATGCTTAAGACCTTCCACTATCTTGTAGCCCATCTTTGGACCCGTTCAATTTTGTCAATATCTTTTTGTAGGTGAGGTCTCCAGAACTGGACACAGTCTTCCAAATGGGGTCTCACCAGCGCTTATTTGGACTTATTTGGACAACTTGAAGATATTTGGACTTCAACTCCCAGAATTCCCCAGCCAGCGAATGCTGGCTGGGGAATTCTGGGGGTTGAAGTCCAAATATCTTCAAGTTGCCAAGGTTGGGAAACACTGGTTTAGCGAACGCAGGCCATCGTTAAGCAAATGTCTAATAACCATGGTAGGCAAAAGTTGTTAAGCCTTTTTGTGTGTGAATTGGCTCGATGTATTAACAACAAAAATGAATGAATTAACAAATAAAGGTCGTTACACACCAATTAATTAGACCACCCTGGAGCATTTTGGAAGGAAACCAGAAATTGGTGCCAGGTTTATGCTAACAAAAAGTTCTCAAACTTTTAAATAAATAAATAAATAAATTGCTGGCCAGTTGCTGGGCCAATCATATGACTGTCCAAACTTCAGGTTTTAAAAGTACCCGTGGAGGATTCCGTCATAATTCTGATTTAAGCAACTGGTTGTAGATTGAGAACTACGGTACTTTTCCCAGGCTTTGGTTCTCACCTTTTAAAAAAAGAAAAAGGGAGAGAAATTAAACTAGGTTAGATGTTGGAGGGGTGGGGCGGGATTGCATCAGGAGTCACTACCTCCAAAAGTTGGTTAGTACCGGCCTAGTACTTATGCCCTAAACTTTTTTGCAACAAACTCCGTTGAATTTCATCTTGGCTGCTTGGAATAAAAGGGAGGGAAGGTGGATTTTGAGCAGGAGTTTTCCAACCTTGGTTATTTTAAGACCTGCGGACTTCAGCTCCCAGAACAACACCCCCCCCCCAACCAGCAAAACATCTGCAAGAAAGCAACCAAGCTTGTACTCCGTCCCTCGTCCTCTCCACCAACCCTACTCCTAGCATTGATGAAGTTGGGTCATGAAAGGTCTGAGCTCTATAGCACAACCAAGGTTTGTGAACACACTGGCTTAAGTTAACAACTTGGGCTGAGCTTCTCCCTCCTTCAGCTTCCTCCCCTCCCTTTTCTTCCTCCTCTTTCTCTTCCTTCTCCTTTAATGCGCACAAACCCCCCCTCTCTCTTGGAGCAATGATAATGTTCCCCAGTTGGGTCATGAAAGGCCTACAAGGAAACCACAAAGCTCAGAGAGCACCAAGGATATCCCTTTTCACTCCTTCTACTCTTCCACTTCCTCCACAACCACCCCACCCTTCTGATGATGTTACCTGGTTGGGTCATGAAAGGTCTGGAAGGAAGCCATCAATCTGAGAGCACCAAGGACCCCCACAGCCCTTCCTTCCTTTATTCCCTCCCTTCCTCTTCATTCCTTCCCCCCTTTTCCTTCGTTCCTGCTTCCCTTCTTCCTTCCTTCCTTTCCTTCCTTCCTTCCCTCCTCTCCACAAACCCTCCTCCTCCTGAGACTGATGAAGTTCCCTAGTTGGGTCATGAAAGGTGCGGAA
The DNA here is from genome assembly GCF_031021105.1 of Erythrolamprus reginae. Lineage (NCBI taxonomy): Eukaryota > Metazoa > Chordata > Lepidosauria > Squamata > Dipsadidae > Erythrolamprus > Erythrolamprus reginae. The sequence continues at coordinate 96,281,228 of NC_091955.1, forward strand.
GGAAGGCAAACTGAGCTGCAGAGGTTCTCCCCTAGCCCTTGACCCCCTCGTGGGGAGGGGCCGGCCGAGAGGGGCCCTGCCGGGCTGCCCTTCCCCGCCCCCGCCCGCCTTGAAGAGCCGCCGCGCACGTGCCGCCCTCGCCCCGGGAGCCGCCACACCCGCCCCGGCTCCGCTCGCAGCACCAGCCCCGCCGCGCTCCCCGGCCATGTCCCGCGAGTGGGAGCTGGACAGCCGCCGACGCCGCTCCACGCAGGACGGATACGGTGAGTGCCCCCCCCTTCTCCGCTTGCCTCCCCCCCTCGCTCCCACGCCCCCCTCCTCCGGGACTACAGAGCCCATCGGCCGGCCGCTGGGGAGAAGGGGAGAGGGAGTCCAAGGCGGGGGGGGGGGATTGCGAGGAAAGTGCCTGGCTGGGGTGGGAAGGCGGATGGGCTTGAGAGTCCTCCCCCCCCCCATGACTGGGGAGGATGGGCGTGGGAGTCCTGCACTTAGTTGGGAGGCGTGAGGGTGGCTGGGAAGCATGGGCGTGGGAGTCCTGCCCCCACCTGGTTACCTAGCTGGGTCATGAAACGTCTACAAGAAAACCACTAAGCTCAGTAAAGACCAAATATGGATTGTGGGATGCTGCGTTTGGCTTTTATTTAAGGTTAGTTGTGGTCTTTATTTTATTTTATTTTATTTTATTATATTTTATTTTCTTACTTGCTTATTTTTAACTTGTATGCTCCCCAACCCCCAAGGGACAGCTTACAACCAAAACTAATAATTGGTTGTTGTTTCTATCCTGTTTTAACAACCAGCCACCCAGACTCATGTCTATGATATTGACATGTAAAAACCTTAAATACAAAACCAATCTAAATAATTTCATCTGACAGTCATGAGAAACATTGAATCTAAACTGGCATATACATACACTGCTCAAAAAAATAAAGGGAACACTTAAGTAATAGTCTTCGGAGAGGGGCGGCATACAAATCTAATAAATTATTATTATTATTATTATTGTTGTTGTTGTTGTTGTTATTATTATTATTATTATTATTATTATTATTATTATTATTACCCATCCTAGATCTGAATGAATGAAATATTCTCATTAAATACTTCGTTCTGTACAAAGTTGAATGCGCACAACAGCCTGTGAAATTGATTGTCAATCAGTGTTGCTTCCTAAGTGGATGGTTTGATTTCACAGAAGTTTGATTTACTTGGAGTTATATTGTGTTATTTAAAGGTTCCCTTTATTATTTTGAGTAGTGTGTGTGTGTATGTATGTATATATTTAAAAATCTAATCTAAAATGTAAAGACAATTTATAAATGGGGTAAAATATCCAATATCAGTGTTTTGTAGGGCAAATGGGGAAAAAGCACAGCCCCGATATTCTGTCCTATGATGTCTCTATTTTGAAAGTTTAACCAAGCGTTAAAATTAAATTAGCACAGAGAAACTAGAAGGACAGTGGGGCAGAATTTGGAGAAAGTAGAACTGAAAAAAAAAACAATTTAGAGAGAGAGAGACAGAAAGGGAAGGCGTTAGAATAACAAGCGATATCGGTTTCCAAGAATTTAATGTGCTTTTTCGCACATTATGAAGGCTTCTGTTTGGATTCATCAGCCTTTCTACTTTCATTGGGATTAAATTTGCGGCTTCAGGAATATTCTTTCTTCTATTGTGGTCATTAAGTCAAGAACTTTATCGAATATGAAATAAATGTCTTTATTCAACATTTTGTATGAAGTACAGTAATAAAAGCTGGGATAAATTAGAGGTAGTCCTCAACTTGCGACCACAATTGAGCCCAACCTTCAGCGTTGGGTAAGTGAGTTTGCCGTTTTGTGACTGTATGACTGTCACTTGTTGCTTCTATCCTAAGATTTTTATTAATATTGATTGTTTCTTCATTGCTTATTTGAACCCTATGACAATCATTGTGTTGTACCACTTGATTCTTGACAAATGTATATTTTCTCTTATGTATACTGAGAGCATCTGCACCAAGACAAATTCCTTGTGTGTCCAATCCCACTTGGCCTATAGAGAATTCTATTCTGTAAAGAATTCTATTCTATTATTATATTTATTATTATCCTATTATCGGTACATAGAGTTTTTTTGCCACAGTTCGGCTGCAGATCATGGAGAAACATTCTTGCCCACTCCTTACTCCACGTTGTAAGTGACCTCACCAAGGGAGTAGGCCAGGTGTGGAGTTTTCCACCCCGACGTGCCGTTTGGGACCTTCTCCAGATAAAGCCGATCTTAATCTCGACCGCGTGTCTTCTTCAACAATCCCATGCTAATCCCACCGCTGGTCACCTTCCCCCTCCATTCAAGGTGAGCAGGCCAAAAAAAGGTCCCATCACGTTGGAGGCTTTGAACAAATGAGATTACAGTTGTGGTTGTGTTCCTGCTGCGTCAGATTCTGTTTGCATGTGTGCGTTTTCTTGTTTTCGCACCTTATCTAGAAAAACAGGCCTCACCTAAAAGGTCTGTCGAGATTCTCAGTCATTGAGGTCAAGGGGGTTTCATTTCCAAACCACAGATAGAGTTTCTAGTTTTTCTTTTTCTTATGAAGACGTTTCGCTTCTCCTCCAAGAAGCTTCCTCGGTTCTGACCGGATGGTGGAAGATGGAAGGAATGATACTCCTTGCAGACAGCTGGTCATTTGCATCCTTTTGGAGAGTTGTTGAGGCCACTTGGAGGTTTCTCTGGGTCCTCAGGGTCACACCTGAGTGGGGCAGTTTTTTCTTCCTTCTGGAAATCCATTCTTGCACCCACACCATTCCAAGGGTTTTTATCCAAAATTGTACGGCTAAAAGTCTGTAGCGATTCTCGGTTATCCAGGTCAGGGTTGTCCCAAAGGTGCTTTTTTTTCAGGAGGAAACTGGACTTTCTGGTGTGTTTTTTTTTCCTTTGTAGAGGTTTCGCTTCTCAGTCAAAAAGGAGTAGGAACAGATTTATTGGGGGAAAATTGCAGACTACAGATTAGACTGGAACGGAGCAGAACGGAAAGGAATAGAATAGAACAGAATCTTTACATAGAATAGAAGAGAAGAGAATCTTTATATAGAATAGAATAGAATATAGAATAGAATAGAATAGAATAGAACAGAATCTTTACATAGAAGAGAAGAGAACCTTTATATAGAATAGAATAGAATATAGAATAGAATAGAATCTTTATATAGAAGAGAAGAGAAGAGAATCTTTATATAGAATAGAATAGAATATAGAATAGAATAGAACAGAATCTTTACATAGAATAGAAGAGAAGAGAATCTTTATATAGAATAGAATAGAATAGAACAGAATCTTTACATAGAATAGAATCCTTATATAGAAGAGAAGAGAAGAAAATAGAATAGAATAGAACAGAATAGAATCTTTACATAGAATAGAATCTTTATATAGAATAGAATAGAATCTTTACATATTCTATATAAAGAACAGAATCTTTATATAGAATAGAATTTTTATATAGAATAGAAGAGAAGAGAATCTTTATATAGAATAGAATAGAATCTTTTCATAGAATAGAATAGAATCTTTACATAGTATAGAATAGAATTTTTATATAGAATAGAATAGAATTCTTTATTGGCCGAGTGTGATTGGACGCACAAGGGATTTGTCTTTGGTGCAGATGTTCTCAGCGTACATAAAAGAAAAGAGACATTTGTCAAGAATCATGAGGTAAAAAACATTTAATGATTGTCATAGGGTACAAATAAGCAATCAGGAAACAATATTAATATAAATTATAAGGATACAAGCAACACTCATGGAGTCATAAGTGGGAGGAGATGGGTGATGGGAGCGATGAGAAGACTAATAGTAATAGTAGTGCAGATCTAGTGAATAGTTTGACAGTGGAAGAATAGAATAGAACAGAACAGAATATAGAACAGAATATAGAATAGAATAGAATTCTTTATTGGCCAAGTGTGATTGGACACACAAAGAATTTGTATGCAAATGCTCTCAGTGTACATAGAAGAAAATGTACATTTCTCAAGAATCATGAGGTAAAAAAGACTTAATAATTGCCATAGGAGTCGAATAAGCAATCAGGAAACATTCAATATTAATAAAAATCTTAAGGATACAAGCAACAAGTTACAGTAACAGAGCCATCAATGGGAGGAGATGGGTGATGGGAACGATGAGAAGACTATTAGTAATAGTAATGCAGCCTTAGTGAATAGTTTGACAGTGAAAAAATAGAATAGAACAAAACAAAACAGAACAACAGAATATAGAACAGTATATAGTACTGTGTTCAGTTCTGGAGACCTCACCTACAAAAAGATATTGACAAAATTGAACGGGTCCAAAGACGGGCTACAAGAATGGTGGAAGGTCTGAAGTATAAAACGTATCAGGAAAGACTTAATGAACTCAATCTGTATAGTCTGGAAGACAGAAGGAAAAGGGGGGACATGATCGAAACATTTAAATATGTTAAAGGGTTAAATAGGGTTCAGGAGGGAAGTGTTTTTAACAGGAAAGTGAACACAAGAACAAGGGGACACAATCTGAAGTTAGTTGGGGGAAAGATCAAAGGCAACATGAGAAAGTATTATTTTACTGAAAGAGTAGTAGATCCTTGGAACAAACTTCCAGCAGACGTGGTTGATAAATCCACAGTAACCGAATTTAAACATGCCTGGGATAAACATATATCCATTGTAAGATAAAATACAGGAAATAGTAAAAGGGCAGACTAGATGGACCATGGGGTCTTTTTCTGCCGTCAGTCTTCTATGTTTCTATGTTTCTATATAGAATAGAATAGAACAGAACAAAACAGTACAGAACAGAATATAATTCTTTATTGCCCAAGTGTGATTGGACACACAAGGATTTTTTATGCAAATGCTCTCAGTGTCCATAAAAGAAAATGTACATTTCTCAAGAGTCATGAGGTAAAAAAGACTTAATAATTGTCATAGGGGTCGAATAAGCAATCAGTAAACAATCAACATTAATAAAAATTGTAAGGATACGAGCCATAAGTTAACAGTCCTACAGTCATAAGTGGGAGAAGGATACGGGGACCATTTGCACCACGTTGGAGTCCCTGAGGAGACAGATAAACCTCCAAGTGGCCTCAACGACCCTCTAAAACAGTGATGGGGAACCTTTTTTGGTTTGCGTGCCAAAAGGGGGTGCACATGCCCAGCCCCATTCTGTCTCTCATGCATGTGCACTCCTCTGCGCTCCGCATGCTCACCATCTCCCCTCAGCCCGTCCCTGTGCATACGCACAGGCCTCACTGAAGCCTGGGACAATGGAAAAAATGGGCAAACCGGACGTTTGGGGAAATGGTCTTCCGTTTCAACTGTTGTGTTGTTTTTCGCCCTCTGGAGGCTTCAGGGAAGCTTCCCTGAAGCCCCGGAGTGCAAAAAACAGCACAATGAGCAAACCGGAAGTCAGTTTTTCCAAACTTCTGGTTTTCCTGTTAGGCCATTTTTCGCACTTTGGAGCTTCAGGGAAACTTCCCTGAAGCCTCCGGAGGGCAAAAATCACCACAACAGGCAAAACGGAAGTGCATTTTCCTGAATTTCTGGTTTGACCGTCTTTTTACTGTCCCAGGCTTCAGTGAGGCCTCTGGAGGGCGAAATGGCCTTTCCCAAGATCGAAAATCAAATCACATGCCAGCACGCGCAGGTGTGCTGGAACTGACATAGGGCAACGTCTCACGTGCCCCCCGATATGGCTCCGCGTGCCACTGGTTTGCCATTATGGCTCTAAAAGGACACAAATGATCAGCTGTCCACAAGGAATATCAATCCTTCCCCTCCCCATCATACCGTCAAAGCCGAGGAAGCTTCTTCAATAAGAAGCAAAACTTCTTCAAAAGAAAAAATAAGAAGCTCCAGTTGCCTCCCGAAAAAACACCCTTGGGCCATTTGTAAGTTCTGGTGGGCTTTGGTGGCTGCTGTAATGCACTTTGGTGGTGTTTTGGCCTGTATCACCAATGTTCCCTTCGTCATCAAAATTATGTTATGTTGTGTTGCAGAGAGTAGGAGGAATCCCAGCGACCAGTTAGGTCCCACAGAGTGGGCCTTCTCCGGGTCCCGTCAACTAAACAATGTTGTTTGGCGGGACCCGGGGAAGAGCCTTCTCTGTGGTGGCCCCGACCCTCTGGAACCAACTCCCCCTGGAGATTAGAATTGCCCCCACCCTCCTCGCCTTTTGTAAGCTCCTTAAAACCCACCTCTGTCGCCAGGCATGGGGGAACTGAGATACTCTTTCCCCCTAGGCCTTTCCAATTTATGCATGGTATGTTTGTTTGTATGTATGTTTGGTTTTAAAATTAGGGTTTTTTAGTTGTTTTAGTATTGGATTTACATGCTGTTTTTATTATTGTTGTTAGTCGCCCCGAGTCTACGGAGAGGGGCGGCATACAAATCCAATAAATAAATAAATGAATGAATGAATGAGTAGAAACAAGACCTGTAACAATTCCAGCATTAACCTGGAATTCGTCTACCCTGACTAGTCCTCAGTTTTGTCACTGATTTTTTTTTTCTTTCCGGCAATACCATACTAAATTATATTTTCCCTGGCCATTTTCTCTTCTCCTCCCTCAGGTGGTCTGAAAACATCTATTTTCGGAAATATTGCTCAGGATCCTGGGCCCATCAATCACACAGCTGACAGGCTTCATTCCTCTCACCTCCCTTACAAAAAATTATAACTATTTGGCACTTAGTTGTGGCAGAAAACGCAGTAGGAGCAGTAGTTCAAAATAAAGGCAGCCTAAGACCCAATCAAGATTTTATTTAGATTTAAATCTGTACATGAAGTCCTTGTTTAGCGACCGGGATTGGTCATTAAGCGATTGCTAAACGAAATCATGACGGTCCTTAAGATCTTACTTCTCTTTCTCTTTGCTTTAGAGGTGGTTCTCGACTTACGACCACAACAGAGCTCAAAATTTCTGTTGTTAAGTGAGACATCGGTTAAGTGAGTTTTCTCCCATTTTACGACCTTTCTTGCTTCCATTGTTGAGCTGCAGTTGATAAGTTTGTAACCCAGTTGTTAAGTGAATCTGGCTTTTCCCTGTTGTGTCTGCTTTTCAGAGGGTTGCAAAAGGGGATTGTGTGACCACCCAGGATGCTGGAACCGTTACAAATGTGAGTCATGTCAAGTGCCTGAATTTTGAACATGTGGAGGCTACAAAGGTCATAGCTGTGAAAAAGGATTATAAATCCCATTTTTCAGTGCCATCGTAACTTCGAATGGTCACTAAACAAACTGTTGCAAGTCTAGGACCATCTCGTATAGACTACAAAGGTTGCAAATGCGAGGAACGGTCACAAAATTCTATTCTATTCTATTCTAATCCTATTTTCTATTTTTTTTAAATTTTCTATTTTCTGTTCTATTCCTATTTTCTATTTTCTATCATTTTCTATTTTGTATTATTTTCTATTTTCTATTCAATTCTACTACACTCTACTCTATTTCCTTTTCCATTCCATTCTATTCTATTCTATTCTATTTTATATTCTACCGTATTTTTCAGAGTATTAGACGCACCTTAATTTTGCGGGAGGAAAATAAGGAAAATAATCTGTTTACCAGGTATTCATCTGGCTAGCATCCTTAGTCTGGTCAGTTTCAGCACATTATTTTATCCCCTGATTAGAAACATAGAAACATAGAAGACTGACGGCAGAAAAAGACCCCATGGTCCATCTAGTCTGCCCTTTTACTATTTCCTGTATTTTATCTTACAATGGATATATGTTTATCCCAGGCATGTTTAAATTCGGTTACTGTGGATTTACCAACCACGTCTGCTGGTAGTTTGTTCCAAGGATCTACTACTCTTTCAGTAAAATAATACTTTCTCATGTTGCCTTTGATCTTTCCCCCAACTAACTTCAGATTGTGTCCCCTTGTTCTTGTGTTCACTTTCCTATTAAAAACACTTCCCTCCTGAACCCTATTTAACCCTTTAACATATTTAAATGTTTCGATCATGTCCCCCCTTTTCCTTCTGTCTTCCAGACTATACAGATGGAGTTCATGAAGTCTTTCCTGATACGTTTTATACTTCAGACCTTCCACCATTCTTGTAGCCCGTCTTTGGACCCGTTCAATTTTGTCAATATCTTTTTGTAGGTGAGGTCTCCAGAACTGAACACAGTACTCCAAATGTGGTCTCACCAGCGCTCTATATAAGGGGATCACAATCTCCCTCTTCCTGCTTGTTATACCTCTAGGGATTAGGGTTTTTAAAAAAACTTTATTCGGAGAGAGTAACAATGAAAGAGCTTGCAAGCCAGTAAGAGCCGGGAGCATCATTAGCATCTGGTTAGGGCTGGAAAGAAACTTATTCGAAGCAACTTAGACCAATGGGGGGGGAAACCCTGCAAAGACTTAGGGCTTGGAAAACATTCTTTTCAAAGAGAAACAATGAAAGAGCCTGCAAGGTAAGAGCGGGGAAGATCGTTAGCAGCTAATTAGGGCTATAAAAAAAGCTACATTCAGAGTATAAGACACACCCAAATTATCAGTCTCTTTTAGGGAGGAAAAAGGTGCATCTTATATTCCAAAAAATACGGCATATATTCTATGTTCTATATCCTATTCTATATTCTATATATTATATTCTTCTACTATTCTATTCTGTTCTCAATAAACATTCTAGTCTATTCCTATTCTATTCTATTTTATTCCTATTCTATTCTCAATAAAGATTCTATTCTACTCTTATTCCATTCTATTTCATTTTCTATTCTGACCTCTTTTCTAATCACTCTCTGTATTTTGAAGAGCCACAGTCCTTGTTTATCTCTTAGGTAAACACTGGTGCCGATAACAACCTTTTGACCGAATCTGGCCGGGTTTGTCTGTGTTTTAGTTTTTCCAAAACTGTTTGCAGCCGTGTTCGTTCCTCTGTTTGCAAAGGGCAGGGCCTTATTATGTTTTTGCTGGAAAACCACAAAAGAGGGGTGCGGCCCCGGAATCGAATTCCAGCGATCCTCAGGTAGATGCTCCTGGGCAGTTCACCAACAGGGCATAAAATTGAAATTACACGATATAGAATATTTATTTCATTATGTACAGGTGGTCCTTGAGTTACAATAGTTCAAAGTTACAACGGTATTGAAAAAAGTGACAATTTTTTCACACTTTTGACCTTTGTATCGGGACCCTGAGGGTCATTCGGATGCTTGGCAACTGCTTCAAAGTTATGAGGGTCACAGTCACGTAATCCCCTTTTGCGAACTTCTGACATTCAAAGTCAAGCGGGAAACGGATGATTCACTTAACAACGGGATTGGCTATTTTATCAACTGCAGTGATTCAATTAACAATGGTAGCAGGAAAGATGGTAAAATTAGCAAATATCTTTTTAAAAAAAGATTTATTTTTTATTTTTTCCTACCATACATCAAATAATTACATCCATATAAACCAAGCACAATAATAATAATAATAATAATAATAATAATAATAATAATAATAATGATGATGATATATTAGATTTGCATGTTGCCCCTCTCCAAGATAAATGTGTTTTGAAAGTTTTTGGATGGATGAGATTGATGGATGGTAGATGTAGACAGACAGATAGATAGAGAGATAAATTATAGATAGATAGATAGATAGATAGATAGATAGATAGATAGATAGATAGATAGATAGGATGAAGAAAGATAGATGATAGGTGGATGGATGGATCGATGGATGATATAGATGAATGGATGGATGAATGGATGATAGGTGGATCGATAGAAGATATATAGATAATAGATGGATAGATGACATAGATGGATGGATGGATGATAGATGAGATAGATTATGTATGGATAAATGGATAGATAGATAGATAGATAGATAGATAGATAGATAGATAGATAGGCAGGTAAGCAGGTAGGTAGGTAGGTAAATATAAATGGTTGGATGGGTGCATAGATGGGTGGATGGATGGATAAGATATAGATAGATGGATGGATGGATATATATATATATATAATAGATGGATAGATGATAGATGGATAGATGATAGATAAAGTGTGAGAGAGAGAGAGAGAGAGAGAGAGAAAGGATAGATGGATAGATAGATGATAGATAAGAAATGAGAGATGATATAGATGGATGGATGGATAATGATAGATAGATGAACTATAGATAGATAGGCAGATAGATAGATATTTTCCACCTATTTGATCTTGTTTTTATTGCCCTGTACCGTCTGCCAGATGGTAATAGTGCTTCATAAAAACGGTGAAGTCGGTTCTCTTCTGATGATATTTTTTAAAAAGGAAAATAAATGCACAGGAAGCCGTTTGCAAAGACGGCTTCCTTTTCACCCACCCGGCACCCTTCAGAATTAAAAAAAACAACAGGAAACCCAGAATTTGGTTTCAAAGTCTGTCCGCCTGTCGAGAGACAAGTCAACCAGAAACAGGTTGGATCAGAAACGGGGGGTTGGGGGGAGGTGAGGATAAAAAAAAAGGGATCTTTGATCTATCATCTATCTTTCTTCATCTTATCTATCTATCCATCTATCTATAATTTATCTCTCTATTTATCTATCTGTCTGTCTACATCCACCATCCATCAATCTCATCCATCCAAAAACTTTCAAAACTCATTTATCTTGGAGAGGGGCGACATGCAAATCTAATATATTATTATTATTATTATTATTATTATTATTATTATTATTATTATTGTTATTATACTTTCTCCCCTGGTGGATCTCTTTCCTTAATGGACCTCCTCATCGGAGGGTTGAGTAAAAACCATTTCAACCTTTGATAAGCTCGAGATCTTTGCTCCAGGGAAGGCGGCTAATCCTTGAGGCATCCGTGCCGAGTTTCCATCAATATTTGGAGGAGCTGCGGTTGTGCAATTGATTTAGCTTGGTGGGCATCACATGAGCATCTCAGAGGAGCAGGGTGTATCCTCTTCAGCAACATGCGGTGGGGTTTCTCACGTTCTTTTCCTGGATTGTGACTTCGCTGGTTTCATTAAGAATCTTACGGTGACAAAATCGGTCCATTGGTCATTTTTCAGTGGGTCCGTGGCCGGGGTGGGATTCTACTAGTTCCGTCGAAACGGACACTCCGGTGCTGTCCTTGAAGACATTTCCTGACCCAACTATGGAACATCATCTGTGCTAGAAAGGAGTGGGTTTTGTGCAGAGGAGGAGGGAGATGAGGAGGGGGGAGCTGGGAGGAGGGACGAACGGGGAGCGAGAAGGAAGGAGGAGGCACAAAGCCATCAAAAGGCTTATTATTGTCCGCATCACAGGAGTGGGTGAAATTCCAAAGGTTTCTTTCACTTGCCTTGCTGAAAGACCTTTTGGGTCATCAGTCAACTTTTGGGACCCACGGTCTCCCCCCCCTCCCGGTCTTCCTTTTCAGAGTTCCCCAAAGAACTCGGACACAGGCGTGACCTTCACCGGAGAGGCTCCCTCTGCGACCGGCACTGTGCGGCCATCAACAACGTCCATGGAGTCCTGACGGACATGCATTCGGACTCCCATCCGTTGCTTCCCCTCAGGATCCCCTCAGGTAAAGGGGTCTCAGCCACAAGAGATGCTCGTAAGAGGAGAAGGCGGAAGGCGCCTTTATTTAGTCCATACGGGGCGTCCTCGATTTATGACCGAAATACAGTGGTACCCCTACTTAACTTAATTCGTTCCGTGTCCAGGTTCTTAAGTAGAAAAGTTTGTAAGAAGAAGCAGTTTTTCCCATAGGAATCAATGCAAAAGCAAATAAGGCATGCGATTGGGTAAACCAAAGGGAGGGTGGAGGCCCTGTTTCCTCCCAGGAGATTGCTAGAGAGGCCCCACGGAGGCTTCTCCCCGTCCTTCCAGCCCTGTTTCCTCCTAGGAGATTCCTAGAGAGGTCCCACGGAGGCTTCTCCTCGCCTTTTCTGGCCCTGTTTTCTCCCAGGAGATTCCTAGAGAGGTCCCACGGAGGCTTCTCCTCGCCTTTTCTGGCCCTGTTTTCTCCCAGGAGATTCCTAGAGAGGTCCCACGGAGGCTTCTCCTCCCCTTTTCTGGCCCTGTTTCCTCCCAGGAGATTCCAAGAGAGGCCCCATGGAGATTTCTCCTCCCCTTTTCTGGCCCTGTTTCCTCCCAGGAGATTCCTAGAGAGGCCCCACGGAGGCTTCTCCTCCCCTTTTCTGGCCCTGTTTCCTCCCAGGAGATTCCTAGAGAGCCCCACGGAGGCTTCTCCTCCCCTTTTCTGGCCCTGTTTCCTCCCAGGAGATTCCTAGAGAGGCCCCACGGAGGCTTCTCCTCCCCTTTTCTGGCCCTGTTTCCTCCCAGGAGATTCCTAGAGAGGCCCCACGGAGGCTTCTCCTCCCCTTTTCTGGCCCTGTTTCTTCCCAGAAGATTCCTAGAGAGGCCCCACGGAGGTTTCTCCTCGCCTTTTCTGGCCCTGTTTCCTCCCAGGAAATTCCTAGAGAGGCCCCACGGAGGCTTCTCCTCCCCTTTTCTGGCCCTGTTTCCTCCCAGGAGATTCCTAGAGAGGTCCCATGGAGGCTTCTCCCTGCCTTCCCCAAGGCCGAAAATCAGCCAGCTAGCACACGCAGGTGTGCTGGAACTGACATAGGGCAATGCCTTGCACGCCTTCTGATGTGGCTCTGCGTGCCACCTGTAGCACTTATGCCATAGGTTTGCCATCATTGTCATAAGGGATCACATGACCCCAGGCCACCTCAACCATCTTAAATACAGGTTTTTCTGATTGTGTGAGGGTGGGGGTGTTGTGACAATCGTTAAGTGTAGAAAAACGGCCCTAACATCACTTTTGTCGATGCCGCTGTCGCTTCCCGCGGTGATTAAAACGATCCGGTCGTAAGCCCAGAACTAGCTGTATCTCCAAACGCTGGGGAGCCTCGGCAATTATCAAAATCCTTTATGGTGTTTATATTTATACTCTTTAATTATTTATTCTTAAATGATTTTAAAGCCATAATTTAAATTCAGGCGGCATAGCAGGAATTACGCTGTCAGGCGTTGGGAACAGGAAAACAAATGGACTTTATCATGCAAACCAGCCTTGCAAATCAAATTATCCGGAGCAATTAAACGCATTTTAAGGAGAATGGACGCATTGAGGAGGCTGGAAAAAAGCTCAACCCACCCACTCAAATGTAAGGCCAGTTTAGGGAAAAGGGAGGTGGGTTCAAGTCCAAGCCACGGGGCCTGAGGAGACCTTTCTCACTTCCAATGGGTTATGTTGCAGGCAGGCCTCGCTTAGCGACCATTCGAAGTTAACAACAGCACTGAAAAAAGCCTCTGTTTCATACTTGCGACCGTTGGAGTGTCGTCCCTGTGATCAAAATCCGGAAGCGTGACTCGTATTTACGACACAGTGTCCCTGGCGTCATGGGGATCCCCTTTGTCGACCTTCATTGGGGAAAACCAGATTCACTTAACAACCACGTGACTTGCTTAATGACAGCGTTGATCCACTTAACGACGGGGGCAAGAAAGCTGATCAAATAAGGCAGGACTCATTTCACAAATGTCTCGTTTAACAATGGAAATATTTGGGGTCAGCTGTGGCCGTTAAGTCGAGGGCGACCTGGGTTTCTTTACTGGGTCCGTGACATATGACCGCAACGGAGCCCAAAATGTATTGAGACAGCATTGTCATTAAGCAAGTCACGTGATTGCTAAGTGGATCTGATCTCTAAGCAAATCCCTGCCGTTGTTAAATCAGTCACGTGGTCGTTAATTGAATCCGGCATTCCCGTGGACTTGGCTTATCACATGGTCGCAAAAAGAGGATCGTGTGACACTCCTCCCCCCTCCCCCTGGGACACTGCGACCGTCATAAATATGAGTCGGTTGCCAAGTCATAAAGGTGAGTCACTTTTCAAACATCCAAATAGAAACAAGGTTGTTAAACAATCCAACAAGGATGAAAAATGGTCCTGAGTCCGTTTTTTCGGCGCAAATTTCAAACGGTCGCTAAATGGATTGTCGTAAGTTGAGGACTCGCTGTAATTTGGTGGTGTCAAATATGGCGACCCGTAGCCCGGGGGCCATCCCACGCAGGCCCCGCCCACCCCAGCTCTTCGAAGGCATGGAAAGCGCTGCAAAACATCATGTGACACGGCGAGTTAGAGAGATTAACAGAGTTGGAAGGGACCTTGTAAGGTCATCTAGTCCAAACCCCCCCCCCCAAACAGGAGACCCTAGCACCATTTCTGACAAATGGCAGAAAGACTCCGGGGATGAAACCCCCACAACAATCCCACAAGAAGTTTGGCACCCGTACGAAATCTCGCAGGAGGACATTTTTGTGCACAAGATTTCACCAATTTTCGGCAATTTCTTTGCTTTTGCACATGCACAGAAGCCAAAAACTGCCAAAAATCGGCACAGTCATACGCACGGGAATGTCCTCGTATGAGATTTCGCTTAGTGCGCATGCGCATAAACCAAATCTTGCGCCGATGGGCACGCGCGAGGCCCACCGGATGTGCGCACACCCACGACAATCCCGGAGAGCGTACTGGTAGCGTCCGGTAAGTGGAGCCCCCTCCTGGGTGGTGCGTTGGCCTAGAGGCAGAGCTCTCTCCTGACAATCAGGAGGCTGTGAGTTCGATCCTAGGTAGAGGCAGATATTTCTCTCTCTGGGCAAAATGAAAATTTATCTGCCGAACAAAACTCCACAGTGGCGACAGGGAAGAGCAGACGGCCACTCACACTCAGCTCCATTCAGTTGCCCAGACATTAAATCATTGGCTGATTAAATTGTGGCTTAGTAAGATGTCTTGCTGCAAGGAATAGGGGTGCCAGGCTGAGGTCTCCACCGGATTTTAGCCCCCCTCTGTTCTCTGTGTAGTGGTCTCCAGCCAGGGCTGCTGCCTGCATCATTCCGAGGACGTTCCGACTTGTGACGGGTGCCTACAGAAGATGACGCTTATGGCGGAGAACGAAGTGGAAGCTCACCGTCTCTCCAACAATTACAAGGTTTGGCATGTGAAGGGTTGGGGAAGGAGGAAGATTTAAGATTTAATTGGATTTGTACTGATTGATTGATTGATTGATTGATTGATTGATTGAATGAATTTGTATGCCGCCCCTCTCCGTAGACTCGGGGCGGCTAACAACAATAATAAAAACAGCATGTAAATCCAATACTACAACAACTAAAAAACCCTTATTTCTAAAACCAATCATACCTACAAACAAACATACCATGCATAAATTGTAAAGGCCTAGGTGGAAAGAATATCTCAATTCCCCCATGCCTGGCGGCAGAGGTGGGTTTTAAGGAACTTACGAAAGGCGAGGAGGGTGGGGGCAATTCTAATCTCCAGGGGGAGTTGGCTCCATAGGGCCGGGGCCACCACAGAGAAGGCTCTTCCCCTGGGCCCCGCCAAACGACATTGTTTAGTTGACGGGACCCGAAGAAGGCCCACTTTGTGGGACCTAACTGGTCGCTGGGATTCGTGTGGCAGAAGGCGGTCCCGGAGATATTCTGGTCCGGTGCCATGAAGGGCTTTATAGGTCATAACCAACACTTTGAATTGTGACTGGAAACTGATCGGCAACCAATGCAGACTCGGGGCGCCTCACAGCATGTAGAGAAAAACCAGGAAACAGTAATAACAATCCAATTAATAATACATTAAAAACAATCTTTAAAATTCTAATTAAAAAAACTATCAATGCCATTCATTCAACAATCATACTAAAAACATTCATTGGTCAGGGGGGAAGATCTACAGAACCCCAAGCCTGGCAGCAAAGATGAGTTTTTAAACTCTTTCGGAAGGTGAGGAGGGTGGGGGCAGTGCGAATCTCCAGGGAGGGAGCTGATTCCAGAGGGCCGGGGCCCTTACAGAGAAGGCTCTTCTCCTAGGCCCTGCCAGCCGGCCTTGTTTGGTCGATGGGACCCTAAGGACACCAACTCTGTGGGACCTCACCGGTCATTGGGATTCGTGCGGAAGAGTGGAGTTTGGGTGTGTGTGTACTGGGAGATTGAAGGGACACAGTAGCCAGCTTAGCAATGGTCACTAGAGAAAGGAAGATATTTTTAATAACGCTTCATTTAGTGACCAAAGTGCCCTAAAACAGGGACTTAAAACCTGGTTGTTAGCAGCCACGGTTTTCACTTACTTTCCCTACCGGTTCGCAAATGTGAGGCATGCCACTTCACGTATGTACACAGTCTCCCGCGCATGCTCTTTTATTCACGTGCGCCTTTCACGCATGCACCCAGACACAAAAACATGGCTACATGGGACTGCGCTACCAGTTCACCCAAACTGGAAGCATACCACTTTTGGTTCTCACACTTGCAACCACTGCAGCATCCTTGCAGTTACCTGATCAAAATTTAAAGGCTTGGCAACTGGCGTGTACTTCGACAGTTGCAGTGTCCCAAGGTCGCGCGGTCCCTGTTTATGAACTTCTGACCAGTGAAGTCAACAAGGAGGTGGGGAAAGTCATTTTTTTCTAACCATGTATGTACGGTTGTCCGATATTTCTTTACTTTCATACATGTCCACCACCTGTGATAATATGTGCCCGATGTCCGATTCCATTTCCAGCAACTAATTCCTCATTTAACCAGATGAATTTGGGGCCCATTTGCGGTCATGTTGAGTACCTGTACCTTGTCAAAATTCAGATGATTAACAAGCTTATATTTTTGACTGTTTTCAGTGCCTGGGGGGTCACGAAATCCCCCTTTTGCAAACATCTAGCAAGCAGAGTGAGCAAACTGTCTCACCTAGCAAGGGAAAATTTGTCAAGGAATGCATGCTATACTCCTTTGGTATTCCTTTAGTAAATTCGTTTTAATTTACATTTTTCATGCTTCTTCACAACAGTTTGGATTTAAGAAATGGAAGAGTCACGTCACGGCTCGGCCTTGGGAAGACCGGTCAGAAATTGTCAAAGAACTCTACTCAGACCTGACTATCATTAAAAGTCCAACAGGTAAACTCCAGGGCATCTTCTTCTGCTATTCTAGGATTAGATCATTCTGAAGGGGAATAGGACTTTTGGCCTCCGCTAGTTGGATGAAGCTCTTTCCTCTGCAGCAACTGATCGGCCGCTGCCTTCACTCCCTCGCCCAAAGGCCCCTAGCGCTTGGCCCCAGCCCTTTGGTCACAAAAATCCAAATTCAGCCAAAGCCTTTTGGCCACATGGGACACTTCGCCACCATCCAATCAGAACGGTTGTTACAAAATGCTACTTTTGGAAGGAAAGAATGGGACAGTTTGCTCTTTCATACACAAACACACACATTGAATGAAAGAGATGGAAGGGACCTCGGTGTCCATCTAGTCTGACCACCTTCTCATTAAGGAGACTTACAGAATGATAGAGAGGGAAGGTACCTTGGTGGCCATCTAGTCTGACCCCCTTCTCATTCAGGAGACTTACAGAATGATAGAGAGGGAAGGGACCTTGGAGGTCCTCAAGTCTAGCCCAACTCCCTGCTGGATCTCTGAATCAAGGATTGACTTAGCTCTCCAGTGAACAAGACTGTCTTTAAGATTTCCAACAGGTGGTGTCCAGAGTTGACTTGTGGTCCTGTCTTCTCCAGGCTCTATGCTGACCTGCGGCAACTTCTTCTACCTGCTCTTCTTTGGATGGTGGCTCTCCTTACTCTACGTCTTGATCTCCCTCCTGATGTTCCTCACCGTGCTGGGAGCTCCATACGGTGAGGATGTTGATGCCAAATATCCTTGGAGAATGGGAGGAATCAGAGCGTTGAGTAGGAGGAGGAACATGGCGCCATACTGTTGTGGCCCATCCGCGTCCCGCTCAGCTGATCACGGATTCCGAGGATCGAGAAACGGGTGGGGGTTGGCATCCTAGGCCAGTGGACTTGTCACCTGAGTCTGATAGCGAGGAGGTCGGAGAGGATGTGGGGTCAGAGGCTCAAAGCCAACCAGGGCCTGTTACACCACCAGAGGTGCCCATGAGGGACTCGGGAGAAGAGGAAGAAACTCTTCTTGATGCCAGAGTACGCAGGAGTGTCAGCAGACAGGAGTGGCTGAACAGGAGGAGGTCTCTGTGTGAATAGATCTATAGAAAACTTGGCTACGCCTTTTGGGTCTTTAAGGGTGAGACTTGTGACGAGCCAGTGCGTAGGTCAATGTTTGAATGCAAGAGATGGCTGATTGGATTGTGATTGTAGACATTTTCTGTGAATTACAAATTAAGAAAACTGAAATCTGTCTCTCGGAGCTTCCTGCCAACTGAGTGTGAGTCATGTTAATTAGAGAATGGTGATCAAGGAGAAACTATTTGAGAGTTTGATTTACTATTTAAGATTCTAATGAGCAGCTGAGGCGAATAGACTTATTTCTAGCTTTGCTGATGTATTTTAACTATTTACACTTCCTTGCTACTAAACTATTAGAATTACCTGCTTAAATCCTGTCCAATCTGTGTGTGTGTGGACCTATTTCTTGGGGGGGGTGGCTCATCGCTGATACAGAACACATACATGTTCATGTGTGTGCAACACAAGCAATTCTCCATCTAAGGAGAAATATACTGCTCAAAAAAATAACGGGAACACTCAAATTACACATCCTAGATCTGAAGGAATGAAATATTCTTTTATTTTATTTATTTATTCATTTGTCCAATACACAATACATATGGAAGAGAATAGACATGAAGTATTTATTTATTTATTCATTCATTCATTCATTCATTCATTCATTCATTCATTCATTCATTCATTCATTTATTTATTGGATTTGTATGCCCCCCTCTCCGTGGACTCGTAATATATATAAAGATAATATGTAAAAATAGAGGAGAAGATATATGAAAGGAAGAAAATATATATGATATATGAGATAAAGGAAAGACAATTCTCATTGAATAATTTGTTCTGTACAAAGTTGAATGTGCACAACAGCCTGTGAAATTGATTGTCCGTCAGTGTTGCTTCCTAAGTGGACAGTTTGATTTCACAGACGTTTGATTTACTTGGAGTTATATTGTGTTGTTTAAGGGTTCCCTTAATTTTTTTTTGAGCAGTGTGTATACCTTCCATCATCTTTTTCCTCAATTCTCTTCCCGATTTTAGGAAAACTTTGCTGGAAGCTTGCTGGATATTTTCTCTGGCCGTTCGGGAAAGTAATTCAGAAGGTGAGGACGAAGGTTTGGAGGTCCACCTCGAAGGGGAGGCGTTTGGGGCTGATGGAAGGATATTTTTTCACCCCGGTGGGTGGCTTTCCCAAGATCCTAGAGTTTCCACTTCCTCCCAGCTGATTCCAGGATTCTGGGAAGGCTGAAGTCAAGTATCTCCCAAGTTGCATTTCTGTTCTGGATGATCGCGCCTGCAGGCTGTCAGCATTCCAAATAATGTCCAAGAAATAAATCAGAGTCCAGGCCTTGGCCTTCTTCCAAGTTCCAATTCATTATTAATAATATAATAATAATAACAGAGTTGGAAGGGACCTTGGAGGTCTTCTAGTCCAACCCCCTTCTTAGGCAGCAAACCCTACACAACTTTAGACAAATGGTTATCCAACATCTTCTTTAAAACTTCTTTAAAACTTGCCTTCACAAGTTCTGGAGGCAAGTAGTTCCACTGATTAATTCAAGAAATTTCTCCTTAGTTCTAAGTTGCTTCTCTTCTTATATAGTTTCCACCCATTGCTCCTTGTTCTACCCTCAGGTGCTTTGGAGAATAGGTTGACTCCCTGCCATGTTGGTTACGATCTATAGTCACCCCGACGCTAATTTTTCCCAGGTCAAGGTTCATCCCTTGTCCCCACACCCTCAAGTTCACCACGTGGACCATTCCCAATTCTCTCAACGTCCACGATCCTCCCCTGTACTTCCGGCTGGTGCCGAACAAAGGATGACCTTGAACCTCTTGAAGGAATTTTGTAGTGGCTGGTATCTTTCCCTCTCGTGCAACCACCCAACCCCATTTCCCACAGCCCTTTTCTACTTGTGGCAGGCCAAAGTCTCTAACTCAAAACGATGGTTTCGTTCGGCCTGACACAGGGGGCAGGAACTTGTTCTAAACCACAGTTCTTCACCAGATCAGCCCCTTGCTCCAGATTGGATAGCCCGCATTTCGGAGGGAGGAATCTCATCGCTTCTTCTCGCCCTCTTGCAGATGAAAGGCTGCAGTCCAGATTGCCAGATGAAGTTCAGCAAGAACCACGTCGTCGCTGAGATCAAGGGGCTGAAGGACACCACGCCATTGCTCCCACGACACAATTCGTGCAAGACGGGTGGCCGTGGTTACTGGGTAAGGGGTCTTTGGGTCCTGGCTGCCTCCACCTTTGTTTGGCCAGGAAAGAAGCAATTTACAATATTTTTCAGAAGATAAGACGCACCTTAGTTTTGGGGGAGGAAAATAGGGAAAAATATCTGCTGACCAGGTATTCATCTGGCTAGCATCCATAGTCTGGTCAGCTTCAGCACATTATTTTATCCCCTGGTTAAGGGCTTTAAAAAAAATTATTCAGGGAGAGTAACAATGGAAGAGTTTGCAAGCCAGTTAGAGCTGGGAACATCGTTAGCACCTGGAAAGAAACATTCAGAGCAAGTAGAGCAATGGAAAAAACCCTGCAAAGACTTAGGGCTTGGAAAACATTTTTCACAGAGTAACAATGAAAGAGCTTGCAAGCTGGTAAGAGCTGGGAACATTGTTAGCACCTGGTTAGGGCTGGAATGAAACATTTGGAGCAACTAAACCAATTACAAAAAACCTACAAAGACAGGGTATACTTATATTTAATATATTTATTTATATTTATATTTATGACAGTTGATTTTATACAGTGCTGCTCAATTGACTCATTGCCCATGTCACAGGCAACTATATAAAATCAACTGTCTTCAATGGGGATTTTAACGACTTTAGTAGAGGATTAACGAAAGCATAATTAATTTTAGTAGTTTTTAATAAATTTTAAATGTTCCGGAGATCCCAATGGCTGTTGCCTCTTCATTTATAATACACCTGGAACTTGCATTTTTAGGACAAATATTTACATTTACATTTACATTTACATTTACATTTACATTTACATTTACATTTACATTTACATTTACATTTACATTATATTATTTATATTTATGCTTATGCTTATACTTATATTTATATTAATATTATTTATATTTATATTATTTATATTTATATTTAATCTATATTTATATTTAATCTATATTTATATTTATTTTGTTGTTTGCAAGTCGTCCAGAAGCGTGTTCCTCCAAATGGGGGAAATACTCCACCTCGTCAGCCATAACTCTTACTCTTTCCCCCCCCCCCCAATGTAGCGACGGAGTAGCAGCTACGTCTGGCTCCTGGCCGGCTTCCCTGTGTTGGTCCTCGCACACACTCTGCTCTGCGTCATCTGTTGGCTCCTGGTTTTCTTCATCCCGACAGCCAAAATGAGCCTGCGCACCATCACCACCATTCTTCTCCTGCCCCCCGAGTGCGTCCACATTCAGCGGCTACGGAAGGTGAGAAAGCGGATTGGGACTTTCCAGGCGGGTCCTTTAATTACGACGGCTTATTGAGCGACCGTCGGAAGTTACGCCGGCGCTTAAAATAAAAAGGACTTTCCACCATTTGGGTTTTTTTCACGCTTATGACTAACGCGGCCTCCTCCCCACGGGTCACGGGATCGAAATTCTACACCAGTGATGGCGAAACTTTTTTGGTTCACGTGCGAAAAGGGGGGATGTGGGTGTGCTAGCAGGCGTGCGTGTGCCCACATCCCTTCCCCCCATACACATGTGCAACTCCCCCCCCCCCACATGGTGGCCCCTGCCTGGTAGGTGAAAAAGATGCTTTTTAGATTAAAATTAGTTCTTGAAGTTATATTTCAGCTTTTTTATATGACATTTTTATTGTTATAAGCTTTTTTTCATTACTCTTTTTTAGACAAATTATTGATGAATTGAAATATGATTTAGAATATTTTATTAATTTTTTTATATGAGAAATTTTATAATGGTTTATAACACTGCTAGGTATTGATGGGAAATGTGTTGTCATGTATGTTTTTAAGTTGGAGAAAAAAACTTATACTAAAAAAACCCAACAACAGTGGCGATAAATGTCATAAAATGGGGCAAAACTCACTTAATAACAATCTCACTTTGGGGCTCAGTGGTGGCCGTAAGTCGAGGACTACCTGCAATAGACCCAAACATGAGCAACGGCATTGTGGCCTCCCATAATCCCTTGCATTGGGGTGGAGTTTGGGCAACTGACCAGAGCTCAGTGTTTTTTACGGCCCGTCTGCCGTTCCCTGTCGCCAATGAGGAGTTTTGTGTGTCAGATATATTCTCATTATGTCCCAAGAGAGAAATATCTCGCTCTACCCTAGGATCGAACTCATGGCTCCCTCATTGTGAGGCCAGAGCGCCACTTCTAGGCCATCTTGTAGAACCCCAAAATGACCCTAATCTGTTTTATTCTCCTCTTGTCTTGCTTCTCTGCTCCAGACGGAAGTCCCTTAGACGCGGAAGTTGGTTCTCTGCTGTTACCGGGCGGTTAGCGCGTATTATTACAAATACGCCGTTGACGGATCAATGTCTTTGCTGTCAGTATCCTTTGAGATGGTGGGGAGGGGAGGTGTGGGCATCTCCCGCGACATCAACCTCAACTTCCGGGGTCTTCCGAGGCCTACTAACCAGTAGGCCTCAGAAGGCCCGAACGGTAGGCCTGTCACTCTCTATGACCGATCTCCATAAGGTCAGCTACCGGCAGGGGTAGCTCGTTGCCTGTCAGTAGTTGGAGAGACGGTCGCAAATGAGAACGCGAGGCTCCACCCAACCGGCCCGGACACAACCATTTTGGCTTTGCGAAGGGTGAAAGAACCCAAAATGGCGGGCGTCTGGGCAGGTGGGTGGAGCTTCGCGCTCCCTTCGCGACCAGCTTTCCGAAGACCAATAGGCGCGAGCAACTGGGAGCATCTCATTCCTGGTAAAAAGGCGAAGGAGGGTTCCATCAATTCAGGTTTGCAAAACACCTGAGGACTATGGTGGTGGTGGTGGTGGTGGTGGAGGAGAGGAAGAGGAGGAGGAGGAGGAGGGGGAACAGGAGGGAGGAGAAGGAGGAGGAGGGGGAAGAGGAAGAGGAACAGGAGGAGGAGGAACAGGAGGAGGAGGGGGAACAGGAGAAGGAGGAGGAGGAGGAAGAGGAGGAGAAGGAAGAGGAGAGAGGAGGAGGAAGAGGAGGGAGGAGGAGGAAGAGGAGGAGGAGGGGGAACAGGAGAAGGAGGAGGAGGAGGAAGAGGAGGAGGAGGAAGAGGAGAGAGGAGGAGGAAGAGGAGAGAGGAGGAGGAAGAGGAGGAGAAGGAAGAGGAGAGAGGAGGAGGAAGAGGAGGAGAAGGAAGAGGAGAGAGGAGGAGGAAGAGGAGGGAGGAGGAGGAACAGGAGGAGGAGGGGGAACAGGAGAAGGAGAAGGAGGAGGAGGAGGAAGAGGAGGGAGGAGGAAACAAGAGAAGGAGGAGGAGGGGGAACAGGAGAAGGAGGGAGGAGGAAGAACAGGAGGGAGGAGGAGGAAGAGGAGGGAGGAGGAGGAAGAGGAGGGGGAACAGGAGAAGGAGGAAGAGGAGGGAGGAGGAGGAGGAGGGGGGGGAAGAGGAAGAGGAGGAGGAAGAGGAAGGAGGAGATGGAGGAGGAGAGGGAAGAAGAGGAGGAGGAGGAACAGGAGGAGGAGGAGGAAGAAGAGGAAGAGGAGGGGGAGGAAGAGGAGGGGGAGGAAGAGGAGGAGGGGGAGGAAGAGGAGGAGGGGGAGGAAGAGGAGGAGGAGGACAATGACTATGGTGTCCATGGTGTTCTCTGAGCTTAGTGGATTCTTGCCGACGTTTCATGACCCAACTAGGCAGCATGATCAGTTGCTGGGAGAGGGGGTGGCGGTTTGCTGACCCCCCTGTTCCAGGTGCCTTTTCCTGACCCACGAAACCTTCAGATCTCCTCCCATTCGTCATGGTGACCCTGATTTTGGGCTACGGCGATAAACACAACTACTACACCAGCTCTGTCACGAAGTTCACCCTGGCCTTGCTCTCCATCATGCCCCTCTCCTACTACATCGGCATGGCCATTGCCAGGTGAGCCTCTTGCGACCCTCGGGTCACAAGAAATACAAGTGTGGTCCTCTTCCTGATCTCTCTTCTAAGTGTGTGTGTGTGTGCGCGCGCGTTCCAGGTATAGTTACAGATAAAGAAGCAGTAGCCATCATGATCTCCAGAATGTTTAAAAAATTATTTAAAATGACTAAAAACTACTAAGCTTTCGTCAGTCCCTACTGACTTCGTCAGAGTGTAAAGTCCCCATTGAAGCTTTTGTGTAATGTCCCTCAGTGCCCCCCGCCCCCAGCAGAGAAAGAGGCAATACACAAGGGGGAAAGGGGCAAGAGAAATCCCATTGTCATCTGTCAGCATGGCTAAGGCAGAGAACAACAATGTGAATTATATGTGAATTATTACGCACGCAGGGACTAAATTGAGCACCATCACATAAAAGCCAGCATCTCTTCAGTGGGGATTTTATGCTCCGATGAAGTCAGTAGGGACCGACGGAAGCTTAGAGTTTAGCAGGTTTAACTACATTTTTAAAGGTTCTGGAGATCATGAGGGCTACTGCTTCTTTGTCTGTCTGTCTGTCTGTCTGTCTAACAGATGTCCATGTGTCGCCTCTATATTGGTCGAGGCAGGCAGGGTTCCCTTGAGTCCCATTTGTTGGGGTCAAGGGAAAGGGAGGGTCTTGCCTTCTCTTCTGCTCAAGATCCCCATGGACAATTGGTGGGACACAGAATGCTGGACTCGATGGGCTTTGGCCTGATTCAGCAGGGCTCTTCTTAGGTTCTTATGTACCTACCTACCTACTTACCTACCTATCTACATTTTTTCCTGTTTTTATACAAAATTATTTAGTCATCAGTTCACTTTTACAAAATCATTTTAGTCACGGTAGTAATAATAGTGTAATAATAATGATGATGGTGATGATGATAACTACTACTACTGCTATTATGATATATGATATGATAATGATGAGAAGAATTAACCAGTGGAACAGCTTGCCACCAGACATTGTGGGTGCTCCATCCCTGGAGGTGTTTAAGAAAAGAGTGGCTAGTCACTTGTCTGAAATAGTAGAGGGTTTCCTGCCTGTGTAGGGGTCAGGCTACATTCTAGAAGTCCTCCAGGGTCCCTTCCAACTCTGTTATTCTGCTGTTCTTTTTCTTTCTTTCCTTCCTTCCTTCCTTCTTTCCTTCCTTCTTTCCTTCCTTCTTTCCTTCCTTCCTTCCTTCCTTCCTTCCTTCCTTCCTTCTACACCTTTGGAGGTTTGTCTGAAGTGGTTTAGGGTCTCCTGCCTGAGCAGAGGGCTGGACTAGAAGACCTCCAAGGTCCCTTCCAACTCTTTTTTTTTTTTTTTTTAAATTTTTTATTACAAATATATACACATTTACATACAATATATATTTTATATTAATACAAGGCTAAATCAACGCGTAACAAATACACGAACAAACAAACATGACAAACAAACAAACAAAAATATTCTTTAAAAAAAAGATCTAATTGCTTATTTAAGTACATTAATAACAATAACTATTCACTTAGCATATTTTATAATATTTGTACTTGTATTCCCTTCAGGAGGTAAGTTTTGAATGATTTTTGATTTTAAATTATTTTCTGGTGAAACATGTTGTGTCCTCAGCGTATACCATTTTCTCTTGTAGGTTGTCACTGTTTTTTAAATCATTTAATTCTTTCTTATCCGCCTTCTTTTATTCATATTCAATTTCTTTAATGTCATACAGATCTTTTTTTTTAAAAAGGTTTTTTGTATATATGTCTTTTGTATATATTTTTTTTTCTATGTAATGAAAAGGATATAAAGTATTGTTAATTTGATTTTTTCTTTTGAATTTTATTTCTTTTCTTAAACCAGTTATAAAGATGTATCCAGGTTTTATCGTGTTCGGAATCCTCTTTGTTTTTTAATTTAATTGTTAGTGCGTCAAATTCAGCACAATCTAATATTTTTTTAATTATCAAATCGTCTTCAGGTGGTTCGGGGTTGCTTCCAATTTTGAGCTATCGTTATTCTAATTGCTGTTAATATATGAATTAATAAGTAGTGTTTGTTTTTTTCAATTTTTTGATCTATAATTCCCAGGAGAAAGGCTTCAGGTTTTTTATTTATCTTCATTTGTAAGATCTCTTCTATCCAATTCTGCATTTTGTTCCAGAATTTTTTTATTTTTGAGCAGGTCCACCAAATGTGGTAATATGTCCCCCATTTTTTTGCACCTCCAACATTTTGGGCTTGTTCCTTTATACATTTTGGCTAATGTTGCCGGTGGAAGGTGCCACCTATAATACATTTTGTATATGTTTTCCTTATAAGCTGTAGATTTTGTTAATTTATAGTTCTTGGTCCAAATTGATTCCCACTTATCTAAATTTATGCTATAACCAAAATTTTTGCCCCAACTATGTATACTATTTTTAACGATATGTTCCTCCATTTTATAGTGTAGCATATATTTATATATTTTGGAAATCATTTTTTTTTCTTGGCCTAAAATTATCTTATCTATCTTATCTTCCAACTCTTGTGTTACTCTGTTATTCCCTTCCTTGAGTAGCCTAGGGAGATCCCCTCCAGATGGACTCCTTGACTCCCTCCCTCTCTCTCCTGCAGCATCTCGGCCCAAAGCAACTTCGCGGTGGGGGCCGTGGTCAACGCCACCTTTGGCTCCATCACGGAGCTGACCTTCTACATCACGGCCCTCATCAAGGGGGCACGTGAGAAGAACAAGTGCTATGAGGAGATTGTCAAGTCCGCCCTGACCGGGACCCTCTTGGGCTGCGTCCTCTTCATCCCGGTGGGTCCTGGGCCTCCGGTCCGTTTTGGGCTTTGGGGGAATCCTATGGGACCCCAAGTTCAGCACCAAAAGATCAAAAGTGCTTCTCCTACTCTCCCTCTCTCTCTCCCTCCCTCCTCCTCACCTCTCCCTTCTTCCTTCTTTTCTTCTCTCTCCTTCTCTCCCTCCCTCTTTCCTCCACCTTCCCTCCCTCTCCCTTTTTCCCTCCTTCCCCACCTCTCCTTCTTCCCTGTCTGTCATCCCCTCTCTCCCTCCCTCCCTCTCTTACTCCTTCCTTCTTTCCCTCCCTCCCTCCCTCTCCCTCCCTCCCCACCTCTCCTCTCTGTCCCCCCTCCCCCTCTCCCCCTCTCCTTTTCCCTCTCCCCTGTCTCCTTCCCTCTCCCTCCCTCTCCCCCTCCCTCCATCTCTTTCTCCCTCTCCTTCCCTGTTCCTCTCTCTCCCTCCCTCCCTCTCTCCCACTCCCTCCCTCCTCACCTGTCTCTCCCTAACACACACACCCTTCCCCACTTGCAGGGCCTTTGCATGGTGATTGGCGGCATCCGACATCAAGAACAAAGGTTCAACAGCCGCTCGGCTGGGATCAGCTCCGCTCTCTTGTTTCTGTCGGTGGGAGGTAAGCTGTGCAAGGGGGGTCCACCTGGTCCATCTCCAATCAACCCTAATGCATGGATGGACTGTCGGGCAGGGAGATGGATAGTTTATTATCTATTATTTAGATTTCTATGCCGCCCGTCTCGAAGTGACTCAGAGCCACATACAACATTATAAATGTAACAATATACACTACTCCAAAAATTAAAGGGACCCCTCAAACAACACCTCCTAGATCTGAATGAATGAAATATTCTCATTGAATTCTTTGTTCTGTACAAAGTTGAATATGTCCAACAGCAGGAGAAATTGACTGTCCATCAGTGCTGCTTCCCAAGTGGACAGTTTGATTTCACAGAGGTTTGGTTTACTTGGAGTTATATTGTGTTGTTTTAAGTGTTCCCTTTATTTTTTTGAGCAGTGTATATTAAAAAAAATCTAAATTACTTTTAAAGAATATGCAAATTACTAAAAGTGTTAAAAACCCCATAGACAGTGACACACACTCGTCCAGCCCCCACGCCTCCTCCTCCTTCTCTGATTCAGTTGCGTCCGACAAGCCACAACCACAAGGAACTGGGATCCAGACTATGACATACAAGGGTTTCTCTGTGACTGCGCCAATCAGACTGTGATCTGGATGGAATGGAATGGAATAGAATAGAATAGAACAGAATAGAATTCTTTACTGGCTAAGTGGAAGCAGGGAGATTGTGATCCCGTTGTATAGAGCGCTGGTGAGACCCCATTTGGAATAATACTGTGTCCAGTTCTGGAGACCTCACCTACAAAAAGATATTGACAAAATTGAACGGGTCCAAAGACGGGCTACAAGAATGGTGGAAGGTCTTAAGCATAAAACTTATCAGGAAAGACTTCATGAACTCCATCTGTATAGTCTGGAGGACAGAAGGGAAAGGGGGGACAGGATCGAAACATTTAAATATATTAAAGGGTTAAATAAGGTTCAGGAGGGAAGAGTTTTTAATAGGAAAGTGAACACAAGAACAAGGGGACACAATATGAAGTTAGTTGGGGGAAAGATCAAAGGCAACATGAGAAAATATTATTTCACTGAAAGAGTAGTAGATCCTTGGAACAAACTTCCAGCAGACGTGGTTGGTAAATCCACAGTCACTGAATTTAAACATGCCTGGGATAAACATATATCCATTGTAAGATGAAATACTGTACAGGAAATAGTATAAGGGCAGACTAGATGGACCATGAGGTCTTTTTTCTGCCATCGGTCTTCCGTTTCTATGTTTCTAAGTGTGATTGGACACACAAGGAATTTGTCTTGGTGCATATTCTCTCAGTGTCCATAAAAGAAAATATAGATTTGTCAAGAATCAGGAGGTGCAACACTTAATGATTGTCATAGGGGTGAAATAAGCAATGAAGAAACAATCAATATTAATAAAAATCATACAGTTACAGTAATAGTCCTAAGTGGGAGGAGATGGGAGATAGTTGGTTTTGCCCTCAAAGGTGGCACCTGTATGAACGCTCCTCCCCACCTTCCTTTGCTTACCAGGTGTGTTTGCCCCGACTCTCTTCTCCAAAGTCTACGGGAGGGCTGATCTGTGGGGAATGCCAGAATTTTACCCACGAACTACCCGGGCACTACGTCTGCGAGAGCTGCCACTTTGATTTGGTGAGCAAAATGACCTTCTCGCGGGTTTCAAGACGGCATCTCCGGGCGAATCGTTCCTCTACTCTTTCAGCCACCGAGGAAAAGCCGTCACACTTCCCCACCGCACTGGGCTGGTTCCCAGGTGGGCTGTGGAGGCTTGGATTTGTCACCTGGGCACACCTGGGGAGTCTTAAGGTGGCATCACCTGGGCACTTTAGGAGCATAGGCCTTGCTGGGTTGGGGATTTTTGGGAGGGGATGTCAAAGGAAGTTCGGATGTTTGTTTATTTATTTATTTAATTTATTTATTCATTCATTCATTTGTCCAATACTGTACATAAATACATACGAAGAAAAATAGACATGGAGTAATATATATAAGGGTAAAAGTGAACTTAGAGGAGAGGATATATGAAAGAAAGAAAATATATATGATAAATGAGAGAAAGGAGAGACAATTGGACAGGGGACTAAAGGCACACCAGTGCACTTATGTACACCCCTTACTGGCCTCTTAGGAACCTGGAGAGGTCAATCGTGGAGAGTCTAAGGGAGAAATGTTGGGGGGTTAGGGGTCTTTAGGCATCTCTGACCCTTTTCTTCCGTCTTGGTAGATGGAGAACAACGGGACTCTCTACTACAGCCATATTGAGTGAGTAGCTCTCGCTGAGTAGATTTTGAAAATTATATTAATATTATATTAATTGTATCATATCAAGCACATTGCTCTCCTCATGGCAGACCCCTGGTATACACAGTGTCCTTCATGCTGCCGGTGGCGTATATCGTCGGGCTCATCTTCACCCTGAAGACCCACTCCCACATTTACGACATCCACATCAGCGACTGCCACAGTAAGTTGTACTTGATCGGGACGTATGATGCAGTATGATTGTATTAGTGAGATTTTAATGGGATTTTTTACTATTGTTATTATTGCAATACAATTGTTAATCTTCTGTAAGCCACCCAGAGTCCTTTTGGAGTGGGCAGCATGCAAATTTAAATCAATCAATCAATCCGTATATGGCTCAAGGTGGACCCTCCCCCATCCCAGGAAAAATTTCCAAATAAACGGCACCCCAAAAAGTTTATTTCCACGGCAAGGTGGAAGGAAGGGTTTGCCATCCAGAGGAAAAACCAGACTGAAAATTTCCTGCGCTAGACGGACAGGTCCTCGATTTATAACCGTTGGTTTTTAGGGACCGTTTGAAGTTACAACACCTGAAAAAAAAGCAACTTAGGACCGTTTTTCACACTTAACGAATGGTCACTGATCAAAAATTCAGACTGTCGGGGAAGCTGATGCAATCCTCGAGTTATAACCGGTCTGGTTAGGTGCAAAGGAGCCTGTGCAAAGATTATTATTATTATTATTTATTAGATTTGTATGCCGCCCCCCTCCTCTGAGGACTCTCTTCCGGTTTTCCCCTAGTGCCTGGTCACCATCACAGCGCAGTGGTCCACTGGTCCCGCTGGAGAGCCGTGGTCATTCTTCTAGTGGCCACCCTGGGCATGTCGGCCTGCGCGGATCTAGCCACTGAGCACATCAGCCCCATTCTGAGCAACTCACCAGTGTCTCAGGTAAGGAAGGGCTTCAAGGCAGGATGAGACAGACTCAGGGATGCCAAGTGTATCCATGGTGGTGATTGAAACAGATGTCCAAGTGCCGCTTCTATGTTTGTGGCAGGCAGGCAGGGTTCCCTTGGGTCCCATTTGTTGAGGGTCAAGGGAAAGGGAGGGTCTTGCCTTCTCTTTCTGCTCAAGATCCCCATGGACAATTGGTGGGCCACTGTGGGGCCACAGAATGCTGGACTCCATGAGCTTTGGCCCGATTCAGCATGGCTCTTCTTATGTTCCTCCAGTATTTCATCGGCGTGACTATGCTAGCCATGGTGCCCGAGATTCCGGAGCTGATCAACGGAATCCAGTTTGCTTTGCAGAACAATCTCAGTTTGAGGTAAGTGCGTCAATCCACAAGGTTTGGTTGATAAGGTGGGTTGCAAAGTCTCTCCTTGAAGACTGTTTGGGCTTTGAATGTCTTAGGCCAGGGGTAGGCAAAGTGGGCTCTTCTATGACTTGTGGACTTCGACTCCCAGAATTCCTGGGCCAATCATGCTAGCTCAGGAATTCTGGGAGTTGAAGTCCACATGTCATAGAAGAGCCAACTTTGCATATCTCTGACTTAAGTCGTAGATGGAGAACCTATGGCTCACGGGCCACCTATGGTGGGGCGTGGCTTATTCTGTGGGTGTGACTTGAGGGTCATGTGACTGGGTAGGAGTGGCTTGCCAGCCATGTGACCAGATGGGAGTGGCTTGCCAATCATCATCATCATCATTATTATTATTATTATTATTATTATTATTATTATTATTATTAATTGGATTTATATGCTGCTCCTCTCCGAGGACTCGGGGCAGCTTACAACATATACTGCTCAAAAAAATAAAGGGAACACTGGAATAACACGTCCTAGATCTGAGTGAATGAAATATTCTCCTTGAATACTTTGTTCTGTGCAAAGTTGAATGTGCACAACAGCCTGTGACATTGTCAGTCAGTGTTGCTTCCTAAGTGGACAGTTTGAGTTCACAGAAGTTTGATCTATTTGGAGTTACATTGTGTTGCTTAAGTGTTCGCTTTATTTTCTTCAGCAGTGTATTTTAAGGCATATGCATTGATATATATTGTTAGGACTCTGTCCATAACTGTTGGGTTGGCAATATATTGGGTGCAGGTGTTGCAAACCGCCACAAGGGGAGCTATAGCTTATTTCTCTGAGTCGCCCTCTCTGTTTCTCTTTGTCTAGCTACTCACTGTTAGGTTAGCTCTGCAATCTCTCTGCATTGTAGTCATGTATTACAGCTAAAATGTGCTTAGGCTTGATATTTTTGATGATTATGACAAAGACGACTGCTGAGAAAGATTATGTACTTGGTAATATTTGGATTGTTATTCTGACATTAATGTGTGTGACTTTAGGCTGTTTATCTGAATAGGTTATTTCTCAGAGTAAACTTTAATTCAGGTCAGTGTATCTGTGTGAGGCTGAGTAGTTATTCACAACTAATCTCAATCCAAACTTTTCTGCATGTGCACAACCTTGGTAAACAAGGATTACATTAACACTTAAATGGAAATTGTGGAGAAAAAATAAAAATGTATATAGTGGTCCCTATACTTATGAACTTAATTCGTTCCATGACCAGGTTCTTAAGTAGAAAAGTTTGTAAGAAGAAGCAATTTTTCCCATAGGAATCAATGTAAAAGCAAAGAATGCGTGCGATTGGGGAAACCACAGGGAGGGTGGAGGCCCTGTTTCCTCCCAGGAGATTCCTAGAGAGGCCCCACGGAGGCTTCCTCCCGCATTTTCTGGCCCTGTTTCCTCAGGGGAGATTCCTAGAGAAGTCCAACGGAGACTTTCCCCCACTTTTTCTGGCCCTGTTTCCTCCCAGGAGAGTCCTCGAGAGGCCCCATGGAGGCTTCTCCCCGCCTTTTCCGGCCTTGTTTCCTCCTGGGAGATTCCTAGAGAAGTCCAATGGAGACTTTTCCCCGCCTTTTCCAGCCCTGTTTCCTCCCAGGAGAGTCCTAGAGAGGCCCCATGGAGGCTTCTCCCCGCCTTTTCCAGCCCTGTTCTTGAGAAGAGGCAAAAAAATCTTGAACACTCGGTTCTTATCCAGAAATGTTTGTAACTAGAGGCATTCGTAGTTGGAGGTACCACTGTATGTTGCCTTACTCACATCGCCTTCTGTGTCCTCTTTTTGAAGCATTGAGATCGGGAACTGCATCGCGGTCCAGGTCTGCATGCTGCAGATCCCCATCCTGGTGCTCTTCACGGTCTTCTACGTGAGTAACGGAGGGAGAATCTGTCTCTCGGGGAGGGGGGGGGTCTTTCCTCTCTTCCAGGTCCTGGAAGTGGGTCCCATCCTTCCTTCTCAGTCTGGGTCTTCCCTGGAATAGGAGGGATTCTGGATTTCCAGGAGGGAGGGGCTGCATTCCAGGGGAGCAAGAGGCAACTGGTGTGTGAGAAAGAGGGGGAGGACAGCTCCTCCTCAATAGTTCCCAGAATATATATGCTTTAATAGGAATATTTGCATACTTTTGCTTGGCAGTGTCGTTTAGAACCTTGGTCCTCCCTTCTCCTTCCCTCTCCTCCCTCCTTCTCTCCCTCCCTTTCTTTTTCCATCCTTTTCCTTTCTTCCCCCCTCCCTTTCTCCTTCCTTCCTTGCATCTATCGATCTTTTCCCTTCCTTCCTTCCTTATTTATATATATATATCCTGATAAATGAAAAAAGAAGGGAGCCTAGTATAGATCTATTTCAAGCTTGTTATGCTCTCGTCAGCTAGACACACCCTTACTGGGATTTGAACCTGTAGCCTACCGCTTGCAAGACAGAATGTTAACCTCTGAGCTACAGGTTCGCCTCCGAAATATTTGGGAATACCAGAGTGATTTCGACAGAAAATCAACCGTATGGCTCTTCCCTGGTCTTTGCATGCAGTAGGCCACAGGTTCAAATCCCAGTAAGGGTATGTCTAACTGATGAGAGCATAACAAGCTCGAAATAGATCTATGCTAGGCTGCCTTCCTTTTCACTTATCAGCAAAAATATGTAACCATGTAAATTATAGTTGTGGACTATAAAAAAAATTATCTGCATTGGATATGGCCCCTGCATGGGGCCGAGAGGCGAAAGGAAAACAAAGTTGCTTCCTCTCATGTTTTCTTAGTTTATCTTATTAAAGTTTTGAAAGTTTCATCAAAAAATATTGTAAATATTTGGCTTTCAGTTGTCAGTCCTTGTGGCTGCCGGGAGATTGACTTGTTCCTTTCTTTTCGGGCAGCCCACCGACTTTATCCTGGTCTTCAGTGACCTCCACGTCTACGCCAGCATGTTCAGCGTGGTCCTCATGAATTACATCTTCATGGACGGCAAGTGTGACTACTTCCAAGGTGAGGACGTTTGACAGACGTCGATGGCGAGAGAAGAGAATACGGGCAGCTCAGGGTTGAGATGTGGGGCTGAGCTTGGTGGTCTCGGAGCTGGGTGGTTTTCTTGCAGACGTTTCATGACCCAACTAGGCGACAACATCAGAACTAGAAGGGGGGAGTGGGATAGCAGAGAGGAGGAGGAGAAAGAAGAGGATTCTAGTCAGTAAAAGGAGAATCCAGATTGTTGGGGACAAGAGGCTGACTCTATAAACCACTGGAAAGCAGTATATGGGTGCTATCGCTAATTGGGAAGGAAAGAAAGAAAGAAGGGAAGTGGAGGGAGGGAGGGAAGGAAGAAAAAGAAGGGAGGGAGGGGGGAAGGGAAGGAAGAAAAGGAAAGGAAAGGAGGAAGGAAAAGAAAGAAGGAGGGAAGGAGAAGGAGGGAGGGAAGGGAAGGAAGGAAAGGAAGGAAAGATGGAAGGAAGGAGAGAAAGGGAGGAAGGAGAGGGAGGGAGGGAAGGAAGGAGAGGGAGGGAAGGAAAGGGAGGAGGGAAGGAAGGAAGGACAGAAGAAAAGGAAGGAAAAGAAGGAAGGGAAGGGAAGAAGGAAAGAAGGAAGGAAGGAAGGAAGGAGAGGGAGAGAAGGAAGAAAAGAAAGGAAGGAAGGAAGAGCAGGAAGAAATGAAAGGAAGGAAGGGAAGAGAGGGAGGAAGGAAGGAAAGAGACAATTAATGGGAGATTTATGACTCTTTTCTGGCCAGTGTCATGCAGCCAAGATCACATTCCTTTGATTTAACTCTTTTATTTCAGAACTTTGTTTGAGAGAGAAACTTTGCTTTTGAGTCAGGCCTTGAGTGGCTCATGTTTTCTAGTAATCGATCAGGCCAGACAGAAGTCCGGGGCTACAGAGGGACAACTTGTCTCCTGTTAACTGTTGTGGTTAGCTTGCAGCCAGGTCCTCTGGTGACGGACTTTGAGCCTGATGAACTGGGGCCATTTGGGCATGGTAGCCCTGTGTGGCTGTCGGAGGAGTCGGACAGTGAGCCGGAGGAGGAGGGAGATACTGGGTGTGAGGAGCCTGCAGAGGCTATAGAACCCCCAATTGGCGCTTTGGCAGGGTCTGAGTAGGAGGAAGAAGAGATAAGGGACCCGGTCCTGAATGTGCGGGTAAGAAGGATGCAGGGGAGGCAGGAGCAGCTACGGAGGCTCGGAAGGAGGAAGTGAGCACAGCTGTGCATAGTCTGCACTCCCAGAGAATATATAAAAGGGAGGATTTGGAAGGTGTGTTTGAGTTTTAATTTGGAGCTAATTACTGGACACCTCCAAGCAGAGCCCCTTCTATGCATCCTACATTTTTCTCCTTCTACCCTGGCCACATTGAGACACAATGGAGAACTTTTTAACAAACCTGTTGGGTTTGATGGCTGCGGAGCCTCAGATAGAAAGCCCCTACAGAGAGTGGCGAGGACAGTGGAGATTATACTTCCCGTTAATCAAAATGCTGCTTGTAAGTGCTACGTGCTTAGAGCTCGAAGCATTTATTAGAGACCCCGCACACCCATTTTACGATCTGTTCTTGTTGCTCCCCTCCTTTTTCTTGACTTTTATCTTATCAACTTGGCCTCATGCCTGGACTTTGGCAGTTTAAAGACATTCTTCGGTTTTCCTTTGTGCAGTTTAACAAACGTCCTCACAAATAGACTCTTGTTCATTTTGAAACCTTTGTTTTGAATTTTAATTTGGGGCCAATTACTGGCCAGCTGCCGTGCGAGACAGATTATTATTATTATTATTATTATTATTATTATTATTATTATTATTATTAATTAGATTTGTATCTCTCCATTTTGTTTTTTCTCTCTCCCACCCAGGTACCGTGCTGGTGATGGTTTATTTTATCCTCATGGCTGTGTATTATTTTGCTCCGTCCCCTGCTGGCTGCTAAGGCGACAGTCCGGTCTGCTTGGGCTTCCGTATTCCTGCCTCTCGGCCTGTCAGTCGCTTCCCGCAAGTTCTTCTATCTGAGCCATGACCGTCTCGTAGGGAGGAGCTCAGGACAAAACTACCTTTAGAAGATTTATCTCCAGGGGAGCCCACGGACCCTTCCAGCTCACACGGGTTTTTCGGGGTCTTTCCTGCATTCAAAAGCCCACCCAGGTCGGGAAAGGAGCTGCAGAAGATGTTGACCAATTCTTGGTGACCAATGAAGAGTTTGGGTGTGCAGAAAAGCAGCGATGCCGTTGACCACTACTAAGGACAAGAATGGCTGGTGATTTTGAGCGCAGATTTGGGGGACGGGGTCCGTTTCCTCGAAGCTGCCTCTCAAGCGTTTTGTCGTACAGACATACACACACACACACACACCAAAATCAAGCCGTACCTTATCTCGAGACAGAGCACAAAATAAAAGAAGCTGATTTTTGAATGCGTCCTTCGGCGTGTGTCAGTGACGGTCTCTTTCGTTTCATAGCCGTTGCGGGGTTTTCAATCTTGGGTGCTTGATGCCAAGTGGATGTCAACTCCCTGAATTTCTGGCTGAGGAATTCTGGGAGTTGAAGTCCACCAGTGGCTGGCTGAGGAGGTCTGAGGAAGGCCAACCGAGGTGCAGCTGAGGAATTCTGGGAGTTGAAGTCCACCAGTGGCTGGCTGAAGAATTCTGAGGAAGGCCAACTGAGGTCTGGCTGAGGAATTCTGGGAGGTGAAGCCGCTCAGAGAGGGCTGTGAAGCAGTATATAAGTCCAATCTCTAGTGCTAAGTCCTATTTATGAAGTCAAAGTTTCAGGTGGGAGCTGCAGGTTTTGGCAAACCCTTGAATGACACAAGAGCTTCCTCTTCCCATCTTCTGTCTTTCTTTGTGTCAGAAACACCTCCAAACGACATCTAGACCTACCACGTTCAAACCCAGCATATCAAATGAGCATAAAACAGATCACAGACATAGCAGCACGAGTTAAAAAGTACAGTGGGACCTCTACCTAAGAAGGCCTCTACTTATGAACTTTTCTAGACAAGAACCGGGTGTTCAAGATTATTTGCCTCTTCTCAAGAACCATTTTCCACTTACAAACCCGAGCGTCTGAAACTGTAACCAGAAAAGACAGGGAGAAGCCTCCGTGGGGCCTCTCTAGGAATCTCCTGGGAGGAAACAGGGCCAGAAAAGGCAGTGAGAAGCCCCCGTGAGGCCTCTCTAGGAATCTCCTGGGAGGAAACAGGGCCGGAAAAGGCAGGGAGAAGCCTCCATGGGGCCTTTATAGGAATCTCCTGGGAGGAAACAGGGCCAGAAAAGGCAGGAATCCACCGTGGGGCCTCGATACGGAGAGGAGGAAACAGGGCCTCCTGGGAGGAAACAGGGCCAGAAAAGGCAGGGAGAAGCCCCCGTGAGGCCTCTCTAGGAATCTCCTGGGAGGAAACAGGGCCAGAAAAGGCGGGGAGAAGCCTCCGTGGGGCCTTTATAGGAATCTCCTGGGAGGAAACAGGGCCAGAAAAGGCGGGGAGAAGCCTCCGTGGGGCCTTTATAGGAATCTCCTGGGAGGAAACAGGGCCAGAAAAGGCGGGGAGAAGCCTCCGTGGGGCCTTTATAGGAATCTCCTGGGAGGAAACAGGGCCAGAAAAGGCGGGGAGAAGCCTCCGTGGGGCCTTTATAGGAATCTCCTGGGAGGAAACAGGGCCAGAAAAGGCGGGGAGAAGCCTCCGTGGGGCCTTTATAGGAATCTCCTGGGAGGAAACAGGGCCAGAAAAGGCGGGGAGAAGCCTCCGTGGGGCCTTTATAGGAATCTCCTGGGAGGAAACAGGGCCAGAAAAGGCAGGAAGCCACCGTGGGGCCTCTAGGAATCTCCTGGGAGGAAGCAGGGCCGGAAAAGGTGGGGCGAAGCCTATGTGGGGCCTGTCTAGGAATCTCCCAGGAGGAAACAGGGCCGGAAAAGGCAGGGAGAAGCCTCTGTGCGGCCTTTCTAGGAATCTCCCTGTAGGAAACAGGGCTGGAAAAGGTGGGGAGAAGCCTCTGTGGGGACCTCTAGGAATCTCCTGGGGGGAAACAGGGCCTCCACC
The DNA here is from genome assembly GCF_031021105.1 of Erythrolamprus reginae. Taxonomy (NCBI): domain Eukaryota; kingdom Metazoa; phylum Chordata; class Lepidosauria; order Squamata; family Dipsadidae; genus Erythrolamprus; species Erythrolamprus reginae. Next base: position 96,319,297 of record NC_091955.1, read on the forward strand.
CTCCCTGTGGTTTCCCCAATCGCACACATTATTTGCTTTTACATTGATGGGAAAAATTGCTTCTTCTTACAAAGTCCTACTTAAGAACCTGGTCACGGAACAAATTAAGTTCATAAGTAGAGGTACCACTGTATATTGAGACACTTGGCAACTGACTCACATTTATGATGACCATTACTGTGTCATGTGAACCCCCTTTGCAATCTTCTCACAAGCAAAGTCAAAGGGGAAGAAGCCAAATTTACTCAACAACCCGAGTTAGTAGCTTCTCAGCTGCAATGATTTGCTTAAGGACCGTGGCAAGAAATGTCTTAGAGTAAAACCCGTTTAACAAATGTCTCACTTAACAACAGACATTTGGGGCTGAACTGTGCCGTCACGGGCTCTCTGTATTCTGCTGGATTAAAAATTTTAAAAATTGATGCACAGAATATTTCCATAGTAATTATGTTAACAGTTAAATATGTTAAAACATTTTCCATGAAAAAACTATATTTTAGCAAATAAAAACAAACCATAAGGAGAAGAGGGACATGGTTTGACATTTTTGCAAATATCTTCAATATCTAGCCAATCATTTTGATTTCACAGGTTCCTGAGAAAGCCTTAGGAGCCTCCCAGGAGTCCTTGGAAGATCCATTAGATATGCTGTTTCCTCCTTACCTGGACTTTCCCTAAAGGAAGTAGAAAATATTGGCTATCTTGCTGGACATCTTAAAAGGCCATGGTGCAGGTCAGACATTGATAAGACCTGCCACCAAATTAATCTAAAAATAGAGGGTGGAATCTTAGTGTATCTCACCTCGAAAGAAATGCTATGAGGATTTTGAAGGGAAACTAAGCAATATTTCTTTTACATGAGTCAAAACTCTTATCATATCAACATCTGCAGGCCAGTATGATTCAAATGAAGGACACATTCATTTGCCCAAATAGTTGCTCGACATAAAATTCACCATATGTGGTTCCAAAACCAGGACAACAACAGAAGTGGGGTGCTAATTTGCTAGCTCTATTTTAGGGATGGAGTCATCCTCAAATAAACAACACAGAGACAAACAAACAAACCTTGTCCAAGTCATGGAGCTCTGATTTTGTATGTTACGTAGCTTCCTCCTCCTCCTCCTCCCATCTACTCATTCATAGATGGTGAGAGGTGAAAACTGGGTCCCCAGACAAAATCCTTCTCATGCCAAGAGCAGAGGGTTCTTGCCCCAACCTAAGTGTCCGTTCTGAACTACTGACCTAAATACCGGTTGTCAGGCTCGGTTCTTTCCCAAATTTTCAGCCACCAATCATGAGTCACTCAGAATCTCCATCCTGTTTATACTTAGGTTGGTGTGAAGTCCAAATTCCTTTGGCCTGCTATATGTCAATCTTGGCCCGTTCTCATAGCTTAAAGCAAACGAGAGTCAACAACCTGGATGAATTGGGCCAAGGAAACAACTCTTGCCATATCAGCCGTGAGTGATTCACTCCTTACAGTTCATCAAGTTGCTCAACTGTAGCCAAGACAATGTTTCAGATGGCCAAGCGCATCGTTTGAAGGCGTGTCTCCCTCGATCTATTTTTGAATGTATTTATGGAGCCTTCACCTTCTTCTAAGGCAGAAGTAGGCAAACTTGGCTCTTCTTTGACTTGTGGACTTCAACTCCCAGAATTCCTGAGCCAATCATGCTAGCTCAGGAATTCTGGGAGTTGAAGTCCACCGGTTCTAAGGCAATGTGACCATGCATTTCCCTACTGCAAATTGGGCATTTTGGGAACAAAATGCCCACTGCCTCATGCACCCCAGTGGCCGGCTAGGTCCCACAGAGTCGGATTTCTCCAGGTCCTGTCGGACATATGTCGGCTGGCAGGGCCTAGGGGAAGAGCCTTCTCTGTGGTGGCTCCAGCCCTCTGGAACAAACTCCCTCTGGAGAGACGTATCGCCCCCTCCCTCCTGGTCTTTCATAAAGCTCTGAAAACCTACCTCTGCTGGGGGCATGGGGCCCCTGAGTGATGAGATTGTCTCCAGCCGATGTTATGAATGATTGAACTGGATGAATGTGGATGAGTGAACATGGGGGTTTTCTAGATTTTTTAAGTAATTTTGTATAATTCTTTTTAAAAACAATTTTACATATATTGTTTACATATATATATATATATATATACTGTATATATATATATATATATATATATATATAAACAATAAATATATATATATATATATATATATATATGTCACACATATATATATATTTGTTTTCGTAAATTTTCACGGGTGTATATATATATATATATACATATATATATATATATAAACAATAAACAATATATACAGTATATATATATATATATATATATATATATATATATATATGTCACACAAATATATATATTTGTTTTCGTAAATTTTCACGGGTATATGTATGTAGATTGTTCTGAGTTCGGGTTTTGCCCTGTGTAATATTTTGCATGTCTATGCGACGTTTCGGTGAAATCACATTCACCATCATCAGGCTGAAGTTCCAAGCTTCAGCCTGATGATGGTGAATGTGATTTCACCGAAACGTCGCATAGACATGCAAAATATTACACAGGGCAAAACCCGAACTCAGAACAATCTACATATATATATATATATATATATATATATATATAGATAGATAGATAGATAGATAGATAGATAGATAGATATAGATAGATATAGATAGATATATATAGATAGATATATAAACAATAAACAATATATATGTGTGTGTGTGTGTGTTTTCGTAGATTTTCACCGGTATATGTATGTAGATTGTTCTGAGTTCGGCTTTTACTCTGTGTAATATTTTGAGTGTCTATGCGACCATCATCAGGCTGAAGTTGTTAGCTTCGTGCTGCTTGGAAAAAATATATAAATTTTAAATTAATTTTTATAATAATGGTAACATGGTAATTCACACAACATATAACATCGTGCTCAGTGCTCAAATTGCCCACCATCAAACAACGTTCATACCCCTCCACCAAAATTGGGGCATATTTTCAATATACCAAAGGACACCGAATATTCAAGCCAGAAAATGAAAATATTTTATATAAATTTTGTTATATAGATATTGATAACTGTCATAATAATAATAATAATAATAATAATAATAATAATAATATATTAGATTTGTATACTGTCTCTCTCTGAAGACTCTGAGAGAATGGTTTATTTTTCCTCCTCTTAAAATATAAGTTTACATATTATTCTGAATTTTTTGTTGTGGTGGTTTTTGTATTTTTGTATTGTATTGTCTTTTTTGATATAGGTATTTTTTTAAAAGAAACTTAATAAAAACTATTTTTTAAAAAAACATTTCACATTTTTTATTTCTGATTTCTGATTTTTTAAAAAAAAGGTGAGATGTAAAAGAAACCACAGCTCTCAGAAGAAAGAAAACACAACTTTAATGTTGAAAATTTTAATATCACAACAGGTATCTCTTGGCAAAGAGATGATATATGAAAGGATATTAAGGAACTACAGGAATTAAAAATAGGCAATATCTTGTCTACCATCAGCATCACAGCTACTTAACAATAGTGTAAGTAAAATTCAGCTGCATTTCAAAAAGTACATGTCAAGCAGAATATTACCAAGCTTCAATCACCATTTACAGATATTTCAGGAATAAAGATGACAAATGTGTGTGACAAAACAAAACACCTTCATGAGGTGAGGGCCACATAGTGTTTGTCATGATTAACATTTACCAGTCAAAACAACATACATTTTTAATCACAGCCCAGGCTAAAATTATTCTAAGGTGGAGAACTAGAAACCTTTCATCAATAACTGTTAAATGAGTTATAAATCAATAACTAATAAATTTATCACCTAACATTAAGAAGAGCTTTTCAGGTGTTTTCCTCCCTGGTCTGAAGAACAATGGCCATGGCTAAATTTATGCCAGGCAGAAAACTATAAAATCTATTCTAAATCAATGGCACACTTAGCATTAAAAAGGGCCATTCAGATGTTTTCTGGTTCTAAGAACCAACATTAAGCCAGGCAAGAAATCTACTCCACATAGAGAATTAAAAAGGGCCACTATCTATCTATCTATCTATCTATCTATCTATCTATCTATCTATCTATCTATCTATCTATCTATCTATCTATCTATCTACCTACCTACCTATCTTTTCTATCTATCTATCTATCTATCTATCTATCTTTTCTATCTATCTATCTATCTATCTATCTATCTATCTATCTATCTTTCTTTCTATCTTTCTATCTATCTATCTATCTATCTATCTATCTATCTATCTATCTATCTATCTACCTACCCACCCATCTATTTACCTACCTACCTACCTACCTATCCATCTACCTGTCTACCTATCCATCTACCTACCTACCTACCCATCTATTTACCTACCTACCTACCTAACAGATTTGGCTGCTACTGAGCTTAGTTCTAAGAATCTGAAGGAGCAGGACTGGTGAGCCAAAAGGATCCTTCCAGTTTGAGACCATTTGGGATCCTCAGGGACTGGGAGAGCCTTCTCTCTGAGCGCTCTTGACCCTCCCAGTGTGATTCACCCCCATCGCTCGCTCAGGGACCATCTGGGACCATTTGGGATCCTCAGGGACTGGGAGAGCCTTCTCTCTGAGCGCTCTAGACCCTCCCAGTGTGATTCACCCCCATCGCTCGCTCAGGGACCATCTGGGACCATTTGGGATCCTCAGGGACTGGGAGAGCCTTCTCTCTGAGCGCTCTAGACCCTCCCAGTGTGATTCACCCCCATCGCTCGCTCTGGGACCATTTGGGATCCTCAGGGACTGGGAGAGCCTTCTCTCTGAGCGCTCTTGACCCTCCCAGTGTGATTCACCCCCATCGCTCGCTCAGGGACCATCTGGGACCATTTGGGATCCTCAGGGACTGGGTGAGCCTTCTCTCTGAGCGCTCTTGACCCTTCCAGTGTGATTCACCCCCATCGCTCGCTCAGGGACCATCTGGGACCATTTGGGATCCTCAGGGACTGGGAGAGCCTTCTCTGTGAGCGCTCTAGACCCTCCCAGTGTGATTCACCCCCATCGCTCGCTCAGGGACCATCTGGGACCATTTGGGATCCTCAGGGACTGGGAGAGCCTTCTCTCTGAGCGCTCTAGACCCTCCCAGTGTGATTCACCCCCATCGCTCGCTCTGGGACCATTTGGGATCCTCAGGGACTGGGAGAGCCTTCTCTCTGAGCGCTCTTGACCCTCCCAGTGTGATTCACCCCCATCGCTCGCTCAGGGACCATCTGGGACCATTTGGGATCCTCAGGGACTGGGTGAGCCTTCTCTCTGAGCGCTCTTGACCCTTCCAGTGTGATTCACCCCCATCGCTCGCTCAGGGACCATCTGGGACCATTTGGGATCCTCAGGGACTGGGAGAGCCTTCTCTCTGAGCGCTCTAGACCCTCCCAGTGTGATTCACCCCCATCGCTCGCTCAGGGACCATCTGGGACCATTTGGGATCCTCAGGGACTGGGAGAGCCTTCTCTCTGAGCGCTCTAGACCCTCCCAGTGTGATTCACCCCCATCGCTCGCTCAGGGACCATCTGGGACCATTTGGGATCCTCAGGGACTGGGAGAGCCTTCTCTCTGAGCGCTCTTGACCCTCCCAGTGTGATTCACCCCCATCGCTCGCTCAGGGACCATCTGGGACCATTTGGGATCCTCAGGGACTGGGTGAGCCTTCTCTCTGAGCGCTCTTGACCCTTCCAGTGTGATTCACCCCCATCGCTCGCTCTGGGACCATTTGGGATCCTCAGGGACTGGGAGAGCCTTCTCTCTGAGCGCTCTTGACCCTTCCAGTGTGATTCACCCCCATCGCTCGCTCAGGGACCATCTGGGACCATTTGGGATCCTCAGGGACTGGGAGAGCCTTCTCTCTGAGCGCTCTAGACCCTCCCAGTGTGATTCACCCCCATCGCTCGCTCAGGGACCATCTGGGACCATTTGGGATCCTCAGGGACTGGGAGAGCCTTCTCTCTGAGCGCTCTAGACCCTCCCAGTGTGATTCACCCCCATCGCTCGCTCTGGGACCATTTGGGATCCTCAGGGACTGGGAGAGCCTTCTCTCTGAGCGCTCTTGACCCTCCCAGTGTGATTCACCCCCCATCGCTCGCTCAGGGACCATCTGGGACCATTTGGGATCCTCAGGGACTGGGTGAGCCTTCTCTCTGAGCGCTCTTGACCCTCCCAGTGTGATTCACCCCCATCGCTCGCTCTGGGACCATTTGGGATCCTCAGGGACTGGGAGAGCCTTCTCTCAGAGCGCTCTTGACCCTCCCAGTGTGATTCACCCCCATCGCTCGCTCAGGGACCATCTGGGACCATTTGGGATCCTCAGGGACTGGGAGAGCCTTCTCTCTGAGCGCTCTAGACCCTCCCAGTGTGATTCACCCCCATCGCTCGCTCAGGGACCATCTGGGACCATTTGGGATCCTCAGGGACTGGGAGAGCCTTCTCTCTGAGCGCTCTAGACCCTCCCAGTGTGATTCACCCCCATCGCTCGCTCTGGGACCATTTGGGATCCTCAGGGACTGGGAGAGCCTTCTCTCTGAGCGCTCTTGACCCTCCCAGTGTGATTCACCCCCATCGCTCGCTCAGGGACCATCTGGGACCATTTGGGATCCTCAGGGACTGGGTGAGCCTTCTCTCTGAGCGCTCTTGACCCTTCCAGTGTGATTCACCCCCATCGCTCGCTCTGGGACCATTTGGGATCCTCAGGGACTGGGAGAGCCTTCTCTCTGAGCGCTCTTGACCCTTCCAGTGTGATTCACCCCCATCGCTCGCTCAGGGACCATCTGGGACCATTTGGGATCCTCAGGGACTGGGAGAGCCTTCTCTCTGAGCGCTCTAGACCCTCCCAGTGTGATTCACCCCCATCGCTCGCTCAGGGACCATCTGGGACCATTTGGGATCCTCAGGGACTGGGAGAGCCTTCTCTCTGAGCGCTCTAGACCCTCCCAGTGTGATTCACCCCCATCGCTCGCTCTGGGACCATTTGGGATCCTCAGGGACTGGGAGAGCCTTCTCTCTGAGCGCTCTTGACCCTCCCAGTGTGATTCACCCCCATCGCTCGCTCAGGGACCATCTGGGACCATTTGGGATCCTCAGGGACTGGGTGAGCCTTCTCTCTGAGCGCTCTTGACCCTTCCAGTGTGATTCACCCCCATCGCTCGCTCAGGGACCATCTGGGACCATTTGGGATCCTCAGGGACTGGGAGAGCCTTCTCTCTGAGCGCTCTAGACCCTCCCAGTGTGATTCACCCCCATCGCTCGCTCTGGGACCATTTGGGATCCTCAGGGACTGGGAGAGCCTTCTCTCAGAGCGCTCTTGACCCTCCCAGTGTGATTCACCCCCATCGCTCGCTCAGGGACCATCTGGGACCATTTGGGATCCTCAGGGACTGGGTGAGCCTTCTCTCTGAGCGCTCTTGACCCTCCCAGTGTGATTCACCCCCATCGCTCGCTCAGGGACCATCTGGGACCATTTGGGATCCTCAGGGACTGGGAGAGCCTTCTCTCTGAGCGCTCTAGACCCTCCCAGTGTGATTCACCCCCATCGCTCGCTCTGGGACCATTTGGGATCCTCAGGGACTGGGAGAGCCTTCTCTCTGAGCGCTCTTGACCCTCCCAGTGTGATTCACCCCCATCGCTCGCTCAGGGACCATCTGGGACCATTTGGGATCCTCAGGGACTGGGAGAGCCTTCTCTCTGAGCGCTCTTGACCCTCCCAGTGTGATTCACCCCCATCGCTCGCTCAGGGACCATCTGGGACCATTTGGGATCCTCAGGGACTGGGAGAGCCTTCTCTCTGAGCGCTCTTGACCCTCCCAGTGTGATTCACCCCCATCGCTCGCTCAGGGACCATCTGGGACCATTTGGGATCCTCAGGGACTGGGAGAGCCTTCTCTCTGAGCGCTCTAGACCCTCCCAGTGTGATTCACCCCCATCGCTCGCTCTGGGACCATTTGGGATCCTCAGGGACTGGGAGAGCCTTCTCTCTGAGCGCTCTTGACCCTCCCAGTGTGATTCACCCCCATCGCTCGCTCAGGGACCATCTGGGACCATTTGGGATCCTCAGGGACTGGGAGAGCCTTCTCTCTGAGCGCTCTAGACCCTCCCAGTGTGATTCACCCCCATCGCTCGCTCTGGGACCATTTGGGATCCTCAGGGACTGGGAGAGCCTTCTCTCTGAGCGCTCTTGACCCTCCCAGTGTGATTCACCCCCATCGCTCGCTCAGGGACCATCTGGGACCATTTGGGATCCTCAGGGACTGGGAGAGCCTTCTCTCTGAGCGCTCTAGACCCTCCCAGTGTGATTCACCCCCATCGCTCGCTCTGGGACCATTTGGGATCCTCAGGGACTGGGAGAGCCTTCTCTCTGAGCCCTCTTGACCCTCCCAGTGTGATTCACCCCCATCGCTCGCTCAGGGACCATCTGGGACCATTTGGGATCCTCAGGGACTGGGTGAGCCTTCTCTCTGAGCGCTCTTGACCCTTCCAGTGTGATTCACCCCCATCGCTCGCTCTGGGACCATTTGGGATCCTCAGGGACTGGGAGAGCCTTCTCTCTGAGCGCTCTTGACCCTTCCAGTGTGATTCACCCCCATCGCTCGCTCAGGGACCATCTGGGACCATTTGGGATCCTCAGGGACTGGGAGAGCCTTCTCTCTGAGCGCTCTAGACCCTCCCAGTGTGATTCACCCCCATCGCTCGCTCTGGGACCATTTGGGATCCTCAGGGACTGGGAGAGCCTTCTCTCTGAGCGCTCTTGACCCTCCCAGTGTGATTCACCCCCATCGCTCGCTCAGGGACCATCTGGGACCATTTGGGATCCTCAGGGACTGGGTGAGCCTTCTCTCTGAGCGCTCTTGACCCTTCCAGTGTGATTCACCCCCATCGCTCGCTCTGGGACCATTTGGGATCCTCAGGGACTGGGAGAGCCTTCTCTCTGAGCGCTCTTGACCCTCCCAGTGTGATTAACCCCCATCGCTCGCTCTGGGACCATTTGGGATCCTCAAGGACTGGGAGAGCCTTCTCTCTGAGCGCTCTTGACCCTTCCAGTGTGATTCACCCCCATCGCTCGCTCAGGGACCATCTGGGACCATTTGGGATCCTCAGGGACTGGGAGAGCCTTCTCTCTGAGCGCTCTAGACCCTCCCAGTGTGATTCACCCCCATCGCTCGCTCAGGGACCATCTGGGACCATTTGGGATCCTCAGGGACTGGGAGAGCCTTCTCTCTGAGCGCTCTTGACCCTCCCAGTGTGATTAACCCCCATCGCTCGCTCTGGGACCATTTGGGATCCTCAAGGACTGGGAGAGCCTTCTCTCTGAGCGCTCTTGACCCTTCCAGTGTGATTCACCCCCATCGCTCGCTCAGGGACCATCTGGGACCATTTGGGATCCTCAGGGACTGGGAGAGCCTTCTCTCTGAGCGCTCTAGACCCTCCCAGTGTGATTCACCCCCATCGCTCACTCAGGGACCATCTGGGACCATTTGGGATCCTCAGGGACTGGGAGAGCCTTCTCTCTGAGCGCTCTAGACCCTCCCAGTGTGATTCACCCCCATCGCTCACTCAGGGACCAGTTGGGATCCTCAGGGACTGGGAGAGCCGTCTCTCTGAGCGCTCTTGACCCTCCCAGTGTGATTCACCCCCATCGCTCGCTCAGGGACCATCTGGGACCATTTGGGATCCTCAGGGACTGGGAGAGCCTTCTCTCTGAGCGCTCTAGACCCTCCCAGTGTGATTCACCCCCATCGCTCGCTCAGGGACCATTTGGGACCATTTGGGATCCTCAGGGACTGGGAGAGCCTTCTCTCTGAGCGCTCTTGACCCTCCCAGTGTGATTCACCCCCATCAATCACTCAGGGACCATTTGGGATCCTCAGGGACTGGGAGAGCCTTCTCTCTGAGCGCTCTGGACCCTCCCAGTGTGATTCACCCCCATCGCTCGCTCAGGGACCATCTGGGACCATTTGGGATCCTCAGGGACTGGGAGAGCCTTCTCTCTGAGCGCTCTAGACCCTCCCAGTGTGATTCACCCCCATCGCTCGCTCTGGGACCATTTGGGATCCTCAGGGACTGGGAGAGCCTTCTCTCTGAGCGCTCTTGACCCTCCCAGTGTGATTCACCCCCATCGCTCGCTCAGGGACCATCTGGGACCATTTGGGATCCTCAGGGACTGGGTGAGCCTTCTCTCTGAGCGCTCTTGACCCTTCCAGTGTGATTCACCCCCATCGCTCGCTCTGGGACCATTTGGGATCCTCAGGGACTGGGAGAGCCTTCTCTCTGAGCGCTCTTGACCCTTTCAGTGTGATTCACCCCCATCGCTCGCTCAGGGACCATCTGGGACCATTTGGGATCCTCAGGGACTGGGAGAGCCTTCTCTCTGAGCGCTCTAGACCCTCCCAGTGTGATTCACCCCCATCGCTCGCTCAGGGACCATCTGGGACCATTTGGGATCCTCAGGGACTGGGAGAGCCTTCTCTCTGAGCGCTCTAGACCCTCCCAGTGTGATTCACCCCCATCGCTCGCTCTGGGACCATTTGGGATCCTCAGGGACTGGGAGAGCCTTCTCTCTGAGCGCTCTTGACCCTCCCAGTGTGATTCACCCCCATCGCTCGCTCAGGGACCATCTGGGACCATTTGGGATCCTCAGGGACTGGGAGAGCCTTCTCTCTGAGCGCTCTAGACCCTCCCAGTGTGATTCACCCCCATCGCTCGCTCTGGGACCATTTGGGATCCTCAGGGACTGGGAGAGCCTTCTCTCTGAGCGCTCTTGACCCTCCCAGTGTGATTCACCCCCATCGCTCGCTCAGGGACCATCTGGGACCATTTGGGATCCTCAGGGACTGGGAGAGCCTTCTCTCTGAGCGCTCTTGACCCTCCCAGTGTGATTCACCCCCATCGCTCGCTCAGGGACCATCTGGGACCATTTGGGATCCTCAGGGACTGGGAGAGCCTTCTCTCTGAGCGCTCTAGACCCTCCCAGTGTGATTCACCCCCATCGCTCGCTCTGGGACCATTTGGGATCCTCAGGGACTGGGAGAGCCTTCTCTCTGAGCGCTCTTGACCCTCCCAGTGTGATTCACCCCCATCGCTCGCTCAGGGACCATCTGGGACCATTTGGGATCCTCAGGGACTGGGAGAGCCTTCTCTCTGAGCGCTCTAGACCCTCCCAGTGTGATACACCCCCATCGCTCGCTCTGGGACCATTTGGGATCCTCAGGGACTGGGAGAGCCTTCTCTCTGAGCGCTCTTGACCCTCCCAGTGTGATTCACCCCCATCGCTCGCTCAGGGACCATCTGGGACCATTTGGGATCCTCAGGGACTGGGAGAGCCTTCTCTCTGAGCGCTCTAGACCCTCCCAGTGTGATTCACCCCCATCGCTCGCTCTGGGACCATTTGGGATCCTCAGGGACTGGGAGAGCCTTCTCTCTGAGCGCTCTTGACCCTCCCAGTGTGATTCACCCCCATCGCTCGCTCAGGGACCATCTGGGACCATTTGGGATCCTCAGGGACTGGGTGAGCCTTCTCTCTGAGCGCTCTTGACCCTTCCAGTGTGATTCACCCCCATCGCTCGCTCTGGGACCATTTGGGATCCTCAGGGACTGGGAGAGCCTTCTCTCTGAGCGCTCTTGACCCTTCCAGTGTGATTCACCCCCATCGCTCGCTCAGGGACCATCTGGGACCATTTGGGATCCTCAGGGACTGGGAGAGCCTTCTCTCTGAGCGCTCTAGACCCTCCCAGTGTGATTCACCCCCATCGCTCGCTCAGGGACCATCTGGGACCATTTGGGATCCTCAGGGACTGGGAGAGCCTTCTCTCTGAGCGCTCTAGACCCTCCCAGTGTGATTCACCCCCATCGCTCGCTCTGGGACCATTTGGGATCCTCAGGGACTGGGAGAGCCTTCTCTCTGAGCGCTCTTGACCCTCCCAGTGTGATTCACCCCCATCGCTCGCTCAGGGACCATCTGGGACCATTTGGGATCCTCAGGGACTGGGAGAGCCTTCTCTCTGAGCGCTCTAGACCCTCCCAGTGTGATTCACCCCCATCGCTCGCTCAGGGACCATCTGGGACCATTTGGGATCCTCAGGGACTGGGAGAGCCTTCTCTCTGAGCGCTCTAGACCCTCCCAGTGTGATTCACCCCCATCGCTCGCTCTGGGACCATTTGGGATCCTCAGGGACTGGGAGAGCCTTCTCTCTGAGCGCTCTTGACCCTCCCAGTGTGATTCACCCCCATCGCTCGCTCAGGGACCATCTGGGACCATTTGGGATCCTCAGGGACTGGGTGAGCCTTCTCTCTGAGCGCTCTTGACCCTTCCAGTGTGATTCACCCCCATCGCTCGCTCTGGGACCATTTGGGATCCTCAGGGACTGGGAGAGCCTTCTCTCTGAGCGCTCTTGACCCTCCCAGTGTGATTAACCCCCATCGCTCGCTCTGGGACCATTTGGGATCCTCAAGGACTGGGAGAGCCTTCTCTCTGAGCGCTCTTGACCCTTCCAGTGTGATTCACCCCCATCGCTCGCTCAGGGACCATCTGGGACCATTTGGGATCCTCAGGGACTGGGAGAGCCTTCTCTCTGAGCGCTCTAGACCCTCCCAGTGTGATTCACCCCCATCGCTCGCTCAGGGACCATTTGGGACCATTTGGGATCCTCAGGGACTGGGAGAGCCTTCTCTCTGAGCGCTCTTGACCCTCCCAGTGTGATTCACCCCCATCAATCACTCAGGGACCATTTGGGATCCTCAGGGACTGGGAGAGCCTTCTCTCTGAGCGCTCTGGACCCTCCCAGTGTGATTCACCCCCATCAATCACTCAGGGACCATTTGGGATCCTCAGGGACTGGGAGAGCCTTCTCTCTGAGCACTCTAGACCCTCCCAGTGTGATTCACCCCCATCGCTCGCTCAGGGACCATTTGGGACCATTTGGGATCCTCAGGGACTGGGAGAGCCTTCTGAGTGCTCTGGACCCTCCCAGTGTGATTCACCCCCATCAATCGCTCAGGTACCATCTGGGATCCTCAGGGTCTGGGAGAGCCTTCTCTCTGACCACTCTGGACCCTCCCAGTGTGATTCACCCCCATCGCTCGCTCAGGGACCAGTTGGGATCCTCAGGGACTGGGAGAGCCTTCTCTCTGAGCGCTCTGGACCCTCCCAGTGTGATTCACCCCCATCGCTCGCTCAGGGACCATCTGGGATCCTCAGGGTCTGGGAGAGCCATCTCTCTGAGCGCTCTTGACCCTCCCAGTGTGATTCACCCCCATCGCTCGCTCAGGGACCAGTTGGGATCCTCAGGGACTGGGAGAGCCTTCTCTCTGAGCGCTCTTGACCCTCCCAGTGTGATTCACCCCCATCAATCGCTCAGGGACCATCTGGGATCCTCAGGGACTGGGAGAGCCTTCTCTCTGAGCGCTCTTGACCCTCCCAGTGTGATTCACCTCCATCGCTCGCTCAGGGACCATCTGGGACCATTTGGGATCCTCAGGGACTGGGAGAGCCTTCTCTCTGAGCGCTCTAGACCCTCCCAGTGTGATTCACCCCCATCGCTCGCTCAGGGACCATTTGGGATCCTCAGGGACTGGGAGAGCCTTCTCTCTGAGCGCTCTGGACCCTCCCAGTGTGATTCACCCCCATCGCTCGCTCAGGGACCATCTGGGATCCTCAGGGACTGGGAGAGCCTTCTCTCTGAGCGTTCTGGACCCTCCCAGTGTGATTCACCCCCATCGCTCACTCAGGGACCAGTTGGGATCCTCAGGGACTGGGAGAGCCTTCTCTCTGAGCGCTCTTGACCCTCCCAGTGTGATTCACCCCCATCAATCGCTCAGGGACCATCTGGGATCCTCAGGGACTGGGAGAGCCTTCTCTCTGAGCGCTCTTGACCCTCCCAGTGTGATTCACCCCCATCGCTCGCTCAGGGACCATCTGGGACCATTTGGGATCCTCAGGGACTGGGAGAGCCTTCTCTCTGAGCGCTCTAGACCCTCCCAGTGTGATTCACCCCCATCGCTCGCTCAGGGACCATTTGGGATCCTCAGGGACTGGGAGAGCTTTCTCTCTGAGTGCTCTGGACCCTCCCAGTGTGATTCACCCCCATCGCTCGCTCAGGGACCATCTGGGATCCTCAGGGACTGGGAGAGCCTTCTCTCTGAGCGCTCTGGACCCTCCCAGTGTGATTCACCCCCATCAATCGCTCAGGGACCATCTGGGATCCTCAGGGACTGGGAGAGCCTTCTCTCTGAGCGCCCTTGACCCTCCCAGTGTGATTCACCCCCATCAATCACTCAGGGACCATCTGGGATCCTCAGGGACTGGGAGAGCCTTCTCCCTGAGCACTCTGGACCCTCCCAGTGTGATTCACCCCCATCGCTCGCTCAGGGACCAGTTGGGATCCTCAGGGACTGGGAGAGCCGTCTCTCTGAGCGCTCTTGACCCTCCCAGTGTGATTCACCCCCATCAATCGCTCAGGGACCATCTGGGATCCTCAGGGACTGGGAGAGCCTTCTCTCTGAGCGCTCTTGACCCTCCCAGTGTGATTCACCCCCATCGCTCGCTCAGGGACCATCTGGGACCATTTGGGATCCTCAGGGACTGGGAGAGCCTTCTCTCTGAGCGCTCTAGACCCTCCCAGTGTGATTCACCCCCATCGCTCGCTCAGGGACCATTTGGGATCCTCAGGGACTGGGAGAGCTTTCTCTCTGAGTGCTCTGGACCCTCCCAGTGTGATTCACCCCCATCGCTCGCTCAGGGACCATCTGGGATCCTCAGGGACTGGGAGAGCCTTCTCTCTGAGCGCTCTGGACCCTCCCAGTGTGATTCACCCCCATCAATCGCTCAGGGACCATCTGGGATCCTCAGGGACTGGGAGAGCCTTCTCTCTGAGCGCCCTTGACCCTCCCAGTGTGATTCACCCCCATCAATCACTCAGGGACCATCTGGGATCCTCAGGGACTGGGAGAGCCTTCTCCCTGAGCACTCTGGACCCTCCCAGTGTGATTCACCCCCATCGCTCGCTCAGGGACCAGTTGGGATCCTCAGGGACTGGGAGAGCCGTCTCTCTGAGCGCTCTGGACCCTCCCAGTGTGATTCACCCCCATCGCTCGCTCAGGGACCAGTTGGGATCCTCAGGGACTGGGAGAGCCTTCTCTCTGAGCGCACTTGACCCTCCCAGTGTGATTCACCCCCATCGCTCGCTCAGGGACCATTTGGGATCCTCAGGGACTGGGAGAGCCTTCTCTCTGAGCGTTCTGGACCCTCCCAGTGTGATTCACCCAGACTGATATCTCAGGGACTGGAAGGCCTCCTTCACCCAGGGGTGCCATGGCATTTCCACCGTCGTGTGTGGGGGTCTGAGGGCAGATGGAATTAAGGAACAGTGCAGCCTTTCTCCCAAGCAATGCACCCCATCATCTCCCTATCCTATCCATGTCTATGTTGGTATGTGGGATGCTTTGGGGGCGTTCTCAAATAACTAATTACTACTTTAAGAATCTCTGACCACACCTAGCATTAGAGAGGGCCATCGAGATTCTTCTTGGTTTTAAGAACCATTGCCTGCTCTAATAGCCAAGGGGCAAGAAAACCATTGAATCTTATATACATCATCAAACATACTTAAAAGAATACTTGACCTTTTCTTTCTGAGTCTAAAAACCACAGATGAAACTACGCTAGGCAAGAAAACTAGAAATTCTACTACCTATCAACAGACACAGACAGCATTCAAATGTGTAGTGTGGTGCATTAATGGCTTACAACCCCATTGATTTTCCTACAGGTCAGTTTTGATTGACAGGGTGAGCTGCATTTCTTGGCGAAGATCATGTTCATTCTTGCTGTCTCTTCCTTCTTCTCTTCTCAACACTGGAGGCGGGAAATTCAGTCTTCTCTCTTCTAAGACACTGTACCACACTCCCTTGAGATAAAAATAAACGTTACTGCAATATTACCTTTAAAAACAGAATAGGAAAGAACAGAATTATTTATTGGCCAACTGTGATTGGAAACACAAGGAATTTGTCTTTGGTGCAGATGCTCTCAGTGTATATTTAAAAAAGATACATTTGTCAAGAATCATAAGGTAGAACAATTAACGATTGTCATAGTGAATAGACTATTACTTCAAAGGCAGGGTTACCCTTGCTTGCCTTGGCAAAAGGGGCTATCTGTTGGTAGAAGACCACCACCCCTCTCCATTATGCCCAGAAGAATACAAGTCTCAACTCAACTTACTTTCACTTTTTTTCCTTCTTTGGCTTGTTTCTTCCTCTGCCATGCTGAACAAGGGCTGTCTCTTTCCAAGAACACATTTTTCCCACCCCCCAATCTCAGAAGTTCTAAAATCTTCTACACATCACCGGCCACACCTAGCATTAAAAATGGCCAGTGGGTTATTCTCTGCGGTTCTAAGAACCATTGCCAGGGCTAAATTATGCCAGGCAAAAAGGGTATAATATATATTATTTATTTATGTATTTATTTGATTTTTCTTCCGCCCTTCTCCTTAGACTCAGGGCAGCTCACAACATGTTAGCAATAGGACTTTTTAACAGAGCAAGCCTATGGCCCCCACAGTCCGGGTCCTCCTTATTAATTACTGGCCCCACCTAGAATTAAACAGGGGCATTGAGGGTTTTACTCTGGTTCTAAGAACCATTGCTAGGGCTAAATTATGTCAGGCAAAAAAGGTATAAAATATATTAGTTACTGGCCCCACCTATCATTAAAAAGGGCCATAGAGGTTTTCTTTCTGGTTCTAAGAACCTTTGCCAGGGCTAAATTATGCCAGGCAAAAAACATATAAAATACGTTATCGATTATTGGCCCCATCTAGTATTAAAAAGGGCCAACAGTATTAAATTTAGATTTTCATACTGGATCTAAGAACCATTGCTATGGATAAATTTCTATTTTTACTATCAACCCCGCAGGCTGGCAAGTGAATAGTCTGTCTTCTAAGTTGGTGTGGTACATGCATTTGAAATAAAATAATAAAATCAACGTTACTTCATTTGCTACTGGAGTTTTACTCCTAAGATTCACAATACACAGTGGTGCATTCTTTTATTTCATATGCAGGGTTACCCTTATTAGCATAAAGTAGTGGAAGATGAACCCCACCCGGATCCTAAAATCTTGGGGGGCTGTAAGACTCAACCAAACCTGCCTCACAGCATAGATGATGATGTAACAGCAGAAGACCAACAGTCTTGGTCTGGAGACATTTTCCTGCTTTCTGGCTTCTTCTTTCAGACTTCTTTCTTCTTCTGATGTGCCCAACAAGTGTTGTCTCTTCCAAGGAAAATTTGCCAGCACTTGCTCCATCCCTTATTCTCCAAAGCTAGAAAACTATAAGATCTTTCATAAATCAACAGCCAGATCTAGCATTAGTAAAAGGCTGTTGAGGTTTCCTTCTGGTTCTAAGAACCATTGCCAGGGCTTAATTATGCCAGGCAGAAATCTATGAAATCTAAAATTGATCAATGTCCACACCTCACATTAAAAAGGTCCATTGAAATTTTCTTTCTGGTTCTAGGAGCCATTGCCAGGGCTAAATTATGCCAGGCAAAAAAGGTATAAAATAAATTAGTTACTGGCCCCACCTATCATTAAACATGGCCATAGAGGTTTTCTTTCTGGTTCTAAGAACCTTTGCCAGAGCTAACTTAGGCCAGGCAAAATATGTATAAAACCGATTATCAATTACTGGCCACACCTCATAGTAAAAAAGGCCATAGAGGTTTCCTTTCTAGTTCTAAGAACGTTTGCCAGGGCTAAATTATGCCAGGCAAAAAAGATATAAAATCTATTATCAATTATTGGCCACATCTAGTATTAAAAAGGGCCATTTAGATATTCATACGGGTTCTAAGAACCATTGCTAGGGCTAAATTTCTATTTTTACTATCAACCCCGCAGGCTGGCAAGTGAATAGTCTGTCTTCTAAGTTGGTGTGGTACATGCCTTTGAAATAAAAAAAAAATCAACGTTACTTATTTCATATGTAGGGTTACCCTTATTAGCATAAAGTAGTGGAAGATGAACCCCACCCGTATCCTAAAACCTTGGGGGACTGTAAGATTCAGCCAAACTTACCACACAGCATAGATGATGACATAACAGCAGAAGACCAACAGTCTTGGTCTGGAGACATTTTCCTGCTTTCTGGCTTCTTCTTTCAGACTTCTTTCTTCTTCTGATGTGCCCAACAAGTGTTGTCTCTTCCAAGGAAAATTTGCCAGCACTTGTTCCATCCCTTATTCTCCAAAGCTAGAAAACTATAAGATCTTTCATAAATCAACAGCCAGATCTAGCATTAGTAAAAGGCTGTTGGAGTTTGCTTTCTGGTTCTAAGAACCATTGCCACGGCTTAATTATGCCAGGCAGAAATCTATGGAATCTAAAATTGATCAATGGTCACACCTCTCCGTAAAAAGGTCCATTGAAATTTTCTTTCTGGTTCTAGGAGCCATTGCCAGGGCTAAATTATGCCAGGCAGAAATCTATGGAATCTAAAATTGATCAATGGCCACAGCTCACATTAAAAAGGTCCATTGAAATTTTCTTTCTGGTTCTAGGAGCCATTGCCAGGGCTAAATTATGCCAGGCAAAAAAGGTATAAAATACATTATTTACTGGCCCCACCTATCATTAAAAAGGCCATAAAGGTTTTCTTTCTGGTTCTAAGAACCTTTGCCAGGGCTAAATTATGCCAGGCAAAAAAGGTATAAAATCTATTATCAATTATTGGCCGCATCTAGTATTAAAAAGGGCCATTTAGATATTCATACGGGTTCTAAGAACCATTGCTAGGGCTAAATTTCTATTTTTACTATCAACCCCGCAGGCTGGCAAGTGAATAGTCTGTCTTCTAAGTTGGTGTGGTACATGCCTTTGAAATAAAATTTAAAAAATCAACGTTATTTCAGTTGCTACTGGAGTTTTACTCCTAAGATTCACAATACTCAGTGGTGCATTCTTTTATTTGATGTGCAGGGTTACCCTGATTAGCATAAAGTAGTGGAAGATGAACCCCACCCATATCCTAAAACCTTGGGGGACTGTAAGTTTCAGCTAAACTTACCACACAGCATAGATGATGACATAACAGCAGAAGACCAACAGTCTTGGTCTGGAGACATTTTCCTGCTTTCTGGTTTCTTCTTTCAGACTTCTTTCTTCTTCTGATGTGCCCAACAAGTGTTGTCTCTTCCAAGGAAAATTTGCCAGCTCTTGCTCCATCCCTTATTCTCCAAAGCTAGAAAACTATAAGATCTTTCATAAATCAACAGCCACATCTAGCATTAGTAAAAGGCTGTTGAGGTTTCCTTCTGGTTCTAAGAACCATTGCCAGGGCTTAATTATGCCAGGCAGAAATCTATGAAATCTAAAATTGATCAATGGCCACACCTCACATTAAAAAGGTCCATTGAAATTTTCTTTCTGGTTGAAGGAGCCATTGCCAGGGCTAAATTATGCCAGGCAAAAAAGGTATAAAATACATTATCGATTATTGGCCACATCTAGTATTAAAAAGGGCCATTTAGATCTCCATACTGGTTCTGAGAACCATTGCTAGGGCTAAATTTCTATTTTTGCTATCAACCCCGCAGGCTGGCAAGTGAATAGTCTGTCTTCTAAGTTGGTGTGGTACATGCCTTTGAAATAAAATTTAAAAAATCAATGTTACTTCATTTGCTACTGGAGTTTTACTCCTAAGATTCACAATACTCAGTGGTGCATTCTTTTATTTCATATGCAGGGTTACCCTGATTAGAATAAAGTAGTGGAAGATGAACCCCACCCATATCCTAAAACCTTGGGGGACTGTAAGACTCAGCCAAACTTACCACACAGCATAGATGATGACATAACAGCTGAAGACCAACAGTCTTGGTCTGGAGACATTTTCCTGCTTTCTGGTTTCTTCTTTCAGACTTCTTTCTTCTTCTTATGTGCCCAACAAGTGTTGTCTCTTCCAAGGAAAATTTGCCAGCACTTGCTCCATCCCTTATTCTCCAAAGCTAGAAAACTATAAGATATTTCATAAATCAACAGCCAGATCTAGCATTAGTAAAAGGCTGTTGAGGTTTCTTTCTGGTTCTAAGAACCATTGCCAGGGCTTAAATATGCCAGGCAGAAATCTATTAAATCTAAAATTGATCAATGGTCACACCTCACATTAAAAAGGTCCATTGAAATTTTCTTTCTGGTTCTAGGAGCCAATGCCAGAGCTAAATTAGGCCAGGCAAAATAGGTATAAAACCGATTATCAATTACTGGCCACACCTCATAGTAAAAAAGGCTATAGAGGTTTTCTTTCTAGTTCTAAGAACCTTTGCCAGTGCTAAATTATGCCAGGCAAAAAGGATATAAAATCTATTATCAATTATTGGCCACATCTAGTATTAAAAAGGGCCATTTATATATTCATCCTGGTTCTAAGAACCATTGCTAGGGCTAAATTTCTATTTTTACTATCAACCCCGCAGGCTGGCAAGTGAATAGTCTGTCTTCTAAGTTGGTGTGGTACATGCCTTTGAAATAAAATTAAAAAAATCAACGTTACTTCAGTTGCTACTAGAGTTTTACTCCTAAGATTCACAATACTCAATGGTGCATTCTTTTATTTGATATGCAGGGTTACCCTTATTAGCATAAAGTAGTGGAATATGAACCCCACCCATATCCTAAAACCTTGGGGGACTGTAAGATTCAGCCAAACTTACCACACAGCATAGATGATGACATAACAGCTGAAGACCAACAGTCTTGGTCTGCAGACATTTTCCTGCTTCCTTGTTTCTTCTTTCAGATTTCTTTCTTCTTCTGATGTGCCCAACAAGTGTTGTCTCGTCCAAGGAAAATTTGTCACCACTTGCTCCATCCCTTATTCTCCAAAGCTAGAAAACTATAAGATCTTTCATAAATCAACAGCCAGATCTAGCATTAGTAAAAGGCTGTTGAGGTTTCCTTCTGGTTCTAAGAACCATTGCCAGGGCTTAATTATGCCAGGCAGAAATCTATGAAATCTAAAATTGATCAATGGCCACAGCTCACATTAAAAAGGTCCATTGAAATTTTCTTTCTGGTTCAAGGAGCCATTGCCAGGGCTAAATTATGCCAGGCGAAAAAGGTATAAAATACATTATTTACTGGCCCCACCTATCATTAAAAAAGGCCATAAAGGTTTTCTTTCTGGTTCTAAGAACCTTTGCCAGGGCTAAATTATGCCAGGCAAAAAAGGTATAAAATCTATTATCAATTATTGACCACATCTATTATTAAAAAGGGCCATTTAGATATTCATACGGGTTCTAAGAACCATTGCTAGGGCTAAATTTCTATTTTTCCTATCAACCCCACAGGCTGGCAAGTGAATAGTCTGTCTTCTAAGTTGGTGTGGTACATGCCTTTGAAATAAAATTTAAAAAATCAACGTTACTTCAGTTGCTACTGGAGTTTTACTCCTAAGATTCACAATACTCAGTGGTGCATTCTTTTATTTGATGTGCAGGGTTACCCTGATTAGCATAAAGTAGTGGAAGATGAACCCCACCCGTATCCTAAAACCTTGGGGGACTGTAAGATTCAGCCAAACTTACCACACAGCATAGATGATGACATAACAGCTGAAGACCAACAGTCTTGGTCTGCAGACATTTTCCTGCTTCCTTGTTTCTTCTTTCAGATTTCTTTCTTCTTCTGATGTGCCCAACAAGTGTTGTCTCGTCCAAGGAAAATTTGTCACCACTTGCTCCATCCCTTATTCTCCAAAGCTAGAAAACTATAAGATCTTTCATAAATCAACAGCCAGATCTAGCATTAGTAAAAGGCTGTTGAGGTTTCCTTCTGGTTCTAAGAACCATTGCCAGGGCTTAATTATGCCAGGCAGAAATCTATGAAATCTAAAATTGATCAATGGCCACAGCTCACATTAAAAAGGTCCATTGAAATTTTCTTTCTGGTTCAAGGAGCCATTGCCAGGGCTAAATTATGCCAGGCGAAAAAGGTATAAAATACATTATTTACTGGCCCCACCTATCATTAAAAAAGGCCATAAAGGTTTTCTTTCTGGTTCTAAGAACCTTTGCCAGGGCTAAATTATGCCAGGCAAAAAAGGTATAAAATCTATTATCAATTATTGACCACATCTATTATTAAAAAGGGCCATTTAGATATTCATACGGGTTCTAAGAACCATTGCTAGGGCTAAATTTCTATTTTTCCTATCAACCCCACAGGCTGGCAAGTGAATAGTCTGTCTTCTAAGTTGGTGTGGTACATGCCTTTGAAATAAAATTTAAAAAATCAACGTTACTTCAGTTGCTACTGGAGTTTTACTCCTAAGATTCACAATACTCAGTGGTGCATTCTTTTATTTGATGTGCAGGGTTACCCTGATTAGCATAAAGTAGTGGAAGATGAACCCCACCCGTATCCTAAAACCTTGGGGGACTGTAAGATTCAGCCAAACTTACCACACAGCATAGATGATGACATAACAGCAGAAGACCAACAGTCTTGGTCTGGAGACATTTTCCTGCTTTCTGGTTTCTTCTTTCAGACTTCTTTCTTCTTCTGATGTGCCCAACAAGTGTTGTCTCTTCCAAGGAAAATTTGCCAGCACTTGCTCCATCCCTTATTCTCCAAAGCTAGAAAACTATAAGATCTTTCATAAATCAACAGCCAGATCTAGCATTAGTAAAAGGCTGTTGGAGTTTGCTTTCTGGTTCTAAGAACCATTGCCAGGGCTTAATTATGCCAGGCAGAAATCTATGAAATCTAAAATTGATCAATGGCCACTCCTCACATTAAAAAGGTCCATTGAAATTTTCTTTCTGGTTCTAGGAGCCATTGCCAGGGCTAAATTATGCCAGGCAAAAAAGGTATAAAATAAATTAGTTACTGGCCCCACCTATCATTAAACATGGCCATAGAGGTTTTCTTTCTGGTTCTAAGAACCTTTGCCAGAGCTAACTTAGGCCAGGCAAAATAGGTATAAAACCGATTATCAATTACTGGCCACACCTCATAGTAAAAAAGGCCATAGAGGTTTTCTTTCTAGTTCTAAGAACGTTTGCCAGGGCTAAATTATGCCAGGCAAAAAAGATATAAAATCTATTATCAATTATTGGCCACATCTAGTATTAAAAAGGGCCATTTAGATATTCATACGGGTTCTAAGAACCATTGCTAGGGCTAAATTTCTATTTTTACTATCAACCCCGCAGGCTGGCAAGTGAATAGTCCGTCTTCTAAGTTGGTGTGGTACATGCCTTTGAAATAAAAAAAAAATCAACGTTACTTATTTCATATGTAGGGTTACCCTGATTAGCATAAAGTAGTGGAAGATGAACCCCACCCATATCATAAAACCTTGGGGGACTGTAAGACTCAGCCAAACTTACCACACAGCATAGATGATGACATAACAGCAGAAGGCCAACAGTCTTGGTCTGGAGACATTTTCCTGCTTTCTGGTTTCTTCTTCTAGACTTCTTTCTTCTTCTGATGTGCCCAACAAGTGTTGTCTCTTCCAAGGAAAATTTGCCAGCACTTGCTCCATCCCTTATTCTCCAAAGCTAGAAAACTATAAGGTCTTTCATAAATCAACAGCCAGATTTAGCATTAGTAAAAGGCTGTTGAGGTTTCTTTCTGGTTCTAAGAACCATTGCCAGGGCTTAATTATGCCAGGCAGAAATCTATGAAATCTAAAATTGATCAATGGCCACACCTCACATTAAAAAGGTCCATTGAAATTTTCTTTCTGGTTCTAGGAGCCAATGCCAGAGCTAAATTAGGCCAGGCAAAATAGGTATAAAACCGATTATCAATTACTGGCCACACCTCATAGTAAAAAAGGCTATAGAGGTTTTCTTTCTAGTTCTAAGAACCTTTGCCAGGGCTAAATTATGCCAGGCAAAAAAGATATAAAATCTATTATCAATTATTGACCACATCTATTATTAAAAAGGGCCATTTAGATATTCATACGGGTTCTAAGAACCATTGCTAGGGCTAAATTTCTATTTTTCCTATCAACCCCGCAGGCTGGCAAGTAAATAGTCTGTCTTCTAAGTTGGTGTGGTACATGCCTTTGAAATAAAATTAAAAAAATCAACGTTACTTCAGTTGCTACTGGAGTTTTA
The DNA here is from genome assembly GCF_031021105.1 of Erythrolamprus reginae. NCBI lineage: Eukaryota > Metazoa > Chordata > Lepidosauria > Squamata > Dipsadidae > Erythrolamprus > Erythrolamprus reginae. The sequence goes on from NC_091955.1 coordinate 96,343,484, forward strand.
CTCCTAAGATTCACAATACTCAGTGGTGCATTCTTTTATTTGATGTGCAGGGTTACCCTGATTAGCATAAAGTAGTGGAAGATGAACCCCACCCGTATCCTAAAACCTTGGGGGACTGTAAGATTCAGCCAAACTTACCACACAGCATAGATGATGACATAACAGCAGAAGACCAACAGTCTTGGTCTGGAGACATTTTCCTGCTTTCTGGTTTCTTCTTTCAGACTTCTTTCTTCTTCTGATGTGCCCAACAAGTGTTGTCTCTTCCAAGGAAAATTTGCCAGCACTTGCTCCAACCCTTATTCTCCAAAGCTAGAAAACTATAAGATCTTTCATAAATCAACAGCCAGATCTAGCATTAGTAAAAGGCTGTTGGAGTTTGCTTTCTGGTTCTAAGAACCATTGCCAGGGCTTAATTATGCCAGGCAGAAATCTATGAAATCTAAAATTGATCAATGGCCACACCTCACATTAAAAGGTCCATTGAAATTTTCTTTCTGGTTCTAGGAGCCATTGCCAGGGCTAAATTATGCCAGGCAAAAAAGGTATAAAATAAATTAGTTACTGGCCCCACCTATCATTAAACATGGCCATAGAGGTTTTCTTTCTGGTTCTAAGAACCTTTGCCAGAGCTAAATTATGCCAGGCAAAAAAGATATAAAATCTATTATCAATTATTGGCCACATCTAGTATTAAAAAGGGCCATTTAGATATTCATACGGGTTCTAAGAACCATTGCTAGGGCTAAATTTCTATTTTTAATATCAACCCCGCAGGCTGGCAAGTGAATAGTCCGTCTTCTAAGTTGGTGTGGTACATGCCTTTGAAATAAAATTAAAAAAATCAACGTTACTTATTTCATATGTAGGGTTACCCTGATTAGCATAAAGTAGTGGAAGATGAACCCCACCCATATCATAAAACCTTGGGGGACTGTAAGACTCAGCCAAACTTACCACACAGCATAGATGATGACATAACAGCAGAAGGCCAACAGTCTTGGTCTGGAGACATTTTCCTGCTTTCTGGTTTCTTCTTCTAGACTTCTTTCTTCTTCTGATGTGCCCAACAATTGTTGTCTCTTCCAAGGAAAATTTGCCAGCACTTGCTCCATCCCTTATTCTCCAAAGCTAGAAAACTATAAGGTCTTTCATAAATCAACAGCCAGATTTAGCATTAGTAAAAGGCTGTTGAGGTTTCCTTCTGGTTCTAAGAACCATTGCCACGACTTAATTATGCCAGGCAGAAATCTATGGAATCTAAAATTGATCAATGGCCACACCTCACATTAAAAAGGTCCATTGAAATTTTCTTTCTGGTTCTAGGAGCCATTGCCAGGGCTAAATTATGCCAGGCAAAAAAGGTATAAAATACATTATTTACTGGCCCCACCTATCATTAAAAAGGCCATAAAGGTTTTCTTTCTGGTTCTAAGAAGCTTTGCCAGGGCTAAACTATGCCAGGCAAAAAAGGTATAAAATCTATTATCAATTATTGGCCACATCTAGTATTAAAAAGGGCCATTTAGATTTTCATACGGGTTCTAAGAACCATTGCTAGGGCTAAATTTCTATTTTTACTATCAACCCCGCAGGCTGGCAAGTGAATAGTCTGTCTTCTAAGTTGGTGTGGTACATGCCTTTGAAATAAAAAAAAAATCAACGTTACTTATTTCATATGTAGGGTTACCCTTATTAGCATAACATAGTGGAAGATGAACCCCACCCGTATCCTAAAACCTTGGGGGACTGTAAGATTCAGCCAAACTTACCACACAGCATAGATGATGACATAACAGCTGAAGACCAACAGTCTTGGTCTGGAGACATTTTCCTGCTTTCTGGTTTCTTCTTTCAGACTTCTTTCTTCTTCTGATGTGCCCAACAAGTGTTGTCTCTTCCAAGGAAAATTTGCCAGCACTTGCTCCATCCCTTATTCTCCAAAGCTAGAAAACTATAAGATCTTTCATAAATCAACAGCCAGATCTAGCATTAGTAAAAGGCTGTTGGAGTTTGCTTTCTGGTTCTAAGAACCATTGCCACGGCTTAATTATGCCAGGCAGAAATCTATGGAATCTAAAATTGATCAATGGCCACACCTCACATTAAAAAGGTCCATTGAAATTTTCTTTCTGGTTCTAGGAGCCATTGCCAGGGCTAAATTATGCCAGGCAAAAAAGGTATAAAATACATTATTTACTGGCCCCACCTATCATTAAAAAGGCCATAAAGGTTTTCTTTCTGGTTCTAAGAACCTTTGCCAGGGCTAAATTATGCCAGGCAAAAAATGTATAAAATCTATTATCAATTATTGGCCGCATCTAGTATTAAAAAGGGCCATTTAGATATTCATACGGGTTCTAAGAACCATTGCTAGGGCTAAATTTCTATTTTTAATATCAACACCGCAGGCTGGCAAGTGAATAGTCTGTCTTCTAAGTTGGTGTGGTACATGCCTTTGAAATAAAAAAAAAATCAACGTTACTTATTTCATATGTAGGGTTACCCTGATTAGCATAAAGTAGTGGAAGATGAACCCCACCCATATCATAAAACCTTGGGGGACTGTAAGACTCAGCCAAACTTACCACACAGCATAGATGATGACATAACAGCAGAAGGCCAACAGTCTTGGTCTGGAGAGATTTTCCTGCTTTCTGGTTTCTTCTTCTAGACTTCTTTCTTCTTCTGATGTGCCCAACAAGTGTTGTCTCTTCCAAGGAAAATTTGCCAGCACTTGCTCCATCCCTTATTCTCCAAAGCTAGAAAACTATAAGGTCTTTCATAAATCAACAGCCAGATCTAGCATTAGTAAAAGGCTGTTGAGGTTTCCTTCTGGTTCTAAGAACCATTGCCAGGGCTTAATTATGCCAGGCAGAAATCTATGAAATCTAAAATTGATCAATGGCAACACCTCACATTAAAAAGGTCCATCGAAATTTTCTTTCTGGTTCAAGGAGCCATTGCCAGGGCTAAATTATGCCAGGCAAAAAAGGTATAAAATACATTATTTACTGACCCCACCTATCATTAAAAAAGGCCACAAAGGTTTTCTTTCTGGTTCTAAGAACCTTTGCCAGGGCTAAATTTCTATTTTTCCTATCAACCCTGCAGGCTGGCAAGTGAATAGTCTGTCTTCTAAGTTGGTGTGGTACATGCCTTTGAAATAAAATAAAAAAAATCAACGTTACTTCACTTGCTTCTGGAGTTTTACTCCTAAGATTCACAATACTCAGTGGTGCATTCTTTTATTTGATGTGCAGGGTTACCCATATTAGCATAGAGTAGTGGAAGATGAACCCCACCCATATCCTAAAACCTTGGGGGACTGTAAGATTCAGCCAAACTTACCACACAGCATAGATGATGACATAACAGCTGAAGACCAACAGTCTTGGTCTGGAGACAATTTCTTGCTTTCTGGTTTCTTCTTTCAGACTTCTTTCTTCTTCTGATGTGCCCAACAAGTGTTGTCTCTTCCAAGGAAAATTTGCCAGCACTTGTTCCATCCCTTATTCTCCAAAGCTAGAAAACTATAAGGTCTTTCATAAATCAACAGCCAGATCTAGCATTAGTAAAAGGCTGTTGAGGTTTCTTTCTGGTTCTAAGAACCATTGCCAGGGCTTAATTATGCCAGGCAGAAATCTATGAAATCTAAAATTGATCAATGGCCACACCTCACATTAAAAAGGTCCATTGAAATTTTCTTTCTGGTTCTAGGAGCCAATGCCAGAGCTAAATTAGGCCAGGCAAAATAGGTATAAAACCGATTATCAATTACTGGCCACACCTCATAGTAAAAAAGGCTATAGAGGTTTTCTTTCTAGTTCTAAGAACCTTTGCCAGTGCTAAATTATGCCAGGCAAAAAAGATATAAAATCTATTATCAATTATTGGCCACATCTAGTATTAAAAAGGGCCATTTAGATATTCATCCTGGTTCTAAGAACCATTGCTAGGGCTAAATTTCTATTTTTACTATCAACCCCGCAGGCTGGCAAGTGAATAGTCTGTCTTCTAAGTTGGTGTGGTACATGCCTTTGAAATAAAATTTAAAAAATCAACGTTACTTCAGTTGCTACTGGAGTTTTACTCCTAAGATTCACAATACTCAGTGGTGCATTCTTTTATTTGATATGCAGGGTTACCCATATTAGCATAAAGTAGTGGAAGATGAACCCCACCCATATCATAAAACCTTGGGGGACTGTAAGACTCAGCCAAACTTACCACACAGCATAGATGATGACATAACAGCAGAAGGCCAACAGTTTTGGTCTGGAGACATTTTCCTGCTTTCTGGTTTCTTCTTCTAGACTTCTTTCTTCTTCTGATGTGCCCAACAAGTGTTGTCTCTTCCAAGGAAAATTTGCCAGCACTTGCTCCATCCCTTATTCTCCAAAGCTAGAAAACTATAAGATCTTTCATAAATCAACAGCCAGATCTAGCATTACAAAAAGGCTGTTGAGGTTTCTTTCTGGTTCTAAGAACCATTGCCACGGCTTAATTATGCCAGGCAGAAATCTATGGAATCTAAAATTGATCAATGGCCACACCTCTCCTTAAAAAGGTCCATTGAAATTTTCTTTCTGGTTCTAGGAGCCATTGCCAGGGCTAAATTATGCCAGGCAAAAAAGGTATAAAATACATTATTTACTGGCCACACCTATCATTAAAAAGGCCATAAAGGTTTTCTTTCTGGTTCTAAGAACCTTTGCCAGGGCTAAATTATGCCAGGCAAAAAAAGTATAAAATCTATTATCAATTATTGGCCGCATCTAGTATTAAAAAGGGCCATTTAGATATTCATATGGGTTCTAAGAACCATTGCTAGGGCTAAATTTCTATTTTTAATATCAACCCCGCAGGCTGGCAAGTGAATAGTCTGTCTTCTAAGTTGGTGTGGTACATGCCTTTGAAATAAAATTTAAAAAATCAACGTTACTTCAGTTGCTACTGGAGTTTTACTCCTAAGATTCACAATACTCAGTGGTGCATTCTTTTATTTGATGTGCAGGGTTACCCTGATTAGCATAAAGTAGTGGAAGATGAACCCCACCCGTATCCTAAAACCTTGGGGGACTGTAAGATTCAGCCAAACTTACCACACAGCATAGATGATGACATAACAGCTGAAGACCAACAGTCTTGGTCTGCAGACATTTTCCTGCTTCCTTGTTTCTTCTTTCAGATTTCTTTCTTCTTCTGATGTGCCCAACAAGTGTTGTCTCGTCCAAGGAAAATTTGTCACCACTTGCTCCATCCCTTATTCTCCAAAGCTAGAAAACTATAAGATCTTTCATAAATCAACAGCCAGATCTAGCATTAGTAAAAGGCTGTTGAGGTTTCCTTCTGGTTCTAAGAACCATTGCCAGGGCTTAATTATGCCAGGCAGAAATCTATGAAATCTAAAATTGATCAATGGCCACAGCTCACATTAAAAAGGTCCATTGAAATTTTCTTTCTGGTTCAAGGAGCCATTGCCAGGGCTAAATTATGCCAGGCGAAAAAGGTATAAAATACATTATTTACTGGCCCCACCTATCATTAAAAAAGGCCATAAAGGTTTTCTTTCTGGTTCTAAGAACCTTTGCCAGGGCTAAATTATGCCAGGCAAAAAAGGTATAAAATCTATTATCAATTATTGACCACATCTATTATTAAAAAGGGCCATTTAGATATTCATACGGGTTCTAAGAACCATTGCTAGGGCTAAATTTCTATTTTTCCTATCAACCCCACAGGCTGGCAAGTGAATAGTCTGTCTTCTAAGTTGGTGTGGTACATGCCTTTGAAATAAAATTTAAAAAATCAACGTTACTTCAGTTGCTACTGGAGTTTTACTCCTAAGATTCACAATACTCAGTGGTGCATTCTTTTATTTGATGTGCAGGGTTACCCTGATTAGCATAAAGTAGTGGAAGATGAACCCCACCCGTATCCTAAAACCTTGGGGGACTGTAAGATTCAGCCAAACTTACCACACAGCATAGATGATGACATAACAGCAGAAGACCAACAGTCTTGGTCTGGAGACATTTTCCTGCTTTCTGGTTTCTTCTTTCAGACTTCTTTCTTCTTCTGATGTGCCCAACAAGTGTTGTCTCTTCCAAGGAAAATTTGCCAGCACTTGCTCCATCCCTTATTCTCCAAAGCTAGAAAACTATAAGATCTTTCATAAATCAACAGCCAGATCTAGCATTAGTAAAAGGCTGTTGGAGTTTGCTTTCTGGTTCTAAGAACCATTGCCAGGGCTTAATTATGCCAGGCAGAAATCTATGAAATCTAAAATTGATCAATGGCCACACCTCACATTAAAAAGGTCCATTGAAATTTTCTTTCTGGTTCTAGGAGCCATTGCCAGGGCTAAATTATGCCAGGCAAAAAAGGTATAAAATAAATTAGTTACTGGCCCCACCTATCATTAAACATGGCCATAGAGGTTTTCTTTCTGGTTCTAAGAACCTTTGCCAGAGCTAACTTAGGCCAGGCAAAATAGGTATAAAACCGATTATCAATTACTGGCCACACCTCATAGTAAAAAAGGCCATAGAGGTTTTCTTTCTAGTTCTAAGAACGTTTGCCAGGGCTAAATTATGCCAGGCAAAAAAGATATAAAATCTATTATCAATTATTGGCCACATCTAGTATTAAAAAGGGCCATTTAGATATTCATACGGGTTCTAAGAACCATTGCTAGGGCTAAATTTCTATTTTTACTATCAACCCCGCAGGCTGGCAAGTGAATAGTCCGTCTTCTAAGTTGGTGTGGTACATGCCTTTGAAATAAAAAAAAAATCAACGTTACTTATTTCATATGTAGGGTTACCCTGATTAGCATAAAGTAGTGGAAGATGAACCCCACCCATATCATAAAACCTTGGGGGACTGTAAGACTCAGCCAAACTTACCACACAGCATAGATGATGACATAACAGCAGAAGGCCAACAGTCTTGGTCTGGAGACATTTTCCTGCTTTCTGGTTTCTTCTTCTAGACTTCTTTCTTCTTCTGATGTGCCCAACAAGTGTTGTCTCTTCCAAGGAAAATTTGCCAGCACTTGCTCCATCCCTTATTCTCCAAAGCTAGAAAACTATAAGGTCTTTCATAAATCAACAGCCAGATTTAGCATTAGTAAAAGGCTGTTGAGGTTTCCTTCTGGTTCTAAGAACCATTGCCACGGCTTAATTATGCCAGGCAAAAAAGGTATAAAATACATTATCGATTATTGGCCACATCTAGTATTAAAAAGGGCCATTTAGATCTCCATAATGGTTCTGAGAACCATTGCTAGGGCTAAATTTCTATTTTTACTATCAACCCCGCAGGCTGGCAAGTGAATAGTCTGTCTTCTAAGTTGGTGTGGTACATGCCTTTGAAATAAAATTAAAAAAATCAATGTTACTTCATTTGCTACTGGAGTTTTACTCCTAAGATTCACAATACTCAGTGGTGCATTCTTTTATTTCATATGCAGGGTTACCCTGATTAGCATAAAGTAGTGGAAGATGAACCCCACCCATATCCTAAAACCTTGGGGGACTGTAAGACTCAGCCAAACTTACCACACAGCATAGATGATGACATAACAGCTGAAGACCAACAGTCTTGGTCTGGAGACATTTTCCTGCTTTCTGGTTTCTTCTTTCAGACTTCTTTCTTCTTCTGATGTGCCCAACAAGTGTTGTCTCTTCCAAGGAAAATTTGCCAGCACTTGCTCCATCCCTTATTCTCCAAAGCTAGAAAACTATAAGATCTTTCATAAATCAACAGCCAGATCTAGCATTAGTAAAAGGCTGTTGAGGTTTCTTTCTGGTTCTAAGAACCATTGCCAGGGCTTAATTATGCCAGGCAGAAATCTATGAAATCTAAAATTGATCAATGGCCACACCTCACATTAAAAAGGTCCATTGAAATTTTCTTTCTGGTTCTAGGAGCCAATGCCAGAGCTAAATTAGGCCAGGCAAAATAGGTATAAAACCGATTATCAATTACTGGCCACACCTCATAGTAAAAAAGGCTATAGAGGTTTTCTTTCTAGTTCTAAGAACCTTTGCCAGGGCTAAATTATGCCAGGCAAAAAAGATATAAAATCTATTATCAATTATTGACCACATCTATTATTAAAAAGGGCCATTTAGATATTCATACGGGTTCTAAGAACCATTGCTAGGGCTAAATTTCTATTTTTCCTATCAACCCCGCAGGCTGGCAAGTAAATAGTCTGTCTTCTAAGTTGGTGTGGTACATGCCTTTGAAATAAAATTAAAAAAATCAACGTTACTTCAGTTGCTACTGGAGTTTTACTCCTAAGATTCACAATACTCAGTGGTGCATTCTTTTATTTGATGTGCAGGGTTACCCTGATTAGCATAAAGTAGTGGAAGATGAACCCCACCCGTATCCTAAAACCTTGGGGGACTGTAAGATTCAGCCAAACTTACCACACAGCATAGATGATGACATAACAGCAGAAGACCAACAGTCTTGGTCTGGAGACATTTTCCTGCTTTCTGGTTTCTTCTTTCAGACTTCTTTCTTCTTCTGATGTGCCCAACAAGTGTTGTCTCTTCCAAGGAAAATTTGCCAGCACTTGCTCCAACCCTTATTCTCCAAAGCTAGAAAACTATAAGATCTTTCATAAATCAACAGCCAGATCTAGCATTAGTAAAAGGCTGTTGGAGTTTGCTTTCTGGTTCTAAGAACCATTGCCAGGGCTTAATTATGCCAGGCAGAAATCTATGAAATCTAAAATTGATCAATGGCCACACCTCACATTAAAAGGTCCATTGAAATTTTCTTTCTGGTTCTAGGAGCCATTGCCAGGGCTAAATTATGCCAGGCAAAAAAGGTATAAAATAAATTAGTTACTGGCCCCACCTATCATTAAACATGGCCATAGAGGTTTTCTTTCTGGTTCTAAGAACCTTTGCCAGAGCTAAATTATGCCAGGCAAAAAAGATATAAAATCTATTATCAATTATTGGCCACATCTAGTATTAAAAAGGGCCATTTAGATATTCATACGGGTTCTAAGAACCATTGCTAGGGCTAAATTTCTATTTTTAATATCAACCCCGCAGGCTGGCAAGTGAATAGTCCGTCTTCTAAGTTGGTGTGGTACATGCCTTTGAAATAAAATTAAAAAAATCAACGTTACTTATTTCATATGTAGGGTTACCCTGATTAGCATAAAGTAGTGGAAGATGAACCCCACCCATATCATAAAACCTTGGGGGACTGTAAGACTCAGCCAAACTTACCACACAGCATAGATGATGACATAACAGCAGAAGGCCAACAGTCTTGGTCTGGAGACATTTTCCTGCTTTCTGGTTTCTTCTTCTAGACTTCTTTCTTCTTCTGATGTGCCCAACAATTGTTGTCTCTTCCAAGGAAAATTTGCCAGCACTTGCTCCATCCCTTATTCTCCAAAGCTAGAAAACTATAAGGTCTTTCATAAATCAACAGCCAGATTTAGCATTAGTAAAAGGCTGTTGAGGTTTCCTTCTGGTTCTAAGAACCATTGCCACGACTTAATTATGCCAGGCAGAAATCTATGGAATCTAAAATTGATCAATGGCCACACCTCACATTAAAAAGGTCCATTGAAATTTTCTTTCTGGTTCTAGGAGCCATTGCCAGGGCTAAATTATGCCAGGCAAAAAAGGTATAAAATACATTATTTACTGGCCCCACCTATCATTAAAAAGGCCATAAAGGTTTTCTTTCTGGTTCTAAGAAGCTTTGCCAGGGCTAAACTATGCCAGGCAAAAAAGGTATAAAATCTATTATCAATTATTGGCCACATCTAGTATTAAAAAGGGCCATTTAGATTTTCATACGGGTTCTAAGAACCATTGCTAGGGCTAAATTTCTATTTTTACTATCAACCCCGCAGGCTGGCAAGTGAATAGTCTGTCTTCTAAGTTGGTGTGGTACATGCCTTTGAAATAAAAAAAAAATCAACGTTACTTATTTCATATGTAGGGTTACCCTTATTAGCATAAAATAGTGGAAGATGAACCCCACCCGTATCCTAAAACCTTGGGGGACTGTAAGATTCAGCCAAACTTACCACACAGCATAGATGATGACATAACAGCTGAAGACCAACAGTCTTGGTCTGGAGACATTTTCCTGCTTTCTGGTTTCTTCTTTCAGACTTCTTTCTTCTTCTGATGTGCCCAACAAGTGTTGTCTCTTCCAAGGAAAATTTGCCAGCACTTGCTCCATCCCTTATTCTCCAAAGCTAGAAAACTATAAGATCTTTCATAAATCAACAGCCAGATCTAGCATTAGTAAAAGGCTGTTAGAGTTTGCTTTCTGGTTCTAAGAACCATTGCCACGGCTTAATTATGCCAGGCAGAAATCTATGGAATCTAAAATTGATCAATGGCCACACCTCACATTAAAAAGGTCCATTGAAATTTTCTTTCTGGTTCTAGGAGCCATTGCCAGGGCTAAATTATGCCAGGCAAAAAAGGTATAAAATACATTATTTACTGGCCCCACCTATCATTAAAAAGGCCATAAAGGTTTTCTTTCTGGTTCTAAGAACCTTTGCCAGGGCTAAATTATGCCAGGCAAAAAATGTATAAAATCTATTATCAATTATTGGCCGCATCTAGTATTAAAAAGGGCCATTTAGATATTCATACGGGTTCTAAGAACCATTGCTAGGGCTAAATTTCTATTTTTAATATCAACACCGCAGGCTGGCAAGTGAATAGTCTGTCTTCTAAGTTGGTGTGGTACATGCCTTTGAAATAAAAAAAAAATCAACGTTACTTATTTCATATGTAGGGTTACCCTGATTAGCATAAAGTAGTGGAAGATGAACCCCACCCATATCATAAAACCTTGGGGGACTGTAAGACTCAGCCAAACTTACCACACAGCATAGATGATGACATAACAGCAGAAGGCCAACAGTCTTGGTCTGGAGAGATTTTCCTGCTTTCTGGTTTCTTCTTCTAGACTTCTTTCTTCTTCTGATGTGCCCAACAAGTGTTGTCTCTTCCAAGGAAAATTTGCCAGCACTTGCTCCATCCCTTATTCTCCAAAGCTAGAAAACTATAAGGTCTTTCATAAATCAACAGCCAGATCTAGCATTAGTAAAAGGCTGTTGAGGTTTCCTTCTGGTTCTAAGAACCATTGCCAGGGCTTAATTATGCCAGGCAGAAATCTATGAAATCTAAAATTGATCAATGGCAACACCTCACATTAAAAAGGTCCATCGAAATTTTCTTTCTGGTTCAAGGAGCCATTGCCAGGGCTAAATTATGCCAGGCAAAAAAGGTATAAAATACATTATTTACTGACCCCACCTATCATTAAAAAAGGCCACAAAGGTTTTCTTTCTGGTTCTAAGAACCTTTGCCAGGGCTAAATTTCTATTTTTCCTATCAACCCTGCAGGCTGGCAAGTGAATAGTCTGTCTTCTAAGTTGGTGTGGTACATGCCTTTGAAATAAAATAAAAAAAATCAACGTTACTTCACTTGCTTCTGGAGTTTTACTCCTAAGATTCACAATACTCAGTGGTGCATTCTTTTATTTGATGTGCAGGGTTACCCATATTAGCATAGAGTAGTGGAAGATGAACCCCACCCATATCCTAAAACCTTGGGGGACTGTAAGATTCAGCCAAACTTACCACACAGCATAGATGATGACATAACAGCTGAAGACCAACAGTCTTGGTCTGGAGACAATTTCTTGCTTTCTGGTTTCTTCTTTCAGACTTCTTTCTTCTTCTGATGTGCCCAACAAGTGTTGTCTCTTCCAAGGAAAATTTGCCAGCACTTGTTCCATCCCTTATTCTCCAAAGCTAGAAAACTATAAGGTCTTTCATAAATCAACAGCCAGATCTAGCATTAGTAAAAGGCTGTTGAGGTTTCTTTCTGGTTCTAAGAACCATTGCCAGGGCTTAATTATGCCAGGCAGAAATCTATGAAATCTAAAATTGATCAATGGCCACACCTCACATTAAAAAGGTCCATTGAAATTTTCTTTCTGGTTCTAGGAGCCAATGCCAGAGCTAAATTAGGCCAGGCAAAATAGGTATAAAACCGATTATCAATTACTGGCCACACCTCATAGTAAAAAAGGCTATAGAGGTTTTCTTTCTAGTTCTAAGAACCTTTGCCAGTGCTAAATTATGCCAGGCAAAAAAGATATAAAATCTATTATCAATTATTGGCCACATCTAGTATTAAAAAGGGCCATTTAGATATTCATCCTGGTTCTAAGAACCATTGCTAGGGCTAAATTTCTATTTTTACTATCAACCCCGCAGGCTGGCAAGTGAATAGTCTGTCTTCTAAGTTGGTGTGGTACATGCCTTTGAAATAAAATTTAAAAAATCAACGTTACTTCAGTTGCTACTGGAGTTTTACTCCTAAGATTCACAATACTCAGTGGTGCATTCTTTTATTTGATATGCAGGGTTACCCATATTAGCATAAAGTAGTGGAAGATGAACCCCACCCATATCATAAAACCTTGGGGGACTGTAAGACTCAGCCAAACTTACCACACAGCATAGATGATGACATAACAGCAGAAGGCCAACAGTTTTGGTCTGGAGACATTTTCCTGCTTTCTGGTTTCTTCTTCTAGACTTCTTTCTTCTTCTGATGTGCCCAACAAGTGTTGTCTCTTCCAAGGAAAATTTGCCAGCACTTGCTCCATCCCTTATTCTCCAAAGCTAGAAAACTATAAGATCTTTCATAAATCAACAGCCAGATCTAGCATTACAAAAAGGCTGTTGAGGTTTCTTTCTGGTTCTAAGAACCATTGCCACGGCTTAATTATGCCAGGCAGAAATCTATGGAATCTAAAATTGATCAATGGCCACACCTCTCCTTAAAAAGGTCCATTGAAATTTTCTTTCTGGTTCTAGGAGCCATTGCCAGGGCTAAATTATGCCAGGCAAAAAAGGTATAAAATACATTATTTACTGGCCACACCTATCATTAAAAAGGCCATAAAGGTTTTCTTTCTGGTTCTAAGAACCTTTGCCAGGGCTAAATTATGCCAGGCAAAAAAAGTATAAAATCTATTATCAATTATTGGCCGCATCTAGTATTAAAAAGGGCCATTTAGATATTCATATGGGTTCTAAGAACCATTGCTAGGGCTAAATTTCTATTTTTAATATCAACCCCGCAGGCTGGCAAGTGAATAGTCTGTCTTCTAAGTTGGTGTGGTTCACGCCTTTGAAATAAATAAAAAAGTCAACATTACTTATTTCATATGCAGGGTTACCCTTATTAGCATAAAGTAGTGGAAGATGAACCCCACCCGTAACCTAAAACCTTGGGGGACTATAAGATTCAGCCAAACTTACCACACAGCATAGATGATGACATAACAGCAGAAGGCCAACAGTCTTGGTCTGGAGACATTTTCTTGCTTTCTGGTTTCTTCTTTCACCCTTCTTTCTTCTTCTGCTGCACACAGCCAGCGTTGCTCCCTCCAAGGAAAATTTGTCAGCACTGGTTCCATCCGTTAGTCTGCAAGGCTAGAAAACTATAAGATCTTTCATAAATCAACAGCCAGATCTAGCATTAGTAAAAGGCTGTTGGAGTTTGCTTTCTGGTTCTAAGAACCATATGCCAGGACTATGTTACGCCTGGCACATATTTATAAAATCTATAAAAAAATAAGATAACATTTTAAAAAACATAAAAAAATAAATGGCCACACTAGCATTAAAAAGGGTCATTGACGTTTTCATTCTGGTTCTAAGACCATTGCCAGGGCTATATTACACCTGGCATAAATTTATAAAATCTATAAATGAATAAAATTAAGAAATTAAGAAGTAAATAAAATAAATGGCCACAGTTAGCATTAAAAGGGGCAGCTGAGGTTTTCTTTCTGGTTCTAAGAACCATTGCCAAGGCTATATTATGCCTGGCACAAATTTATAAAATCTATAAAAATAAATAAGTAAGTAAGTAAGTAAGTAAGTAAGTAGGTAAGTAAGTAAGTAAATAAGTAACTAAGTATGTAAGTAAGTAAGTAAGTATGTAAGTAAGTAAGTTAGTAAGTAAGTAAGTAAGTTAGTAAGTAAGTAGATGGATGGATGGATGGATGGATGGATGGATGGATGGATGGATAGATAAATAAATTGGCCACACCTAGCATTAAAAATGGCCAATGAGGCTTTATTATTATCATTCACACCAGACTAACTATCAAGAAATACCGAATGTCCCATGAAGCTACTGCCAAAGAAGCTAACAACAAAGAATCTCCAAGACTCCAAATCTTCTATGATTTGTGGACTTCAACTCCCAGACTTCCTGAGACAATCATGCTAGCTCAGGAATTCTGGGAGTTGAAGTCCACATGTCATAGAAGAGCCAACTTTGCCTACCCCTGTCCAAGACCATTTACACCAACACTGAAAGAAGCCACTAAAACCATAAACTGGGTGCAAACTGCACTCCCTTCCAGCACTGATGATGTTCCCTAGTTTCCTAACAAAACCTGTACAAGGAAGCCACTAAGCTCAGACACCACCAAGGACGCCTCATTTCCATGGTGAACCACAAATATTATCCTCTGTCAATATACCTCGTATCCAATTGCATCACTTTCAGTTTTAAGAAGTCTGGCTGGTACTGGCATTATTTCTAAGATGGGAGGGAGGTGATCCCAAAGGATTCCCTTCCGGTCTGAGTCTCACTGAGGGGGTCCTCAGGCATTGGAGGAGGCTTTTAGCTCAGCGCTGTTGTCTCTTCCAGTGTGATTCGTCCTCACTGCTTCCTCAGGGGCTGAAAGGGCATCCCCAGAACCGGAACGCTAAATTGCGCTCACCGCCACAGCTCGTAGGTTCTTGCGGGACCAGTGCGATTTTGCTGCTGCACCTGTGGAGGTAGGAGCCACAGGTATAACCAGCTAAAAAATCACGCACGGAGCCACAGGTAAAACCATGCTGAAACACAGGCGCAATTTTTCTACCTCCACAGGTTCAACAGCAAAATCGCGCTGGTCCCACAAGAACTTACGAGCCGCAGTGGCGAGTGCAATTTAGCCTTCCGCCTCCCTGCCATCCATACATTTTAATGTTGGGTTTTTTTAATAAACAACTTTGCCGAAGCAAGTAAACTTTAGCCAGGTCCAAAATGTTTTGCAGCGACATGTCGCAAACAGTACCTGCCAGGCTTCCTCATTTTCAATACACTGAAGAGTAAATGTCTTACTGTTGATGTCTTCTTCATCTATTGGATTCATGCCTTTGGGAGAAAAAAAATCAGTATCACCAAATAACCAAAAGATGTTCAGAAACTAGAATACTAACCCTGTAATTTTATGTGCTTTTAGCCTGCAAGGGCATGGCTATAATTACCTCAGGCTTTACTGGGAAGCAAATTTTAATTCTCATTCACCTGTGATGGTTTGGTCTTTTTACAAGGAGATGGTTGAGATCACCTCAAATTCCACCAAAATTTTATTCTAATAAATTGGCTAAACCTCAGGAATTGACTTAACTCCTAGAAAATAAGATCAACTCCTGGACCTGAAGTAATATTAGTTAACTTTTGACCCTTTGTGCATATTTTGCTTCTTTAAGGATTTGAGCCTTGACTAAAATTGCCCCAGGTCACTTTATTTCTGAGAGCAAGGTCACCTCCTGCGGTAATTTAATCTTTACCTTTAAAATTGTTTTTAATTTTGACCTGCCTTTGGTGGTTGGGTCTTTTTAACAGGGCATGGATGAGATTACCTAGAATTGCATCTATTTTACTAAAAATGCTTAGCATAAAGTAGTAGAAGATGAACCCCACCCATATCCTAAACAAACTCACAGCATAGATGATGACGTAACAGCAGAAGGCCAACAGTCTTTGGCTGGAGACATTTCCTTGCTTTCTTCTTTCTTCTTTCACTTCGTGCCCAGCAAGTGTTGTCTCTTCCAGGGAAAATTTGTCAGCACTTGCTCCATCCCTTATTCTCCAAAGCTAGAAAACTATAAGATCTTTCATAAATCAACAGCCAGATCTAGCATTACAAAAAGGCTGTTGGAGTTTGCTTTCTGCTTTTCAGAACCATTGCCAGGGCTTAATTATGCCAGGCAGAAATCTATAAAATCTAAAATTGATCAATGGCCACACCTCACATTAAAAATGGCCACTGAGGGTTTCTTTCTGGTTTTCAGAACCATTGCCAGGGCTAAATTATGCCAGGCAGAAATCTATAAAATCTAAAATTGATCAATGGCCACACCTCACATTAAAAATGGCCACTGAGGGTTTCTTTCTGGTTTTAAGAACCGTTGCCAGGGCTAAATTATGCCAGGCAGAAATCTATAAAATCTAAAATTGATCAATGGCCACACCTCACATTAAAAATGGCCAGTGAGGGTTTCTTTCTGGTTTTAAGAACCGTTGCCAGGGCTAAATTATGCCAGGCAGAAATCTATGAAATCTAAAATTGATCAATGGCCACACCTGACATTAAAAATGGCCACTGAGGGGTTCTTTCTGATTATAAGAACCATTGCCAGGGCTAAATTTCTATTTTTCCTATCAACCCCGTAGGCTGGCAAGTGAATAGTCTGTCTTCTAAGTTGGTGTGGGACATGCCTTTGAAATAAAATAAAAAAATCAACGTTACTTCAGTTGCTACTGGAGTTTTACTTCTAAGATTCACAATACTCAGTGGTGCATTCTTTTATTTCATATGCAGCGTTACCCTGATTAGCATAAAGTAGTGGAAGATGAACCCCACCCGTATCCTAAAACCTTGGGGGACTGTAAGATTCAGCCAAACTTACCACACAGCATAGATGATGACGTAACAGCAGAAGGCCAACAGTCTTGGTCTGGAGACATTTTCCTGCTTTCTGGTTTCTTCTTTCAGACTTCTTTCTTCTTCTGATGTGCCCAACAAGTGTTGTCTCTTCCAAGGAAAATTTGCCAGCACTTGCTCCATCCCTTATTCTCTAAAGCTAGAAAACTATAAGATCTTTCATAAATCAACAGCCAGATCTAGCATTAGTAAAAGGCTGTTGAGGTTTCTCTCTGGTTCTAAGAACCATTGCCACGGCTTAATTATGCCAGGCAGAAATCTATGAAATCTAAATTGATCAATGGCCACACCTCACATTAAAAATGGCCACTAAGGGTTTATTTCTGGTTCTAGGAACCATTGCCAGGGCTAAATTATGCCAGGCAGAAATCTATGAAATCTAAATTGATCAATGGCCACACCTCACATTAAAAATGGCCACTGAGGGTTTATTTCTGGTTCTAGGAACCATTGCCAGGGCTAAATTATGCCAGGCAGAAATCTATGAAATCTAAATTGATCAATGGCCACACCTCACATTAAAAATGGCCACTGAGGGTTTATTTCTGGTTCTAAGAACCATTGCCAGGGCTAAATTATGCCAGGCAGAAATCTATGAAATCTAAAATTGATCAACGGCCACACCTCACATTAAAAATGGCCACTGAGGGTTTCTTTCTGGTTCTAAGAACCATTGCCAGAGCTAAATTATGCCAGGCCAGAATGGTATGAAGTCTATTATCTATAGGTCACTTTGATTTGCTTGGTGAAGTAAAGATATCATTCATTCATTCTTTCTATTTGTTCTTGTTTCTACCATCTACACTGCTGGCTGACAATTGAATCGTCTGTCTTCTAAGCTGGTGTGGTAGAAGCCTTTGAGATTAAGAAAAAAAAAATCAACGTTACTTCAGTTGCCAATGGAGTTTTCCTCCTAAGATTCACAATACACAGTAGTGCATTCTTTTATGTCATTAGCAGGGTTACCCCTACTTAACATAAAGTAGTGGAAGATGAACCCCACCCATACCCTAAAATCTTGGGGGACTGTAAATCTCAGACAAACTTACCTCACAGCATAGATGATGACGTAACAGCTGAAGGCCAACAGTCTTGGGCTGGAGACATTTTCTTGCTTTCTGGTTTCTTCTTTCAATTTTTTCTTGTTCTTCTGCACCTAGCAAGCGTTGCCTCTTCCAAGGAAAATTTGTCAGCACTGGTTCCATCCTTTAGTCTGCAAGGCTAGAAAACTACTGGCCACATTAGCATTAAAAATGGCCAACACCTGACTAACTATCAAGAAATACCGAATGTCCCATGAAGCTACTGCCAAAGAAGCTAACAACAAATAATCTCCAAGACTCCAAATCTTCTATGATTTGTGGACTTCAACTCCCAGACTTCCTGAGACAATCATGCTAGCTCAGGAATTCTGGGAGTTGAAGTCCACATGTCATAGAAGAGCCAACTTTGCCTACCCCTGTCCACGACCATTTACACCAACACTGAAAGAAGCCGCTAAAACCATAAATTGAGAGCAAACTGCACTCCCTTCCAGCACTGATGATGTTCCCTAGTTTCCTAACAAAACCTCTACAAGGAAGCCACTGAGCTCAGACACCACCAAGGACGCCTCATTTCCATGGTGAGCCACCAATATTATCCTCTGTCAATACACCTCCTATCCAATTGCATCACTTTGGGCTTTAAGAAGTCTGGCTGGTACTGGGAGGGAGGTGATCCCAAAGGATTCCCTTCCGGTCTGAGTCTCACAGAGGGGGTCCTCAGGCATTGGAGGAGATTAGATTAGATTAGATTAGATTTATTGGATTTATATGCCGCCCCTCTCCGAAAACTCAGCTTTTAGCTGAGCGCTGTTGTCTCTTCCAGTGTGATTCGCCCTCACTGCTCACTCAGGGACTGAAAGGGCAACCCCAGAGAAGACTTCCAGTGTGAGTCTCCCACAGTGTCCACTCAGAAACTCAATGAGACAGGCGGCCGCTTGATCTCATTCAGGGTGAGTGTCCGAAAGCTCACGGACTGAAAGACCTCTATAAGTAGGGGCATCACCCCCATCACCAGGGTATATGTGGAATGTGATCTGGTTCTAAGAACCACAGCCAATAACCAAAATTAGGGTGAGTCATAATTTTTTTTGATACTTTTTATCTAAGTTATAAACTTATGACTCCTCTTTTTAACATGGATCAGTGGTGGGCTACGAGACAGAATGCTAAATTGTGCTCACAGCTCAAAAAGTTCTTGCAGGACCAGTGCGATTTTGTTGCTGCACCTGTGGAGGTAGGAGCCACAGGTAGAACCAGCTAAAAAATCACGCACGGAGCCACAGGTAAAACCATGCTGAAACACAGGCGCAATTTTTCTACCTCCACAGGTTCAACAGCAAAATCGCGCCGTTCCCACAAGAACTTACGAGCCGTAGTGGTGAGTGCAATTTAGCCTTCTGGCTCGCTGCCATTGATACATTTTAATGTTGGGGTTTTTTAATAAACTACTTTGCCGAAGCAAGTAAAATTTAGCAAGGTCTAAACATTTTTGCAGCAACATGTCGCTAACAGTACCTGCCTTCAATACAGTTCTATACAGTTCCTCGCTTTCAATACATTTCCTGCCTTCAATACAGTTCTATACAGTTCCTCGCTTTCTAATACACTGAAGAGTAAATGAAACCATCTGTCTTACTGTTGATGTCTTCTTCTTCGTCTATTGGATTCATGCCTTTGGGGGAAAAAAATCAATATCACCAAATAACCGAAAGATTTTCAGAAACTAGAATACTAATCCTGTAATTTTATGTGCTTTTAGCCTGCAAGGGTATGGCTATAATTTCCTCAGGCTTTACTGGGAAGCAAATTTTAATTTTCTCATTCACCTGTGATGGTTTGGTCTTTCTACAAGGAGATGGTTGAGATCACCTCAAATTCCACCAAAGTTGTATTCTAATAAATTGGCCAAACCTCAAGAATTGACTTAATTCCTAGAAAATAAGATCAACTCCTGGTTCTGAAGGAATATTAGTTAACTTTTGACCAGTTGTTTGAAGGTAGATACTTTCTGCATACTGTATTTAAGGTAGATACTTTCTGCATACTGTATCTTTAACTCTGGCGTGCTGCTCAATTACACACCCTAATCTGCAAATTGTTCATTTTAGGTATTTATATTTGGTCTTTTTGAAAGCCTTTTTCACTAGTTTGAACATTTCTACACCAAATGAAAATTGAAATGAAAAAATTAATGCTTATTGGTATAGTATTTCTTCAGGTCCAGGAGCTGACTTTCCTCTCACTATATAAAGCTGAGGTAATTTTAACTAGTTAAAAGCAGGGAAATTACCATAGGTGAACAAGCATTAAAATTAGCTTCAAGGCAAAATACAGAAGCTTCAGTATCTGGAGTTGCCCTTTATTTCTTGAAGAAAGTGATTTGTTGGGACCTGAGGAAATTTTAGTCAAAGCTCAAGTCCTTAAAAGAAGCAAAATATATAAGAAAACTAGTTGCCTCAAGGAACTACAGGCAAAAAGTTAAGTAAAATTAGTTCAAGTCCAGGAGTTTGACCTTATTTTCTTGAAATAAAGCCAGCTCTTAAAGTAATTCTGAGATTATGTTAGCCAAGGCTCATATTTTTAGTAAAATACATGGAATATTAGGTAATCTCAGCCATGTCCTGTTAAAAATACCAAACCACCACAGGCAGAACAAAACCAGAAACAGAGAAATATAGATTGATGGCAGAAAAGACCTCATGGTCCATCTACTCTGCCCTTATATTATTTCCTATATTTTCAAATTAAAATTAACAGTTTTAAAGGTAAAGATAAAATTACCACAGGAGGTGACCTTGCTCTCAGAAATAAAGTGACAATTTAGTCAAGGTTCAAATCCTTAAATAATCCACCTTCGAGATATGTCCCTGGCATTTTACTCCTTAGAATACACCCCCGGGGTTAAAATTACTACAGGTGCTATCTAACACTAGGCTATTAAGCGGCTAAAGAACTCACGCTCCCCTCGCCTCCCTACCCGGCAAGTTTTAAAAAGCCTGAGGGGAAAAAAGCCTTACCTCAAAAGCTCAAAAGGCCCTGCCCGGCCTCGAGCTCGAGGACTTGGCTGCGGAGGCGCCGGAGTGACTGTTTTTGGGGTTCTCCGGCGCCCCGCAGCATCGAACGAGAGACCCTCCAGAACGAGAGTCTGCTCCTTCGGGCAACGTGCTTGCTAATTTTCCACACAGCTGAGGAGAATCACCGGCTTTTTAAGTGCTCCCCGCCGCTCGAGCGAGGAGAGGCATCCCGGCCAATCCGAGGGATGGGTTTACAAGAGCAGCCAATAAACGGGCGAGAGGGGCGGGGAGAAAGACCCCCGGGGAGCCTCTGAGGGGTTTGGACGGGAAAGGCCAGGTGAGGAAGATTGGAGGTTTGAGCCAGGTGAAATTAATGAATCTTAATTGACAACGAACTGTAAATGACCCATACAAACGACTTTTCCAGAATACCCTATGTGTTGTGTTGGGCAAATCCAGCTACTGAAACAAATTGGCTCTTTTCTACTTTGGAGTTGTTTGGAGTGAGTGGCATATAAATACAATAAATAAATGATATTGTTTTAAAATAAAGTTGGAACGGAGAAACTGTGGTCTTTTGGATATTGTATTACACCAGTATTACACCAAATATCTTCAAGTTGCCAAGGTTGGGAAACACTGTATTACACAGACACCTGATTAGGGACACCTGGTTTAGGAGATCATAGATGATTGACAGCAGAAAAAGACCTCATGGTCCATCTAGTCTGCCCTTATACTATTTCCTGTATTTTATCTTAGGATGGATATAGGTTTATCCCAGGCATGTTTAAATTCAGTTCTGGTGGATTTACCAACCACGTCTGCTGGAAGTTTGTTCCAAGCATCTACTACCTTCTCTGCCTCTAGCGTTGGCAATTTCTATGTAACGTGGGGTTTTTTTCCAGCTGTAGCTCTTTCCACTCTGGGCATGGAGACAGAAAGAGAGATAGGTGCATTTGTTGGCATCTCTGCCAACTTGGGGAAGGGAAAACCTCGGGTGCTTCCAGGAGGTATTTATTGATTTATTATTTTATTTATAGAATGTACGTAGCCAGCTGACTTCATTATTGCAACTCTGGGTAGCAGTAAATTAAAAGGAAAAGAAAAGAGAAGACAAAGCAGTGTAACAATCCCAGTTCAAATCTAACAAACCTTAAGAGACAATTCAAGTAACACCTCCTTCGCTTCCTCTCGATGGAAACTCTGATTATTTATTTACTTATTGGATTTCTACGCTGCCCCTCTGCGAAGACTCGGGGCGGCTTACAACATAGAAGAAAACAGTGGTTACAATAAAATTGAATCCAATTTAATTAAAAATTGCATAGCTATTTAAATCCCTGGAAATATTAATCAATCACACCCATTCGTACAGCAACCATATAATAATAATAATAATAATAATAATAATAATAATAATAATAATAAAATTTTTATTAGATTTATATACCACCCCTCTCTGAAGACTCGGGGCGGCTCACAACAATAATAAAACAGTCTGACAATGTAAACAAATCTAATATTAAAAAAGCATCTAAAAACCCATCGTTTAAAAACCATGCAACACACGCATGCCATACATAAAAATATAAAAGCCTGGGGGAGATGTCTAACTTTCCCCATGCCTGGCGATATAGGCGGGTCTTAAGTAATTTGCGAAAGACAAGGAGGGTGGGAGCAGTTCTGATCTCTGGGGGGGAGTTGATTCCAAAGGGTCAGGGCCACCACGGAGAAGGCCCTTCCTGATCATGGCAAAAATATTATGTGTTAACACAAATTCAGGCAAATTCTGACTCACTCAATCCCATAACTGGGGGTGCTACAGTCTCTGGTGGTTCCTCAGTCCCTAACTCCCCTTCACTCTTATTCTCGGACTCAGAAGGACACTGGCCTGTGATGCCAGGACTCATCCATCTCTTATCTTCAAAATCCATGACCAGAGCTGAGCTAGACCTAGACCACTCGCAACAGAAGATTTCCAGCTTTTTCATCCTCGTTTATTTCCTTTAGGTGTCAAATTTGGAGACTGCCCATCTCCCTCGCAGAGCTGCTCTTCATCCTGAGTTCAAGTTGCAGAAATAGTCTGGTTCTTCTTTGCTGTCTCTGTTCCATGGCTAATGACTGGGAGTTAGCTTATAAAGCCCTTTATGGCACCGGACCAGATTATCTCCAGGACCGCCTTCTTCTGCACGAATCCCAGTGACCAGTTAGGTCCCACAGAGTGGGTCTTCTCTGGGTCCCGTCAACTAAACAATGCCGCTTAGCGGGACCCAGGGGAAGAGCCTTCTCTGTGGCGGCCCCAGCCCTCTGGAACCAACTCCCCCCAGAGATTAGAATTGCCCCCACCCTCCTTGCCTTTCGTAAGCTCCTTAAAACCCACCTCTGGGGGAATTGAGATGCTCTTTCCCCCTAGGCCTTTACAATTCTATGCATGGTATGTATGTTTGGTTTTTATATTAATGGGTTTTTAATCGTTTTTAGTATTGGATTACTATTGTACACTGTCTTATTATTGCTGTTAGCCGCCCCGAGTCTCCGGAGAGGGGCGGCATACAAATCCAATAAATAATAATTATTATTATTATGTTATTTTCTGTCCAGATTCTAAGCCGATCTATAAAACACAGGAATATACCAGGGAGAGTGGAAGGGAATCCAATTAAAGAAAGAACGCACAAGCATATTGTCTCCAGAATTGTGTTTCTGGCCTTTTATTGAGTACAGGTTGTGTGATTTGACGGACAAACCACTTGAAGTTATAACCACACTGGGGGGGAAAAGTGACTACAGTCGATCCTCAACTCTTATGAACAGAATAACAGAACAGTTGGAAGGGACCTTGTAGGTCATCTAGTCCAACCCCCCAATGAAGCAGAGGTATCACGAGCAGGAAGAGGGAGATTATGATCCCACTATATAGAGCGCTGGTGAGACCACATTTGGAATAATACTGTGTCCAGTTCTGGAGACACTACCTACAAAAAGATATTGACAAAATTGAACGGGTCCAAAGACGGGCTACAAGAAACCTCCTGGTCCATCCAGTCTGCCCTTATATACTATTTCCTGTATTTTATCTTAGGATGGATCTATATTTATCCCAGGCATATTTAAATTTAGTTACTGTGGATTTACCCACCACGTCTGCTGGAAGTTTGTTCCAAGCATCTACAACTCTTTCAGTAAAATATTTTCTCCTGTTGCTTCTGATCGTTCCCCCAACTCACCTCAGATTGTGCCCCCCTTGTTCTTGTGTTCACTTTCCTATTAAAAACACTTCCCTCCTGGACCTTATTTAACCCTTTAACATATTTAAATGTTTCAATCATGTCCCCCCTTTTCCTTCTGTCCTCCAGACTATACAGATGGAGTTCATGAAGTCTTTCCTGATACGTTTTATGCTTAAGACCTTCCACCATTCTTGTAGCCCGTCTTTGGACCCGTTCAATTTTGTCAATCTCTTTTTGTAGGTGAGGTCTCCAGAACTGAACACAGTATTCCAAATGGGGTCTCACCAGCGCTCTATATAAGGGGATCACAATCTCCCTCTTCCTGCTTGTTATACCTCTAGCTATGCAGCCAAGCATCCTACTTGCTTTTCCTACTGCCCGACCACACTGCTCACCCATTTTGAGACTGTCAGAAATCACTACCCCTAAACTTGGCTCTTCTTTGACTTGTGGACTTCAACTCCCAGAATTCCAGAGCCCATCCATCTTGCTCAGGAATTCTGGGAGTTAAAGTCCACCTGTCATAGAAGAGCCAACTTTGCCTACCCATGTTCTAAGGCAATGAGACCATGCAGTTCCCTACTGCAAAGTGGGCATTTTGGGAACAAAATGCCCACTGCCTCATGCACCCCAGTGGCCGGCTAGGTCCCAGAGTCGGCTTTCTCCAGGTCCCGCCGGACATATAATGTCGGTTGGCAGGGCCTAGGGGGAGAGCCTTCTCTGTGGTGGCCCCAGCCCTCTGGAACAAACTCCCTCTGGAGATACGTATCGCCCCCTCCCTCCTGGTCTTTCATAAAGCTCTGAAAACCTACCTCTGCTGGGGGCGTGGGGCCCTCGAGTGATGAGATTGTCTCCGGCCGATGTTATGAATGATTGAACTGGATGAATGTGGATGAGTGAACATGGGGGGTTTCTAGATTTTTTAAGTAATTTTGTATAATTCTTTTTAAAAACAATTTCTTTACATATATTGTTTACGTATATATATATAAACAATAAATTTATATGTGTGTGTGTGTTTTCGTAGATTTTCACGGGTATATGTATGTAGATTGTTCTGAGTTCGGCTTTTACCCCGTGTAATATTTTGAGTGTCTATGCGACCATCATCCGGCAGAAGTTGTTCGCTTCGTGCTGCTTGGAAAAAATATATAAATTTTAAATTAATTTTTATAATAATGGTAACATGGTAATTCACACAACATATAACAGCGTGCTCAGTGCTCCATCAAACAACGTTCATACCCCTCCACCAAAATTGGGGCATATTTTCAATATACCAAAGGACACTGAATATTCAAGCCAGAAAATGAAAATATTTTATATAAATTTTATTGTATAGATATTGATAACTGTAATAATAATAATAATAACAACAACAATAATAATAATAATTTATTAGATTTGTATGCCGTCTATCTCTGAAGACTCAGAGAGAATGGTTTATTTTTCCTCCTCTTAAAATATAAGTTTACATATTATGCTGAATTTTTTGTTGTTTTTGTATTTTTGCATTATATTGTATTTTTTTATATAGTTATTTTTTAAAAAGGGAACTTAATAAAAACTATTTTTTTAAAATACATTTTACATTTTTGATTTTTTTAAAAAAAGGTGAGATGTAAAAGAAACCACAGCTCCCAGAAGAAAGAAAATACAACTTTAATGTTGAAAATTTTAATATCACAACAGGTATCTCTTGGCAAAGAGATGATATATGAAAGGATATTAAGGAACTACAGGAATTAAAAATAGGCAATATCTTGTCTACCATCAGCATCACAGCTACTTAACAATAGTGTAAGTAAAATTCAGCTGCATTCCAAAAAGTACATGTCAAGCAGAATATTACCAAGCTTCAATCACCATTTACAGATATTTCAGGAATAAAGATGACAAATGTGTGTGACAAAAGAAACCACAATTCTTGAGGTGAGGGCCACATAGTGTTTGTCATGATTAACATTTACCAGTCAAAACAACATACATTTTTAATCACAGCCCAGGCTAAAATTATTCTAAGGTGGAGAACTAGAAACCTTTCATCAATAACTGTTAAATGAGTTATAAATCAATAACTAATAAATTTATCACCTAACATTAAGAAGAGCTTTTCAGGTGTTTTCCTCCCTGGTCTGAAGAACAATGGCCATGGCTAAATTTATGCCAGGCAGAAAACTATAAAATCTATTCTAAATCAATGGCACACTTAGCATTAAAAAGGGCCATTCAGATGTTTTCTGGTTCTAAGAACCAACATTAAGCCAGGCAAGAAATCTACTCCACATAGAGAATTAAAAAGGGCCACTATCTATCTATCTATCTATCTATCTATCTATCTATCTATCTATCTATCTATCTATCTATCTATCTATCTATCTATCTATCTACCTACCTACCTACCTACCTACCTACCTACCTACCTACCCATCTATTTACCTACCTACCTATCCATCTACCTACCCTACCTACCTAACAGATTTGGCTGCTACTGAACTTAGTTCTAAGAATCTGAAGGAGCAGGACTGGTGAGCCAAAAGGATCCTTCCAGTTTGAGACCATTTGGGATCCTCAGGGACTGGGAGAGCCTTCTCTCTGAGCGCTCTTGACCCTCCCAGTGTGATTCACCCCCATCGCTCGCTCAGGGACCATTTGGGATCCTCAGGGACTGGGAGAGCCTTCTCTCTGAGCGCTCTAGACCCTCCCAGTGTGATTCACCCCCATCGCTCGCTCAGGGACCATCTGGGACCATTTGGGATCCTCAGGGACTGGGAGAGCCTTCTCTCTGAGCGCTCTTGACCCTCCCAGTGTGATTCACCACCATCGCTCGCTCAGGGACCATTTGGGATCCTCAGGGACTGGGAGAGCCTTCTCTCTGAGCGCTCTTGACCCTCCCAGTGTGATTCACCCCCATCGCTCACTCAGGGACCATTTGGGATCCTCAGGGACTGGGAGAGCCTTCTCTCTGAGCGCTCTTGACCCTCCCAGTGTGATTCACCCCATCGCTCGCTCAGGGACCATTTGGGATCCTCAGGGACTGGGAGAGCCTTCTCTCTGAGCGCTCTTGACCCTCCCAGTGTGATTCACCCCATCGCTCGCTCAGGGGCCATTTGGGATCCTCAGGGACTGGGAGAGCCTTCTCTCTGAGCGCTCTTGACCCTCCCAGTGTGATTCACCCCATCGCTCGCTCAGGGGCCATTTGGGATCCTCAGGGACTGGGGGAGCCTTCTCTCTGAGTGCTCTGGACCCTCCCAGTGTGATTCACCCCATCGCTCGCTCAGGGACCATTTGGGATCCTCAGGGACTGGGAGAGCCTTCTCTCTGAGTGATCTGGACCCTCCCAGTGTGATTCACCACCATCGCTCGCTCAGGGACCATTTGGGATCCTCAGGGACTGGGAGAGCCTTCTCTCTGAGCGCCCTTGACCCTCCCAGTGTGATTCACCACCATCGCTCGCTCAGGGACCATTTGGGATCCTCAGGGACTGGGAGAGCCTTCTCTCTGAGCGCCCTTGACCCTCCCAGTGTGATTCACCCCCATCGGTCGCTCAGGGACCATTTGGGATCCTCAGGGACTGGGAGAGCCTTCTCTCTGAGCGCTCTGGACCCTCCCAGTGTGATTCACCACCATCGCTCGCTCAGGGACCATTTGGGATCCTCAGGGACTGGGAGAGCCTTCTCTCTGAGCGCTCTTGACCCTCCCAGTGTGATTCACCACCATCGCTCGCTCAGGGACCATTTGGGATCCTCAGGGACTGGGAGAGCCTTCTCTCTGAGCGCTCTTGACCCTCCCAGTGTGATTCACCACCATCGCTCGCTCAGGGACCATTTGGGATCCTCAGGGACTGGGAGAGCCTTCTCTCTGAGCGCTCTTGACCCTCCCAGTGTGATTCACCCCCATCGCTCGCTCAGGGACCATTTGGGATCCTCAGGGACTGGGAGAGCCTTCTCTCTGAGCGCTCTTGACCCTCCCAGTGTGATTCACCCCCATCGCTCGCTCAGGGACCATTTGGGATCCTCAGGGACTGGGGGAGCCTTCTCTCTGAGCGCTCTTGACCCTCCCAGTGTGATTCACCCCCATCGCTCGCTCAGGGACCATTTGGGATCCTCAGGGACTGGGAGAGCCTTCTCTCTGAGTGATCTGGACCCTCCCAGTGTGATTCACCACCATCGCTCGCTCAGGGACCATTTGGGATCCTCAGGGACTGGGAGAGCCTTCTCTCTGAGCGCTCTTGACCCTCCCAGTGTGATTCACCCCCATCGCTCGCTCAGGGACCATTTGGGATCCTCAGGGACTGGGAGAGCCTTCTCTCTGAGCGCTCTTGACCCTCCCAGTGTGATTCACCCCCATCGATCGCTCAGGGACCATTTGGGATCCTCAGGGACTGGGGGAGCCTTCTCTCTGAGCGCTCTTGACCCTCCCAGTGTGATTCACCACCATCGCTCGCTCAGGGACCATTTGGGATCCTCAGGGACTGGGAGAGCCTTCTCTCTGAGTGCTCTTGACCCTCCCAGTGTGATTCACCCCATCGCTCGCTCAGGGGCCATTTGGGATCCTCAGGGACTGGGGGAGCCTTCTCTCTGAGCGCTCTTGACCCTCCCAGTGTGATTCACCCCATCGCTCGCTCAGGGACCATTTGGGATCCTCAGGGACTGGGAGAGCCTTCTCTCTGAGTGCTCTTGACCCTCCCAGTGTGATTCACCCCATCGCTCGCTCAGGGGCCATTTGGGATCCTCAGGGACTGGGAGAGCCTTCTCTCTGAGTGCTCTTGACCCTCCCAGTGTGATTCACCCCATCGCTCGCTCAGGGGCCATTTGGGATCCTCAGGGACTGGGGGAGCCTTCTCTCTGAGCGCTCTTGACCCTCCCAGTGTGATTCACCCCATCGCTCGCTCAGGGGCCATTTGGGATCCTCAGGGACTGGGGGAGCCTTCTCTCTGAGTGCTCTTGACCCTCCCAGTGTGATTCACCCCATCGCTCGCTCAGGGGCCATTTGGGATCCTCAGGGACTGGGGGAGCCTTCTCTCTGAGCGCTCTTGACCCTCCCAGTGTGATTCACCCCATCGCTCGCTCAGGGGCCATTTGGGATCCTCAGGGACTGGGGGAGCCTTCTCTCTGAGCGCTCTTGACCCTCCCAGTGTGATTCACCACCATCGCTCGCTCACGGGCCATTTGGGATCCTCAGGGACTGGGAGAGCCTTCTCTCTGAGCGCTCTTGACCCTCCCAGTGTGATTCACCCCATCGCTCGCTCAGGGGCCATTTGGGATCCTCAGGGACTGGGGGAGCCTTCTCTCTGAGCGCTCTTGACCCTCCCAGTGTGATTCACCCCATCGCTCGCTCAGGGACCATTTGGGATCCTCAGGGACTGGGAGAGCCTTCTCTCTGAGTGATCTGGACCCTCCCAGTGTGATTCACCACCATCGCTCGCTCAGGGACCATTTGGGATCCTCAGGGACTGGGAGAGCCTTCTCTCTGAGCGCTCTTGACCCTCCCAGTGTGATTCACCCCCATCGCTCGCTCAGGGACCATTTGGGATCCTCAGGGACTGGGAGAGCCTTCTCTCTGAGCGCTCTTGACCCTCCCAGTGTGATTCACCCCCATCGATCGCTCAGGGACCATTTGGGATCCTCAGGGACTGGGGGAGCCTTCTCTCTGAGCGCTCTTGACCCTCCCAGTGTGATTCACCACCATCGCTCGCTCAGGGACCATTTGGGATCCTCAGGGACTGGGAGAGCCTTCTCTCTGAGTGCTCTTGACCCTCCCAGTGTGATTCACCCCATCGCTCGCTCAGGGGCCATTTGGGATCCTCAGGGACTGGGGGAGCCTTCTCTCTGAGCGCTCTTGACCCTCCCAGTGTGATTCACCCCATCGCTCGCTCAGGGACCATTTGGGATCCTCAGGGACTGGGAGAGCCTTCTCTCTGAGTGCTCTTGACCCTCCCAGTGTGATTCACCCCATCGCTCGCTCAGGGGCCATTTGGGATCCTCAGGGACTGGGAGAGCCTTCTCTCTGAGTGCTCTTGACCCTCCCAGTGTGATTCACCCCATCGCTCGCTCAGGGGCCATTTGGGATCCTCAGGGACTGGGGGAGCCTTCTCTCTGAGCGCTCTTGACCCTCCCAGTGTGATTCACCCCATCGCTCGCTCAGGGGCCATTTGGGATCCTCAGGGACTGGGGGAGCCTTCTCTCTGAGTGCTCTTGACCCTCCCAGTGTGATTCACCCCATCGCTCGCTCAGGGGCCATTTGGGATCCTCAGGGACTGGGGGAGCCTTCTCTCTGAGCGCTCTTGACCCTCCCAGTGTGATTCACCCCATCGCTCGCTCAGGGGCCATTTGGGATCCTCAGGGACTGGGGGAGCCTTCTCTCTGAGCGCTCTTGACCCTCCCAGTGTGATTCACCACCATCGCTCGCTCAGGGACCATTTGGGATCCTCAGGGACTGGGAGAGCCTTCTCTCTGAGTGCTCTTGACCCTCCCAGTGTGATTCACCCCATCGCTCGCTCAGGGGCCATTTGGGATCCTCAGGGACTGGGGGAGCCTTCTCTCTGAGTGCTCTTGACCCTCCCAGTGTGATTCACCCCATCGCTCGCTCAGGGGCCATTTGGGATCCTCAGGGACTGGGGGAGCCTTCTCTCTGAGCGCTCTTGACCCTCCCAGTGTGATTCACCCCATCGCTCGCTCAGGGGCCATTTGGGATCCTCAGGGACTGGGGGAGCCTTCTCTCTGAGCGCTCTTGACCCTCCCAGTGTGATTCACCACCATCGCTCGCTCACGGGCCATTTGGGATCCTCAGGGACTGGGAGAGCCTTCTCTCTGAGCGCTCTTGACCCTCCCAGTGTGATTCACCCCATCGCTCGCTCAGGGGCCATTTGGGATCCTCAGGGACTGGGGGAGCCTTCTCTCTGAGCGCTCTTGACCCTCCCAGTGTGATTCACCCCATCGCTCGCTCAGGGACCATTTGGGATCCTCAGGGACTGGGGGAGCCTTCTCTCTGAGCGCTCTTGACCCTCCCAGTGTGATTCACCACCATCGCTCGCTCACGGGCCATTTGGGATCCTCCCAGTGTGATTCACCCCATCGCTCGCTCAGGGGCCATTTGGGATCCTCAGGGACTGGGGGAGCCTTCTCTCTGAGCGCTCTTGACCCTCCCAGTGTGATTCACACCCATTGCTCACTCAGGGACCATTTGGGATCCTCAGGGACTGGGAGAGCCTTCTCTCTGAGCGCTCTTGACCCTCCCAGTGTGATTCACCCCCATCGCTCGCTCAGGGACCATTTGGGATCCTCAGGGACTGGGAGAGCCTTCTCTCTGAGTGCTCTTGACCCTTCCAGTGTGATTCACCCCCATCGCTCGCTCTGGGACCATTTGGGATCCTCAGGGACTGGGAGAGCCTTCTCTCTGAGTGCTCTTGACCCTTCCAGTTTGATTCACCCCCATCGCTCGCTCTGGGACCATCTGGGATCCTCAGGGACTGGGAGAGCCTTCTCTCTGAGTGCTCTTGACCCTTCCAGTGTGATTCACCCAGACTGATATCTCAGGGACTGGAAGGCCTCCTTCACCCAGGGGTGCCATGGCATTTCCACCGTCATGTGTGGGGGTCTGAGGGCAGATGGAATTAAGGAACAGTGCAGCCTTTCTCCCAAGCAATACACCCCATCATATCCCTATCATATCCATGTCTATGTTGGTATGTGGGATGCTTTGGGGGCGTTCTAAAAATAACTAATTACTATTTTAAGAATCTCTGACCACGCCTAGCATTAGAGAGGGCCATAGAGATTCTTATTGGTTTTAAGAACCATTGCCTGCTCTAATAGCCAAAGGGCAAGAAAACCATTGAATCTTATATACATCATCGAACATACTTAAAAATAATACTTGACCTTTTCTTTCTGAGTCTAAAAACCACAGATGAAACTATTCTAGATAAGAAAACTAGAAATTCTATTACCTATCAACAGACACAGACAGCATTCAAATGTGTAATGTGGTGCATTAATGGCTTACAACCCCATTGATTTTCCTACAGGTCAGTTTTGATTGACAGGGTGAGCTGCATTTCTTGGCGAAGATCATGTTCATTCTTGCTGTCTCTTCCTTCTTCTCTTCTCAACACTGGAGGCGGGAAATTCAGTCTTCTCTCTTCTAAGACACTGTACCACATTCCCTTGAGATAAAAATAAACGTTACTGCAATATTACCTTTAAAAACAGAATAGGAAAGGACAGAATTATTTATTGGCCAACTGGGTTTGGACACACAAGGAATTTGTCTTTGGTGCAGATGCTCTCAGTGTATATTTAAAAAAGATACATTTGTCAAGAATCATAAGGTAGAACAATTAACGATTGTCATAGTGAATAGACTATTACTTCAAAGGCAGGGTTACCCTTGCTTGCCTTGGCAAAAGGGGCTATCTGTTGGTGGAAGACCACCACCCCACTCCATTATGCCCAGAAGAATACAAGTCTCAACTCAACTTACTTTTTTCCTTCTTTGACTTTTTTCTTCTTCTGCCATGCTGAACAAGGGCTGTCTCTTTCCAAGAACATTTGCACTTTTCCCAATCCCCAATCTCAGAAGTTCTAAAATCTTCTACACATCACCGGCCACACCTAGCATTAAAAATGGCCAGTGGGTTATTCTCTGCGGTTCTAAGAACCATTGCCAGGGCTAAATTATGCCGGGCAAAAAGGGTATAATATATATTATTTATTTATGTATTTATTTGATTTTTCTTCCGCCCTGCTCCTTAAACTCAGGGCAGCTCACAACATGTTAGCAATAGGACTTTTTAACAGAGCCAGCCTATTGCCCCCACAATCTGGGTCCTCCTTATTAATTACTGGCCCCACCTAGAATTAAACAGGGGCATTGAGGGTTTTATTCTGGTTCTAAGAACCATTGCTAAGGCTAAATTATGCCAGGCAAAAAAGATATAAAATATATTATTTACTGGCCCCACCTATCATTAAAAATGGCCATAGAGGTTTTCTTTCTGGTTCTAAGAACCTTTGCCAGGGCTAAATTATGTCAGGCAAAAAAGGTATAAAATCAATTATCAATTATTTGGCCACATCTAGCATTAAAAAGGGCCATTTAGATTTTCATACTGGTTCTAAGAACCATTGCCAGGGCTGCATTTATGACAGGCCAGAATGGTACGAAATCTATCCCTTAGTCTCCAAAGCTAGAAAACTATAAGATCTGTTATAAATCAACAGCCAGCTATATCATTAGAAAAAAGCTGTTGAGATTTTCTTTCTACTTCTAAGAACCATCGCCAGGGCAAAATTATGCCAGGCATAAAAGATATAAAATAAATTACTTACTGGCCTCACCTATCATTAAAAATGGCCATAGAGGTTTTCTTTCTGGTTCTAAGAACCTTTGCCAGGGCTAAATTATGCCAGGCAAAAAACATATAAAATACGTTATCGATTATTGGCCCCATCTAGTATTAAAAAGGGCCAATAGTATTAAATTTAGATTTTCATACTGGATCTAAGAACCATTGCTATGGATAAATTTCTATTTTTACTATCAACCCCGCAGGCTGGCAAGTGAATAGTCTGTCTTCTAAGTTGGTGTGGTACATGCCTTTGAAATAAAATAAAAAAATCAATGTTACTTCATTTGCTACTGGAGTTTTACTCCTAAGATTCACAATACACAGTGCTGCATTCTTTTATTTCATATGCAGGGTTACCCTGATTAGCATAAACTAGTGGACGATGAACCCCACCCGTATCCTAAAATCTTGGGGGGCTGTAAGACTCAACCAAACCTGCCTCACAGCATAGATGATGATGTAACAGCAGAAGACCAACAGTCTTGGTCTGGAGACATTTTCCTGCTTTCTGGCTTCTTCTTTCAGACTTCTTTCTTCTTCTGATGTGCCCAACAAGTGTTGTCTCTTCCAAGGAAAATTTGCCAGCACTTGCTCCATCCCTTATTCTCCAAAGCTAGAAAACTATAAGATCTTTCATAAATCAACAGCCAGATCTAGCATTAGTAAAAGGCTGTTGAGGTTTCTTTCTGGTTCTAAGAACCATTGCCAGGGCTTAATTATGCCAGGCAGAAATCTATGGGATCTAAAATTGATCAATGGTCACACCTCTCATTAAAAATGTCAATTGAAATTTTCTTTCTGGTTCTAGGAGCCATTGCCAGGGCTAAATTATGCCAGGCAAAAAAGGTATAAAATCTATTATCAATTATTGGCCACATCTAGTATTAAAAAGGGCCATTTACATATTCATACGGGTTCTAACAACCATTGCTAGGGCTAAATTTCTATTTTTACTATCAACCCCGCAGGCTGGCAAGTGAATAGTCTGTCTTCTAAGTTGGAGTGGTACATGCCTTTGAAATAAAATTTAAAAAATCAACGTTACTTCAGTTCCTACTGGAGTTTTACTCCTAAGATTCACAATACTCAATGGTGCATTCTTTTATTTGATGTGCAGGGTTACCCTGATTAGCATAAAGTAGTGGAAGATGAACCCCACCCATATCCTAAAACCTTGGGGGACTGTAAGACTCAGCCAAACTTACCACACAGCATAGATTATGACATAACAGCAGAAGACCAACAGTCTTGGTCTGGAGACATTTTCCTGCTTTCTGGTTTCTTCTTTCAGTCTTCTTTCTTCTTCTGATGTGCCCAACAAGTGTTGTCTCTTCCAAGGAAAATTTGCCAGCACTTGCTCCATCCCTTATTCTCCAAAGCTAGAAAACTATAAGATCTTTCATAAATCAACAGCCAGATCTAGCATAAGTAAAAGGCTGTTGGAGTTTTCTTTCTTGTTCTAAGAACCATTGCCAGGGCTTAATTATGCCAGGCAGAACTCCATGAAATCTAAAATTGATCAATGGCCACACCTCACATTAAAAAGGTCCATTGAAATTTTCTTTCTGGTTCTAGGAGCCATTGCCAGGGATAAATTATGCCAGGCAAAAAAGGTATAAAATAAATTAGTTACTGGCCCCACCTATCATTAAACATGGCCATAGAGGTTTTCTTTCTGGTTCTAAGAACCTTTGCCAGAGCTAACTTAGGCCAGGCAAAATATGTATAAAACCGATTATCAATTACTGGCCACACCTCATAGTAAAAAAGGCCATAGAGGTTTTCTTTCTAGTTCTAAGAACGTTTACCAGGGCTAAATTATGCCAGGCAAAAAAGATATAAAATCTATTATCAATTATTGGCCACATCTAGTATTAAAAAGGGCCATTTAGATATTCATACGGGTTCTAAGAACCATTGCTAGGGCTAAATTTCTATTTTTACTATCAACCCCGCAGGCTGGCAAGTGAATAGTCTGTCTTCTAAGTTGGTGTGGTACATGCCTTTGAAATAAAAAAAAATCAACGTTACGTATTTCATATGTAGGGTTACCCTTATTAGCATAAAGTAGTGGAAGATGAACCCCATCCATATCATATAACCTTGGGGGACTGTAAGACTCAGCCAAACTTACCACACAGCATAGATGATGACATAACAGCAGAAGACCAACAGTCTTGGTCTGGAGACATTTTCCTGCTTTCTGGTTTCTTCTTCTAGTCTTCTTTCTTCTTCTGATGTGCCCAACAAGTGTTGTCTCTTCCAAGGAAAATTTGCCAGCACTTGCTCCATCCCTTATTCTCCAAAGCTAGAAAACTATAAGATCTTTCATAAATCAACAGCCAGATCTAGCATAAGTAAAAGGCTGTTGGAGTTTTCTTTCTTGTTCTAAGAACCATTGCCAGGGCTTAATTATGCCAGGCAGAACTCCATGAAATCTAAAATTGATCAATGGCCACACCTCACATTAAAAAGGTCCATTGAAATTTTCTTTCTGGTTCAAGGAGCCATTGCCAGGGCTAAATTATGCCAGGCAAAAAAGGTATAAAATAAATTAGTTACTGGCCCCACCTATCATTAAACATGGCCATAGAGGTTTTCTTTCTGGTTCTAAGAACCTTTGCCAGAGCTAACTTAGGCCAGGCAAAATAGGTATAAAACCGATTATCAATTACTGGCCACACCTCATAGTAAAAAAGGCCATAGAGGTTTTCTTTCTAGTTCTAAGAACGTTTGCCAGGGCTAAATTATGCCAGGCAAAAAAGATATAAAATCTATTATCAATTATTGGCCACATCTAGTATTAAAAAGGGCCATTTAGATATTCATACGGGTTCTAAGAACCATTGCTAGGGTTAAATTTGTATTTTTAATATCCACCCCGCAGGCTGGCAAGTGAATAGCCTGTCTTCTAAGTTGGTGTGGTACATGCCTTTGAAATAAAAAAAAAATCAATGTTACTTATTTCATATGTAGGGTTACCCTTATTAGCATAAAGTAGTGGAAGATGAACCCCACCCATATCATAAAACCTTGGGGGACTGTAAGATTCAGCCAAACTTACCACACAGCATAGATGATGACATAACAGCTGAAGACCAACAGTCTTGGTCTGGAGACATTTTCCTGCTTTCTGGTTTCTTCTTTCAGACTTCTTTCTTCTTCTGATGTGCCCAACAAGTGTTGTCTCTTCCAAGGAAAATTTGCCAGCACTTGCTCCATCCCTTATTCTCCAAAGCTAGAAAACTATAAGATCTTTCATAAATCAACAGCCAGATCTAGCATTAGTAAAAGGCTGTTGAGGTTTCCTTCTGGTTCTAAGAACCATTGCCAGGGCTTAATTATGCCAGGCAGAAATCTATGAAATCTAAAATTGATCAATGGCCACACCTCACATTAAAAAGGTCCACTGAAATTTTCTTTCTGGTTCTAGGAGCCAATGCCAGAGCTAAATTAGGCCAGGCAAAATAGGTATAAAACCGATTATCAATTACTGGCCACACCTCATAGTAAAAAAGGCTATAGAGGTTTTCTTTCTAGTTCTAAGAACCTTTGCCAGTGCTAAATTATGCCAGGCAAAAAAGATATAAAATCTATTATCAATTATTGGCCACATCTAGTATTAAAAAGGGCCATTTAGATATTCATCCTGGTTCTAAGAACCATTGCTAGGGCTAAATTTCTATTTTTACTATCAACCCCGCAGGCTGGCAAGTGAATAGTCTGTCTTCTAAGTTGGTGTGGTACATGCCTTTGAAATAAAATTTAAAAAATCAACGTTACTTCAGTTGCTACTAGAGTTTTACTCCTAAGATTCACAATACTCAATGGTGCATTCTTTTATTTGATATGCAGGGTTACCCTTATTAGCATAAAGTAGTGGAATATGAACCCCACCCATATCATAAAACCTTGGGGGACTGTAAGACTCAGCCAAACTTACCACACAGCATAGATGATGACATAACAGCAGAAGACCAACAGTCTTGGTCTGCAGACATTTTCCTGCTTTCTGGTTTCTTCTTTCAGACTTCTTTCTTCTTCTGATGTGCCCAACAAGTGTTGTCTCTTCCAAGGAAAATTTGCCAGCACTTGCTCCATCCCTTATTCTCCAAAGCTAGAAAAATATAAGATCTTTCATAAATCAACAGCCAGATCTAGCATTAGTAAAAGGCTGTTGAGGTTTCCCGCTGGTTCTAAGAACCATTGCCAGGGCTTAATTATGCCAGGCAGAAATCTATGAAATCTAAAATTGATCAATGGCCACAGCTCACATTAAAAAGGTCCATTGAAATTTTCTTTCTGGTTCAAGGAGCCATTGCCAGGGCTAAATTATGCCAGGCAAAAAAGGTATAAAATACATTATTTACTGGCCCCACCTATCATTAAAAATAGCCATAAAGGTTTTCTTTCTGGTTCTAAGAACCTTAGCCAGGGCTAAATTATGCCAGGCAAAAAAGGTATAAAATCTATTATCAATTATTGGCCACATCTAGTATTAAAAAGGGCCATTTAGATATTCATCCTGGTTCTAAGAACCATTGCTAGGGCTAAATTTCTATTTTTCCTATCAACCCTGCAGGCTGGCAAGTGAATAGTCTGTCTTCTAAGTTGGTGTGGTACATGCCTTTGAAATAAAATTAAAAAAATCAACGTTACTTCAGTTGCTACTGGAGTTTTACTCCTAAGATTCACAATACTCAGTGGTGCATTCTTTTATTTGATGTGCAGGGTTACGCTGATTAGCATAAAGTAGTGGAAGATGAACCCCACCCATATCATAAAACCTTGGGGGACTGTAAGATTCAGCCAAACTTACCACACAGCATAGATGATGACATAACAGCAGAAGACCAACAGTCTTGGTCTGCAGACATTTTCCTGCTTTCTGGTTTCTTCTTTCAGACTTCTTTCTTCTTCTGATGTGCCCAACAAGTGTTGTCTCTTCCAAGGAAAATTTGCCAGCACTTGCTCCATCCCTTATTCTCCAAAGCTAGAAAACTATAAGATCTTTCATAAATAGACAGCCAGATCTAGCATTAGTAAAAGGCTGTTGAGGTTTCTTTCTGGTTCTAAGAACCATTGCCAGGGCTTAATTATGCCAGGCAGAAATCTATGAAATCTAAAATTGATCAATGGCCACACCTCACATTAAAAAGGTCCATTGAAATTTTCTTTCTGGTTCAAGGAGCCATTGCCAGGGCTAAATTATGCCAGGCAAAAAAGGTATAAAATAAATTAGTTACTGGCCCCACCTATCATTAAACATGGCCATAGAGGTTTTCTTTCTGGTTCTAAGAACCTTTGCCAGAGCTAACTTAGGCCAGGCAAAATAGGTATAAAACCGATTATCAATTACTGGCCACACCTCATAGTAAAAAAGGCCATAGAGGTTTTCTTTCTAGTTCTAAGAACGTTTGCCAGGGCTAAATTATGCCAGGCAAAAAAGATATAAAATCTATTATCAATTATTGGCCACATCTAGTATTAAAAAGGGCCATTTAGATATTCATACGGGTTCTAAGAACCATTGCTAGGGCTAAATTTCTATTTTTCCTATCAACCCCGCAGGCTGGCAAGTGAATAGTCTGTCTTCTAAGTTGGTGTGGTACATGCCTTTGAAATAAAAAAAAAATCAACGTTACTTATTTCATATGTAGGGTTACCCTGATTAGCATAAAGTAGTGGAAGATG
Organism: Erythrolamprus reginae; assembly: GCF_031021105.1. NCBI lineage: Eukaryota > Metazoa > Chordata > Lepidosauria > Squamata > Dipsadidae > Erythrolamprus > Erythrolamprus reginae. Next base: position 96,382,648 of record NC_091955.1, read on the forward strand.
AACCCCACCCATATCATAAAACCTTGGGGGACTGTAAGACTCAGCCAAACTTACCACACAGCATAGATGATGACATAACAGCAGAAGGCCAACAGTCTTGGTCTGGAGACATTTTCCTGCTTTCTGGTTTCTTCTTCTAGACTTCTTTCTTCTTCTGATGTGCCCAACAAGTGTTGTCTCTTCCAAGGAAAATTTGCCAGCACTTGCTCCATCCCTTATTCTCCAAAGCTAGAAAACTATAAGATCTTTCATAAATCAACAGCCAGATCTAGCTTTAGTAAAAGGCTGTTGAGGTTTCTTTCTAGTTCTAAGAACCTTTGCCAGTGCTAAATTATGCCAGGCAAAAAAGATATAAAATCTATTATCAATTATTGGCCACATCTAGTATTAAAAAGGGCCATTTAGATATTCATCCTGGTTCTAAGAACCATTGCTAGGGCTAAATTTCTATTTTTCCTATCAACCCTGCAGGCTGGCAAGTGAATAGTCTGTCTTCTATGTTGGTGTGGTACATGCCTTTGAAATAAAATTTAAAAAATCAACGTTACTTCAGTTGCTACTGGAGTTTTACTGCTAAGATTCACAATACTCAGTGGTGCATTCTTTTATTTGATATGCAGGGTTACCCTTATTAGCATAAAGTAGTGGAAGATGAACCCCACCCATATCATAAAACCTTGGGGGACTGTAAGATTCAGCCAAACTTACCACACAGCATAGATGATGACATAACAGCTGAAGACCAACAGTCTTGGTCTGCAGTCATTTTCCTGCTTTCTGGTTTCTTCTTTCAGACTTCTTTCTTCTTCTGATGTGCCCAACAAGTGTTGTCTCTTCCAAGGAAAATTTGCCAGCACTTGCTCCATCCCTTATTCTCCAAAGCTAGAAAACTATAAGATCTTTCATAAATCAACAGCCAGATCTAGCATTACAAAAAGGCTGTTGAGGTTTCTTTCTGGTTCTAGGAACCATTGCCAGGGCTTAATTATGCCAGGCAGAAATCTATGGAATCTAAAATTGATCAATGGCCACACCTCTCCTTAAAAAGGTCCATTGAAATTTTCTTTCTGGTTCTAGGAGCCATTGCCAGGGCTAAATTATGCCAGGCAAAAAAGGTATAGAATACATTATTTACTGGCCCCACCTATCATTAAAAATGGCCATAAAGGTTTTCTTTCTGGTTCTAAGAACCTTTGCCAGGGCTAAATTATGCCAGGCAAAAAAGATATAAAATACATTATCGATTATTGGCCACATCTAGTATTAAAAAGGGCCATTTAGATATTCATACGGGTTCTAAGAACCATTGCTAGGGCTAAATTTTTATTTTTACTATCAACCCCGCAGGCTGGCAAGTGAATAGTCTGTCTTCTAAGTTGGTGTGGTACATGCCTTTGAAATAAATAAAAAAGTCAACGTTACTTATTTCAAATGCAGGGTTACCCTTATCAGCATAAAGTAGTGGAAGATGAACCCCACCCATATCCTAAAATCTTGGGGGACTGTAAGATTCAGCCAAACTTACCACACAGCATAGATGATGACATAACAGCAGAAGGCCAACAGTCTTGGTCTGGAGACATTTTCTTGCTTTCTGGTTTCTTCTTTCACCCTTCTTTCTTCTTCTGCTGCACACAGCCAGCGTTGCTCCCTCCAAGGAAAATTTGTCAGCACTGGTTCCATCCGTTAGTCTGCAAGGCTAGAAAACTATGAGATCTTTCATAAATCAACAGCCAGATCTAGCATTAGTAAAAGGCTGTTGGAGTTTGCTTTCTGGTTCTAAGAACCATATGCCAGGACTATGTTATGCCTGGCACATATTTATAAAATCTATAAAAAAATAAGATAACATTTTAAAAAACATAAAAAAATAAATGGCCACACTAGCATTAAAAAGGGTCATTGACGTTTTCATTCTGGTTCTAAGACCATTGCCAGGGCTATATTACACCTGGCATAAATTTATAAAATCTATAAATGAATAAAATTAAGAAATTAAGAAGTAAATAAAATAAATGGCCACAGTTAGCATTAAAAGGGGCAGCTGAGGTTTTCTTTCTGGTTCTAAGAACCATTGCCAAGGCTATATTATGCCTGGCACAAATTTATAAAATCTATAAAAATAAATAAGTAAGTAAGTAAGTAGGTAAGTAAGTAAGTAAATAAGTAACTAAGTATGTAAGCTAGTAAGTTAGTAAGTAAGTAAGTTAGTAAGTAAGTAGATGGATGGATGGATGGATGGATGGATGGATGGATGGATGGATAGATAGATAGAGATAGATAGATAGATAGATAGATAGATAAATAAATTGGCCACACCTAGCATTAAAAATGGCCAATGAGGCTTTATTATTATCATTCACACCAGACTAACTATCAAGAAATACCGAATGTCCCATGAAGCTACTGCCAAAGAAGCTAACAACAAAGAATCTCCAAGACTACAAATCTTCTATGATTTGTGGACTTCAACTCCCAGACTTCCTGAGACAATCATGCTAGCTCAGGAATTCTGGGAGTTGAAGTCCACATGTCATAGAAGAGCCAACTTTGCCTACCCCTGTCCAAGACCATTTACACCAATACTGAAAGAAGCCACTAAAACCATAAACTGGGTGCAAACTGCACTCCCTTCCAGCACTGATGATGTTCCCTAGTTTCCTAACAAAACCTGTACAAGGAAGCCACTAAGCTCAGACACCACCAAGGACGCCTCATTTCCATGGTGAACCACAAATATTATCCTCTGTCAATATACCTCGTATCCAATTGCATCACTTTCAGTTTTAAGAAGTCTGGCTGGTACTGGCATTATTTCTAAGATGGGAGGGAGGTGATCCCAAAGGATTCCCTTCCGGTCTGAGTCTCACTGAGGGGGTCCTCAGGCATTGGAGGAGGCTTTTAGCTCAGCGCTGTTGTCTCTTCCAGTGTGATTCGCCCTCACTGCTTCCTCAGGGACTGAAAGGGCATCCCCAGAACCGGAACGCTAAATTGCGCTCACCGCCACAGCTCGTAGGTTCTTGCGGGACCAGTGCGATTTTGCTGCTGCACCTGTGGAGGTAGGAGCCACAGGTATAACCACCCAAAAAATCACGCACGGAGCCACAGGTAAAACCATGCTGAAACACAGGCGCAATTTTTCTACCTCCACAGGTTCAACAGCAAAATCGCGCTGGTCCCACAAGAACTTACGAGCCACAGTGGCGAGTGCAATTTAGCCTTCCGCCTCCCTGCCATCCATACATTTTAATGTTGGTTTTTTTTAATAAACAACTTTGCCAAAGCAAGTAAACTTTAGCCAGGTCCAAAATGTTTTGCAGCGACATGTCGCAAACAGTACCTGCCAGGCTTCCTCATTTTCAATACACTGAAGAGTAAATGTCTTACTGTTGATGTCTTCTTCATCTATTGGATTCATGCCTTTGGGAGAAAAAAAATCAGTATCACCAAATAACCAAAAGATGTTCAGAAACTAGAATACTAACCCTGTAATTTTATGTGCTTTTAGCCTGCAAGGGCATGGCTATAATTACCTCAGGCTTTACTGGGAAGCAAATTTTAATTCTCATTCACCTGTGATGGTTTGGTCTTTTTACAAGGAGATGGTTGAGATCACCTCAAATTCCACCAAAATTTTATTCTAATAAATTGGCTAAACCTCAGGAATTGACTTAATTCCTAGAAAATAAGATCAACTCCTGGACCTGAAGTAATATTAGTTAACTTTTGACCCTTTCTGAATATTTTGCTTCTTTAAGGATTTGAGCCTTGACTAAAATTACCCCAGGTCACTTTATTTCTGAGCGCAAGATCACCTCCTGCGGTAATTTTACCTTTACCTTTGAAACTGTGTTTAATTTTGATCTGCCTTTGGTGGTTTGGTCTTTTTAACAGGGCATGGATGAGATTACCTAGAATTGCATCTATTTTACTAAAAATGCTTAGCATAAAGTAGTAGAAGATGAACCCCACCCATATCCTAAACAAACTCACAGCATAGATGATGACGTAACAGCAGAAGGCCAACAGTCTTTGGCTGGAGACATTTCCTTGCTTTCTTCTTTCTTCTTTCACTTTGTGCCCAGCAAGTGTTGTCTCTTCCAGGGAAAATTTGTCAGCACTTGCTGTATCCCTTATTCTCCAAAGCTAGAAAACTATAAGATCTTTTATAAATCAACAGCCAGATCTAGCATTACAAAAAGGCTGTTGAGGTTTCTTTCTGGTTCTAAGAACCATTGCCAGGGCTAAATTATGCCAGGCAGAAATCTATGAAATCTAAAATTGATCAATGGCCACACCTCACATTAAAAATGGCCACTGAGGGTTTCTTTCTGGTTTTAAGAACAATTGCCAAGGCTAAATTATGCCAGGCAGAAATCTATGAAATCTAAAATTGATCAATGGCCACGCCTGACATTAAAAATGGCCACTGAGGGTTTCTTTCTGGTTTTAAGAACAATTGCCAAGGCTAAATTATGCCAGGCAGAAATCTATGAAATCTAAAATTGATCAATGGCCACACCTCACATTAAAAATGGCCACTGAGGGTTTCTTTCTGGTTTTAAGAACAATTGCCAAGGCTAAATTATGCCAGGCAGAAATCTATGAAATCTAAAATTGATCAATGGCCACACCTGACATTAAAAATGGCCACTGAGGGTTTCTTTCTGGCTTTAAGAACAATTGCCAAGGCTAAATTATGCCAGGCAGAAATCTATGAAATCTAAAATTGATCAATGGCCACATCTGACATTAAAAATGGCCACTGAGGGTTTCTTTCTGGTTTTAAGAACAATTGCCAAGGCTAAATTATGCCAGGCAGAAATCTATGAAATCTAAAATTGATCAATGGCCACACCTGACATTAAAAATGGCCACTGAGGGTTTCTTTCTGATTCTAAGAACCATTGCCAGGGCTAAATTTCTATTTTTCCTATCAACCCCGTAGGCTGGCAAGTGAATAGTCTGTCTTCTAAGTTGGTGTGGGACATGCCTTTGAAACAAAATAAAAAAAATCAACGTTACTTCAGTTGCTACTGGAGTTTTACTTCTAAGATTCACAATACTCAGTGGTGCATTCTTTTATTTCATATGCAGGGTTACCCTGATTAGCATAAAGTAGTGGAAGATGAACCCCACCCATACCCTAAAACCTTGGGGGACTGTAAGATTCAGCCAAACTTACCACACAGCATAGATGATGACGTAACAGCAGAAGGCCAACAGTCTTGGTCTGGAGACAATTTCTTGCTTTCTGGTTTCTTCTTTCAGACTTTTTTATTCTTCTGATGTGCCCAACAAGTGTTGTCTCTTCCAGGGAAAATTTGTCAGCACTTGCTCCATCCCTTATTCTCTAAAGCTAGAAAACTATAAGATCTTTCATAAATCAACAGCCAGATCTAGCATTAGTAAAAGGCTGTTGAGGTTTCTCTCTGGTTCTAAGAACCATTGCCACGGCTTAATTATGCCAGGCAGAAATCTATGAAATCTAAATTGATCAATGGCCACACCTCACATTAAAAATGGTCACTGAGGGTTTCTTTCTGGTTCTAAGAACCATTGCCACGGCTTAATTATGCCAGGCAGAAATCTATGAAATCTAAATTGATCAATGGCCACACCTCCCATTAAAAATGACCACTGAGGGTTTATTTCTGGTTCTAAGAACCATTGCCAGGGCTAAATTATGCCAGGCAGAAATCTATGAAATCTAAATTGATCAATGGCCACACCTCACATTAAAAATGGTCACTGAGGGTTTCTTTCTGGTTCTAAGAACCATTGCCAGAGCTAAATTATGCCAGGCCAGAATGGTATGAAGTCTATTATCTATAGGTCACTTTGATTTGCTTGGTGAAGTAAAGATATCATTCATTCATTCTTTCTATTTGTTCTTCTGTTTCTACCATCTACACTGCTGGCTGACAATTGAATCGTCTGTCTTCTAAGCTGGTGTGGTAGAAGCCTTTGAGATTAAGAAAAAAAAATCAACGTTACTTCAGTTGCCAATGGAGTTTTCCTCCTAAGATTACAATACACAGTAGTGCATTCTTTTATGTGATGTGCAGGGTTACCCCTACTTAACATAAAGTAGTGGAAGATGAACCCCACCCATACCCTAAAATCTTGGGGGACTGTAAATCTCAGACAAACTTACCTCACAGCATAGATGATGACGTAACAGCTGAAGGCCAACAGTCTTGGGCTGGAGACATTTTCTTGCTTTCTGGTTTCTTCTTTCAATTTTTTCTTGTTCTTCTGCACCTAGCAAGCGTTGCCTCTTCCAAGGAAAATTTGTCAGCACTGGTTCCATCCTTTAGTCTGCAAGGCTAGAAAACTACTGGCCACATTGGCATTAAAAATGGCCAACACCTGACTAACTATCAAGAAATACCGAATGTCCCGTCAAGCTACTGCCAAAGAAGCTAACAACAAATAATCTCCAAGACTCCAAATCTTCTATGATTTGTGGACTTCAACTCCCAGACTTCCTGAGACAATCATGCTAGCTCAGGAATTCTGGGAATTGAAGTCCACATGTCATAGAAGAGCCAACTTTGCCTACCCCTGTCCACGACCATTTACACCAACACTGAAAGAAGCCACTAAAACCATAAATTGAGAGCAAACTGCACTCCCTTCCAGCACTGATGATGTTCCCTAGTTTCCTAACAAAACCTCTACAAGGAAGCCACTGAGCTCAGACACCACCAAGGACGCCTCATTTCCATGGTGAGCCACCAATATTATCCTCTGTCAATACACCTCCTATCCAATTGCATCACTTTGGGCTTTAAGAAGTCTGGCTGGTACTGGGAGGGAGGTGATCCCAAAGGATTCCCTTCCGGTCTGAGTCTCACAGAGGGGGTCCTCAGGCATTGGAGGAGATTAGATTAGATTAGATTAGATTTATTGGATTTATATGCCGCCCCTCTCCGAAAACTCAGCTTTTAGCTGAGCGCTGTTGTCTCTTCCAGTGTGATTCGCCCTCACTGCTCACTCAGGGACTGAAAGGGCAACCCCAGAGAAGACTTCCAGTGCTAGTCTCCCACAGTGTCCACTCAGAAACTCAATGAGACAGGCGGCCGCTTGATCTCATTCAGGGTGAGTGTCCGAAAGCTCACGGACTGAAAGACCTCTATAAGTAGGGGCATCACCCCCATCACCAGGGTATATGTGGAATGTGGAATGTGATCTGGTTCTAAGAACTACAGCCAATAACCAAAATTAGGGTGAGTCAGAATTTTTTTTGATACTTTTTATCTAAGTTATAAACTTATGACTGCTCTTTTTAACATGGATCAGTGGTGGGCTACGAGACAGAACGCTAAATTGTGCTCACAGCTCAAAAAGTTCTTGCAGGACCAGTGCGATTTTGTTGCTGCACCTGTGGAGGTAGGAGCCACAGGTATAACCAGCTAAAAAATCACGCACGGAGCCACAGGTAAAACCATGCTGAAACACAGGCGCAATTTTTCTACCTCCACAGGTTCAACAGCAAAATCGCGCCGTTCCCAGAAGAACTTACGAGCCGTAGTGGTGAGTGCAATTTAGCCTTCTGGCTCGCTGCCATTGATACATTTTAATGTTGGGGTTTTTTAATAAACTACTTTGCCGAAGCAAGTAAAATTTAGCAAGGTCTAAACATTTTTGCAGCAACATGTCGCTAACAGTACCTGCCTTCAATACAGTTCTATACAGTTCCTCGCTTTCAATACACTGAAGAGTAAATGAAACCATCTGTCTTACTGTTGATGTCTTCTTCTTCGTCTATTGGATTCATGCCTTTGGGGGGAAAAAATCAATATCACCAAATAACCAAAAGATGTTCAGAAACTAGAATACTAATCCTGTAATTTAATGTACTTTTAGCCTGCAAGGGTATGGCTATAATTTCCTGAGGCTTTACTGGGAAGCAAATTTTAATTTTCTCATTCACCTGTGATGGTTTGGTCTTTCTACAAGGAGATGGTTGAGATCACCTCAAATTCCACCAAAGTTGTATTCTAATAAATTGGCCAAACCTCAAGAATTGACTTAATTCCTAGAAAATAAGATCAACTCCTGGATCTGAAGGAATATTAGTTAACTTTTGACCAGTTATTTGAAGGTAGATACTTTCTGCATACTGTATTTAAGGTAGATACTTTCTGCATACTGTATCTTTAACTCTGGCGTGCTGCTCAATTACATACCCTAATCTGCAAATTGTTCATTTTAGGTATTTATATTTGGTCTTTTTGAAAGCCTTTTTCACTAGTTTGAACATTTCTACACCAAATGAAAATTGAAATGAAAAAATTAATGCTTATTGGTGTAGTATTTCTTCAGGTCCAGGAGCTGACTTTCCTCTCACTATATAAAGATGAGGTAATTTTAACTAGTTAAAAGCAGGGAAATTACCATAGGTGAACAAGCATTAAAATTAGCTTCAAGGCAAAATACAGAAGCTTCAGTATCTGGAGTTGCCCTTTATTTCTTGAAGAAAGTGATTTGTTGGGACCTGAGGAAATTTCAGTCAAAGCTCAAGTCCTTAAAAGAAGCAAAATATATAAGAAAACTAGTTGCCTCAAGGAACTACAGTCAAAAAGTTAAGTAAAATTAGTTCAAGTCCAGGAGTTTGACCTTATTTTCTTGAAATAAAGCCAGCTCTTAAAATAATTCTGAGATTATGTTAGCCAAGGCTCATATTTTTAGTAAAATACATGGAATATTAGGTAATCTCAGCCATGTCCTGTTAAAAAGACCAAACCACCACAGGCAGAACAAAACCAGAAACAGAGAAATATAGATTGATGGCAGAAAAGACCTCATGGTCCATCTACTCTGCCCTTATATTATTTCCTATATTTTCAAATTAAAATTAACAGTTTTAAAGGTAAAGATAAAATTACCACAGGAGGTGACCTTGCTCTCAGAAATAAAGTGACAATTTAGTCAAGATTCAAATCCTTAAATAATCCACCTTCGAGATATGTCCCTGGCATTTTACTCCTTAGAATACACCCCCGGGGTTAAAATTACTACAGGTGCTATCTAACACTAGGCTATTAAGCGGCTAAAGAACTCACGCTCCCCTCGCCTCCCTATCCGGCAAGTTTTAAAAAGCCTGAGGGGAAAAAAGCCTTACCTCAAAAGCTCAAAAGGCCCTGCCCGGCCTCGAGCTCGAGGACTTGGCTGCGGAGGCGCCGGAGTGACTGTTTTTGGGGTTCTCCGGCGCCCCGCAGCATCGAACGAGAGACCCTCCAGAACGAGAGTCTGCTCCTTCGGGCAACGTGCTTGCTAATTTTCCACACAGCTGAGGAGAATCACCGGCTTTTTAAGTGCACCCCGCCACTCCCGACCAATCCGAGGGATGGGTTTACAAGAGCAGCCAATAAACGGGCGAGAGGGGCGGGGAGAAAGACCCCCGGGGAGCCTCTGAGGGGTTTGGGCGGGAAAGGCCAGGTGAGGAAGATTGGAGGTTTGAGCCAGGTGAAATTAATGAATCTTAATTGACAACGAACTGTAAATGACCCCATACAAACGACTTTTCCAGAATACCCTATGTGTTGTGTTGGGCAAATCCAGCTACTGAAACAAATTGGCTCTTTTCTACTTTGGAGTTGTTTGGAGTGAGTGGCATATAAATACAATAAATAAATGATATTGTTTTAAAATAAAGTTGGAACGGAGAAACTGTGGTCTTTTGGATATTGTATTACACCAGTATTACACCAAATATCTTCAAGTTGCCAAGGTTGGGAAACACTGTATTACACAGACACCTGATTAGGGACACCTGGTTTTGGAGATCATAGATGATTGACAGCAGAAAAAGACCTCATGGTCCATCTAGTCTGCCCTTATACTATTTCCTGTATTTTATCTTAGGATGGATATAGGTTTATCCCAGGCATGTTTAAATTCAGTTCTGGTGGATTTACCAACCACGTCTGCTGGAAGTTTGTTCCAAGCATCTACTACCTTCTCTGCCTCTAGCGTTGGCAATTTCTATGTAACGTGGGGGTTTTTTCCAGCTGTAGCTCTTTCCACTCTGGGCATGGAGACAGAAAGAGAGATAGGTGCATTTGTTGGCATCTCTGCCAACTTGGGGAAGGGAAAACCTCGGGTGCTTCCAGGAGGTATTTATTGATTTATTATTTTATTTATAGAATGTACGTAGCCAGCTGACTTCATTATTGCAACTCTGGGTAGCAGTAAATTAAAAGGAAAAGAAAAGAGAAGACAAAGCAGTGTAACAATCCCAGTTCAAATCTAACAAACCTTAAGAGACAATTCAAGTAACACCTCCTTCGCTTCCTCTCGATGGAAACTCTGATTATTTATTTACTTATTGGATTTCTACGCTGCCCCTCTGCGAAGACTCGGGGCGGCTTACAACATAGAAGAAAACAGTGGTTGCAATAAAATTGAATCCAATTTAATTAAAAATTGCATAGCTATTTAAATCCCTGGAAATATTAATCAATCACACCCATTCGTACAGCAACCATATAATAATAATAATAATAATAATAATAATAATAATAATAATAATAATAATTAAAATTTTTTTTATTAGATTTGTATACCACCCCTCTCTGAAGACTCGGGGCGGCTCACAACAATAATAAAACAGTGTGACAATGTAAACAAATCTAATATTAAAAAAGCATCTAAAAACCCATCGTTTAAAAACCATGCAACACACGCATACCATACATAAAAATATAAAAGCCTGGGGGAGATGTCTAACTTTCCCCATGCCTGGCGATATAGGCGGGTCTTAAGTAATTTGCGAAAGACAAGGAGGGTGGGGGCAGTTCTGATCTCTGGGGGGGAGTTGATTCCAAAGGGTCGGGGCCACCACGGAGAAGGCCCTTCCTGATCATGGCAAAAATATTATGTGTTAACACAAATTCAGGCAAATTCTGACTCACTCAATCCCATAACTGGGGGTGCTACAGTCTCTGGTGGTTCCTCAGTCCCTAACTCCCCTTCACTCTTATTCTCAGACTCAGAAGAACACTGGCCTGTGATGCCAGGACTCATCCATCTCTTATCTTCAAAATCCATGACCAGAGCTGAGCTAGACCTAGACCACTCGCAACAGAAGATTTCCAGCTTTTTCATCCTCGTTTATTTCCTTTAGGTGTCAAATTTGGAGACTGCCCATCTCCCTCGCAGAGCTGCTCTTCATCCTGAGTTCAAGTTGCAGAAATAGTCTGGTTCTTCTTTGCTGTCTCTGTTCCATGGCTAATGACTGGGAGTCAGCTTATAAAGCCCTTCATGGCACCAGACCAGATTATCTCCGGGACCGCCTTCTTCTGCACGAATCCCAGCGACCAGTTAGGTCCCACAGAGTGGGTCTTCTCTGGGTCCCGTCAACTAAACAATGCCGCTTAGCGGGACCCAGGGGAAGAGCCTTCTCTGTGGCGGCCCCGGCCCTCTGGAACCAACTCCCCCCAGAGATTAGAATTGCCCCCACCCTCCTTGCCTTTCATAAGCTACTTAAAACCCACCTCTGCCGTCAGGCATGGGGGAATTGAGATCCTCTTTCCCCCTAGGCCTTTACAATTCTATGCACGGTATGTCTGTATGTATGTTTGGTTTTTATATTAATGGGTTTTTAATCGTTTTTAGTATTGGATTATTATTGTACACTGTCTTATTATTGCTGTTAGCCGACCCGAGTCTCCGGAGAGGGGCGGTATACAAATCCAATAAATAATAATTATTATTATTATGTTATTTCCTGTCCAGATTCTAAGCAGATCTATAAAACACAGGAATATACCAGGGAGAGTGGAAGGGAATCCAATTAGAGAAAGAACGCACAAGCATATTGTCTCCAGAATTGTGTTTCTGGTCTTTTATTGAGTACAGGTTGTGTGGTTTGACGGACGAACCACTTGAAGTTATAACCACACTGGGGGAAAAAAGTGACTACAGTCGATCCTCAACTCTTATGAACAGAATAACAGAACAGTTGGAAGGGACCTTGTAGGTCATCTAGTCCAACCCCCCAATGAAGCAGAGGTATCACGAGCAGGAAGAGGGAGATTATGATCCCACTATATAGAATGCTGGTGAGACCACATTTGGAATAATACTGTGTCCAGTTCTGGAGACACTACCTACAAAAAGATATTGACAAAATTGAACGGGTCCAAAGACGGGCTACAAGAAACCTCCTGGTCCATCCAGTCTGCCCTTATATCCTATTTCCTGTATTTTATCTTAGGATGGATCTATATTTATCCCAGGCATATTTAAATTTAGTTACTGTGGATTTACCCACCACGTCTGCTGGAAGTTTGTTCCAAGCATCTACAACTCTTTCAGTAAAATATTTTCTCCTGTTGCTTCTGATCGTTCCCCCAACTCACCTCAGATTGTGCCCCCTTGTTCTTGTGTTCACTTTCCTATTAAAAACACTTCCCTCCTGGACCTTATTTAACCCTTTAACATATTTAAATGTTTCAATCATGTCCCCCCTTTCCCTTCTGTCCTCCAGACTCTACAGATGGAGTTCATGAAGTCTTTCCTGATACGTTTTATGCTTAAGACCTTCCACCATTCTTGTAGCCCGTCTTTGGACCCGTTCAATTTTGTCAATCTCTTTTTGTAGGTGAGGTCTCCAGAACTGAACACAGTATTCCAAATGGGGTCTCACCAGCGCTCTATATAAGGGGATCACAATCTCCCTATTCCCGCTTGTTATACCTCTAGCTATGCAGCCAAGCATCCTACTTGCTTTTCCTACTGCCCGACCACACTGCTCACCCATTTTGAGGCTGTCAGAAATCATGACCCCTAAACTTGGCTCTCCTTTGACTTGTGGACTTCAACTCCCAGAATTCCAGAGCCCATCCTTCTTGCTCAGGAATTCTGGGAGTTAAAGTCCACCTGTCATAGAAGAGCCAACTTTGCCTACTCCTGTTCTAAGGCAATGAGACCATGCAGTTCCCTACTGCAAAGTGGGCATTTTGGGAACAAAATGCCCACTGCCTCATGCACCCCAGTGGCCGGCTAGGTCCCAGAGTCGGCTTTCTCCAGGTCCCGCCGGACATATAATGTCAGTTGGCAGGGCCTAGGGGGAGAGCCTTCTCTGTGGTGGCCCCAGCCCTCTGGAACAAACTCCCTCTGGAGATACGTATCGCCCCCTCCCTCCTGGTCTTTCATAAAGCTCTGAAAACCTACCTCTGCTGGGGGCATGGGGCCCCCGAGTGATGAGATTGTCTCCAGCCGATGTTATGAATGATTGAACTGGATGAATGTGGATGAGTGAACATGGGGGGTTTCTAGATTTTTTAAGTAATTTTGTATAATTCTTTTTAAAAACAATTTCTTTACATATATTTTTTACATATATATATATATATAAACAATAAACTATATATATATATATATATATAAACAATAAACAATATATGTGTGTGTGTGTGTGTGTGTGTGTGTTTTCGTAGATTTTCACCGGTATATGTATGTAGATTGTTCTGAGTTCGGCTTTTACTCTGTGTAATATTTTGAGTGTCTATGCGACCATCATCAGGCTGAAGTTGTTAGCTTCGTGCAGCTTGGAAAAAAATATATAAATTTTAAATTAATTTTTATAATAATGGTAACATGGTAATTCACACAACATATAACATCGTGCTCAGTGCTCCATCAAACAACGTTCATACCCCTCCACCAAAATTGGGGCATATTTTCAATATACCAAAGGACACCGAATATTCAAGCCAGAAAATGAAAATATTTTATATAAATTTTGTTATATAGATATTGATAACTGTCATAATAATAATAATAATAATAATAATATATTAGATTTGTATACTGTCTCTCTCTGAAGACTCTGAGAGAATGGTTTATTTTTCCTCCTCTTAAAATATAAGTTTACATATTATTCTGAATTTTTTGTTGTGGTGGTTTTTGTATTTTTGTATTGTATTGTCTTTTTTGATATAGGTATTTTTTTAAAAGAAACTTAATAAAAACTATTTTTTAAAAAAACATTTTACATTTTTTATTTCTGATTTCTGATTTTTTTAAAAAAAGGTGAGATGTAAAAGAAACCACAGCTCTCAGAAGAAAGAAAATACAACTTTAATGTTGAAAATTTTAATATCACAACAGGTATCTCTTGGCAAAGAGATGATATATGAAAGGATATTAAGGAATTACAGGAATTAAAAATAGGCAATATCTTGTCTACCATCAGCATCACAGCTACTTAACAATAGTGTAAGTAAAATTCAGCTGCATTCCAAAAAGTACATGTCAAGCAGAATATTACCAAGCTTCAATCACCATTTACAGATATTTCAGGAATAAAGATGACAAATGTGTGTGACAAAAGAAACCACAATTCTTGAGGTGAGGGCCACATAGTGTTTGTCATGATTAACATTTACCAGTCAAAACAACATACATTTTTAATCACAGCCCAGGCTAAAATTATTCTAAGGTGGAGAACTAGAAACCTTTCATCAATAACTGTTAAATGAGTTATAAATCAATAACTAATAAATTTATCACCTAACATTAAGAAGAGCTTTTCAGGTGTTTTCCTCCCTGGTTCTAAGAACAATGGCCATGGCTAAATTTATGCCAGGCAGAAAACTATAAAATCTATTCTAAATCAATGGCACACTTAGCATTAAAAAGGGCCATTCAGATGTTTTCTGGTTCTAAGAACCCACATTAAGCCAGGCAAGAAATCTACTCCACATAGAGAATTAAAAAGGGCCACTATCTATCTATCTATCTATCTATCTATCTATCTATCTATCTATCTATCTATCTATCTATCTATCTATCTATCTATCTATCTATCTATCTATCTATCTCTACCTACCTACCTATCCATCTACCTACCCTACCTACCTAACAGATTTGGCTGCTACTGAACCTAGTTCTAAGAATCTGAAGGAGCAGGACTGGTGAGCCAAAAGGATCCTTCCAGTTTGAGACCATTTGGGATCCTCAGGGACTGGGAGAGCCTTCTCTCTGAGCGCTCTGGACCCTCCCAGTGTGATTCACCCCCATCGCTCGCTCTGGGACCATTTGGGATCCTCAGGGACTGGGAGAGCCTTCTCTCTGAGCGCTCTGGACCCTCCCAGTGTGATTCACCCCCATCGCTCGCTCTGGGACCATTTGGGATCCTCAGGGACTGGGAGAGCCTTCTCTCTGAGCGCTCTTGACCCTTCCAGTGTGATTCACCCCCATCGCTCGCTCTGGGACCATTTGGGATCCTCAGGGACTGGGAGAGCCTTCTCTCTGAGCGCTCTGGACCCTCCCAGTGTGATTCACCCCCATCGCTCGCTCTGGGACCATTTGGGATCCTCAGGGACTGGGAGAGCCTTCTCTCTGAGCGCTCTGGACCCTCCCAGTGTGATTCACCCCCATCGCTCGCTCTGGGACCATTTGGGATCCTCAGGGACTGGGAGAGCCTTCTCTCTGAGCGCTCTGGACCCTCCCAGTGTGATTCACCCCCATCGCTCGCTCTGGGACCATTTGGGATCCTCAGGGACTGGGAGAGCCTTCTCTCTGAGCGCTCTTGACCCTTCCAGTGTGATTCATCCCCATCGCTCGCTCTGGGACCATTTGGGATCCTCAGGGACTGGGAGAGCCTTCTCTCTGAGCGCTCTTGACCCTCCCAGTGTGATTCACCCCCATCGCTCGCTCTGGGACCATTTGGGATCCTCAGGGACTGGGAGAGCCTTCTCTCTGAGCGCTCTGGACCCTCCCAGTGTGATTCACCCCCATCGCTCGCTCTGGGACCATTTGGGATCCTCAGGGACTGGGAGAGCCTTCTCTCTGAGCGCTCTGGACCCTCCCAGTGTGATTCACCCCCATCGCTCGCTCTGGGACCATTTGGGATCCTCAGGGACTGGGAGAGCCTTCTCTCTGAGCGCTCTGGACCCTCCCAGTCTGATTCACCCCCCATCGCTCGCTCTGGGACCATTTGGGATCCTCAGGGACTGGGAGAGCCTTCTCTCTGAGCGCTCTGGACCCTCCCAGTGTGATTCACCCCCATCGCTCGCTCTGGGACCATTTGGGATCCTCAGGGACTGGGAGAGCCTTCTCTCTGAGCGCTCTTGACCCTCCCAGTGTGATTCACCCCCATCGCTCGCTCTGGGACCATTTGGGATCCTCAGGGACTGGGAGAGCCTTCTCTCTGAGCGCTCTGGACCCTCCCAGTGTGATTCACCCCCATCGCTCGCTCTGGGACCATTTGGGATCCTCAGGGACTGGGAGAGCCTTCTCTCTGAGCGCTCTTGACCCTTCCAGTGTGATTCACCCCCATCGCTCGCTCTGGGACCATTTGGGATCCTCAGGGACTGGGAGAGCCTTCTCTCTGAGCGCTCTGGACCCTCCCAGTGTGATTCACCCCCATCGCTCGCTCAGGGTCCATTTGGGATCCTCAGGGACTGGGAGAGCCTTCTCTCTGAGCGCTCTGGACCCTCCCAGTGTGATTCACCCCCATCGCTCGCTCTGGGACCATTTGGGATCCTCAGGGACTGGGAGAGCCTTCTCTCTGAGCGCTCTGGACCCTCCCAGTGTGATTCACCCCCATCGCTCGCTCTGGGACCATTTGGGATCCTCAGGGACTGGGAGAGCCTTCTCTCTGAGCGCTCTGGACCCTCCCAGTGTGATTCACCCCCATCGCTCGCTCTGGGACCATTTGGGATCCTCAGGGACTGGGAGAGCCTTCTCTCTGAGCGCTCTTGACCCTTCCAGTGTGATTCACCCCCATCGCTCGCTCTGGGACCATTTGGGATCCTCAGGGACTGGGAGAGCCTTCTCTCTGAGCGCTCTGGACCCTCCCAGTGTGATTCACCCCCATCACTCGCTCTGGGACCATTTGGGATCCTCAGGGACTGGGAGAGCCTTCTCTTTGAGCGCTCTTGACCCTTCCAGTGTGATTCACCCCCATCGCTCGCTCTGGGACCATTTGGGATCCTCAGTGACTGGGAGAGCCTTCTCTCTGAGCGCTCTTGACCCTCCCAGTGTGATTCACCCCGATCGCTCGCTCTGGCACCATTTGCGATCCTCAGGGACTGGGAGAGCCTTCTCTCTGAGCGCTCTGGACCCTCCCAGTGTGATTCACCCCCATCGCTCGCTCTGGGACCATTTGGGATCCTCAGGGACTGGGAGAGCCTTCTCTCTGAGCGCTCTGGACCCTCCCAGTGTGATTCACCCCCATCGCTCGCTCTGGGACCATTTGGGATCCTCAGGGACTGGGACAGCCTTCTCTCTGAGCGCTCTTGACCCTTCCAGTGTGATTCACCCCCATCGCTCGCTCTGGGACCATTTGGGATCCTCAGGGACTGGGAGAGCCTTCTCTCTGAGCGCTCTTGACCCTTCCAGTGTGATTCACCCCCATCGCTCGCTCTGGGACCATTTGGGATCCTCAGGGACTGGGAGAGCCTTCTCTCTGAGCGCTCTTGACCCTTCCAGTGTGATTCACCCCCATCGCTCTCTCAGGGACGATTTGGGATCCTCAGGGACTGGGAGAGCCTTCTCTCTGAGCGCTCTTGACCCTCCCAGTGTGATTCACCCCCATCGCTCGCTCAGGGACGATTTGGGATCCTCAGGGACTGGGAGAGCCTTCTCTCTGAGTGCTCTGGACCCTTCCAGTGTGATTCAACCCCATCGCTCGCTCTGGGACCATTTGGGATCCTCAGGGACTGGGAGAGCCTTCTCTCTGAGCGCTCTTGACCCTCCCAGTGTGATTCACCCCCATCGCTCGCTCAGGGACCATTTGGGATCCTCAGGGACTGGGAGAGCCTTCTCTCTGAGCGCTCTTGACCCTTCCAGTGTGATTCACCCCCATCGCTCGCTCTGGGACCATTTGGGATCCTCAGGGACTGGGAGAGCCTTCTCTCTGAGCGCTCTTGACCCTTCCAGTGTGATTCACCCCCATCGCTCGCTCAGGGACCATTTGGGATCCTCAGGGACTGGGAGAGCCTTCTCTCTGAGCGCTCTTGACCCTCCTAGTGTGATTCACCCCCATCGCTCGCTCAGGGACGATTTGGGATCCTCAGGGACTGGGAGAGCCTTCTCTCTGAGCGCTCTTGACCCTTCCAGTGTGATTCACCCCCATCGCTCGCTCAGGGACCATTTGGGATCCTCAGGGACTGGGAGAGCCTTCTCTCTGAGCGCTCTTGACCCTTCCAGTGTGATTCACCCCCATCGCTCGCTCAGGGACCATTTGGGATCCTCAGGGACTGGTAGAGCCTTCTCTCTGAGCGCTCTTGACCCTTCCAGTGTGATTCACCCCCATCGCTCGCTCAGGGACCATTTGGGATCCTCAGGGACTGGGAGAGCCTTCTCTCTGAGCGCTCTGGACCCTCCCAGTGTGATTCACCCCCATCGCTCGCTCAGGGACCATTTGGGATCCTCAGGGACTGGGAGAGCCTTCTCTCTGAGCGCTCTTGACCCTCCCAGTGTGATTCACCCCCATCGCTCGCTCAGGGACCATTTGGGATCCTCAGGGACTGGGAGGAGCCTTCTCTCTGAGCGCTCTGGACCCTCCCAGTGTGATTCACCCCCATCGCTCGCTCAGGGACCATTTGGGATCCTCAGGGACTGGGAGAGCCTTCTCTCTGAGCGCTCTTGACCCTCCCAGTGTGATTCACCCCCATCGCTCGCTCAGGGACCATTTGGGATCCTCAGGGACTGGGAGAGCCTTCTCTCTGAGCGCTCTTGACCCTCCCAGTGTGATTCACCCCCATCGCTCGCTCAGGGTCCATTTGAGATCCTCAGGGACTGGGAGAGCCTTCTCTCTGAGCGCTCTGGACCCTCCCAATGTGATTCACCCCCATCGCTCGCTCTGGGACCATTTGGGATCCTCAGGGACTGGGAGAGCCTTCTCTCTGAGCGCTCTGGACCCTCCCAGTGTGATTCACCCCCATCGCTCGCTCAGGGTCCATTTGGGATCCTCAGGGACTGGGAGAGCCTTCTCTCTGAGCGCTCTGGACCCTCCCAGTGTGATTCACCCCCATCGCTCGCTCAGGGTCCATTTGGGATCCTCAGGGACTGGGAGAGCCTTCTCTCTGAGCGCTCTGGACCCTCCCAGTGTGATTCACCCCCATCGCTCGCTCAGGGACCATCTGGGATCCTCAGGGACTGGGAGAGCCTTCTCTCTGAGCGCTCTGGACCCTTCCAGTGTGATTCACCCCCATCGCTCGCTCTGGGACCATTTGGGATCCTCAGGGACTGGGAGAGCCTTCTCTCTGAGCGCTCTGGACCCTTCCAGTGTGATTCACCCAGACTGATATCTCAGGGACTGGAAGGCCTCCTTCACCCAGGGGTGCCATGGCATTTCCACCGTCGTGTGTGGGGGTCTGAGGGCAGATGGAATTAAGGAACAGTGCAGCCTTTCTCCCAAGCAATACACCCCATCAACTCCCTATCATATCCATGTCTATGTTGGTATGTGGGATGCTTTGGGGGCGTTCTCAAATAACTAATTACTATTTTAAGAATCTCTGACCACGCCTAGCATTAGAGAGGGCCATAGAGATTCTTATTGGTTTTAAGAACCATTGCCTGCTCTAATAGCCAAAGGGCAAGAAAACCATTGAATCTTATATACATCATCAAACATACTTAAAAGAATACTTGACCTTTTCTTTCTGAGTCTAAAAACCACAGATGAAACTATTCTAGACAAGAAAACTAGAAATTCTATTACCTATCAACAGACACAGACAGCATTCAAATGTGTAGTGTGGTGCATTAATGGCTTACAACCCCATTGATTTTCCTACAGGACAGTTTTGATTGACAGGGTGAGCTGCATTTCTTGGCGACGATCATGTTCATTCTGGCTGTCTCTTCCTTCTTCTCTTCTCAACACTGGAGGCGGGAAATTCAGTCTTCTCTCTTCTAAGACACTGTACCACACTCCCTTGAGATAAAAATAAACGTTACTGCAATATTACCTTTAAAAACAGAATAGGAAAGAACAGAATTATTTATTGGCCAAGTGTGATTGGAAACACAAGGAATTTGTCTTTGGTGCAGATGCTCTCAGTGTATATTTAAAAAAGATACATTTGTCAAGAATCATAAGGTAGAACAATTAACGATTGTCATAGTGAATAGACTATTACTTCAAAGGCAGGGTTACCCTTGCTTGCCTTGGCAAAAGGGGCTATCTGTTGGTAGAAGACCACCACCCCTCTCCATTATGCCCAGAAGAATACAAGTCTCAACTCAACTTACTTTTTTCCTTCTTTGACTTGTTTCTTCCTCTGCCATGCTGAACAAGGGCTGTCTCTTTCCAAGAACATTTCCATTTTTCCCAATCCCCAATCTCAGAAGTTCTAAAATCTTCTACACACCACCGGCCACACCTAGCATTAAAAATGGCCAGTGGGTTATTCTCTGCAGTTCTAAAAACCATTGCCAGGGCTAAATTATGCCGGGCAAAAAGGGTATAATATATATTATTTATTTATGTATTTATTTGATTTTTCTTCCGCCCTTCTCCTTAGACTCAGGGCAGCACACAACATGTTAGCAATAGGACTTTTTAACAGAGCCAGCCTATGGCCCCCACAGTCCGGGTCCTCCTTATTAATTACTGGCCCCACCTAGAATTAAACAGGGGCATTGAGGGTTTTATTCTGGTTCTAAGAACCATTGCCAGGGCTAAATTATGCCAGGCA
The DNA here is from genome assembly GCF_031021105.1 of Erythrolamprus reginae. Lineage (NCBI taxonomy): Eukaryota > Metazoa > Chordata > Lepidosauria > Squamata > Dipsadidae > Erythrolamprus > Erythrolamprus reginae. The sequence continues at coordinate 96,403,317 of NC_091955.1, forward strand.
AAAAAGGTATAAAATATATTATTTACTGGCCCCACCTATCATTAAAAATGGCCATAGAGGTTTTCTTTCTGGTTCTAAGAACCTTTGCCAGGGCTAAATTATGTCAGGCAAAAAAGGTATAAAATCAATTATCAATTATTTGGCCACATCTAGCATTAAAAAGGGCCATTTAGATTTTCATACTGGTTCTAAGAACCATTGCCAGGGCTGCATTTATGACAGGCCAGAATGGTACGAAATCTATCCCTTAGTCTCCAAAGCTAGAAAACTATAAGATCTGTTATAAATCAACAGCCAGCTATATCATTAGAAAAAAGCTGTTGAGATTTTCTTTCTACTTCTAAGAACCATCGCCAGGGCTAAATTATGCCAGGCATAAAAGATATAAAATATATTAGTTACTGGCCCCACCTATCATTAAAAATGGCCATAGAGGTTTTCTTTCTGGTTCTAAGAACCTTTGCCAGGGCTAAATTATGCCAGGCAAAAAAGATATAAAATACGTTATCGATTATTGGCCCCATCTAGTATTAAAAAGGGCCAATAGTATTAAATTTAGATTTTCATACTGGATCTAAGAACCATTGCTATGGATAAATTTCTATTTTTACTATCAACCCCGCAGGCTGGCAAGTGAATAGTCTGTCTTCTAAGTTGGTGTGGTACATGCCTTTGAAATAAAATAAAAAAATCAATGTTACTTCATTTGCTACTGGAGTTTTACTCCTAAGATTCACAATACACAGTGGTGCATTCTTTTATTTCATATGCAGGGTTACCCTTATTAGCATAAAGTAGTGGAAGATGAACCCCACCCGTATCCTAAAATCTTGGGGGGCTGTAAGACTCAACCAAACCTGCCTCACAGCATAGATGATGATGTAACAGAAGAAGACCAACAGTCTTGGTCTGGAGACATTTTCCTGCTTTCTGGCTTCTTCTTTCAGACTTCTTTCTTCTTCTGATGTGCCCAACAAGTGTTGTCTCTTCCAAGGAAAATTTGCCAGCACTTGCTCCATCCCTTATTCTCCAAAGCTAGAAAACTATAAGATCTTTCATAAATCAACAGCCAGATCTAGCATTAGTAAAAGGCTGTTGGAGTTTGCTTTCTGGTTCTAAGAACCATTGCCAGGGCTTAATTATGCCAGGCAGAAATCTATGAAATCCAAAATTGATCAATGGCCACACCTCACATTAAAAAGGTCCATTGAAATTTTCTTTCTGGTTCTAGGAGCCATTGCCAGGGCTAAATTATGCCAGGCAAAAAAGGTATAAAATAAATTAGTTACTGGCCCCACCTATCATTAAACATGGCCATAGAGGTTTTCTTTCTGGTTCTAAGAACCTTTGCCAGAGCTAACTTAGGCCAGGCAAAATATGTATAAAACCGATTATCAATTACTGGCCACACCTCATAGTAAAAAAGGCCATAGAGGTTTCCTTTCTAGTTCTAAGAACGTTTGCCAGGGCTAAATTATGCCAGGCAAAAAAGATATAAAATCTATTATCAATTATTGGCCACATCTAGTATTAAAAAGGGCCATTTAGATATTCATACAGGTTCTAAGAACCATTGCTAGGGCTAAATTTCTATTTTTACTATCAACCCCGCAGGCTGGCAAGTGAATAGTCTGTCTTCTAAGTTGGTGTGGTTCATGCCTTTGAAATAAAAAAAAAATCAACGTTACTTATTTCATATGTAGGGTTACCCTTATTAGCATAAAGTAGTGGAAGATGAACCCCACCCGTATCCTAAAACCTTGGGGGACTGTAAGATTCAGCCAAACTTACCACACAGCATAGATGATGACATAACAGCTGAAGACCAACAGTCTTGGTCTGGAGACATTTTCCTGCTTCCTTGTTTCTTCTTTCAGACTTCTTTCTTCTTCTGATGTGCCCAACAAGTGTTGTCTCTTCCAAGGAAAATTTGCCAGCACTTGTTCCATCCCTTATTCTCCAAAGCTAGAAAACTATAAGATCTTTCATAAATCAACAGCCAGATCTAGCATTAGTAAAAGCTGTTGGAGTTTGCTTTCTGGTTCTAAGAACCATTGTCAGGGCTTAATTATGCCAGGCAGAAATCTATGAACTCTAAAATTGATCAATGGCCACACCTCACATTAAAAAGGTCCATTGAAATTTTCTTTCTGGTTCTAGGAGCCATTGCCAGGGCTAAATTATGCCAGGCAAAAAAGGTATAAAATACATTATTTACTGGCCCCACCTATCATTAAAAAGGCCATAAAGGTTTTCTTTCTGGTTCTAAGAACCTTTGCCAGGGCTAAATTATGCCAGGCAAAAAAGGTATAAAATCTATTATCAATTATTGGCCGCATCTAGTATTAAAAAGGGCCATTTAGATATTCATACGGGTTCTAAGAACCATTGCTAGGGTTAATTTCTATTTTTCCTATCAACCCCACAGGCTGGCAAGTGAATAGTCTGTCTTCTAAGTTGGTGTGGTACATGCCTTTGAAATAAAATTAAAAAAATCAACGTTATTTCAGTTGCTACTGGAGTTTTACTCCTAAGATTCACAATACTCAGTGGTGCATACTTTTATTTGATGTGCAGGGTTACCCTGATTAGCATAAAGTAGTGGAAGATGAACCCCACCCATATCCTAAAACCTTGGGGGACTGTAAGATTCAGCCAAACTTACCACACAGCATAGATGATGACATAACAGCAGAAGGCCAACAGTCTTGGTCTGGAGACATTTTCCTGCTTTCTGGTTTCTTCTTCTAGACTTCTTTCTTCTTCTGATGTGCCCAACAAGTGTTGTCTCTTCCAAGGAAAATTTGCCAGCACTTGCTCCATCCCTTATTCTCCAAAGCTAGAAAACTATAAGATCTTTCATAAATCAACAGCCATATCTAGCATTAGTAAAAGGCTGTTGGAGTTTGCTTTCTGGTTCTAAGAACCATTGCCAGGGCTTAATTATGCCAGGCAGAAATCTATGAAATCTAAAATTGATCAATGGCCACACCTCACATTAAAAAGGTCCATTGAAATTTTCTTTCTGGTTCAAGGAGCCATTGCCAGGGCTAAATTATGCCACGCAAAAAGGGTATAAAATAAATTAGTTACTGGCCCCACCTATCATTAAACATGGCCATAGAGGTTTTCTTTCTGGTTCTAAGAACCTTTGCCAGAGCTAACTTAGGCCAGGCAAAATAGGTATAAAACCGATTATCAATTACTGGCCACACCTCATAGTAAAAAAGGCCATAGAGGTTTTCTTTCTAGTTCTAAGAACGTTTGTCAGGGCTAAATTATGCCAGGCAAAAAAGATATAAAATCTATTATCAATTATTGGCCACATCTAGTATTAAAAAGGGCCATTTAGATATTCATACGGGTTCTAAGAACCATTGCTAGGGCTAAATTTCTATTTTTACTATCAACCCCGCAGGCTGGCAAGTGAATAGTCTGTCTTCTAAGTTGGTGTGGTACATGCCTTTGAAATAAAATAAAAATCAACGTTACTTATTTCATATGTAGGGTTACCCTGATTAGCATAAAGTAGTGGAAGATGAACCCCACCCGTATCCTAAAACCTTGGGGGACTGTAAGATTCAGCCAAACTTACCACACAGCATAGATGATGACATAACAGCTGAAGACCAACAGTCTTGGTCTGGAGACATTTTCCTGCTTTCTGGTTTCTTCTTTCAGACTTCTTTCTTCTTCTGATGTGCCCAACAAGTGTTGTCTCTTCCAAGGAAAATTTGCCAGCACTTGCTCCATCCCTTATTCTCCAAAGCTAGAAAACTATAAGATCTTTCATAAATCAACAGCCACATCTAGCATTAGTAAAAGGCTGTTGAGGTTTCCTTCTGGTTCTAAGAACCATTGCCACGGCTTAATTATGCCAGGCAGAAATCTATGAAATCTAAAATTGATCAATGGCCACACCTCACATTAAAAAGGTCCATTGAAATTTTCTTTCTGGTTCAAGGAGCCATTGCCACGGCTAAATTATGCCAGGCAAAAAAGGTATAAAATACATTATTTACTGGCCCCACCTATAATTAAACATGGCCATAGAGGTTTTCTTTCTGGTTCTAAGAACCTTTGCCAGAGCTAACTTAGGCCAGGCAAAATATGTATAAAACCGATTATCAATTACTGGCCACACCTCATAGTAAAAAAGGCTATAGAGGTTTTCTTTCTAGTTCTAAGAACCTTTGCCAGTGCTAAATTATGCCAGGCAAAAAAGATATAAAATCTATTATCAATTATTGGCCACATCTTGTATTAAAAAGGGCCATTTATATATTCATCCTGGTTCTAAGAACCATTGCTAGGGCTAAATTTCTATTTTTACTATCAACCCCGCAGGCTGGCAAGTGAATAGTCTGTCTTCTAAGTTGGTGTGGTACATGCCTTTGAAATAAAATTAAAAAAATCAATGTTACTTCATTTGCTACTGGAGTTTTACTCCTAAGATTAACAATACTCAGTGGTGCATTCTTTTATTTCATATGCAGGGTTACCCTGATTAGCATAAAGTAGTGGAAGATGAACCCCACCCATATCCTAAAACCTTGGGGGAATGTAAGACTCAGCCAAACTTACCACACAGCATAGATGATGACATAACAGCTGAAGACCAACAGTCTTGGTCTGCAGACATTTTCCTGCTTCCTTGTTTCTTCTTTCAGACTTCTTTCTTCTTCTGATGTGCCCAACAAGTGTTGTCTCTTCCAAGGAAAATTTGCCAGCACTTGCTCCATCCCTTATTCTCCAAAGCTAGAAAACTATAAGATCTTTCATAAATCAACAGCCAGATCTAGCATTAGTAAAAGGCTGTTGAGGTTTCTTTCTGGTTCTAAGAACCATTGCCAGGGCTTAATTATGCCAGGCAGAAATCTATGAAATCTAAAATTGATCAATGGCCACACCTCACATTAAAAAGGTCCATTGAAATTTTCTTTCTGGTTCTAGGAGCCAATGCCAGAGCTAAATTAGGCCAGGCAAAATAGGTATAAAACCGATTATCAATTACTGGCCACACCTCATAGTAAAAAAGGCTATAGAGGTTTTCTTTCTAGTTCTAAGAACCTTTGCCAGTGCTAAATTATGCCAGGCAAAAAAGATATAAAATCTATTATCAATTATTGGCCACATCTAGTATTAAAAAGGGCCATTTAGATATTCATACGGGTTCTAAGAACCATTGCTAGGGCTAAATTTCTATTTTTACTATCAACCCCGCAGGCTGGCAAGTGAATAGTCTGTCTTCTAAGTTGGTGTGGTACATGCCTTTGAAATAAAATTTAAAAAATCAACGTTACTTCAGTTGCTACTAGAGTTTTACTCCTAAGATTCACAATACTCAATGGTGCATTCTTTTATTTGATATGCAGGGTTACCCTTATTAGCATAAAGTAGTGGAATATGAACCCCACCCATATCATAAAACCTTGGGGGACTGTAAGATTCAGCCAAACTTACCACACAGCATAGATGATGACATAACAGCTGAAGACCAACAGTCTTGGTCTGCAGACATTTTCCTGCTTCCTTGTTTCTTCTTTCAGACTTCTTTCTTCTTCTGATGTGCCCAACAAGTGTTGTCTCGTCCAAGGAAAATTTGCCAGTACTTGCTCCATCCCTTATTCTCCAAAGCTAGAAAACTATAAGATCTTTCATAAATCAACAGCCAGATCTAGCATTAGTAAAAGGCTGTTGAGGTTTCTTTCTGGTTCTAAGAACCATTGCCAGGGCTTAATTATGCCAGGCAGAAATCTATGAAATCTAAAATTGATCAATGGCCACAGCTCACATTAAAAAGGTCCATTGAAATTTTCTTTCTGGTTCAAGGAGCCATTGCCAGGGCTAAATTATGCCAGGCAAAAAAGGTATAAAATACATTATTTACTGGCCCCACCTATCATTAAAAAAGGCCATAAAGGTTTTCTTTCTGGTTCTAAGAACCTTTGCCAGGGCTAAATTATGCCAGGCAAAAAAGGTATAAAATCTATTATCAATTATTGACCACATCTATTATTAAAAAGGGCCATTTAGATATTCATACGGGTTCTAAGAACCATTGCTAGGGCTAAATTTCTATTTTTCCTATCAACCCCACAGGCTGGCAAGTGAATAGTCTGTCTTCTAAGTTGGTGTGGTACATGCCTTTGAAATAAAATTTAAAAAATCAACGTTACTTCAGTTGCTACTGGAGTTTTACTCCTAAGATTCACAATACTCAGTGGTGCATTCTTTTATTTGATGTGCAGGGTTACCCTGATTAGCATAAAGTAGTGGAAGATGAACCCCACCCGTATCCTAAAACCTTGGGGGACTGTAAGATTCAGCCAAACTTACCACACAGCATAGATGATGACATAACAGCAGAAGACCAACAGTCTTGGTATGGAGACATTTTCCTGCTTTCTCGCTTCTTCTTTCAGACTTCTTTCTTCTTCTGATGTGCCCAACAAGTGTTGTCTCTTCCAAGGAAAATTTGCCAGCACTTGGTCCATCCCATATTCTCCAAAGCTAGAAAACTATAAGATCTTTCATAAATCAACAGCCAGATCTAGCATTAGTAAAAGGCTGTTGGAGTTTGCTTTCTGGTTCTAAGAACCATTGCCAGGGCTTAATTATGCCAGGCAGAAATCTATGAAATCTAAAATTGATCAATGGCCACACCTCACATTAAAAAGGTCCATTGAAATTTTCTTTCTGGTTCTAGGAGCCATTGCCAGGGCTAAATTATGCCAGGCAAAAAAGGTATAAAATAAATTAGTTACTGGCCCCACCTATCATTAAACATGGCCATAGAGGTTTTCTTTCTGGTTCTAAGAACCTTTGCCAGAGCTAACTTAGGCCAGGCAAAATAGGTATAAAACCGATTATCAATTACTGGCCACACCTCATAGTAAAAAAGGCCATAGAGGTTTTCTTTCTAGTTCTAAGAACGTTTGCCAGGGCTAAATTATGCCAGGCAAAAAAGATATAAAATCTATTATCAATTATTGGCCACATCTAGTATTAAAAAGGGCCATTTAGATATTCATACGGGTTCTAAGAACCATTGCTAGGGCTAAATTTCTATTTTTACTATCAACCCCGCAGGCTGGCAAGTGAATAGTCTGTCTTCTAAGTTGGTGTGGTACATGCCTTTGAAATAAAATAAAAATCAACGTTACTTATTTCATATGTAGGGTTACCCTGATTAGCATAAAGTAGTGGAAGATGAACCCCACCCGTATCCTAAAACCTTGGGGGACTGTAAGATTCAGCCAAACTTACCACACAGCATAGATGATGACATAACAGCTGAAGACCAACAGTCTTGGTCTGGAGACAATTTCTTGCTTTCTGGTTTCTTCTTTCAGACTTCTTTCTTCTTCTGATGTGCCCAACAAGTGTTGTCTCTTCCAAGGAAAATTTGCCAGCACTTGCTCCATCCCTTATTCTCCAAAGCTAGAAAACTATAAGATCTTTCATAAATCAACAGCCACATCTAGCATTAGTAAAAGGCTGTTGAGGTTTCCTTCTGGTTCTAAGAACCATTGCCAGGGCTTAATTATGCCAGGCAGAAATCTATGAAATCTAAAATTGATCAATGGCCACAGCTCACATTAAAAAGGTCCATTGAAATTTTCTTTCTGGTTCAAGGAGCCATTGCCACGGCTAAATTATGCCAGGCAAAAAAGGTATAAAATACATTATTTACTGGCCCCACCTATAATTAAACATGGCCATAGAGGTTTTCTTTCTGGTTCTAAGAACCTTTGCCAGTGCTAAATTATGCCAGGCAAAAAAGATATAAAATCTATTATCAATTATTGGCCACATCTTGTATTAAAAAGGGCCATTTATATATTCATCCTGGTTCTAAGAACCATTGCTAGGGCTAAATTTCTATTTTTACTATCAACCCCGCAGGCTGGCAAGTGAATAGTCTGTCTTCTAAGTTGGTGTGGTACATGCCTTTGAAATAAAATTAAAAAAATCAATGTTACTTCATTTGCTACTGGAGTTTTACTCCTAAGATTAACAATACTCAGTGGTGCATTCTTTTATTTCATATGCAGGGTTACCCTGATTAGCATAAAGTAGTGGAAGATGAACCCCACCCATATCCTAAAACCTTGGGGGAATGTAAGACTCAGCCAAACTTACCACACAGCATAGATGATGACATAACAGCTGAAGACCAACAGTCTTGGTCTGCAGACATTTTCCTGCTTCCTTGTTTCTTCTTTCAGACTTCTTTCTTCTTCTGATGTGCCCAACAAGTGTTGTCTCTTCCATGGAAAATTTGCCAGCACTTGCTCCATCCCTTATTCTCCAAAGCTAGAAAACTATAAGATCTTTCATAAATCAACAGCCAGATCTAGCATTAGTAAAAGGCTGTTGAGGTTTCTTTCTGGTTCTAAGAACCATTGCCAGGGCTTAATTATGCCAGGCAGAAATCTATGAAATCTAAAATTGATCAATGGCCACACCTCACATTAAAAAGGTCCATTGAAATTTTCTTTCTGGTTCTAGGAGCCATTGCCAGAGCTAAATTAGGCCAGGCAAAATAGGTATAAAACCGATTATCAATTGCTGGCCACACCTCATAGTAAAAAAGGCTATAGAGGTTTTCTTTCTAGTTCTAAGAACCTTTGCCAGGGCTAAATTATGCCAGGCAAAAAAGATATAAAATCTATTATCAATTATTGGCCACATCTAGTATTAAAAAGGGCCATTTAGATATTCATACGGGTTCTAAGAACCATTGCTAGGGCTAAATTTCTATTTTTACTATCAACCCCGCAGGCTGGCAAGTGAATAGTCTGTCTTCTAAGTTGGTGTGGTACATGCCTTTGAAATAAAATTAAAAAAATCAACGTTACTTCAGTTGCTACTAGAGTTTTACTCCTAAGATTCACAATACTCAATGGTGCATTCTTTTATTTGATATGCAGGGTTACCCTTATTAGCATAAAGTAGTGGAATATGAACCCCACCCATATCATAAAACCTTGGGGGACTGTAAGATTCAGCCAAACTTACCACACAGCACAGATGATGACATAACAGCTGAAGACCAACAGTCTTGGGCTGGAGACATTTTCCTGCTTCCTTGTTTCTTCTTTCAGACTTCTTTCTTCTTCTGATGTGCCCAACAAGTGTTGTCTCGTCCAAGGAAAATTTGCCAGCACTTGCTCCATCCCTTATTCTCCAAAGCTAGAAAACTATAAGATCTTTCATAAATCAACAGCCAGATCTAGCATTAGTAAAAGGCTGTTGAGGTTTCTTTCTGGTTCTAAGAACCATTGCCAGGGCTTAATTATGCCAGGCAGAAATCTATGAAATCTAAAATTGATCAATGGCCACAGCTCACATTAAAAAGGTCCATTGAAATTTTCTTTCTGGTTCAAGGAGCCATTGCCAGGGCTAAATTATGCCAGGCAAAAAAGGTATAAAATACATTATTTACTGGCCCCACCTATCATTAAAAAAGGCCATAAAGGTTTTCTTTCTGGTTCTAAGAACCTTTGCCAGGGCTAAATTATGCCAGGCAAAAAAGGTATAAAATCTATTATCAATTATTGACCACATCTATTATTAAAAAGGGCCATTTAGATATTCATACGGGTTCTAAGAACCATTGCTAGGGCTAAATTTCTATTTTTCCTATCAACCCCGCAGGCTGGCAAGTGAATAGGCTGTCTTCTAAGTTGGTGTGGTACATGCCTTTGAAATAAAATTTAAAAAATCAACGTTACTTCAGTTGCTACTGGAGTTTTACTCCTAAGATTCACAATACTCAGTGGTGCATTCTTTTATTTGATGTGCAGGGTTACCCTGATTAGCATAAAGTAGTGGAAGATGAACCCCACCCGTATCCTAAAACCTTGGGGGACTGTAAGATTCAGCCAAACTTCCCACACAGCACAGATGATGACATAACAGCTGAAGACCAACAGTCTTGGTCTGGAGACATTTTCCTGCTTTCTGGTTTCTTCTTTCAGACTTCTTTCTTCTTCTGATGTGCCCAACAAGTGTTGTCTCTTCCAAGGAAAATTTGCCAGCACTTGCTCCATCCCTTATTCTCCAAAGCTAGAAAACTATAAGGTCTTTCATAAATCAACAGCCAGATCTAGCATTACAAAAAGGCTGTTGAGGTTTCTTTCTGGTTCTAAGAACCATTGCCACGGCTTAATTATGCCAGGCAGAAATCTATGGAATCTGAAATTGATCAATGGCCACACCTCTCCTTAAAAAGGTCCATTGAAATTTTCTTTCTGGTTCTAGGAGCCATTGCCAGGGCTAAATTATGCCAGGCAAAAAAGGTATAAAATACATTATTTACTGGCCACACCTATCATTAAAAAAGCCATAAAGGTTTTCTTTCTGGTTCTAAGAACCTTTGCCAGGGCTAAATTATGCCAGGCAAAAAAGGTATAAAATCTATTATCAATTATTGGCCGCATCTAGTATTAAAAAGGGCCATTTAGATATTCATACGGGTTCTAAGAGCCATTGCTAGGGCTAAATTTCTATTTTTAATATCAACCCCGCAGGCTGGCAAGTGAATAGTCTGTCTTCTAAGTTGGTGTGGTTCACGCCTTTGAAATAAATAAAAAAGTCAACATTACTTATTTCATATGCAGGGTTACCCTTATTAGCATAAAGTAGTGGAAGATGAACCCCACCCGTATCCTAAAACCTTGGGGGACTGTAAGATTCAGCCAAACTTACCACACAGCATAGATGATGACATAACAGCAGAAGGCCAACAGTCTTGGTCTGGAGACATTTTCTTGCTTTCTGGTTTCTTCTTTCACACTTCTTTCTTCTTCTGCTGCACACAGCCAGCGTTGCTCCCTCCAAGGAAAATTTGTCAGCACTGGTTCCATCCGTTAGTCTGCAAGGCTAAAAAACTATAAGATCTTTCATAAATCAACAGCCAGATCTAGCATTAGTAAAAGGCTGTTGGAGTTTGCTTTCTGGTTCTAAGAACCATATGCCAGGACTATGTTACGCCTGGCACATATTTATAAAATCTATAAAAAAATAAGATAACATTTTAAAAAACATAAAAAAATAAATGGCCACACTAGCATTAAAAAGGGTCATTGACGTTTTCATTCTGGTTCTAAGACCATTGCCAGGGCTATATTACACCTGGCATAAATTTATAAAATCTATAAATGAATAAAATTAAGAAATTAAGAAGTAAATAAAATAAATGGCCACAGTTAGCATTAAAAGGGGCAGCTGAGGTTTTCTTTCTGGTTCTAAGAACCATTGCCAAGGCTATATTATGCCTGGCACAAATTTATAAAATCTATAAAAATAAATAAGTAAGTAAGTAAGTAAGTAGGTAAGTAAGTAAGTAAATAAGTAACTAAGTATGTAAGTAAGTAAGTAAGTAAGTATGTAAGTAAGTAAGTAAGTTAGTAAGTAAGTAAGTTAGTAAGTAAGTTAGTAAGTAAGTAGATGGATGGATGGATGGATGGATGGATGGATAGATAGATAGATAGATAGATAGATAGATAGATAAATTGGCCACACCTAGCATTAAAAATGGCCAATGAGGCTTTATTATTATCATTCACACCAGACTAACTATCAAGAAATACCGAATGTCCCATGAAGCTACTGCCAAAGAAGCTAACAACAAAGAATCTCCAAGACTCCAAATCTTCTATGATTTGTGGACTTCAACTCCCAGACTTCCTGAGACAATCATGCTAGCTCAGGAATTCTGGGAGTTGAAGTCCACATGCCATAGAAGAGCCAACTTTGCCTACCCCTGTCCAAGACCATTTACACCAACACTGAAAGAAGCCGCTAAAACCATAAATTGAGAGCAAACTGCACTCCCTTCCAGCACTGATGATGTTCCCTAGTTTCCTAACAAAACCTCTACAAGGAAGCCACTAAGCTCAGACACCACCAAGGACGCCTCATTTCCATGGTGAACCACAAATATTATCCTCTGTCAATATACCTCGTATCCAATTGCATCACTTTCAGTTTTAAGAAGTCTGGCTGGTACTGGCATTATTTCTAAGATGGGAGGGAGGTGATCCCAAAGGATTCCCTTCCGGTCTGAGTCTCACTGAGGGGTTCCTCAGGCATTGGAGGAGGCTTTTAGCTCAGCGCTGTTGTCTCTTCCAGTGTGATTCGCCCTCACTGCTTCCTCAGGGACTGAAAGGGCATCCCCAGAACCGGAACGCTAAATTGCGTTCACCGCCACAGCTCGTAGGTTCTTGCGGGACCAGTGCGATTTTGCTGCTGCACCTGTGGAGGTAGGAGCCACAGGTATAACCAGCTAAAAAATCACGCACGGAGCCACAGGTAAAACCATGCTGAAACACAGGCGCAATTTTTCTACCTCCACAGGTTCAACAGCAAAATCGCGCTGGTCCCACAAGAACTTACGAGCCGCAGTGGCGAGTGCAATTTAGCCTTCCGCCTCCCTGCCATCCATACATTTTAATGTTGGGTTTTTTTAATAAACAACTTTGCCGAAGCAAGTAAACTTTAGCCAGGTCCAAAATGTTTTGCAACGACATGTCGCAAACAGTACCTGCCAGGCTTCCTCATTTTCAATACACTGAAGAATAAATGTCTTACTGTTGATGTCTTCTTCATCTATTGGATTCATGCCTTTGGGGGAAAAAAAATCAGTATCACCAAATAACCAAAAGATGTTCAGAAACTAGAATACTAACCCTGTAATTTTATGTGCTTTTAGCCTGGAAGGGCATGGCTATAATTACCTCAGGCTTTACTGGGAAGCAAATTTTAATTCTCATTCACCTGTGATGGTTTGGTCTTTTTACAAGGAGATGGTTGAGATCACCACAAATTCCACCAAAATTTTATTCTAATAAATTGGCTAAACCTCAGGAATTGACTTAATTCCTAGAAAATAAGATCAACTCCTGGACCTGAAGTAATATTAGTTAACTTTTGACCCTTTGTGCATATTTTGCTTCTTTAAGGATTTGAGCCTTGACTAAAATTGCCCCAGGTCACTTTATTTCTGAGAGCAAGGTCACCTCCTGCGGTAATTTAATCTTTACCTTTAAAATTGTTTTTAATTTTGACCTGCCTTTGGTGGTTGGGTCTTTTTAACAGGACATGGATGAGATTACCTAGAATTGCATCTATTTTACTAAAAATGCTTAGCATAAAGTAGTAGAAGATGAACCCCACCCATATCCTAAACAAACTCACAGCATAGATGATGACGTAACAGCAGAAGGCCAACAGTCTTTGGCTGGAGACATTTCCTTGCTTTCTTCTTTCTTCTTTCACTTCGTGCCCAGCAAGTGTTGTCTCTTCCAGGGAAAATTTGTCAGCACTTGCTCCATCCCTTATTCTCCAAAGCTAGAAAACTATAAGATCTTTCATAAATCAACAGCCAGATCTAGCATTACAAAAAGGCTGTTGAGGTTTCTTTCTGGTTCTAAGAACCATTGCCAGGGCTAAATTATGCCAGGCAGAAATCTATGAAATCTAAATTGATCAATGGCCACACCTCACATTAAAAATGGCCACTGAGGGTTTCTTTCTGGTTTTCAGAACCATTGCCAGGGCTAAATTATGCCAGGCAGAAATCTATGAAATCTAAATTGATCAATAGCCACACCTCACATTAAAAATGGCCACTGAGGGATTCTTTCTGGTTTTAAGAACCGTTGCCAGGGCTAAATTATGCCAGGCAGAAATCTATGAAATCTAAAATTCATCAATGGCCACGCCTCACATTAAAAATGGCCACTGAGGGTTTCTTTCTGGTTTTAAGAACAATTGCCAAGGCTAAATTATGCCAGGCAGAAATCTATGAAATCTAAAATTGATCAATGGCCACACCTCACATTAAAAATGGCCACTGAGGGTTTCTTTCTGATTCTAAGAACCATTGCCAGGGCTAAATTTCTATCTTTCCTATCAACCCCGTAGGCTGGCAAGTGAATAGTCTGTCTTCTAAGTTGGTGTGCGACATGCCTTTGAAATAAAATTAAAAAAATCAACGTTACTTCAGTTGCTACTGGAGTTTTACTTCTAAGATTCACAATACTCAGTGGTGCATTCTTTTATTTCATATGCAGGGTTACCCTGATTAGCATAAAGTAGTGGAAGATGAACCCCACCCATACCCTAAAACCTTGGGGGACTGTAAGATTCAGCCAAACTTACCACACAGCATAGATGATGACGTAACAGCAGAAGGCCAACAGTCTTGGTCTGGAGACAATTTCTTGCTTTCTGGTTTCTTCTTTCAGACTTCTTTCTTCTTCTGATGTGCCCAACAAGTGGTTGTCTCTTCCAGGGAAAATTTGTCAGCACTTGCTCCATCCCTTATTCTCTAAAGCTAGAAAACTATAAGATCTTTCATAAATCAACAGCCAGATCTAGCATTAGTAAAAGGCTGTTGAGGTTTCTCTCTGGTTCTAAGAACCATTGCCACGGCTTAATTATGCCAGGCAGAAATCTATGAAATCTAAATTGATCAATGGCCACACCTCACATTAAAAATGGCCACTGAGGGTTTATTTCTGGTTCTAGGAACCATTGCCAGGGCTAAATTATGCCAGGCAGAAATCTATGAAATCTAAATTGATCAATAGCCACACCTCACATTAAAAATGGCCACTGAGGGATTCTTTCTGGTTTTAAGAACCGTTGCCAGGGCTAAATTATGCCAGGCAGAAATCTATGAAATCTAAAATTCATCAATGGCCACGCCTCACATTAAAAATGGCCACTGAGGGTTTCTTTCTGGTTTTAAGAACAATTGCCAAGGCTAAATTATGCCAGGCAGAAATCTATGAAATCTAAAATTGATCAATGGCCACACCTCACATTAAAAATGGCCACTGAGGGTTTCTTTCTGGTTTTAAGAACAATTGCCAAGGCTAAATTATGCCAGGCAGAAATCTATGAAATCTAAAATTGATCAATGGCCACACCTGACATTAAAAATGGCCACTGAGGGTTTCTTTCTGATTCTAAGAACCATTGCCAGGGCTAAATTTCTATCTTTCCTATCAACCCCGTAGGCTGGCAAGTGAATAGTCTGTCTTCTAAGTTGGTGTGCGACATGCCTTTGAAATAAAATTAAAAAAATCAACGTTACTTCAGTTGCTACTGGAGTTTTACTTCTAAGATTCACAATACTCAGTGGTGCATTCTTTTATTTGATGTGCAGGGTTACCCTGATTAGCATAAAGTAGTGGAAGATGAACCCCACCCGTATCCTAAAACCTTGGGGGACTGTAAGATTCAGCCAAACTTACCACACAGCATAGATGATGACGTAACAGCAGAAGGCCAACAGTCTTGGTCTGGAGACAATTTCTTGCTTTCTGGTTTCTTCTTTCAGACTTCTTTCTTCTTCTGACGTGCCCAACAAGTGGTTGTCTCTTCCAGGGAAAATTTGTCAGCACTTGCTCCATCCCTTATTCTCTAAAGCTAGAAAACTATAAGATCTTTCATAAATCAACAGCCAGATCTAGCATTAGTAAAAGGCTGTTGAGGTTTCTCTCTGGTTCTAAGAACCATTGCCACGGCTTAATTATGCCAGGCAGAAATCTATGAAATCTAAATTGATCAATGGCCACACCTCACATTAAAAATGGCCACTGAGGGTTTATTTCTGGTTCTAGGAACCATTGCCAGGGCTAAATTATGCCAGGCAGAAATCTATGAAATCTAAATTGATCAATGGCCACACCTCACATTAAAAATGGCCACTGAGGGTTTATTTCTGGTTCTAAGAACCATTGCCAGGGCTAAATTATGCCAGGCAGAAATCTATGAAATCTAAAATTGATCAACGGCCACACCTCACATTAAAAATGGCCACTGAGGGTTTCTTTCTGGTTCTAGGAACCATTGCCAGGGCTAAATTATGCCAGGCAGAAATCTATGAAATCTAAATTGATCAACGGCCACACCTCACATTAAAAATGGCCACTGAGGGTTTATTTCTGGTTCTAGGAACCATTGCCAGGGCTTAATTATGCCAGGCAGAAATCTATGAAATCTAAATTGATCAATGGCCACACCTCACATTAAAAATGGCCACTGAGGGTTTATTTCTGGTTCTAGGAACCATTGCCAGGGCTAAATTATGCCAGGCAGAAATCTATGAAATCTAAATTGATCAATGGCCACACCTCACATTAAAAATGGCCACTGAGGGTTTATTTCTGGTTCTAAGAACCATTGCCAGGGCTAAATTATGCCAGGCAGAAATCTATGAAATCTAAAATTGATCAACGGCCACACCTCACATTAAAAATGGCCACTGAGGGTTTCTTTCTGGTTCTAAGAACCATTGCCAGAGCTAAATTATGCCAGGCCAGAATGGTATGAAGTCTATTATCTATAGGTCACTTTGATTTGCTTGGTGAAGTAAAGATATCATTCATTCATTCTTTCTATTTGTTCTTCTGTTTCTACCATCTACACTGCTGGCTGACAATTGAATCGTCTGTCTTCTAATTTGGTGTGGTAGAAGCCTTTGAGATTAAGAAAAAAAATCAACGTTACTTCAGTTGCCAATGGAGTTTTCCTCCTAAGATTCACAATACACAGTAGTGCATTCTTTTATGTCATGTGCAGGGTTACCCCTACTTAACATAAAGTAGTGGAAGATGAACCCCACCCATACCCTAAAATCCTGGGGGACTGTAAATCTCAGCCAAACTTACCTCACAGCATAGATGATGACGTAACAGCTGAAGGCCAACAGTCTTGGGCTGGAGACAATTTCTTGCTTTCTGGTTTCTTCTTTCAATTTTTTCTTGTTCTTCTGCGCCTAGCAAGCATTGCCTCTTCCAAGGAAAATTTGTCAGTACTGGTTCCATCCTTTAGTCTGCAAGGCTAGAAAACTACTGGCCACATTAGCATTAAAAATGGCCAACACCTGACTAACTATCAAGAAATACCGAATGTCCCATGAAGCTACTGCCAAAGAAGCTAACAACAAATAATCTCCAAGACTCCAAATCTTCTATGATTTGTGGACTTCAACTCCCAGACTTCCTGAGACAATCATGCTAGCTCAGGAATTCTGGGAGTTGAAGTCCACATGCCATAAAAGAGCCAACTTTGCCTACCCCTGTCCATGACCATTTACACCAACACTGAAAGAAGCCACTAAAACCATAAACTGAGAGCAAACTGCACTCCCTTCCAGCACTGATGATGTTCCCTAGTTTCCTAACAAAACCTCTACAAGGAAGCCACTAAGCTCAGACACCACCAAGGACGCCTCATTTCAATGGTGAGCCACCAATATTATCCTCTGTCAATACACCTCCTATCCAATTGCATCACTTTGGGCTTTAAGAAGTCTGGCTGGTACTGGGAGGGAGGTGATCCCGAAGGATTCCCTTCCGGTCTGAGTCTCACTGAGGGGGTCCTCAGGCATTGGAGGAGATTAGATTAGATTAGATTAGATTAGATTTATTGGATTTATATGCCGCCCCTCTCCGAAAACTCAGCTTTTAGCTGAGCGCTGTTGTCTCTTCCAATGTGATTCGCCCTCACTGCTCACTCAGGGACTGAAAGGGCAACCCCAGAGAAGACTTCCAGTGCTAGTCTCCCACAGTGTCCACTCAGAAACTCAATGAGACAGGCGGCCGCTTGATCTCATTCAGGGTGAGTGTCCGAAAGCTCACGGACTGAAAGACCTCTATAAGTAGGGGCATCACCCCCATCACCAGGGTATATGTGGAATGTGGAATGTGATCTGGTTCTAAGAACCACAGCCAATAACCAAAATTAGGGTGAGTCAGAATTTTTTTTGATACTTTTTATCTAAGTCATAAACTTATGACTGCTCTTTTTAACATGGATCAGTGGTGGGCTACGAGACAGAACGCTAAATTGTGCTCACAGCTCAAAAAGTTCTTGCAGGACCAGTGCGATTTTGTTGCTGCACCTGTGGAGGTAGGAGCCACAGGTAGAACCAGCTAAAAAATCACGCACGGAGCCACAGGTAAAACCATGCTGAAACACAGGCGCAATTTTTCTACCTCCACAGGTTCAACAGCAAAATCGCGCCGTTCCCACAAGAACTTACGAGCCGTAGTGGTGAGTGCAATTTAGCCTTCTGGCTCGCTGCCATTGATACATTTTAATGTTGGGGTTTTTTAATAAACTACTTTGCCGAAGCAAGTAAAATTTAGCAAGGTCTAAACATTTTTGCAGCAACATGTCGCTAACAGTACCTGCCTTCAATACAGTTCTATACAGTTCCTCGCTTTCAATACATTTCCTGCCTTCAATACAGTTCTATACAGTTCCTCGCTTTCTAATACACTGAAGAGTAAATGAAACCATCTGTCTTACTGTTGATGTCTTCTTCTTCGTCTATTGGATTCATGCCTTTGGGGAAGAAAAATCAATATCACCAAATAACCGAAAGATGTTCAGAAACTAGAATACTAATCCTGTAATTTTATGTGCTTTTAGCCTGCAAGGGTATGGCTATAATTTCCTCAGGCTTTACTGGGAAGCAAATTTTAATTTTCTCATTCACCTGTGATGGTTTGGTCTTTCTACAAGGAGATGGTTGAGATCACCTCAAATTCCACCAAAGTTGTATTCTAATAAATTGGCCAAACCTCAAGAATTGACTTAATTCCTAGAAAATAAGATCAACTCCTGGATCTGAAGGAATATTAGTTAACTTTTGACCAGTTATTTGAAGGTAGATACTTTCTGCATACTGTATTTAAGGTAGATACTTTCTGCATACTGTATCTTTAACTCTGGCGTGCTGCTCAATTACACACCCTAATCTGCAAATTGTTCATTTTAGGTATTTATATTTGGTCTTTTTGAAAGCCTTTTTCACTAGTTTGAACATTTCTACACCAAATGAAAATTGAAATGAAAAAATTAATGCTTATTGGTATAGTATTTCTTCAGGTCCAGGAGCTGACTTTCCTCTCACTATATAAAGATTTATTTATTTATTTATTACTTAGATTTGTATGCCGCCCCTCTCCGAAGACTCGGGGCGGCTCACAACATGTAAAAACAAATCATAAGCAATCAGGCAAATTTAAAATATTTAAATATTTAAAAAACCCATATACTAACAGTCATACACACAGACATACCATGCATAAATTAAACGTGCCCAGGGGGAGATGTTTCAGTTCCCCCATGCCTGACGGCAAAGATGAGGTAATTTTAACTAGTTAAAAGCAGGGAAATTACCATAGGTGAACAAGCATTAAAATTAGCTTCAAGGCAAAATACAGAAGCTTCAGTATCTGGAGTTGCCCTTTATTTCTTGAAGAAAGTGATTTGTTGGGACCTGAGGAAATTTCAGTCAAAGCTCAAGTCCTTAAAAGAAGCAAAATATATAAGAAAACTAGTTGCCTCAAGGAACTACAGGCAAAAAGTTAAGTAAAATTAGTTCAAGTCCAGGAGTTTGACCTTATTTTCTTGAAATAAAGCCAGCTCTTAAAGTAATTCTGAGATTATGTTAGCCAAGGCTCATATTTTTAGTAAAATACATGGAATATTAGGTAATCTCAGCCATGTCCTGTTAAAAAGACCAAACCACCACAGGCAGAACAAAACCAGAAACAGAGAAATATAGATTGATGGCAGAAAAGACCTCATGGTCCATCTACTCTGCCCTTATATTATTTCCTATATTTTCAAATTAAAATTAACAGTTTTAAAGGTAAAGATAAATTACCACAGGAGGTGACCTTGCTCTCAGAAATAAAGTGACAATTTAGTCAAGGTTCAAATCCTTAAATAATCCACCTTCGAGATATGTCCCTGGCATTTTACTCCTTAGAATACACCCCCGGGGTTAAAATTACTACAGGTGCTATCTAACACTAGGCTATTAAGCGGCTAAAGAACTCACGCTCCCCTCGCCTCCCTATCCGGCAAGTTTTAAAAAGCCTGAGGGGAAAAAAGCCTTACCTCAAAAGCTCAAAAGGCCCTGCCCGGCCTCGAGCTCGAGGACTTGGCTGCGGAGGCGCCGGAGTGACTGTTTTTGGGTTCTCCGGCGCCCCGCAGCATCGAACGAGAGACCCTCCAGAACGAGAGTCTGCTCCTTCGGGCAACGTGCTTGCTAATTTTCCACACAGCTGAGGAGAATCACCGGCTTTTTAAGTGCTCCCCGCCGCTCGAGCGAGGAGAGGCATCCCGGCCAATCCGAGGGATGGGTTTACAAGAGCAGCCAATAAACGGGCGAGAGGGGCGGGGAGAAAGACCCCCGGGGAGCCTCTGAGGGGTTTGGGCGGGAAAGGCCAGGTGAGGAAGATTGGAGGTTTGAGCCAGGTGAAATTAATGAATCTTAATTGACAACGAACTGTAAATGACCCATACAAACGACTTTTCCAGAATACCCTATGTGTTGTGTTGGGCAAATCCAGCTACTGAAACAAATTGGCTCTTTTCTACTTTGGAGTTGTTTGGAGTGAGTGGCATATAAATACAATAAATAAATGATATTGTTTTAAAATAAAGTTGGAACGGAGAAACTGTGGTCTTTTGGATATTGTATTACACCAGTATTACACCAAATATCTTCAAGTTGCCAAGGTTGGGAAACACTGTATTACACAGACACCTGATTAGGGACACCTGGTTTAGGAGATCATAGATGATTGACAGCAGAAAAAGACCTCATGGTCCATCTAGTCTGCCCTTATACTATTTCCTGTATTTTATCTTAGGATGGATATAGGTTTATCCCAGGCATGTTTAAATTCAGTTCTGATGGATTTACCAACCACGTCTGCTGGAAGTTTGTTCCAAGCATCTACTACCTTCTCTGCCTCTAGCGTTGGCAATTTCTATGTAACGTGGGTTTTTTTTCCAGCTGTAGCTCTTTCCACTCTGGGCATGGAGACAGAAAGAGAGATAGGTGCATTTGTTGGCATCTCTGCCAACTTGGGGAAGGGAAAACCTCGGGTGCTTCCAGGAGGTATTTATTGATTTATTATTTTATTTATAGAATGTACGTAGCCAGCTGACTTCATTATTGCAACTCTGGGTAGCAGTAAATTAAAAGGAAAAGAAAAGAGAAGACAAAGCAGTGTAACAATCCCAGTTCAAATCTAACAAACCTTAAGAGACAATTCAAGTAACACCTCCTTCGCTTCCTCTCGATGGAAACTCTGATTATTTATTTACTTATTGGATTTCTACGCTGCCCCTCTGCGAAGACTCGGGGCGGCTTACAACATAGAAGAAAACAGTGGTTACAATAAAATTGAATCCAATTTAATTAAAAATTGCATAGCTATTTAAATCCCTGGAAATATTAATCAATCACACCCATTCGTACAGCAACCATATAATAATAATAATAATAATAATAATAATAATAATAATAATAATAATAATAATAATAATAATAATAATAATTTTATTAGATTTGTATACCACCCCTCTCTGAAGACTCGGGGCGGCTCACAACAATAATAAAACAGTCTGACAATGTAAACAAATCTAATATTAAAAAAGCATCTAAAAACCCATCGTTTAAAAACCATGCAACACACGCATACCGTACATAAAAATATAAAAGCCTGGGGGAGATGTCTAACTTTCCCCATGCCTGGCGATATAGGCGGGTCTTAAGTAATTTGCGAAAGACAAGGAGGGTGGGGGCAGTTCTGATCTCTGGGGGGGAGTTGATTCCAAAGGGTCGGGGCCACCACGGAGAAGGCCCTTCCTGATCATGGCAAAAATATTATGTGTTAACACAAATTCAGGCAAATTCTGACTCACTCAATCCCATAACTGGGGGTGCTACAGTCTCTGGTGGTTCCTCAGTCCCTAACTCCCCTTCACTCTTATTCTCAGACTCAGAAGAACACTGGCCTGTGATGCCAGGACTCATCCATCTCTTATCTTCAAAATCCATGACCAGAGCTGAGCTAGACCTAGACCACTCGCAACAGAAGATTTCCAGCTTTTTCATCCTCGTTTATTTCCTTTAGGTGTCAAATTTGGAGACTGCCCATCTCCCTCGCAGAGCTGCTCTTCATGCTGAGTTCAAGTTGCAGAAATAGTCTGGTTCTTCTTTGCTGTCTCTGTTCCATGGCTAATGACTGGGAGTCAGCTTATAAAGCCCTTCATGGCACCGGACCAGATTATCTCCAGGACCGCCTTCTTCTGCACGAATCCCAGTGACCAGTTAGGTCCCACAGAGTGGGTCTTCTCTGGGTCCCGTCAACTAAACAATGCCGCTTAGCGGGACCCAGGGGAAGAGCCTTCTCTGTGGCGGCCCCGGCCCTCTGGAACCAACTCCCCCCAGAGATTAGAATTGCCCCCACCCTCCTTGCCTTTCGTAAGCTACTTAAAACCCACCTCTGCCGTCAGGCATGGGGGAATTGAGATACTCTTTCCACCTAAGCATTTACAATTCTATGCACGGTATGTATGTATGTATGTTTGGTTTTTATATTAATGGGTTTTTAATCGTTTTTAGTATTGGATTATTATTGTACACTGTCTTATTATTGCTGTTAGCCGCCCCGAGTCTCCGGAGAGGGGCGGCATACAAATCCAATAAATAATAATAATTATTATTATGTTATTTCCTGTCCAGATTCTAAGCAGATCTATAAAACACAGGAATATACCAGGGAGAGTGGAAGGGAATCCAATTAAAGAAAGAACGCACAAGCATATTGTCTCCAGAATTGTGTTTCTGGCCTTTTATTGAGTACAGGTTGTGTGGTTTGACGGACGAACCACTTGAAGTTATAACCACACTGGGGGGAAAAAGTGACTACAGTCGATCCTCAACTCTTATGAACAGAATAACAGAACAGTTGGAAGGGACCTTGTAGGTCATCTAGTCCAACCCCCCAATGAAGCAGAGGTATCACGAGCAGGAAGAGGGAGATTATGATCCCACTATATAGAATGCTGGTGAGACCACATTTGGAATAATACTGTGTCCAGTTCTGGAGACACTACCTACAAAAAGATATTGACAAAATTGAACGGGTCCAAAGACGGGCTACAAGAAACCTCCTGGTCCATCCAGTCTGCCCTTATATACTATTTCCTGTATTTTATCTTAGGATGGATCTATATTTATCCCAGGCATATTTAAATTTAGTTACTGTGGATTTACCCACCACGTCTGCTGGAAGTTTGTTCCAAGCATCTACAACTCTTTCAGTAAAATATTTTCTCCTGTTGCTTCTGATCGTTCCCCCAACTCACCTCAGATTGTGCCCCCTTGTTCTTGTGTTCACTTTCCTATTAAAAACACTTCCCTCCTGGACCTTATTTAACCCTTTAACATATTTAAATGTTTCAATCATGTCCCCCCTTTCCCTTCTGTCCTCCAGACTCTACAGATTGAGTTCATGAAGTCTTTCCTGATACGTTTTATGCTTAACACCTTCCACCATTCTTGTAGCCCGTCTTTGGACCCGTTCAATTTTGTCAATCTCTTTTTGTAGGTGAGGTCTCCAGAACTGAACACAGTATTCCAAATGGGGTCTCACCAGCACTCTATATAAGGGGATCACAATCTCCCTATTCCTGCTTGTTATACCTCTAGCTATGCAGCCAAGCATCCTACTTGCTTTTCCTACTGCCCGACCACACTGCTCACCCATTTTGAGACTGTCAGAAATCACTACCCCTAAACTTGGCTCTTCTTTGACTTGTGGACTTCAACTCCCAGAATTCCAGAGCCCATCCTTCTTGCTCAGGAATTCTGGGAGTTAAAGTCCACCTGTCATAGAAGAGCCAACTTTGCCTACCCATGTTCTAAGGCAATGAGACCATGCAGTTCCCTACTGCAAAGTGGGCATTTTGGGAACAAAATGCCCACTGCCTCATGCACCCCAGTGGCCGGCTAGGTCCCAGAGTCGGCTTTCTCCAGGTCCCGCCGGACATATAATGTCGGTTGGCAGGGCCTAGGGGGAGAGCCTTCTCTGTGGTGGCCCCAGCCCTCTGGAACAAACTCCCTCTGGAGAGACTTATCGCCCCCTCCCTCCTGGTCTTTCATAAAGCTCTGAAAACCTACCTCTGCTGGGGGCATGGGGCCCCCGAGTGATGAGATTGTCTCCAGCCGATGTTATGAATGATTGAACTGGATGAATGTGGATGAGTGAACATGGGGGGTTTCTAGATTTTTTAAGTAATTTTGTATAATTCTTTTTAAAAACAATTTCTTTACATATATTGTTTACGTATATATATATATAAACAATAAATTTATATGTGTGTGTGTGTTTTCGTAGATTTTCACGGGTATATGTATGTAGATTGTTCTGAGTTCGGCTTTTACCCCGTGTAATATTTTGAGTGTCTATGCGACCATCATCCGGCAGAAGTTGTTCGCTTCGTGCTGCTTGGAAAAAATATATAAATTTTAAATTAATTTTTATAATAATGGTAACATGGTAATTCACACAACATATAACAGTGTGCTCAGTGCTCCATCAAACAACGTTCATACCCCTCCACCAAAATTGGGGCATATTTTCAATATACCAAAGGACACAGAATATTCAAGCCAGGAAATGAAAATATTTTATATAAATTTTATTGTATAGATATTGATAACTGTAATAATAATAATAATAACAACAATAATAATAATAATTTATTAGATTTGTATGCCGTCTATCTCTGAAGACTCGGAAAGAATGGTTTATTTTTCCTCCTCTTAAAATATAAGTTTACATATTATGCTGAATTTTTTGTTGTTTTTGTATTTTTGCATTATATTGTATTTTTTTTATATAGTTATTTTTTAAAAAGGGAACTTAATAAAAACTATTTTTTTAAAATACATTTTACATTTTTGATTTTTTTAAAAAAAGGTGAGATGTAAAAGAAACCACAGCTCTCAGAAGAAAGAAAACACAACTTTAATGTTGAAAATTTTAATATCACAACAGGTATCTCTTGGCGAAGAAATGATATGAAAGGATATTAAGGAACTACAGGAATTAAAAATAGGCAATATCTTGTCTACCATCAGCATCACAGCTACTTAACAATAGTGTAAGTAAAATTCAGCTGCATTTCAAAAAGTACATGTCAAGCAGAATATTACCAAGCTTCAATCACCATTTACAGATATTTCAGGAATAAAGATGACAAATGTGTGTGGCAAAACAAACCACATTCATGAGGTGAGGGCCACATAGTGTGTGTCATGATTAACATTTACCAGTCAAAACAACATACATTTTCAGTCACAGCCCAGGCTAAAATTATTCTAAGGTGGAGAACTAGAAACCGTTTATCAATAACTGTTAAATGAGTTACAAATCAATAACTAATAAATTTATCACCTAACATTAAAACGAGCTTTTCAGGTGTTTTCCTCCCTGGTTCTAAGAACAATGGCCATGGCTAAATTTATGCCAGGCAGAAAACTATAAAATCTATTCTAAATCAACAGCACACTTAAAATTAAAAAGGGCCATTCAGATGTTTTCTGGTTCTAAGAACCCACATTAAGCCAGGCAAGAAATCTACTCCACATATAGAATTAAAAAGGGCCTCTATCTGTCTGTCTGTCTGTCTACCTACCTACCTACCTACCTACCCACCCACCCATCTATTTACCTACCTACCTACCCATCTATTTACCTACCTACCTATCCATCTACCTACCTACCTACCCATCTATTTACCTACCTACCTACCTATCCATCTACCTACCCTACCTACCTAACAGATTTGGCTGCTACTGAACTTAGTTCTAAGAATCTAAAGGAGCAGGACTGGTGAGCCAAAAGGATCCTTCCAGTTTGAGACCAGTTGGGATCCTCAGGGACTGGGAGAGCCTTCTCTCTGAGCGCTCTGGACCCTCCCAGTGTGATTCACCCCCGTCGCTCGCTCTGGGACCATCTGGGATCCTCAGGGACTGGGAGAGCCTTCTCTCTGAGCGCTCTGGACCCTCCCAGTGTGATTCACCCCCATCGCTCGCTCAGGGACCAGTTGGGATCCTCAGGGACTGGGAGAGCCTTCTCTCTGAGCGCTCTGGACCCTCCCAGTGTGATTCACCCCCATCGCTCGCTCAGGGACCATTTGGGATCCTCAGGGACTGGGAGAGCCTTCTCTCTGAGCGCTCTGGACCCTCCCAGTGTGATTCACCCCCATCGCTCGCTCAGGGACCATTTGGGATCCTCAGGGACTGGGAGAGCCTTCTCTCTGAGCGCTCTGGACCCTCCCAGTGTGATTCACCCCCATCGCTCGCTCTGGGACCATTTGGGATCCTCAGGGACTGGGAGAGCCTTCTCTCTGAGCGCTCTGGACCCTCCCAGTGTGATTCACCCCCATCGCTCGCTCAGGGACCAGTTGGGATCCTCAGGGACTGGGAGAGCCTTCTCTCTGAGCGCTCTGGACCCTCCCAGTGTGATTCACCCCCATCGCTCGCTCAGGGACCAGTTGGGATCCTCAGGGACTGGGAGAGCCTTCTCTCTGAGCGCTCTGGACCCTCCCAGTGTGATTCACCCCCATCGCTCGCTCAGGGACCATTTGGGATCCTCAGGGACTGGGAGAGCCTTCTCTCTGAGCGCTCTTGACCCTCCCAGTGTGATTCACCCCCATCGCTCGCTCAGGGACCATCTGGGATCCTCAGGGACTGGGAGAGCCTTCTCTCTGAGCGCTCTTGACCCTCCCAGTGTGATTCACCCCCATCGCTCGCTCAGGGACCAGTTGGGATCCTCAGGGACTGGGAGAGCCTTCTCTCTGAGCGCTCTGGACCCTCCCAGTGTGATTCACCCCCATCGCTCGCTCAGGGACCATCTGGGATCCTCAGGGACTGGGAGAGCCTTCTCTCTGAGCGCTCTGGACCCTCCCAGTGTGATTCACCCCCATCGCTCGCTCAGGGACCATTTGGGATCCTCAGGGACTGGGAGAGCCTTCTCTCTGAGCGCTCTGGACCCTTCCAGTGTGATTCACCCCCATCGCTCGCTCAGGGACCATTTGGGATCCTCAGGGACTGGGAGAGCCTTCTCTCTGAGCGCTCTGGACCCTCCCAGTGTGATTCACCCCCATCGCTCGCTCAGGGACCATCTGGGATCCTCAGGGACTGGGAGAGCCTTCTCTCTGAGCGCTCTGGACCCTCCCAGTGTGATTCACCCCCATCGCTCGCTCAGGGACCATTTGGGATCCTCAGGGACTGGGAGAGCATTCTCTCTGAGCGCTCTGGACCCTCCCAGTGTGATTCACCCCCGTCGCTCGCTCTGGGACCATCTGGGATCCTCAGGGACTGGGAGAGCCTTCTCTCTGAGCGCTCTGGACCCTCATAGTGTGATTCACCCCCATCGCTCGCTCAGGGACCAGTTGGGATCCTCAGGGACTGGGAGAGCCTTCTCTCTGAGCGCTCTGGACCCTCCCAGTGTGATTCACCCCCAGCGCTCGCTCTGGGACCATCTGGGATCCTCAGGGACTGGGAGAGCCTTCTCTCTGAGCGCTCTGGACCCTCCCAGTGTGATTCACCCCCATCGCTCGCTCAGGGACCAGTTGGGATCCTCAGGGACTGGGAGAGCCTTCTCTCTGAGCGCTCTGGACCCTCCCAGTGTGATTCACCCCCGTCGCTCGCTCTGGGACCATCTGGGATCCTCAGGGACTGGGAGAGCCTTCTCTCTGAGCGCTCTGGACCCTCCCAGTGTGATTCACCCCCATCGCTCGCTCAGGGACCAGTTGGGATCCTCAGGGACTGGGAGAGCCTTCTCTCTGAGCGCTCTGGACCCTCCCAGTGTGATTCACCCCCATCGCTCGCTCAGGGACCATCTGGGATCCTCAGGGACTGGGAGAGCCTTCTCTCTGAGCGCTCTTGACCCTCCCAGTGTGATTCACCCCCATCGCTCGCTCAGGGACCATTTGGGATCCTCAGGGACTGGGAGAGCATTCTCTCTGAGCGCTCTGGACCCTCCCAGTGTGATTCACCCCCGTCGCTCGCTCTGGGACCATCTGGGATCCTCAGGGACTGGGAGAGCCTTCTCTCTGAGCGCTCTGGACCCTCATAGTGTGATTCACCCCCATCGCTCGCTCAGGGACCAGTTGGGATCCTCAGGGACTGGGAGAGCCTTCTCTCTGAGCGCTCTGGACCCTCCCAGTGTGATTCACCCCCAGCGCTCGCTCTGGGACCATCTGGGATCCTCAGGGACTGGGAGAGCCTTCTCTCTGAGCGCTCTGGACCCTCCCAGTGTGATTCACCCCCATCGCTCGCTCAGGGACCAGTTGGGATCCTCAGGGACTGGGAGAGCCTTCTCTCTGAGCGCTCTGGACCCTCCCAGTGTGATTCACCCCCGTCGCTCGCTCTGGGACCATCTGGGATCCTCAGGGACTGGGAGAGCCTTCTCTCTGAGCGCTCTGGACCCTCCCAGTGTGATTCACCCCCATCGCTCGCTCAGGGACCAGTTGGGATCCTCAGGGACTGGGAGAGCCTTCTCTCTGAGCGCTCTGGACCCTCCCAGTGTGATT
This sequence comes from Erythrolamprus reginae, assembly GCF_031021105.1. Classification (NCBI taxonomy): domain Eukaryota; kingdom Metazoa; phylum Chordata; class Lepidosauria; order Squamata; family Dipsadidae; genus Erythrolamprus; species Erythrolamprus reginae. The sequence continues at coordinate 96,431,760 of NC_091955.1, forward strand.
CACCCCCATCGCTCGCTCAGGGACCATCTGGGATCCTCAGGGACTGGGAGAGCCTTCTCTCTGAGCGCTCTTGACCCTCCCAGTGTGATTCACCCCCATCGCTCGCTCAGGGACCAGTTGGGATCCTCAGGGACTGGGAGAGCCTTCTCTCTGAGCGCTCTGGACCCTCCCAGTGTAATTCACCCCCATCGCTCGCTCAGGGACCATCTGGGATCCTCAGGGACTGGGAGAGCCTTCTCTCTGAGCGCTCTTGACCCTCCCAGTGTGATTCACCCCCATCGCTCGCTCAGGGACCATCTGGGATCCTCAGGGACTGGGAGAGCCTTCTCTCTGAGCGCTCTTGACCCTCCCAGTGTGATTCACCCCCATCGCTCGCTCAGGGACCATCTGGGATCCTCAGGGACTGGGAGAGCCTTCTCTCTGAGTGCTCTGGACCCTCCCAGTGTGATTCACCCCCATCGCTCGCTCAGGGACCAGTTGGGATCCTCAGGGACTGGGAGAGCCTTCTCTCTGAGTGCTCTGGACCCTCCCAGTGTGATTCACCCCCATCGCTCGCTCAGGGACCAGTTGGGATCCTCAGGGACTGGGAGAGCCTTCTCTCTGAGCGCTCTGGACCCTTCCAGTGTGATTCACCCCCATCGCTCGCTCAGGGACCAGTTGGGATCCTCAGGGACTGGGAGAGCCTTCTCTCTGAGCGCTCTGGACCTTCCCAGTGTAATTCACCCCCATCGCTCGCTCAGGGACCATTTGGGATCCTCAGGGACTGGGAGAGCCTTCTCTCTGAGCGCTCTGGACCCTCCCAGTGTGATTCACCCCCATCGCTCGCTCTGGGACCATTTGGGATCCTCAGGGACTGGGAGAGCCTTCTCTCTGAGCGCTCTGGACCCTCCCAGTGTGATTCACCCCCATCGCTCGCTCTGGGACCATCTGGGATCCTCAGGGACTGGGAGAGCCTTCTCTCTGAGCGCTCTGGACCCTTCCAGTGTGATTCACCCAGACTGATATCTCAGGGACTGGAAGGCCTCCTTCACCCAGGGGTGCCATGGCATTTCCACCGTCGTGTGTGGGGGTCTGAGGGCAGATGGAATTAAGGAACAGTGCAGCCTTTCTCCCAAGCAATACACCCCATCAACTCCCTATCATATCCATGTCTATGTTGGTATGTGGGATGCTTTGGGGGCCTTCTCAAATAACTAATTACTACTTTAAGAATCTCTGACCACGCCTAGCATTAGAGAGGGCCATAGAGATTCTTCTTGGTTTTAAGAACCATTGCCTGCTCTAATAGCCAAGGGGCAAGAAAACCATTGAATCTTATATACATCATCAAACATACTTAAAAGAATACTTGACCTTTTCTTTCTGAGTCTAAAAACCACAGATGAAACTACGCTAGGCAAGAAAACTAGAAATTCTATTACCTATCAACAGACACAGACAGCATTCAAATGTGTAGTGTGGTGCATTAATGGCTTACAACCCCATTGATTTTCCTACAGGTCAGTTTTGATTGACAGGGTGAGCTGCATTTCTTGGCGAAGATCATGTTCATTCTTGCTGTCTCTTCCTTCTTCTCTTCTCAACACTGGAGGCGGGAAATTCAGTCTTCTCTCTTCTAAGACACTGTACCACACTCCCTTGAGATAAAAATAAACGTTACTGCAATATTACCCTTAAAAACAGAATAGGAAAGAACATAATTATTTATTGGCCAAGTGTGATTGGAAACACAAGGAATTTGTCTTTGGTGCAGATGCTCTCAGGGTATATTAAAAAAAAGATACTTTTGTCAAGAATCATAAGGTAGAACAATTAACGATTGTCATAGTGAATAGACTATTACTTCAAAGGCAGGGTTACCCTTGCTTGCCTTGGCAAAAGGGGCTATCTGTTAGTGGAAGACCACCACCCCTCTCCATTATGCCCAGAAGAATACAAGTCTCAACTCAACTTACTTTCACTTTTTTTCCTTCTTTGGCTTGTTTCTTCCTCTGCCATGCTGAACAAGGGCTGTCTCTTTCCAAGAACAATTCCATTTTTCCCACCCCCCAATCTCAGAAGTTCTAAAATCTTCTACACATCACCGGCCACACCTAGCATTAAAAATGGCCAGTGGGTTATTCTCTGCGGTTCTAAGAACCATTGCCAGGGCTAAATTATGCCGGGCAAAAAGGGTATAATATATATTCTTTATTTATGTACTTATTTGATTTTTCTTCCGCCCTTCTCCTTAGACTCAGGGCAGCTCACAACATGTTAGCAATAGGACTTTTTAACAGAGCAAGCCTATGGCCCCCACAGTCCGGTTCCTCCTTATTAATTACTAGCCCCACCTAGAATTAAACAGGGGCATTGAGGGTTTTACTCTGGTTCTAAGAACCATTGCTAGGGCTAAATTATGTCAGGCAAAAAAGGTATAAAATATATTAGTTACTGGCCCCACCTATCATTAAAAAGGGCCATAGAGGTTTTCTTTCTGCTTCTAAGAACCTTTGCCAGGGCTAAATTATGCCAGGCAAAAAACATATAAAATACGTTATCGATTATTGGCCCCATCTAGTATTAAAAAGGGCCAATAGTATTAAATTTAGATTTTCATACTGGATCTAAGAACCATTGCTATGGATAAATTTCTATTTTTACTATCAACCCCGCAGGCTGGCAAGTGAATAGTCTGTCTTCTAAGTTGGTGTGGTACATGCCTTTGAAATAAAATAAAAAAATCAACGTTACTTCATTTGCTACTGGAGTTTTACTCCTAAGATTCACAATACACAGTGGTGCATTCTTTTATTTCATATGCAGGGTTACCCTTATTAGCATAAAGTAGTGGAAGATGAACCCCACCCGGATCCTAAAATCTTGGGGGGCTGTAAGACTCAACCAAACCTGCCTCACAGCATAGATGATGATGTAACAGCAGAAGACCAACAGTCTTGGTCTGGAGACATTTTCCTGCTTTCTGGCTTCTTCTTTCAGACTTCTTTCTTCTTCTGATGTGCCCAACAAGTGTTGTCTCTTCCAAGGAAAATTTGCCAGCACTTGCTCCATCCCTTATTCTCCAAAGCTAGAAAACTATAAGATCTTTCATAAATCAACAGCCAGATCTAGCATTAGTAAAAGGCTGTTGAGGTTTCCTTCTGGTTCTAAGAACCATTGCCAGGGCTTAATTATGCCAGGCAGAAATCTATGAAATCTAAAATTGATCAATGGCCACACCTCACATTAAAAAGGTCCATTGAAATTTTCTTTCTGGTTCTAGGAGCCATTGCCAGGGCTAAATTATGCCAGGCAAAAAAGGTATAAAATAAAGTAGTTACTGGCCCCACCTATCATTAAACATGGCCATAGAGGTTTTCTTTCTGGTTCTAAGAACCTTTGCCAGAGCTAACTTAGGCCAGGCAAAATATGTATAAAACCGATTATCAATTACTGGCCACACCTCATAGTAAAAAAGGCCATAGAGGTTTCCTTTCTAGTTCTAAGAACGTTTGCCAGGGCTAAGTTATGCCAGGCAAAAAAGATATAAAATCTATTATCAATTATTGGCCACATCTAGTATTAAAAAGGGCCATTTATATATTCATCCTGGTTCTAAGAACCATTGCTAGGGCTAAATTTCTATTTTTACTATCAACCCCGCAGGCTGGCAAGTGAATAGTCTGTCTTCTAAGTTGGTGTGGTACATGCCTTTGAAATAAAAAAAAAATCAACGTTACTTATTTCATATGTAGGGTTACCCTTATTAGCATAAAGTAGTGGAAGATGAACCCCACCCGTATCCTAAAACCTTAGGGGACTGTAAGATTCAGCCAAACTTACCACACAGCATAGATGATGACATAACAGCTGAAGACCAACAGTCTTGGTCTGGAGACATTTTCCTGCTTTCTGGCTTCTTCTTTCAGACTTCTTTCTTCTTCTGATGTGCCCAACAAGTGTTGTCTCTTCCAAGGAAAATTTGCCAGCACTTGTTCCATCCCTTATTCTCCAAAGCTAGAAAACTATAAGATCTTTCATAAATCAACAGCCAGATCTAGCATTAGTAAAAGGCTGTTGGAGTTTGCTTTCTGGTTCTAAGAACCATTGCCACGGCTTAATTATGCCAGGCAGAAATCTATGGAATCTAAAATTGATCAATGGTCACACCTCTCCTTAAAAAGGTCCATTGAAATTTTCTTTCTGGTTCTAGGAGCCATTGCCAGGGCTAAATTATGCCAGGCAAAAAAGGTATAAAATACATTATTTACTGGCCCCACCTATCATTAAAAAAGGCCATAGAGGTTTTCTTTCTGGTTCTAAGAACCTTTGCCAGGGCTAAATTATGCCAGGCAAAAAAGGTATAAAATCTATTATCAATTACTGGCCACACCTCATAGTAAAAAAGGCCATAGAGGTTTTCTTTCTAGTTCTAAGAACGTTTGCCAGGGCTAAATTATGCCAGGCAAAAAAGATATAAAATCTATAAAAGCTAGAAAACTATAAGGTCTTTCATAAATCAACAGCCAGATTTAGCATTAGTAAAAGGCTGTTGAGGTTTCCTTCTGGTTCTAAGAACCATTGCCAGGGCTTAATTATGCCAGGCAGAAATCTATGAAATCTAAAATTGATCAATGGCCACACCTCACATTAAAAAGGTCCATTGAAATTTTCTTTCTGGTTGAAGGAGCCATTGCCAGGGCTAAATTATGCCAGGCAAAAAAGGTATAAAATACATTATCGATTATTGGCCACATCTAGTATTAAAAAGGGCCATTTAGATCTCCATAATGGTTCTGAGAACCATTGCTAGGGCTAAATTTCTATTTTTACTATCAACCCCGCAGGCTGGCAAGTGAATAGTCTGTCTTCTAAGTTGGTGTGGTACATGCCTTTGAAATAAAATTTAAAAAATCAATGTTACTTCATTTGCTACTGGAGTTTTACTCCTAAGATTCACAATACTCAGTGGTGCATTCTTTTATTTCATATGCAGGGTTACCCTGATTAGCATAAAGTAGTGGAAGATGAACCCCACCCATATCCTAAAACCTTGGGGGACTGTAAGACTCAGCCAAACTTACCACACAGCATAGATGATGACATAACAGCTGAAGACCAACAGTCTTGGTCTGGAGACATTTTCCTGCTTTCTGGTTTCTTCTTTCAGACTTCTTTATCCTTCTGATGTGCCCAACAAGTGTTGTCTCTTCCAAGGAAAATTTGCCAGCACTTGCTCCATCCCTTATTCTCCAAAGCTAGAAAACTATAAGATCTTTCATAAATCAACAGCCAGATCTAGCATTAGTAAAAGGCTGTTGAGGTTTCTTTCTGGTTCTAAGAACCATTGCCAGGGCTTAATTATGCCAGGCAGAAATCTATGAAATCTAAAATTGATCAATGGCCACACCTCACATTAAAAAGGTCCATTGAAATTTTCTTTCTGGTTCTAGGAGCCAATGCCAGAGCTAAATTAGGCCAGGCAAAATAGGTATAAAACCGATTATCAATTACTGGCCACACCTCATAGTAAAAAAGGCTATAGAGGTTTTCTTTCTAGTTCTAAGAACCTTTGCCAGTGCTAAATTATGCCAGGCAAAAAAGATATAAAATACATTATTTACTGGCCCCACCTATCATTAAAAAAGGCCATAAAGGTTTTCTTTCTGGTTCTAAGAACCTTTGCCAGGGCTAAATTATGCCAGGCAAAAAAAGGTATAAAATCTATTATCAATTATTGGCCACATCTAGTATTAAAAAGGGCCATTTAGATATTCATACGGGTTCTAAGAACCATTGCTAGGGCTAAATTTCTATTTTTCCTATCAACCCCGCAGGCTGGCAAGTGAATAGTCTGTCTTCTAAGTTGGTGTGGTACATGCCTTTGAAATAAAATTTAAAAAATCAACGTTACTTCAGTTGCTACTGGAGTTTTACTCCTAAGATTCACAATACTCAGTGGTGCATTCTTTTATTTGATGTGCAGGGTTACCCTGATTAGCATAAAGTAGTGGAAGATGAACCCCACCCATATCCTAAAACCTTGGGGGACTGTAAGACTCAGCCAAACTTACCACACAGCATAGATGATGACATAACAGCTGAAGACCAACAGTCTTGGTCTGGAGACATTTTCCTGCTTTCTGGTTTCTTCTTTCAGACTTCTTTTTTCTTCTGATGTGCCCAACAAGTGTTGTCTCTTCCAAGGAAAATTTGCCAGCACTTGCTCCATCCCTTATTCTCCAAAGCTAGAAAACTATAAGATCTTTCATAAATCAACAGCCAGATCTAGCATTAGTAAAAGGCTGTTGGAGTTTGCTTTCTGGTTCTAAGAACCATTGCCAGGGCTTAATTATGCCAGGCAGAAATCTATGAAATCTAAAATTGATCAATGGCCACACCTCACATTAAAAGGTCCATTGAAATTTTCTTTCTGGTTCTAGGAGCCATTGCCAGGGCTAAATTATGCCAGGCAAAAAAGGTATAAAATAAATTAGTTACTGGCCCCACCTATCATTAAACATGGCCATAGAGGTTTTCTTTCTGGTTCTAAGAACCTTTGCCAGAGCTAACTTAGGCCAGGCAAAATAGGTATAAAACCGATTATCAATTACTGGCCACACCTCATAGTAAAAAAGGCCATAGAGGTTTCCTTTCTAGTTCTAAGAACGTTTGCCAGGGCTAAATTATGCCAGGCAAAAAAGGTATAAAATCTATTATCAATTATTGGCCACATCTAGTATTAAAAAGGGTCATTTAGATATTCATACGGGTTCTAAGAACCATTGCTAGGGCTAAATTTCTATTTTTAATATCAACCCCGCAGGCTGGCAAGTGAATAGTCCGTCTTCTAAGTTGGTGTGGTACATGCCTTTGAAATAAAAAAAAAATCAACGTTACTTATTTCATATGTAGGGTTACCCTGATTAGCATAAAGTAGTGGAAGATGAACCCCACCCATATCATAAAACCTTGGGGGACTGTAAGACTCAGCCAAACTTACCACACAGCATAGATGATGACATAACAGCAGAAGGCCAACAGTCTTGGTCTGGAGACATTTTCCTGCTTTCTGGGTTCTTCTTTCAGACTTCTTTCTTCTTCTGATGTGCCCAACAAGTGTTGTCTCTTCCAAGGAAAATTTGCCAGCACTTGCTCCATCCCTTATTCTCCAAAGCTAGAAAACTATAAGGTCTTTCATAAATCAACAGCCAGATTTAGCATTAGTAAAAGGCTGTTGAGGTTTCCTTCTGGTTCTAAGAACCATTGCCAGGGCTTAATTATGCCAGGCAGAAATCTATGAAATCTAAAATTGATCAATGGCCACACCTCACATTAAAAAGGTCCATTGAAATTTTCTTTCTGGTTGAAGGAGCCATTGCCAGGGCTAAATTATGCCAGGCAAAAAAGGTATAAAATACATTATCGATTATTGGCCACATCTAGTATTAAAAAGGGCCATTTAGATCTCCATAATGGTTCTGAGAACCATTGCTAGGGCTAAATTTCTATTTTTACTATCAACCCCGCAGGCTGGCAAGTGAATAGTCTGTCTTCTAAGTTGGTGTGGTACATGCCTTTGAAATAAAATTAAAAAAATCAATGTTACTTCATTTGCTACTGGAGTTTTACTCCTAAGATTCACAATACTCAGTGGTGCATTCTTTTATTTCATATGCAGGGTTACCCTGATTAGCATAAAGTAGTGGAAGATGAACCCCACCCATATCCTAAAACCTTGGGGGACTGTAAAATTCAGCCAAACTTACCACACAGCATAGATGATGACATAACAGCTGAAGACCAACAGTCTTGGTCTGGAGACATTTTCCTGCTTTCTGGTTTCTTCTTTCAGACTTCTTTCTTCTTCTGATGTGCCCAACAAGTGTTGTCTCTTCCAAGGAAAATTTGCCAGCACTTGCTCCATCCCTTATTCTCCAAAGCTAGAAAACTATAAGGTCTTTCATAAATCAACAGCCAGATTTAGCATTAGTAAAAGGCTGTTGAGGTTTCCTTCTGGTTCTAAGAACCATTGCCACGGCTTAATTATGCCAGGCAGAAATCTATGGAATCTAAAATTGATCAATGGCCACACCTCTCCTTAAAAAGGTCCATTGAAATTTTCTTTCTGGTTCTAGGAGCCATTGCCACGGCTTAATTATGCCAGGCAGAAATCTATGGAATCTAAAATTGATCAATGGCCACACCTCACATTAAAAAGGTCCATTGAAATTTTCTTTCTGGTTCTAGGAGCCATTGCCAGGGCTAAATTATGCCAGGCAAAAAAGGTATAAAATACATTATTTACTGGCCCCACCTATCATTAAAAAGGCCATAAAGGTTTTCTTTCTGGTTCTAAGAAGCTTTGCCAGGGCTAAACTATGCCAGGCAAAAAAGATATAAAATCTATTATCAATTATTGGCCACATCTAGTATTAAAAAGGGCCATTTAGATATTCATACGGGTTCTAAGAACCATTGCTAGGGCTAAATTTCTATTTTTACTATCAACCCCGCAGGCTGGCAAGTGAATAGTCTGTCTTCTAAGTTGGTGTGGTACATGCCTTTGAAATAAAATAAAAATCAACGTTACTTATTTCATATGTAGGGTTACCCTTATTAGCATAAAGTAGTGGAAGATGAACCCCACCCGTATCCTAAAACCTTGGGGGACTGTAAGATTCAGCCAAACTTACCACACAGCATAGATGATGACATAACAGCTGAAGACCAACAGTCTTGGTCTGGAGACATTTTCCTGCTTTCTGGTTTCTTCTTTCAGACTTCTTTCTTCTTCTGATGTGCCCAACAAGTGTTGTCTCTTCCAAGGAAAATTTGCCAGCACTTGCTCCATCCCTTATTCTCCAAAGCTAGAAAACTATAAGATCTTTCATAAATCAACAGCCATATCTAGCATTAGTAAAAGGCTGTTGAGGTTTCCTTCTGGTTCTAAGAACCATTGCCAGGGCTTAATTATGCCAGGCAGAAATCTATGAAATCTAAAATTGATCAATGGCCACAACTCACATTAAAAAGGTCCATTGAAATTTTCTTTCTGGTTCTAGGAGCCAATGCCAGAGCTAAATTAGGCCAGGCAAAATAGGTATAAAACCGATTATCAATTACTGGCCACACCTCATAGTAAAAAAGGCTATAGAGGTTTTCTTTCTAGTTCTAAGAACCTCTTGCCAGTGCTAAATTATGCCAGGCAAAAAAGATATAAAATCTATTATCAATTATTGGCCACATCTAGTATTAAAAAGGGCCATTTATATATTCATCCTGGTTCTAGGAGCCATTGCCAGGGCTAAATTATGCCAGGCAAAAAAGGTATAAAATACATTATTTACTGGCCCCACCTATCATTAAAAAAGGCCATAAAGGTTTTCTTTCTGGTTCTAAGAACCTTTGCCAGGGCTAAATTATGCCAGGCAAAAAAGGTATAAAATCTATTATCAATTATTGACCACATCTATTATTAAAAAGGGCCATTTAGATATTCATACGGGTTCTAAGAACCATTGCTAGGGCTAAATTTCTATTTTTCCTATCAACCCCGCAGGCTGGCAAGTGAATAGTCTGTCTTCTAAGTTGGTGTGGTACATGCCTTTGAAATAAAATTAAAAAAATCAACGTTACTTCAGTTGCTACTGGAGTTTTACTCCTAAGATTCACAATACTCAGTGGTGCATTCTTTTATTTGATGTGCAGGGTTACCCTGATTAGCATAAAGTAGTGGAAGATGAACCCCACCCATATCCTAAAACCTTGGGGGACTGTAAGATTCAGCCAAACTTACCACACAGCATGGATGATGACATAACAGCAGAAGACCAACAGTCTTGGTCTGGAGACATTTTCCTGCTTTCTGGTTTCTTCTTTCAGACTTCTTTCTTCTTCTGATGTGCCCAACAAGTGTTGTCTCTTCCAAGGAAAATTTGCCAGCACTTGCTCCATCCCTTATTCTCCAAAGCTAGAAAACTATAAGATCTTTCATAAATCAACAGCCATATCTAGCATTAGTAAAAGGCTGTTGAGGTTTCCTTCTGGTTCTAAGAACCATTGCCAGGGCTTAATTATGCCAGGCAGAAATCTATGAAATCTAAAATTGATCAATGGCCACACCTCACATTAAAAAGGTCCATTGAAATTTTCTTTCTGGTTCAAGGAGCCAATGCCAGAGCTAAATTATGCCAGGCAAAAAAGGTATAAAACCGATTATCAATTACTGGCCACACCTCATAGTAAAAAAGGCTATAGAGGTTTTCTTTCTAGTTCTAAGAACCTTTGCCAGTGCTAAATTATGCCAGGCAAAAAAGATATAAAATCTATTATCAATTATTGGCCACATCTAGTATTAAAAAGGGCCATTTATATATTCATCCTGGTTCTAAGAACCATTGCTAGGGCTAAATTTCTATTTTTACTATCAACCCCACAGGCTGGCAAGTGAATAGTCTGTCTTCTAAGTTGGTGTGGTACATGCCTTTGAAATAAAATTAAAAAAATCAACGTTACTTCAGTTGCTACTAGAGTTTTACTCCTAAGATTCACAATACTCAATGGTGCATTCTTTTATTTGATATGCAGGGTTACCCTTATTAGCATAAAGTAGTGGAATATGAACCCCACCCATATCCTAAAACCTTGGGGGACTGTAAGATTCAGCCAAACTTACCACACAGCATAGATGATGACATAACAGCTGAAGACCAACAGTCTTGGTCTGCAGACATTTTCCTGCTTCCTTGTTTCTTCTTTCAGACTTCTTTCTTCTTCTGATGTGCCCAACAAGTGTTGTCTCTTCCAAGGAAAATTTGCCAGCACTTGTTCCATCCCTTATTCTCCAAAGCTAGAAAACTATAAGATCTTTCATAAATCAACAGCCAGATCTAGCATTAGTAAAAGGCTGTTGGAGTTTGCTTTCTGGTTCTAAGAACCATTGCCACGGCTTAATTATGCCAGGCAGAAATCTATGGAATCTAAAATTGATCAATGGCCACACCTCACATTAAAAAGGTCCATTGAAATTTTCTTTCTGGTTCTAGGAGCCATTGCCAGGGCTAAATTATGCCAGGCAAAAAAGGTATAAAATACATTATTTACTGGCCCCACCTATCATTAAAAAGGCCATAAAGGTTTTCTTTCTGGTTCTAAGAAGCTTTGCCAGGGCTAAATTATGCCAGGCAAAAAAGGTATAAAATCTATTATCAATTATTGGCCACATCTAGTATTAAAAAGGGCCATTTAGATATTCATACGGGTTCTAAGAACCATTGCTAGGGCTAAATTTCTATTTTTACTATCAACCCCGCAGGCTGGCAAGTGAATAGTCTGTCTTCTAAGTTGGTGTGGTACATGCCTTTGAAATAAAAAAAAAATCAACGTTACTTATTTCATATGTAGGGTTACCCTTATTAGCATAAAGTAGTGGAAGATGAACCCCACCCGTATCCTAAAACCTTGGGGGACTGTAAGACTCAGCCAAACTTACCACACAGCATAGATGATGACATAACAGCTGAAGACCAACAGTCTTGGTCTGGAGACATTTTCCTGCTTTCTGGTTTCTTCTTTCAGACTTCTTTCTTCTTCTGATGTGCCCAACAAGTGTTGTCTCTTCCAAGGAAAATTTGCCAGCACTTGCTCCATCCCTTATTCTCCAAAGCTAGAAAACTATAAGATCTTTCATAAATCAACAGCCAGATCTAGCATTAGTAAAAGGCTGTTGGAGTTTGCTTTCTGGTTCTAAGAACCATTGCCACGGCTTAATTATGCCAGGCAGAAATCTATGGAATCTAAAATTGATCAATGGCCACACCTCACATTAAAAAGGTCCATTGAAATTTTCTTTCTGGTTCTAGGAGCCATTGCCAGGGCTAAATTATGCCAGGCAAAAAAGGTATAAAATACATTATTTACTGGCCCCACCTATCATTAAAAAGGCCATAAAGGTTTTCTTTCTGGTTCTAAGAACCTTTGCCAGGGCTAAATTATGCCAGGCAAAAAAGGTATAAAATCTATTATCAATTATTGGCCGCATCTAGTATTAAAAAGGGCCATTTAGATATTCATACGGGTTCTAAGAACCATTGCTAGGGCTAAATTTCTATTTTTAATATCAACACCGCAGGCTGGCAAGTGAATAGTCTGTCTTCTAAGTTGGTGTGGTACATGCCTTTGAAATAAAAAAAAAATCAACGTTACTTATTTCATATGTAGGGTTACCCTGATTAGCATAAAGTAGTGGAAGATGAACCCCACCCATATCATAAAACCTTGGGGGACTGTAAGACTCAGCCAAACTTACCACACAGCATAGATGATGACATAACAGCAGAAGGCCAACAGTCTTGGTCTGGAGACATTTTCCTGCTTTCTGGTTTCTTCTTCTAGACTTCTTTCTTCTTCTGATGTGCCCAACAAGTGTTGTCTCTTCCAAGGAAAATTTGCCAGCACTTGCTCCATCCCTTATTCTCCAAAGCTAGAAAACTATAAGGTCTTTCATAAATCAACAGCCAGATCTAGCATTAGTAAAAGGCTGTTGAGGTTTCCTTCTGGTTCTAAGAACCATTGCCAGGGCTTAATTATGCCAGGCAGAAATCTATGAAATCTAAAATTGATCAATGGCCACACCTCACATTAAAAAGGTCCATTGAAATTTTCTTTCTGGTTCAAGGAGCCATTGCCAGGGCTAAATTATGCCAGGCAAAAAAGGTATAAAATACATTATTTACTGACCCCACCTATCATTAAAAAAGGCCATAAAGGTTTTCTTTCTGGTTCTAAGAACCTTTGCCAGGGCTAAATTTCTATTTTTCCTATCAACCCTGCAGGCTGGCAAGTGAATAGTCTGTCTTCTAAGTTGGTGTGGTACATGCCTTTGAAATAAAATAAAAAAAATCAACGTTACTTCACTTGCTACTGGAGTTTTACTCCTAAGATTCACAATACTCAGTGGTGCATTCTTTTATTTGATGTGCAGGGTTACCCATATTAGCATAGAGTAGTGGAAGATGAACCCCACCCATATCCTAAAACCTTGGGGGACTGTAAGATTCAGCCAAACTTACCACACAGCATAGATGATGACATAACAGCTGAAGACCAACAGTCTTGGTCTGGAGACAATTTCTTGCTTTCTGGTTTCTTCTTTCAGACTTCTTTCTTCTTCTGATGTGCCCAACAAGTGTTGTCTCTTCCAAGGAAAATTTGCCAGCACTTGTTCCATCCCTTATTCTCCAAAGCTAGAAAACTATAAGATCTTTCATAAATCAACAGCCAGATCTAGCATTAGTAAAAGGCTGTTGAGGTTTCTTTCTGGTTCTAAGAACCATGGCCAGGGCTTAATTATGCCAGGCAGAAATCTATGAAATCTAAAATTGATCAATGGCCACACCTCACATTAAAAAGGTCCATTGAAATTTTCTTTCTGGTTCTAGGAGCCAATGCCAGAGCTAAATTAGGCCAGGCAAAATAGGTATAAAACCGATTATCAATTACTGGCCACACCTCATAGTAAAAAAGGCTATAGAGGTTTTCTTTCTAGTTCTAAGAACCTTTGCCAGTGCTAAATTATGCCAGGCAAAAAAGATATAAAATCTATTATCAATTATTGGCCACATCTAGTATTAAAAAGGGCCATTTAGATATTCATCCTGGTTCTAAGAACCATTGCTAGGGCTAAATTTCTATTTTTACTATCAACCCCGCAGGCTGGCAAGTGAATAGTCTGTCTTCTAAGTTGGTGTGGTACATGCCTTTGAAACAAAATTTAAAAAATCAACGTTACTTCAGTTGCTACTGGAGTTTTACTCCTAAGATTCACAATACTCAGTGGTGCATTCTTTTATTTGATATGCAGGGTTACCCATATTAGCATAAAGTAGTGGAAGATGAACCCCACCCATATCATAAAACCTTGGGGGACTGTAAGACTCAGCCAAACTTACCACACAGCATAGATGATGACATAACAGCAGAAGGCCAACAGTTTTGGTCTGGAGACATTTTCCTGCTTTCTGGTTTCTTCTTCTAGACTTCTTTCTTCTTCTGATGTGCCCAACAAGTGTTGTCTCTTCCAAGGAAAATTTGCCAGCACTTGCTCCATCCCTTATTCTCCAAAGCTAGAAAACTATAAGATCTTTCATAAATCAACAGCCAGATCTAGCATTACAAAAAGGCTGTTGAGGTTTCTTTCTGGTTCTAAGAACCATTGCCACGGCTTAATTATGCCAGGCAGAAATCTATGGAATCTAAAATTGATCAATGGCCACACCTCTCCTTAAAAAGGTCCATTGAAATTTTCTTTCTGGTTCTAGGAGCCATTGCCAGGGCTAAATTATGCCAGGCAAAAAAGGTATAAAATACATTATTTACTGGCCACACCTATCATTAAAAAGGCCATAAAGGTTTTCTTTCTGGTTCTAAGAACCTTTGCCAGGGCTAAATTATGCCAGGCAAAAAAAGTATAAAATCTATTATCAATTATTGGCCGCATCTAGTATTAAAAAGGGCCATTTAGATATTCATACGGGTTCTAAGAACCATTGCTAGGGCTAAATTTCTATTTTTAATATCAACCCCGCAGGCTGGCAAGTGAATAGTCTGTCTTCTAAGTTGGTGTGGTTCACGCCTTTGAAATAAATAAAAAAGTCAACGTTACTTATTTCATATGCAGGGTTACCCTTATTAGCATAAAGTAGTGGAAGATGAACCCCACCCGTATCCTAAAACCTTGGGGGACTATAAGATTCAGCCAAACTTACCACACAGCATAGATGATGACATAACAGCAGAAGGCCAACAGTCTTGGTCTGGAGACATTTTCTTGCTTTCTGGTTTCTTCTTTCACCCTTCTTTCTTCTTCTGCTGCACACAGCCAGCTTTGCTCCCTCCAAGGAAAATTTGTCAGCACTGGTTCCATCCGTTAGTCTGCAAGGCTAGAAAACTATAAGATCTTTCATAAATCAACAGCCAGATCTAGCATTAGTAAAAGGCTGTTGGAGTTTGCTTTCTGGTTCTAAGAACCATATGCCAGGACTATGTTACGCCTGGCACATATTTATAAAATCTATAAAAAAATAAGATAACATTTTAAAAAACATAAAAAAATAAATGGCCACACTAGCATTAAAAAGGGTCATTGACGTTTTCATTCTGGTTCTAAGACCATTGCCAGGGCTATATTACACCTGGCATAAATTTATAAAATCTATAAATGAATAAAATTAAGAAATTAAGAAGTAAATAAAATAAATGGCCACAGTTAGCATTAAAAGGGGCAGCTGAGGTTTTCTTTCTGGTTCTAAGAACCATTGCCAAGGCTATATTATGCCTGGCACAAATTTATAAAATCTATAAAAATAAGTAAGTAAGTAAGTAAGTAAGTAGGTAAGTAAGTAAGTAACTAAGTAACTAAGTATGTAAGTAAGTAAGTAAGTAAGTATGTAAGTAAGTAAGTTAGTAAGTAAGTAAGTAAGTTAGTAAGTAAGTAGATGGATGGATGGATGGATGGATGGATGGATGGATGGATGGATGGATAGATAAATAAATTGGCCACACCTAGCATTAAAAATGGCCAATGAGGCTTTATTATCATCATTCACACCAGACTAACTATCAAGAAATACCGAATGTCCCATGAAGCTACTGCCAAAGAAGCTAACAACAAAGAATCTCCAAGACTCCAAATCTTCTATGATTTGTGGACTTCAACTCCCAGACTTCCTGAGACAATCATGCTAGCTCAGGAATTCTGGGAGTTGAAGTCCACATGTCATAGAAGAGCCAACTTTGCCTACCCCTGTCCAAGACCATTTACACCAACACTGAAAGAAGCCACTAAAACCATAAATTGACAGCAAACTGCACTCCCTTCCAGCACTGATGATGTTCCCTAGTTTCCTAACAAAACCTCTACAAAGAAGCCACTAAGCTCAGACACCACCAAGGACGCCTCATTTCCATGGTGAACCACAACTATTATCCTCTGTCAATATACCTCGTATCCAATTGCATCACTTTCAGTTTTAAGAAGTCTGGCTGGTACTGGCATTATTTCTAAGATGGGAGGGAGGTGATCCCAAAGGATTCCCTTCCGGTCTGAGTTTCACTGAGGGGGTCCTCAGGCATTGGAGGAGGCTTTTAGCTCAGCGCTGTTGTCTCTTCCACTGTGATTCGTCCTCACTGCTTCCTCAGGGACTGAAAGGGCATCCCCAGAACCGGAACGCTAAATTGCGCTCACCGCCACAGCTCGTAGGTTCTTGCGGGACCAGTGCGATTTTGCTGCTGCACCTGTGGAGGTAGGAGCCACAGGTATAACCAGCTAAAAAATCACGCACGGAGCCACAGGTAAAACCATGCTGAAACACAGGCGCAATTTTTCTACCTCCACAGGTTCAACAGCAAAATCGCGCTGGTCCCACAAGAACTTACGAGCCGCAGTGGCGAGTGCAATTTAGCCTTCCGCCTCCCTGCCATCCATACATTTTAATGTTGGGTTTTTTTAATAAACAACTTTGCCGAAGCAAGTAAACTTTAGCCAAGTCCAAAATGTTTTGCAGCGACATGTCGCAAACAGTACCTGCCAGGCTTCCTCATTTTCAATACACTGAAGAGTAAATGTCTTACTGTTGATGTCTTCTTCATCTATTGGATTCATGCCTTTGGGAGAAAAAAAATCAGTATCACCAAATAACCAAAAGATGTTCAGAAACTAGAATACTATCCCTGTAATTTTATGTGCTTTTAGCCTGCAAGGGCATGGCTATAATTACCTCAGGCTTTACTGGGAAGCAAATTTTAATTCTCATTCACCTGTGATGGTTTGGTCTTTTTACAAGGAGATGGTTGAGATCACCTCAAATTCCACCAAAATTTTATTCTAATAAATTGGCTAAACCTCAGGAATTGACTTAACTCCTAGAAAATAAGATCAACTCCTGGACCTGAAGTAATATTAGTTAACTTTTGACCCTTTGTGCATATTTTGCTTCTTTAAGGATTTGAGCCTTGACTAAAATTGCCCCAGGTCACTTTATTTCTGAGAGCAAGGTCACCTCCTGCGGTAATTTAATCTTTACCTTTAAAATTGTTTTTAATTTTGACCTGCCTTTGGTGGTTGGGTCTTTTTAACAGGGCATGGATGAGATTACCTAGAATTGCATCTATTTTACTAAAAATGCTTAGCATAAAGTAGTAGAAGATGAACCCCACCCATATCCTAAACAAACTCACAGCATAGATGATGACGTAACAGCAGAAGGCCAACAGTCTTTGGCTGGAGACATTTCCTTGCTTTCTTCTTTCTTCTTTCACTTCGTGCCCAGCAAGTGTTGTCTCTTCCAGGGAAAATTTGTCAGCACTTGCTCCATCCCTTATTCTCCAAAGCTAGAAAACTATAAGATCTTTCATAAATCAACAGCCAGATCTAGCATTAGTAAAATGCTGTTGGAGTTTGCTTTCTGCTTTTCAGAACCATTGCCAGGGCTTAATTATGCCAGGCAGAAATCTATAAAATCTAAAATTGATCAATGGCCACACCTCACATTAAAAATGGCCACTGAGGGATTCTTTCTGGTTTTAAGAACCGTTGCCAGGGCTAAATTATGCCAGGCAGAAATCTATAAAATCTAAAATTGATCAATGGCCACACCTCACATTAAAAATGGCCACTGAGGGTTTCTTTCTGGTTTTAAGAACCGTTGCCAGGGCTAAATTATGCCAGGCAGAAATCTATGAAATCTAAAATTGATCAATGGCCACACCTGACATTAAAAATGGCCACTGAGGGGTTCTTTCTGATTATAAGAACCATTGCCAGGGCTAAATTTCTATTTTTCCTATCAACCCCGTAGGCTGGCAAGTGAATAGTCTGTCTTCTAAGTTGATGTGGGACATGCCTTTGAAATAAAATAAAAAAATCAACGTTACTTCAGTTGCTACTGGAGTTTTACTTCTAAGATTCACAATACTCAGTGGTGCATTCTTTTATTTCATATGCAGCGTTACCCTGATTAGCATAAAGTAGTGGAAGATGAACCCCACCCATACCCTAAAACCTTGGGGGACTGTAAGATTCAGCCAAACTTACCACACAGCATAGATGATGACGTAACAGCAGAAGGCCAACAGTCTTGGTCTGGAGACATTTTCCTGCTTTCTGGTTTCTTCTTTCAGACTTCTTTCTTCTTCTGATGTGCCCAAGAAGTGTTGTCTCTTCCAAGGAAAATTTGCCAGCACTTGCTCCATCCCTTATTCTCTAAAGCTAGAAAACTATAAGATCTTTCATAAATCAACAGCCAGATCTAGCATTAGTAAAAGGCTGTTGAGGTTTCCTTCTGGTTCTAAGAACCATTGCCACGGCTTAATTATGCCAGGCAGAAATCTATGAAATCTAAATTGATCAATGGCCACACCTCACATTAAAAATGGCCACTAAGGGTTTATTTCTGGTTCTAGGAACCATTGCCAGGGCTAAATTATGCCAGGCAGAAATCTATGAAATCTAAATTGATCAATGGCCACACCTCACATTAAAAATGGCCACTGAGGGTTTATTTCTGGTTCTAGGAACCATTGCCAGGGCTAAATTATGCCAGGCAGAAATCTATGAAATCTAAATTGATCAATGGCCACACCTCACATTAAAAATGGCCACTGAGGGTTTATTTCTGGTTCTAAGAACCATTGCCAGGGCTAAATTATGCCAGGCAGAAATCTATGAAATCTAAATTGATCAATGGCCACACCTCACATTAAAAATGGCCACTGAGGGTTTATTTCTGGTTCTAAGAACCATTGCCAGGGCTAAATTATGCCAGGCAGAAATCTATGAAATCTAAAATTGATCAACGGCCACACCTCACATTAAAAATGGCCACTGAGGGTTTCTTTCTGGTTCTAAGAACCATTGCCAGAGCTAAATTATGCCAGGCCAGAATGGTATGAAGTCTATTATCTATAGGTCACTTTGATTTGCTTGGTGAAGTAAAGATATCATTCATTCATTCTTTCTATTTGTTCTTGTTTCTACCATCTACACTGCTGGCTGACAATTGAATCGTCTGTCTTCTAAGCTGGTGTGGTAGAAGCCTTTGAGATTAAGAAAAAAAAAATCAACGTTACTTCAGTTGCCAATGGAGTTTTCCTCCTAAGATTCACAATACACAGTAGTGCATTCTTTTATGTCATGAGCAGGGTTACCCCTACTTAACATAAAGTAGTGGAAGATGAACCCCACCCATACCCTAAAATCTTGGGGGACTGTAAATCTCAGACAAACTTACCTCACAGCATAGATGATGACGTAACAGCTGAAGGCCAACAGTCTTGGGCTGGAGACATTTTCTTGCTTTCTGGTTTCTTCTTTCAATTTTTTCTTGTTCTTCTGCACCTAGCAAGCGTTGCCTCTTCCAAGGAAAATTTGTCAGCACTGGTTCCATCCTTTAGTCTGCAAGGCTAGAAAACTACTGGCCACATTGGCATTAAAACTGGCCAACACCTGACTAACTATCAAGAAATACCGAATGTCCCGTCAAGCTACTGCCAAAGAAGCTAACAACAAAGAATCTCCAAGACTACAAATCTTCTATGATTTGTGGACTTCAACTCCCAGACTTCCTGAGACAATCATGCTAGCTCAGGAATTCTGGGAGTTGAAGTCCACATGCCATAGAAGAGCCAACTTTGCCTACCCCTGTCCAAGACCATTTACACCAACACTGAAAGAAGCCACTAAAACCATAAATTGGGAGCAAACTGCACTCCCTTCCAGCACTGATGATGTTCCCTAGTTTCCTAACAAAACCTCTACAAGGAAGCCACTGAGCTCAGACACCACCAAGGACGCCTCATTTCCATGGTGAGCCACCAATATTATCCTCTGTCAATACACCTCCTATCCAATTGCATCACTTTGGGCTTTAAGAAGTCTGGCTGGTACTGGGAGGGAGGTGATCCCAAAGGATTCCCTTCCGGTCTGAGTCTCACTGAGGGGGTCCTCAGGCATTGGAGGAGATTAGATTAGATTAGATTAGATTTATTGGATTTATATGCCGCCCCTCTCCGAAAACTCAGCTGTTGTCTCTTCCAGTGTGATTCGCCCTCACTGCTCACTCAGGGACTGAAAGGGCAACCCCAGAGAAGACTTCCAGTGCTAGTCTCCCACAGTGTCCACTCAGAAACTCAATGAGACAGGCGGCCGCTTGATCTCATTCAGGGTGAGTGTCCGAAAGCTCACGGACTGAAAGACCTCTATAAGTAGGGGCATCACCCCCATCACCAGGGTATATGTGGAATGTGGAATGTGATCTGGTTCTAAGAACCACAGCCAATAACCAAAATTAGGGTGAGTCAGAATTTTTTTTGATACTTTTTATCTAAGTTATAAACTTATGACTGCTCTTTTTAACATTGATCAGTGGTGGGCTACGAGACAGAACGCTAAATTGCGCTCACAGCTCAAAAAGTTCTTGCAGGACCAGTGCGATTTTGTTGCTGCACCTGTGGAGGTAGGAGCCACAGGTAGAACCAGCTAAAAAATCACGCACGGAGCCACAGGTAAAACCATGCTGAAACACAGGCGCAATTTTTCTACCTCCACAGGTTCAACAGCAAAATCGCGCCGTTCCCACAAGAACTTACGAGCCGTAGTGGTGAGTGCAATTTAGCCTTCTGGCTCGCTGCCATTGATACAT
This sequence comes from Erythrolamprus reginae, assembly GCF_031021105.1. Taxonomy (NCBI): domain Eukaryota; kingdom Metazoa; phylum Chordata; class Lepidosauria; order Squamata; family Dipsadidae; genus Erythrolamprus; species Erythrolamprus reginae. The sequence continues at coordinate 96,452,438 of NC_091955.1, forward strand.
TTTAATGTTGGGTTTTTTTAATAAACTACTTTGCCGAAGCAAGTAAAATTTAGCAAGGTCTAAACATTTTTGCAGCAACATGTCGCTAACAGTACCTGCCTTCAATACAGTTCTATACAGTTCCTCGCTTTCAATACATTTCCTGCCTTCAATACAGTTCTATACAGTTCCTCGCTTTCAATACACTGAAGAGTAAATGAAACCATCTGTCTTACTGTTGATGTCTTCTTCTTCGTCTATTGGATTCATGCCTTTGGGGAAAAAAAATCAATATCACCAAATAACCGAAAGATGTTCAGAAACTAGAATACTAATCCTGTAATTTTATGTGCTTTTAGCCTGCAAGGGTATGGCTATAATTTCCTCAGGCTTTACTGGGAAGCAAATTTTAATTCTCATTCACCTGTGATGGTTTGATCTTTCTACAAGGAGATACCTCAAGTTCCACCAAAATTTTATTCTAATAAATTGGCCAAACCTCAAGAATTGACTTAATTCCTAGAAAATAAGATCAACTCCTGGATCTGAAGTAATATTAGTTAACTTTTGACCAGTTATTTGAAGTAGATACTTTCAGCATACTGTATCTTTAACTCTGGCGTGCTGCTCAATTACACACCCTAATCTGCAAATTGTTCATTTTAGGTATTTATATTTGGTCTTTTTGAAAGCCTTTTTCACTAGTTTGAACATTTCTACACCAAATGAAAATTGAAATGAAAAAATTAATTAGTGTAGTATTTCTTCAGGTCCAGGAGCTGACTTTCCTCTCACTATATAAAGCTGAGGTAATTTTAACTAGTTAAAAGCAGGGAAATTACCATAGGTGAACAAGCATTAAAATTAGCTTCAAGGCAAAATACAGAAGCTTCAGTATCTGGAGTTGCCCTTTATTTCTTGAAGAAAGTGATTTGTTGGGACCTGAGGAAATTTCAGTCAAAGCTCAAGTCCTTAAAAGAAGCAAAATATATAAGAAAACTAGTTGCCTCAAGGAACTACAGGCAAAAAGTTAACTAAAATTAGTTCAAGTCCAGGAGTTTGACCTTATTTTCTTGAAATAAAGCCAGCTCTTAAAGTAATTCTGAGATTATGTTAGCCAAGGCTCATATTTTTAGTAAAATACATGGAATATTAGGTAATCTCAGCCATGTCCTGTTAAAAAGACCAAACCACCACAGGCAGAACAAAACCAGAAACAGAGAAATATAGATTGATGGCAGAAAAGACCTCATGGTCCATCTACTCTGCCCTTATATTATTTCCTATATTTTCAAATTAAAATTAACAGTTTTAAAGGTAAAGATAAAATTACCACAGGAGGTGACCTTGCTCTCAGAAATAAAGTGACAATTTAGTCAAGGTTCAAATCCTTAAATAATCCACCTTCGAGATATGTCCCTGGCATTTTACTCCTTAGAATACACCCCCGGGGTTAAAATTACTACAGGTGCTATCTAACACTAGGCTATTAAGCGGCTAAAGAACTCACGCTCCCCTCGCCTCCCTATCCGGCAAGTTTTAAAAAGCCTGAGGGGAAAAAAGCCTTACCTCAAAAGCTCAAAAGGCCCTGCCCGGCCTCGAGCTCGAGGACTTGGCTGCGGAGGCGCCGGAGTGACTGTTTTTGGGGTTCTCCGGCGCCCCGCAGCATCGAACGAGAGACCCTCCAGAACGAGAGTCTGCTCCTTCGGGCAACGTGCTTGCTAATTTTCCACACAGCTGAGGAGAATCACCGGCTTTTTAAGTGCACCCCGCCACTCCCGACCAATCCGAGGGATGGGTTTACAAGAGCAGCCAATAAACGGGCGAGAGGGGCGGGGAGAAAGACCCCCGGGGAGCCTCTGAGGGGTTTGGGCGGGAAAGGCCAGGTGAGGAAGATTGGAGGTTTGAGCCAGGTGAAATTAATGAATCTTAATTGACAACGAACTGTAAATGACCCATACAAACTACTTTTGCAGAATACCCTATGTGTTGTGTTGGGCAAATCCAGCTACTGAAACAAATTGGCTCTTTTCTACTTTGGAGTTGTTTGGAGTGAGTGGCATATAAATACAATAAATAAATGATATTGTTTTAAAATAAAGTTGGAACGGAGAAACTGTGGTCTTTTGGATATTGTATTACACCAGTATTACACCAAATATCTTCAAGTTGCCAAGGTTGGGAAACACTGTATTACACAGACACCTGATTAGGGACACCTGGTTTTGGAGATCATAGATGATTGACAGCAGAAAAAGACCTCATGGTCCATCTAGTCTGCCCTTATACTATTTCCTGTATTTTATCTTAGGATGGATATAGGTTTATCCCAGGCATGTTTAAATTCAGTTCTGGTGGAAGTTTGTTCCAAGCATCTACTACCTTCTCTGCCTCTAGCGTTGGCAATTTCTATGTAACGTGGGTTTTTTTTCCAGCTGTAGCTCTTTCCACTCTGGGCATGGAGACAGAAGACTTGGGGAAGGGAAAACCTCGGGTGCTTCCAGGAGGTATTTATTGATTTATTATTTTATTTATAGAATGTACGTAGCCAGCTGACTTCATTATTGCAACTCTGGGTAGCAGTAAATTAAAAGGAAAAGAAAAGAGAAGACAAAGCAGTGTAACAATCCCAGTTCAAATCTAACAAACCTTAAGAGACAATTCAAGTAACACCTCCTTCGCTTCCTCTCGATGGAAACTCTGATTATTTATTTACTTATTGGATTTCTACGCTGCCCCTCTGCGAAGACTCGGGGCGGCTTACAACATAGAAGAAAACAGTGGTTAAAATAAAATTGAATCCAATTTAATTAAAAATTGCATAGCTATTTAAATCCCTGGAAATATTAATCAATCACACCCATTCGTACAGCAACCATATAATAATAATAATAATAATAATAATAATAATAATAATAATAATAATAATAATAATAAAAATTTTATTAGATTTGTATACCACCCCTCTCTGAAGACTCGGGGCGGCTCACAACAATAATAAAACAGTGTGACAATGTAAACAAATCTAATATTAAAAAAGCATCTAAAAACCCATCGTTTAAAAACCATGCAACACACGCATACCGTACATAAAAATATAAAAGCCTGGGGGAGATGTCTAACTTTCCCCATGCCTGGCGATATAGGCGGGTCTTAAGTAATTTGCGAAAGACAAGGAGGGTGGGGGCAGTTCTGATCTCTGGGGGGGAGTTGATTCCAAAGAGTCGGGGCCACCACGGAGAAGGCCCTTCCTGATCATGGCAAAAATATTATGTGTTAACACAAATTCAGGCAAATTCTGACTCACTCAATCCCATAACTGGGGGTGCTACAGTCTCTGGTGGTTCCTCAGTCCCTAACTCCCCTTCACTCTTATTCTCAGACTCAGAAGAACACTGGCCTGTGATGCCAGGACTCATCCATCTCTTATCTTCAAAATCCATGACCAGAGCTGAGCTAGACCTAGACCACTCGCAACAGAAGATTTCCAGCTTTTTCATCCTCGTTTATTTCCTTTAGGTGTCAAATTTGGAGACTGCCCATCTCCCTCGCAGAGCTGCTCTTCATCCTGAGTTCAAGTTGCAGAAATAGTCTGGTTCTTCTTTGCTGTCTCTGTTCCATGGCTAATGGCTGGGAGTTAGCTTATAAAGCCCTTCATGGCACCGGACCAGATTATCTCCAGGACCGCCTTCTTCTGCACGAATCCCAGTGACCAGTTAGATCCCACAGAGTGGGTCTTCTCTGGGTCCCGTCAACTAAACAATGCCGCTTAGCGGGACCCAGGGGAAGAGCCTTCTCTGTGGCGGCCCCGGCCCTCTGGAACCAACTCCCCCCAGAGATTAGAATTGCCCCCACCCTCCTTGCCTTTCGTAAGCTACTTAAAACCCACCTCTGCCGTCAGGCATGGGGGAATTGAGATACTCTTTCCCCCTAGGCCTTTACAATTCTATGCACGGTATGTATGTATGTATGTTTGGTTTTTATATTAATGGGTTTTTAATCGTTTTTAGTATTGGATTATTATTGTACACTGTCTTATTATTGCTGTTAGCCGCCCCGAGTCTCCGGAGAGGGGCGGCATACAAATCCAATAAATAATAATAATTATTATTATGTTATTTCCTGTCCAGATTCTAAGCAGATCTATAAAACACAGGAATATACCAGGGAGAGTGGAAGGGAATCCAATTAAAGAAAGAACGCACAAGCATATTGTCTCCAGAATTGTGTTCCTGGCCTTTTATTGAGTACAGGTTGTGTGGTTTGACGGACGAACCACTTGAAGTTATAACCACACTGGGGGAAAAAAGTGACTACAGTCGATCCTCAACTCTTATGAACAGAATAACAGAACAGTTGGAAGGGACCTTGTAGGTCATCTAGTCCAACCCCCCAATGAAGCAGAGGTATCACGAGCAGGAAGAGGGAGATTATGATCCCACTATATAGAATGCTGGTGAGACCACATTTGGAATAATACTGTGTCCAGTTCTGGAGACACTACCTACAAAAAGATATTGACAAAATTGAACGGGTCCAAAGACGGGCTACAAGAAACCTCCTGGTCCATCCAGTCTGCCCTTATATCCTATTTCCTGTATTTTATCTTAGGATGGATCTATATTTATCCCAGGCATATTTAAATTTAGTTACTGTGGATTTACCCACCACGTCTGCTGGAAGTTTGTTCCAAGCATCTACAACTCTTTCAGTAAAATATTTTCTCCTGTTGCTTCTGATCGTTCCCCCAACTCACCTCAGATTGTGCCCCCTTGTTCTTGTGTTCACTTTCCTATTAAAAACACTTCCCTCCTGGACCTTATTTAACCCTTTAACATATTTAAATGTTTCAATCATGTCCCCCCTTTCCCTTCTGTCCTCCAGACTCTACAGATGGAGTTCATGAAGTCTTTCCTGATCAGTTTCATGCTTAACACCTTCCACCATTCTTGTAGCCCGTCTTTGGACCCGTTCAATTTTGTCAATCTCTTTTTGTAGGCGAGGTCTCCAGAACTGAGCACAGTATTCCAAATGGGGTCTCACCAGCACTCTATATAAGGGGATCACAATCTCCCTATTCCTGCTTGTTATACCTCTAGCTATGCAGCCAAGCATCCTACTTGCTTTTCTTACTGCCCGACCACACTGCTCACCCATTTTGAGACTGTCAGAAATCACGACCCCTAAACTTGGCTCTTCTTTGACTTGTGGACTTCAACTCCCAGAATTCCAGAGCCCATCCTTCTTGCTCAGGAATTCTGGGAGTTAAAGTCCACCTGTCATAGAAGAGCCAACTTTGCCTACCCATGTTCTAAGGCAATGAGACCATGCAGTTCCCTACTGCAAAGTGGGCATTTTGGGAACAAAATGCCCACTGCCTCATGCACCCCAGTGGCTGGCTAGGTCCCAGAGTCGGCTTTCTCCAGGTCCCGCCGGACATATAATGTCGGTTGGCAGGGCCTAGGGGGAGAGCCTTCTCTGTGGTGGCCCCAGCCCTCTGGAACAAACTCCCTCTGGAGATACGTATCGCCCCCTCCCTCCTGGTCTTTCATAAAGCTCTGAAAACCTACCTCTGCTGGGGGCATGGGGCCCCCGAGTGATGAGATTGTCTCCAGCCGATGTTATGAATGATTGAACTGGATGAATGTGGATGAGTGAACATGGGGGGTTTCTAGATTTTTTAAGTAATTTTGTATAATTCTTTTTAAAAACAATTTCTTTACATATATTGTTTACATATATATATATATATATATATATATATAAACAATAAACTATATATATATATATATATATATAAACAATAAACAATATATGTGTGTGTGTGTGTGTGTGTGTTTTCGTAAATTTTCACGGGTATATGTATGTAGATTGTTCTGAGTTCGGCTTTTACTCTGTGTAATATTTTGAGTGTCTATGCGACCATCATCAGGCTGAAGTTGTTAGCTTCGTGCTGCTTGGAAAAAATATATAAATTTTAAATTAATTTTTATAATAATGGTAACATGGTAATTCACACAACATATAACATCGTGCTCAGTGCTCCATCAAACAACGTTCATACCCCTCCACCAAAATTGGGGCATATTTTCAATATACCAAAGGACACCGAATATTCAAGCCAGAAAATGAAAATATTTTATATAAATTTTGTTATATAGATATTGATAACTGTCATAATAATAATAATAATAATAATAATAATAATAATAATAATAATAATAATATATTAGATTTGTATACTGTCTCTCTCTGAAGACTCTGAGAGAATGGTTTATTTTTCCTCCTCTTAAAATATAAGTTTACATATTATTCTGAATTTTTTGTTGTGGTGGTTTTTGTATTTTTGTATTGTATTGTCTTTTTTGATACAGGTGTTTTTTAAAAAGAAACTTAATAAAAACTATTTTTTTAAAAAACATTTTACATTTTTTATTTCTGATTTCTGATTTTTTTTAAAAAAGGTGAGATGTAAAAGAAACCACAGCTCTCAGAAGAAAGAAAATACAACTTTAATGTTGAAAATTTTAATATCACAACAGGTATCTCTTGGCAAAGAGATGATATATGAAAGGATATTAAGGAACTACAGGAATTAAAAATAGGCAATATCTTGTCTACCATCAGCATCACAGCTACTTAACAATAGTGTAAGTAAAATTCAGCTGCATTCCCAAAAGTACATGTCAAGCAGAATATTACCAAGCTTCAATCACCATTTACAGATATTTCAGGAATAAAGATGACAAATGTGTGTGACAAAAGAAACCACAATTCTTGAGGTGAGGGCCACATAGTGTGTGTCATGATTAACATTTACCAGTCAAAACAACATACATTTTCAGTCACAGCCCAGGCTAAAATTATTCTAAGGTGGAGAACTAGAAACCGTTTATCAATAACTGTTAAATGAGTTATAAATCAATAACTAATAAATTTATCACCTAACATTAAAAAGAGCTTTTCAGGTGTTTTCCTCCCTGGTTCTAAGAACAATGGCCATGGCTAAATTTATGCCAGGCAGAAAACTATAAAATCTATTCTAAATCAATGGCACACTTAGCATTAAAAAGGGCCATTCAGATGTTTTCTGGTTCTAAGAACCCACATTAAGCCAGGCAAGAAATCTACTCCACATATAGAATTAAAAAGGGCCTCTATCTATCTATCTATCTATCTATCTATCTATCTATCTATCTATCTATCTATCTATCTATCTATCTATCTATCCTATCTATCTATCTATCTATCTATCTATCTTTTCTATCTATCTATCTATCTATCTAATCTATCTATCTATCTATCTATCTACCTACCTATCCATCTATTTACCTACCTACCTACCTATCCATCTACCTACCCTATCTACCTAACAGATTTGGCTGCTACTGAACTTAGTTCTAAGAATCTGAAGGAGCAGGACTGGTGAGCCAAAAGGATCCTTCCAGTTTGAGACCATTTGGGATCCTCAGGGACTGGGAGAGCCTTCTCTCTGAGCGCTCTTGACCCTCCCAGTGTGATTCACCCCCATCGCTCGCTCAGGGACCATTTGGGATCCTCAGGGACTGGGAGAGCCTTCTCTCTGAGCGCTCTTGACCCTTCCAGTGTGATTCACCCCCATCGCTCGCTCAGGGACCATTTGGGATCCTCAGGGACTGGGAGAGCCTTCTCTCTGAGCGCTCTGGACCCTCCCAGTGTGATTCACCCCCATCGCTCGCTCTGGGACCATTTGGGATCCTCAGGGACTGGGAGAGCCTTCTCTCTGAGCTCTCTGGACCCTCCCAGTGTGATTCACCCCCATCGCTCGCTCAGGGACCATTTGGGATCCTCAGGGACTGGGAGAGCCTTCTCTCTGAGCGCTCTTGACCCTCCCAGTGTGATTCACCCCCATCGCTCGCTCTGGGACCATTTGGGATCCTCAGGGACTGGGAGAGCCTTCTCTCTGAGCGCTCTTGACCCTCCCAGTGTGATTCACCCCCATCGCTCGCTCTGGGACCATTTGGGATCCTCAGGGACTGGGAGAGCCTTCTCTCTGAGCGCTCTTGACCCTTCCAGTGTGATTCACCCCCATCGCTCGCTCAGGGACGATTTGGGATCCTCAGGGACTGGGAGAGCCTTCTCTCTGAGCGCTCTTGACCCTTCCAGTGTGATTCACCCCCATCGCTCGCTCAGGGACCATTTGGGATCCTCAGGGACTGGGAGAGCCTTCTCTCTGAGCGCTCTTGACCCTTCCAGTGTGATTCACCCCCATCGCTCGCTCAGGGACCATTTGGGGTCCTCAGGGACTGGGAGAGCCTTCTCTCTGAGCGCTCTTGACCCTCCCAGTGTGATTCACCCCCATCGCTCGCTCAGGGACCATTTGGGATCCTCAGGGACTGGGAGAGCCTTCTCTCTGACCGCTCTTGACCCTCCCAGTGTGATTCACCCCCATCGCTCGCTCTGGGAACATTTGGGATCCTCAGGGACTGGGAGAGCCTTCTCTCTGAGCGCTCTTGACCCTCCCAGTGTGATTCACCCCCATCGCTCGCTCTGGGACCATTTGGGATCCTCAGGGACTGGGAGAGCCTTCTCTCTGAGCGCTCTGGACCCTCCCAGTGTGATTCACCCCCATCGCTCGCTCTGGGACCATTTGGGATCCTCAGGGACTGGGAGAGCCTTCTCTCTGAGCGCTCTGGACCCTCCCAGTGTGATTCACCCCCATCGCTCGCTCTGGGACCATTTGGGATCCTCAGGGACTGGGAGAGCCTTCTCTCTGAGCGCTCTGGACCCTCCCAGTGTGATTCACCCCCATCGCTCGCTCTGGGACCATTTGGGATCCTCAGGGACTGGGAGAGCCTTCTCTCTGAGCGCTCTGGACCCTCCCAGTGTGATTCACCCCCATCGCTTGCTCTGGGACCATTTGGGATCCTCAGGGACTGGGAGAGCCTTCTCTCTGAGCGCTCTTGACCCTTCCAGTGTGATTCACCCCCATCGCTCGCTCTGGGACCATTTGGGATCCTCAGTGACTGGGAGAGCCTTCTCTCTGAGCGCTCTTGACCCTCCCAGTGTGATTCACCCCCATCGCTCGCTCTGGGACCATTTGGGATCCTCAGGGACTGGGAGAGCCTTCTCTCTGAGTGCTCTGGACCCTTCCAGTGTGATTCACCCCCATCGCTCGCTCAGGGACCATTTGGGATCCTCAGTGACTGGGAGAGCCTTCTCTCTGAGCGCTCTTGACCCTCCCAGTGTGATTCACCCCCATCGCTCGCTCTGGGACCATTTGGGATCCTCAGGGACTGGGAGAGCCTTCTCTCTGAGTGCTCTGGACCCTTCCAGTGTGATTCACCCCCATCGCTCGCTCAGGGACCATTTGGGATCCTCAGGGACTGGGAGAGCCTTCTCTCTGAGCGCTCTTGACCCTTCCAGTGTGATTCACCCCCATCGCTCGCTCTGGGACCATTTGGGATCCTCAGGGACTGGGAGAGCCTTCTCTCTGAGCGCTCTTGACCCTTCCAGTGTGATTCACCCCCATCGCTCGCTCAGGGACCATTTGGGATCCTCAGGGACTGGGAGAGCCTTCTCTCTGAGCGCTCTTGACCCTCCCAGTGTGATTCACCCCCATCGCTCGCTCTGGGACCATTTGGGATCCTCAGGGACTGGGAGAGCCTTCTCTCTGAGCGCTCTTGACCCTTCCAGTGTGATTCACCCCCATCGCTCGCTCAGGGACCATTTGGGATCCTCAGGGACTGGGAGAGCCTTCTCTCTGAGCGCTCTTGACCCTTCCAGTGTGATTCACCCCCATCGCTCGCTCAGGGACCATTTGGGATCCTCAGGGACTGGGAGAGCCTTCTCTCTGAGCGCTCTGGACCCTCCCAGTGTGATTCACCCCCATCGCTCGCTCAGGGACCATTTGGGATCCTCAGGGACTGGGAGAGCCTTCTCTCTGAGCGCTCTTGACCCTCCCAGTGTGATTCACCCCCATCGCTCGCTCAGGGACCATTTGGGATCCTCAGGGACTGGGAGGAGCCTTCTCTCTGAGCGCTCTGGACCCTCCCAGTGTGATTCACCCCCATCGCTCGCTCAGGGACCATTTGGGATCCTCAGGGACTGGGAGAGCCTTCTCTCTGAGCGCTCTTGACCCTCCCAGTGTGATTCACCCCCATCGCTCGCTCAGGGACCATTTGGGATCCTCAGGGACTGGGAGAGCCTTCTCTCTGAGCGCTCTTGACCCTCCCAGTGTGATTCACCCCCATCGCTCGCTCAGGGTCCATTTGGGATCCTCAGGGACTGGGAGAGCCTTCTCTCTGAGCGCTCTGGACCCTCCCAGTGTGATTCACCCCCATCGCTCGCTCTGGGACCATTTGGGATCCTCAGGGACTGGGAGAGCCTTCTCTCTGAGCGCTCTGGACCCTTCCAGTGTGATTCACCCAGACTGATATCTCAGGGACTGGAAGGCCTCCTTCACCCAGGGGTGCCATGGCATTTCCACCGTCGTGTGTGGGGGTCTGAGGGCAGATAGAATTAAGGAACAGTGCAGCCTTTCTCCCAAGCAATACACCCCATCAACTCCCTATCATATCCATGTCTATGTTGGTATGTGGGATGCTTTGGGGGCGTTCTCAAATAACTTATTACTATTTTAAGAATCTCTGACCACGCCTAGCATTAGAGAGGGCCATAGAGATTCTTATTGGTTTTAAGAACCATTGCCTGCTCTAATAGCCAAAGGGCAAGAAAACCATTGAATCTTATATACATCATCAAACATACTTAAAAATAATACTTGACCTTTTCTTTCTGAGTCTAAAAACCACAGATGAAACTATTCTAGACAAGAAAACTAGAAATTCTATTACCTATCAACAGACACAGACAGCATTCAAATGTGTAGTGTGGTGCATTAATGGCTTACAACCCCATTGATTTTCCTACAGGACAGTTTTGATTGACAGGGTGAGCTGCATTCTTGGCGAAGATCATGTCCATTCTTGCTGTCTCTTCCTTCTTCTCTTCTCAACACTGGAGGCGGGAAATTCAGTCTTCTCTCTTCTAAGACACTGTACCACACTCCCTTGAGATAAAAATAAACGTTACTGCAATATTACCCTTAAAAACAGAATAGGAAAGAACATAATTATTTATTGGCCAAGTGTGATTGGAAACACAAGGAATTTGTCTTTGGTGCAGATGCTCTCAGTGTATATTTAAAAAAGATACATTTGTCAAGAATCATAAGGTAGAACAATTAACGATTGTCATAGTGAATAGACTATTACTTCAAAGGCAGGGTTACCCTTGCTTGCCTTGGCAAAAGGGGCTATCTGTTGGTAGAAGACCACCACCCCTCTCCATTATGCCCAGAAGAATACAAGTCTCAACTCAACTTACTTTTTTCCTTCTTTGACTTGTTTCTTCCTCTGCCATGCTGAACAAGGGCTGTCTCTTTCCAAGAACATTTCCATTTTTCCCAATCCCCAATCTCAGAAGTTCTAAAATCTTCTACACATCACCGGCCACACCTAGCATTAAAAATGGCCAGTGGGTTATTCTCTGCAGTTCTAAGAACCATTGCCAGGGCTAAATTATGCCGGGCAAAAAGGGTATAATATATATTATTTATTTATGTATTTATTTGATTTTTCTTCCGCCCTTCTCCTTAGACTCAGGGCAGCTCACAACATGTTAGCAATAGGACTTTTTAACAGAGCAAGCCTATGGCCCCCACAGTCCGGGTCCTCCTTATTAATTACTGGCCCCACCTAGAATTAAACAGGGGCATTGAGGGTTTTATTCTGGTTCTAAGAACCATTGCTAGGGCTAAATTATGCCAGGCAAAAAAGATATAAAATATATTATTTACTGGCCCCACCTATCATTAAAAATGGCCATAGAGGTTTTCTTTCTGGTTCTAAGAACCTTTGCCAGGGCTAAATTATGTCAGGCAAAAAAGGTATAAAATCTATTATCAATTATTTGGCCACATCTAGCATTAAAAAGGGCCATTTAGATTTTCATACTGGTTCTAAGAACAATTGCCAGGGCTGCATTTATGACAGGCCAGAATGGTACGAAATCTATCCCTTAGTCTCCAAAGCTAGAAAACTATAAGATCTGTTATAAATCAACACCCAGATCTAGCATTAGAAAAAAGCTGTTGAGATTTTCTTTCTACTTCTAAGAACCATCGCCAGGGCTAAATTATGCCAGGCATAAAAGATATAAAATATATTAGTTACTGGCCCCACCTATCATTAAAAATGGCCATAGAGGTTTTCTTTCTGGTTCTAAGAACCTTTGCCAGGGCTAAATTATGCCAGGCAAAAAACATATAAAATACTTTATCGATTATTGGCCCCATCTAGTATTAAAAAGGGCCAATAGTATTAAATTTAGATTTTCATACTGGATCTAAGAACCATTGCAATGGATAAATTTCTATTTTTACTATCAACCCCGCAGGCTGGCAAGTGAATAGTCTGTCTTCTAAGTTGGTGTGGTACATGCCTTTGAAATAAAATAAAAAAATCAATGTTACTTCAGTTGCTACTGGAGTTTTACTCCTAAGATTCACAATACACAGTGGTGCATTCTTTTATTTCATATGCAGGGTTACCCTTATTAGCATAAAGTAGTGGAAGATGAACCCCAAACGTATCCTAAAATCTTGAGGGGCTGTAAGACTCAACTAAACCTGCCTCACAGCATAGATGATGATGTAACAGTAGAAGACCAACAGTCTTGGTCTGGAGACATTTTCCTGCTTTCTGGCTTCTTCTTTCAGACTTCTTCCTTCTTCTGATGTGCCCAACAAGTGTTGTCTCTTCCAAGGAAAATTTGCCAGCACTTGCTCCATCCCTTATTCTCCAAAGCTAGAAAACTATAAGATCTTTCATAAATCAACAGCCAGATCTAGCATTAGTAAAAGGCTGTTGAGGTTTCCTTCTGATTCTAAGAACCATTGCCAGGGCTTAATTATGCCAGGCAGAAATCTATGGAATCTAAAATTGATCAATGGTCACACCTCTCCTTAAAAAGGTCCATTGAAATTTTCTTTCTGGTTCTAGGAGCCATTACCAGGGCTAAATTATGCCAGGCAAAAAAGGTATAAAATACATTATTTACTGGCCCCACCTATCATTAAAAAGGCCATAAAGGTTTTCTTTCTGGTTCTAAGAACCTTTGCCAGGGCTAAATTATGCCAGGCAAAAAAGGTATAAAATCTATTATCAATTATTGGCCGCATCTAGTATTAAAAAGGGCCATTTAGATATTCATACGGGTTCTAAGAACCATTGCCATGGCTTAATTATGCCAGGCAGAAATCTATGAAAACTAAAATTGATCAATGGCCACACCTCTCCTTAAAAAGGTCCATTGAAATTTTCTTTCTGGTTCTAGGAGCAATTGCCAGGGCTAAATTATGCCAGGCAAAATATGTATAAAACCGATTATGAATTACTGGCCACACCTCATAGTAAAAAAGGCCATAGAGGTTTTCTTTCTGGTTCTAAGAACCTTTGCCAGAGATAACTTAGGCCAGGCAAAATAGGTATAAAACCGATTATCAATTACTGGCCACACCTCATAGTAAAAAAGGCCATAGAGGTTTTCCTTCTGGTTCTAAGAACCTTTGCCAGGGCTAAATTATGCCAGGCAAAAAAGGTATAAAATCTATTATCAATTATTGGCCACATCTAGTATTAAAAAGGGCCATTTAGATATTCATACGGGTTCTAAGAACCATTGCTAGGGCTAAATTTCTATTTTTACTATCAACCCCGCAGGCTGGCAAGTGAATAGTCTGTCTTCTAAGTTGGTGTGGTACATGCCTTTGAAATAAAATTAAAAAAATCAACGTTACTTCAGTTGCTACTGGAGTTTTACTCCTAAGATTCACAATACTCAGTGGTGCATTCTTTTATTTGATGTGCAGGGTTACCCTGATTAGCATAAAGTAGTGGAAGATGAACCCCACCCATATCCTAAAACCTTGGGGGACTGTAAGATTCAGCCAAACTTACCACACAGCATAGATGATGACATAACAGCAGAAGACCAACAGTCTTGGTCTGGAGACATTTTCCTGCTTTCTGGTTTCTTCTTTCAGACTTCTTTCTTCTTCTGATGTGCCCAACAAGTGTTGTCTCTTCCAAGGAAAATTTGCCAGCACTTGCTCCATCCCTTATTCTCCAAAGCTAGAAAACTATAAGATCTTTCATAAATCAACAGCCAGATCTAGCATTACAAAAAGGCTGTTGGAGTTTGCTTTCTGATTCTAAGAACCATTGCCACGGCTTAATTATGCCAGGCAGAAATCTATGAAAACTAAAATTGATCAATGGCCACACCTCTCCTTAAAAAGGTCCATTGAAATTTTCTTTCTGGTTCTAGGAGCAATTGCCAGGGCTAAATTATGCCAGGCAAAAAAGGTATAAAATATATTAGTTACTGGCCCCACCTATCATTAAAGATGGCCATAGAGGTTTTCTTTCTGGTTCTAAGAACCATTGCCACGGCTTAATTATGCCAGGCAGAAATCTATGAAAACTAAAATTGATCAATGGTCACACCTCTCCTTAAAAAGGTCCATTGAAATTTTCTTTCTGGTTCTAGGAGCCATTGCCAGGGCTAAATTATGCCAGGCAAAAAAGGTATAAAATCTATTATCAATTATTGGCCGCATCTAGTATTAAAAAGGGCCATTTAGATATTCATACGGGTTCTAAGAACCATTGCTAGGGCTAAATTTCTATTTTTACTATCAACCCCACAGGCTGGCAAGTGAATAGTCTGTCTTCTAAGTTGGTGTGGTACATCCCTTTGAAATAAAGTAAAAAAATCAACGTTACTTCAGTTGCTACTGGAGTTTTACTCCTAAGATTCACAATACTCAGTGGTGCATTCTTTTATTTGATGTGCAGGGTTACCCTGATTAGCATAAAGTAGTGGAAGATGAACCCCACCCATATCCTAAAACCTTGGGGGACTGTAAGATTCAGCCAAACTTACCACACAGCATAGATGATGACATAACAGCTGAAGACCAACAGTCTTGGTCTGGAGACATTTTCCTGCTTTCTGGTTTCTTCTTTCAGACTTCTTTCTTCTTCTGATTTGCCCAACAAGTGTTGTCTCTTCCAAGGAAAATTTGCCAGCACTTGCTCCATCCCTTATTCTCCAAAGCTAGAAAACTATAAGATCTTTCATAAATCAACAGCCAGATCTAGCATTAGTAAAAGGCTGTTGAGGTTTCCTTCTGGTTCTAAGAACCATTGCCAGGGCTTAATTATGCCAGGCAGAAATCTATGAAATCTAAAATTGATCAATGACCACACCTCACATTAAAAAGGTCCATTGAAATTTTCTTTCTGGTTCTAGGAGCCAATGCCAGTGCTAAATTATGCCAGGCAAAAAAGGTATAAAATACATTATTTACTGGCCCCACCTATCATTAAAAAGGCCATAAAGGTTTTCTTTCTGGTTCTAAGAACCTTTGCCAGGGCTAAATTATGCCAGGCAAAAAAGATATAAAATCTATTATCAATTATTGGCCACATCTAGTATTAAAAAGGGCCATTTAGATATTCATACGGGTTCTAAGAACCATTGCTAGGGCTAAATTTCTATTTTTCCTATCAACCCCGCAGGCTGGAAAGTGAATAGTCTGTCTTCTAAGTTGGTGTGGTACATGCCTTTGAAATAAAGTAAAAAAATCAACGTTACTTCAGTTGCTACTGGAGTTTTACTCCTAAGATTCACAATACTCAGTGGTGCATTCTTTTATTTGATATGCAGGGTTACCCTTATTAGCATAAAGTAGTGGAAGATGAACCCCACCCGTATCCTAAAACCTTGGGGGACTGTAAGACTCAGCCAAACTTACCACACAGCATAGATGATGACATAACAGCTGAAGACCAACAGTCTTGGTCTGCAGTCATTTTCCTGCTTTCTGGTTTCTTCTTTCAGTCTTCTTTCTTCTTCTGATGTGCCCAACAAGTGTTGTCTCTTCCAAGGAAAATTTGCCAGCACTTGCTCCATCCCTTATTCTCCAAAGCTAGAAAACTATAAGATCTTTCATAAATCAACAGCCAGATCTAGCATTAGTAAAAGGCTGTTGCAGTTTGCTTCCTGGTTCTAAGAACCATTGCCACGGCTTAATTATGTCAGGCAGAAATCTATGGAATCTAAAATTGATCAATGGTCACACCTCTCCTTAAAAAGGTCCATTGAAATTTTCTTTCTGGTTCTAGGAGCCATTGCCAGGGCTAAATTATGCCAGGCAAAAAAGGTATAAAATCTATTATCAATTATTGGCCGCATCTAGTATTAAAAAGGGCTATTTAGATATTCATACGGGTTCTAAGAACTATTGCTAGGGCTAAATTTCTATTTTTACTATCAACCCCGCAGGCTGGCAAGTGAATAGTCTGTCTTCTAAGTTGGTGTGGTACATGCCTTTGAAATAAAATTAAAAAAATCAACGTTACTTCAGTTGCTACTGGAGTTTTACTCCTAAGATTCACAATACTCAGTGGTGCATTCTTTTATTTGATGTGCAGGGTTACCCTGATTAGCATAAAGTAGTGGAAGATGAACCCCACCCATATCCTAAAACCTTGGGGGACTGTAAGATTCAGCGAAACTTACCACACAGCATAGATGATGACATAACAGCAGAAGACCAACAGTCTTGGTCTGGAGACATTTTCCTGCTTTCTGGCTTCTTCTTTCAGTCTTCTTTCTTCTTCTGATGTGCCCAACAAGTGTTGTCTCTTCCAAGGAAAATTTGCCAGCACTTGCTCCATCCCTTATTCTCCAAAGCTAGAAAACTATAAGATCTTTCATAAATCAACAGCCAGATCTAGCATTACAAAAAGGCTGTTGGAGTTTGCTTTCTGATTCTAAGAACCATTGCCACGGCTTAATTATGCCAGGCAGAAATCTATGAAAACTAAAATTGATCAATGGCCACACCTCTCCTTAAAAAGGTCCATTGAAATTTTCTTTCTGGTTCTAGGAGCAATTGCCAGGGCTAAATTATGCCAGGCAAAAAAGGTATAAAATATATTAGTTACTGGCCCCACCTATCATTAAAGATGGCCATAGAGGTTTTCTTTCTGGTTCTAAGAACCATTGCCACGGCTTAATTATGCCAGGCAGAAATCTATGGAATCTAAAATTGATCAATGGCCACACCTCTCCTTAAAAAGGTCCATTGAAATTTTCTTTCTGGTTCTAGGAGCCATTGACAGGGCTAAATTATGCCAGGCAAAAAAGGTATAAAATCTATTATCAATTATTGGCCACATCTAGTATTAAAAAGGGCCATTTAGATATTCATACGGGTTCTAAGAACCATTGCTAAGGCTAAATTTCTATTTTTACTATCAACCCCACAGGCTGGCAAGTGAATAGTCTGTCTTCTAAGTTGGTGTGGTACATGCCTTTGAAAAAAAAAAAATCAACGTTACTTATTTCATATGTAGGGTTACCCTTATTAGCATAAAGTAGTGGAAGATGAACCCCACCCGTATCCTAAAACCTTGGGGGACTGTAAGATTCAGCCAAACTTACCACACAGCATAGATGATGACATAACAGCAGAAGACCAATAGTCTTGGACTGGAGACATTTTCCTGCTTTCTGGTTTCTTCTTTCAGACTTCTTTCTTCTTCTGATGTGCCCAACAAGTGTTGTCTCTTCCAAGGAAAATTTGCCAGCACTTGCTCCATCCCTTATTCTCCAAAGCTAGAAAACTATAAGATCTTTCATAAATCAACAGCCAGATCTAGCATTAGTAAAAGTCTGTTGAGGTTTCCTTCTGGTTCTAAGAACCATTGCCAGGGCTTAATTATTCCAGGCAGAAATCTATGAAATCAAAAATTGATCAATGGCCACAGCTCACATTAAAAAGGTCCATTGAAGTTTTCTTTTTGGTTCTAGGAGCCATTGCCAGGGCTAAATTATGCCAGGCAAAAAAGGTATAAAATACATTATTTACTGGCCCCACCTATCATTAAAAAAGGCCATAAAGGTTTTCTTTCTGGTTCTAAGAACCTTTGCCAGGGCTAAATTATGCCAGGCAAAAAAGGTATAAAATCTATTATCAATTATTGGCCACATCTAGTATTAAAAAGGGCCATTTAGATATTCATACGGGTTCTAAGAACCATTGCTAGGGCCAAATTTCTATTTTTCCTATCAACCCTGCAGGCTGGCAAGTGAATAGTCTGTCTTCTAAGTTGGTGTGGTACATGCCTTTGAAATAAAATAAAAAAAATCAACGTTACTTCAGTTGCTACTGGAGTTTTACTCCTAAGATTCACAATACTCAGTGGTGCATTCTTTTATTTCATATGTAGGGTTACCCTGATTAGCATAAAGTAGTGGAAGATGAACCCCACTCGTATCCTAAAACCTTGGGGGACTGTAAGATTCAGCCAAACTTACCACACAGCATAGATGATGACATAACAGCAGAAGACCAACAGTCTTGGTCTGGAGACATTTTCCTGCTTTCTGGCTTCTTCTTTCAGTCTTCTTTCTTCTTCTGATGTGCCCAACAAGTGTTGTCTCTTCCAAGGAAAATTTGCCAGCACTTGCTCCATCCCTTATTCTCCAAAGCTAGAAAACTATAAGATCTTTCATAAATCAACAGCCAGATCTAGCATTAGTAAAAGGCTGTTGGAGTTTGCTTTCTGGTTCTAAGAACCATTGCCATGGCTTAATTATGCCAGGCAGAAATCTATGGAATCTAAAATTGATCAATGGTCACACCTCTCCTTAAAAAGGTCCATTGAAATTTTCTTTCTGGTTCTATGAGCCATTGCCAGGGCTAAATTAGCCAGGCAAAAAAGGTATAAAATACATTATTTACTGGCCCCACCTATCATTAAAAAGGCCATAAATGTTTTCTTTCTGGTTCTAAGAACCTTTGCCAGGGCTAAATTATGCCAGGCAAAAAAGGTATAAAATCTATTATCAATTATTGGCCGCATCTAGTATTAAAAAGGGCCATTTAGATATTCATACGGGTTCTAAGAACCATTGCTAGGGCTAAATTTCTATTTTTAATATCAACCCTGCAGGCTGGCAAGTGAATAGTCTGTCTTCTAAGTTGGTGTGGTACATGCCTTTGAAATAAAATAAAAATCAACGTTACTTATTTCATATGTAGGGTTACCCTGATTAGCATAAAGTAGTGGAAGATGAACCCCACCCGTATCCTAAAACCTTGGGGGACTGTAAGACTCAGCCAAACTTACCACACAGCATAGATGATGACATAACAGCTGAAGACCAACAGTCTTGGTCTGGAGACATTTTCCTGCTTTCTGGCTTCTTCTTTCAGTCTTCTTTCTTCTTCTGATGTGCCCAACAAGTGTTGTCTCTTCCAAGGAACATTTGCCAGCACTTGCTCCATCCCTTATTCTCCAAAGCTAGAAAACTATAAGATCTTTCATAAATCAACAGCCAGATCTAGCATTAGTAAAAGGCTGTTGGAGTTTGCTTTCTGGTTGTAAGAACCATTGCCATGGCTTAATTATGCCAGGCAGAAATCTATGGAATCTAAAATTGATCAATGGCCACACCTCTCCTTAAAAAGGTCCATTGAAATTTTCTTTCTGGTTCTAGGAGCCATTGCCAGGGCTAAATTAGCCAGGCAAAAAAGGTATAAAATACATTATTTACTGGCCCCACCTATCATTAAAAAGGCCATAAATGTTTTCTTTCTGGTTCTAAGAACCTTTGCCAGGGCTAAATTATGCCAGGCAAAAAAGGTATAAAATCTATTATCAATTATTGGCCGCATCTAGTATTAAAAAGGGCCATTTAGATATTCATACGGGTTCTAAGAACCATTGCTAGGGCTAAATTTCTATTTGTAATATCAACCCCGCAGGCTGGCAAGTGAATAGTCTGTCTTCTAAGTTGGTGTGGTACATGCCTTTGAAATAAAAAAAAATTAACGTTACTTATTTCATATGTAGGGTTACCCTGATTAGCATAAAGTAGTGGAAGATGAACCCCACCCATATCATAAAACCTTGGGGGACTGTAAGACTCAGCCAAACTTACCACACAGCATAGATCAGTGTTTTTGAACCAGTGTGCCGGGGCACACTAGTGTGCCGGGGCACACTAGTGTGCCGCGAGACATGGTCAGGTGTGCCGTGAAGCTCAGAGAAAGAAAACAAGAGAGAGAGAGAGAAAGAGAGAGAAAGAGAAAGCAAACAAGAGAGAAAGCAAGCAAGAGAGAGAAAGAAAGAGAAAGAGAAGAGAGAAAGAAAGCGAGAGAGAGAGCAAGAGAAAGAAAGAAAGCAAGAGAGAGAGAGAGAGAGGGGAAGGTGGGAGAGAGAAAGACCTAGAGGGAGGGAGAGAGAAAGAGAGCAAAAAAGAGGAAAGAAGGAAGAGAGAAAGAAAGAGGGATGGAGAGAGAGAAAAAAAGAGGAAGGGAGAGAAAGAGGGAGAGAGAAATAGAGCAAAAGGGAGGAAGAGAGAGAATTTTTTTGTCCAATATTTTTTTAGCCCCCCCCCCCCAAACTCAATGTGCCCCATGGTTTTGTAAATGTAAAAAATGTGCCGCGGCTCAAAAAAGGTTGAAAATCACTGGCATAGATGATGACATAACAGCAGAAGGCCAACAGTCTTGGTCTGGAGACATTTTCCTGCTTTCTGGTTTCTTCTTCTAGACTTCTTTCTTCTTCTGATGTGCCCAACAAGTGTTGTCTCTTCCAAGGAAAATTTGCCAGCACTTGCTCCATCCCTTATTCTCCAAAGCTAGAAAACTATAAGATCTTTCATAAATCAACAGCCAGATCTAGCATTAGTAAAAGGCTGTTGAGGTTTCCTTCTGGTTCTAAGAACCATTGCCAGGGCTTAATTATGCCAGGCAGAAATCTATGAAATCTAAAATTGATCAATGGCCACACCTCACATTAAAAAGGTCCATCGAAATTTTCTTTCTGGTTCAAGGAGCCATTGCCAGGGCTAAATTATGCCAGGCAAAAAAGGTATAAAATACATTATTTACTGGCCCCACCTATCATTAAAAAAGGCCATAAAGGTTTTCTTTCTGGTTCTAAGAACCTTTGCCAGGGCTAAATTATGCCAGGCAAAAAAGGTATAAAATCTATTATCAATTATTGGCCACATCTAGTATTAAAAAGGGCCATTTAGATATTCATACGGGTTCTAAGAACCATTGCTAGGGCTAAATTTCTATTTTTAATATCAACCCCGCAGGCTGGCAAGTGAATAGTCTGTCTTCTAAGTTGGTGTGGTACATGCCTTTGAAATAAAATAAAAATCAACGTTACTTATTTCATATGTAGGGTTACCCTGATTAGCATAAAGTAGTGGAAGATGAACCCCACCCATATCATAAAATCTTGGGGGACTGTAAGATTCAGCCAAACTTACCACACAGCATAGATGATGACATAACAGCAGAAGGCCAACAGTCTTGGTCTGGAGACATTTTCTTGCTTTCTGGTTTCTTCTTTCACCCTTCTTTCTTCTTCTGCTGCACACAGCCAGCGTTGCTCCCTCCAAGGAAAATTTGTCAGCACTGGTTCCATCCGTTAGTCTGCAAGGCTAGAAAACTATAAGATCTTTCATAAATCAACAGCCAGATCTAGCATTAGTAAAAGGCTGTTGGAGTTTGCTTTCTGGTTCTAAGAACCATATGCCAGGACTATGTTACGCCTGGCACATATTTATAAAATCTATAAAAAAATAAGATAACATTTTAAAAAACATAAAAAAATAAAAGGCCACACTAGCATTAAAAAGGGTCATTGACGTTTTCATTCTGGTTCTAAGACCATTGCCAGGGCTATATTACACCTGGCATAAATTTATAAAATCTATAAATGAATAAAATTAAGAAATTAAGAAGTAAATAAAATAAATGGCCACAGTTAGCATTAAAAGGGGCAGCTGAGGTTTTCTTTCTGGTTCTAAGAACCATTGCCAAGGCTATATTATGCCTGGCACAAATTTATAAAATCTATAAAAATAAATAAGTAAGTAAGTAAGTAGGTAAGTAATTAAGTAAATAAGTAAGTAAGTAAGTAAGTAAGTAAGTAAGTAAGTAAGTAAGTAAGTAAGTAAGTATGTAAGTAAGTAAGTAAGTAAGTAAGTAAGTAAGTAAGTAAGTAAGTGTGTAAGTAAGTTAGTAAGTTAGTAAGTAAGTAGATGGATGGATGGATGGATGGATGGATGGATGGTTGGATGGATGGATGGATAGATAGATAGATAGATAGATAGATAGATAGATAGATAGATAGATAGATAGATAGATAAATTGGCCACACCTAGCATTAAAAATGGCCAATGAGGCTTTATTATTATCATTCACACCAGACTAACTATCAAGAAATACCGAATGTCCCATGAAGCTGCTGCCAAAGAAGCTAACAACAAAGAATCTCCAAGACTACAAATCTTCTATGATTTGTGGACTTCAACTCCCAGACTTCCTGAGACAATCATGCTAGCTCAGGAATTCTGGGAGTTGAAGTCCACATGTCATAGAAGAGCCAACTTTGCCTACCCCTGTCCAAGACCATTTACACCAACACTGAAAGAAGCCACTAAAACCATAAATTGACAGCAAACTGCACTCCCTTCCAGCACTGATGATGTTCCCTAGTTTCCTAACAAAACCTCTACAAAGAAGCCACTAAGCTCAGACACCACCAAGGACGCCTCATTTCCATGGTGAACCACAAATATTATCCTCTGTCAATATACCTCGTATCCAATTGCATCACTTTCAGTTTTAAGAAGTCTGGCTGGTACTGGCATTATTTCTAAGATGGGAGGGAGGTGATCCCAAAGGATTCCCTTCCGGTCTGAGTCTCACTGAGGGGGTCCTCAGGCATTGGAGGAGGCTTTTAGCTCAGCGCTGTTGTCTCTTCCAGTGTGATTCGCCCTCACTGCTTCCTCAGGGACTGAAAGGGCATCCCCAGAGACGGAACGCTAAATTGCGCTCACCGCCACAGCTCGTAAGTTCTTGCGGGACCAGTGCGATTTTGCGGATGCACCTGTGGAGGTAGGAGCCACAGGTATAACCAGCTAAAAAATCACGCACGGAGCCACAGGTAAAACCATGCTGAAACACAGGCGCAATTTTTCTACCTCCACAGGTTCAACAGCAAAATCGCGCTGGTCCCACAAGAACTTGCGAGCCGCAGTGGTGAGTGCAATTTAGCCTTCCGCCTCCCTGCCATCCATACATTTTAATGTTGGTTTTATTTAATAAACAACTTTGCCGAAGCAAGTAAACTTTAGCCAGGTCCAAAATGTTTTGCAGCGACATGTCGCAAACAGTACCTGCCAGGCTTCCTCATTTTCAATACACTGAAGAGTAAATGTCTTACTGTTGATGTCTTCTTCATCTATTGGATTCATGCCTTTGGGAGAAAAAAAATCAGTATCACCAAATAACCAAAAGATGTTCAGAAACTAGAATACTAACCCTGTAATTTTATGTGCTTTTAGCCTGCAAGGGCATGGCTGTAATTACCTCAGGCTTTACTGGGAAGCAAATTTTAATTCTCATTCACCTGTGATGGTTTGGTCTTTTTACAAGGAGATGGTTGAGATCACCTCAAATTCCACCAAAATTTTATTCTAATAAATTGGCTAAACCTCAGGAATTGACTTAATTCCTAGAAAATAAGATCAACTCCTGGACCTAAAGTAATATTAGTTAACTTTTGACCCTTTGTGCATATTTTGATTCTTTAAGGATTTGAGCCTTGACTAAAATTGCCCCAGGTCACTTTATTTCTGAGAGCAAGTTCACCTCCTGTGGTAATTTAATCTTTACCTTTAAAATTGTTTTTAATTTTGACCTGCCTTTGGTGGTTGGGTCTTTTTAACAGGGCATGGATGAGATTACCTAGAATTGCATCTATTTTACTAAAAATGCTTAGCATAAAGTAGTAGAAGATGAACCCCACCCATATCCTAAACTCACAGCATAGATGATGACGTAACAGCAGAAGGCCAACAGTCTTTGGCTGGAGACATTTCCTTTCTTTCTTCTTTCACTTCGTGCCCAGCAAGTGTTGTCTCTTCCAGGGAAAATTTGTCAGCACTTGCTCCATCCCTTATTCTCCAAAGCTAGAAAACTATAAGATCTTTAATAAATCAACAGCCAGATCTAGCACTACAAAAAGGCTGTTGAGGTTTATTTCTGGTTCTAGGAACCATTGCCACGGCTAAATTATGCCAGGCAGAAATCTATGAAATCTAAAATTGATCAATGGCCACTCCTCACATTAAAAATGGCCACTGAGGGATTCTTTCTGGTTTTCAGAACCATTGCCAGGGCTAAATTATGCCAGGCAGAAATCTATGAAATCTAAATTGATCAGTAGCCACACCTCACATTAAAAATGGCCACTGAGGGATTCTTTCTGGTTTTCAGGACCATTGCCAGGGCTAAATTATGCCAGGCAGAAATCTATAAAATCAAAAAATTGATCAATGGCCACTCCTCACATTAAAAATGGCCACTGAGGGATTCTTTCTGGTTTTCAGGACCATTGCCAGGGCTAAATTATGCCAGGCAGAAATCTATAAAATCTAAAATTGATCAATGGCCACTCCTCACATTAAAAATGGCCACTGAGGGATTCTCTCTGGTTTTCAGGACCATTGCCAGGGCTAAATTATGCCAGGCAGAAATCTATGAAATCTAAATTGATCAGTAGCCACACCTCACATTAAAAATGGCCACTGAGGGATTCTTTCTGGTTTTCAGAACCATTGCCAGGTCTAAATTATGCCAGGCAGAAATCTATGAAATCTAAAATTGATCAATGGCCACACCTCACATTAAAAATGGCCACTGAGGGGTTCTTTCTGATTCTGAGAACCATTGCTAGGGCTAAATTTCTATTTTTCCTATCAACCCCGTAGGCTGGCAAGTGAATGTCTTCTAAGTTGGTGTGGGACATGCCTTTGAAATAAAATTAAAAAATCAACGTTACTTCAGTTGCTACTGGAGTTTTACTTCTAAGATTCACAATACTCAGTGGTGCATTCTTTTATTTCATATGCAGGGTTACCCTGATTAGCATAAAGTAGTGGAAGATGAACCCCACCCATACCCTAAAACCTTGGGGGACTGTAAGATTCAGCCAAACTTACCACACAGCATAGATGATGACGTAACAGCAGAAGGCCAACAGTCTTGGTCTGGAGACAATTTCTTGCTTTCTGGTTTCTTCTTTCAGTCTTCTTTCTTCTTCTGATGTGCCCAACAAGTGTTGTCTCTTCCAGGGAAAATTTGCCAGCACTTGCTCCATCCCTTATTCTCCAAAGCTAGAAAACTATAAGATCTTTCATAAATCAACAGCCAGATCTAGCATTAGTAAAAGGCTGTTGAGGTTTCTCTCTGTTTCTAAGAACCATTGCCACGGCTTAATTATGCCAGGCAGAAATCTATGAAATCTAAATTGATCAATGGCCACACCTCACATTAAAAATGGCCACTGAGGGTTTATTTCTGGTTCTAAGAACCATTGCCAGGGCTAAATTATGCCAGGCAGAAATCTATGAAATCTAAATTGATCAATGGCCACACCTCACATTACAAATGGCCACTGAGGGTTTATTTCTGGTTCTAAGAACCATTGCCAGGGCTAAATTATGCCAGGCAGAAATCTATGAAATCTAAATTGATCAATGGCCACACCTCACATTAAAAATGGCCACTGAGGGTTTATTTCTGGTTCTAAGAACAATTGCCAGGGCTAAATTATGCCAGGCAGAAATCTATGAAATCTAAAATTGATCAATGGCCACACCTCACATTAAAAATGGCCACTGAGATTTTCTTTCTGGTTCTAAGAACCATTGCCAGAGCTAAATTATGCCAGGCCAGAATGGTATGAAGTCTATTATCTATAGGTCACTTTGATTTGCTTGGTGAAGTAAAGATATCATTCATTCATTCATTCTTTCTATTTGTTCTTCTGTTTCTACCATCTACACTGCTGGCTGACAATTGAATCGTCTGTCTTCTAAGTTGGTGTGGTAGAAGCCTTTGAGATTAAGAAAAAAAAAATCAACGTTACTTCAGTTGCCAATGGAGTTTTCCTCCTAAGATTCACAATACACAGTAGTGCATTCTTTTATGTCATGTGCAGGGTTACCCCTACTTAACATAAAGTAGTGGAAGATGAACCCCACCCATACCCTAAAATCTTGGGGGACTGTAAATCTCAGAGAAACTTACCTCACAGCATAGATGAAGACGTAACAGCTGAAGGCCAACAGTCTTGGGCTGGAGACATTTTCTTGCTTTCTGGTTTCTTCTTTCAATTTTTTCTTGTTCTTCTGCGCCTAGCAAGCGTTGCCTCTTCCAAGGAAAATTTGTCAGCACTCGTTCCATCCTTTAGTCTGCAAGGCTAGAAAACTACTGGCCACATTGGCATTAAAAATGGCCAACACCTGACTAACTATCAAGAAATACCGAATGTCCCGTCAATCTACTGCCAAAGAAGCTAACAACAAAGAATCTCCAAGACTACAAATCTTCTATGATTTGTGGACTTCAACTCCCAGACTTCCTGAGACAATCATGCTAGCTCAGGAATTCTGGGAGTTGAAGTCCACATGCCATAGAAGAGCCAACTTTGCCTACCCCTGTCCAAGACCATTTACACCAACACTGAAAGAAGCCGCTAAAACCATAAATTGAGAGCAAACTGCACTCCCTTCCAGCACTGATGATGTTCCCTAGTTTCCTAACAAAACCTCTACAAGGAAGCCACTAAGCTCAGACACCACCAAGGACGCCTCATTTCAATGGTGAGCCACAAATATTATCCTCTGTCAATATACCTCCTATCCAATTGCATCACTTTGGGCTTTAAGAAGTCTGGCTGGTACTGGGAGGGAGGTGATCCCAAAGGGTTCCCTTCCGGTCTGAGTCTCACTGAGGGGGTCCTCAGGCATTGGAGGAGATTAGATTAGATTAGATTAGATTTATTGGATTTATATGCCGCCCCTCTCCGAAAACTCAGCTTTTAGCTGAGCGCTGTTGTCTCTTCCAGTGTGATTCGCCCTCACTGCTCACTCAGGGACTGAAAGGGCAACCCCAGAGAAGACTTCCAGTGCTAGTCTCCCACAGTGTCCACTCAGAAACTCAATGAGACAGGCGGCCGCTTGATCTCATTCAGGGTGAGTGTCCGAAAGCTCACGGACTGAAAGACCTCTATAAGTAGGGGCATCACCCCCATCACCAGGGTATATGTGGAATGTGGAATGTGATCTGGTTCTAAGAACCACAGCCAATAACCAAAATTAGGGTGAGTCAGAATTTTTTTTGATACTTTTTATCTAAGTTATAAACTTATGACTGCTCTTTTTAACATTGATCAGTGGTGGGCTACGAGACAGAACGCTAAATTGTGCTCACAGCTCAAAAAGTTCTTGCAGGACCAGTGCGATTTTGTTGCTGCACCTGTGGAGGTAGGAGCCACAGGTAGAACCAGCTAAAAAATCACGCACGGAGCCACAGGTAAAACCATGCTGAAACACAGGCGCAATTTTTCTACCTCCACAGGTTCAACAGCAAAATCGCGCCGTTCCCAGAAGAACTTACGAGCCGTAGTGGTGAGTGCAATTTAGCCTTCTGGCTCGCTGCCATTGATACATTTTAATGTTGGGGTTTTTTAATAAACAACTTTGCCGAAGCAAGTAAAATTTAGCAAGATCTAAACATTTTTGCAGCAACATGTCGCTAACAGTACCTGCCTTCAATACAGTTCTATACAGTTCCTCGCTTTCAATACATTTCCTGCCTTCAATACAGTTCTATACAGTTCCTCGCTTTCTAATACACTGAAGAGTAAATGAAACCATCTGTCTTACTGTTGATGTCTTCTTCTTCGTCTATTGGATTCATGCCTTTGGGGGGAAAAAATCAATATCACCAAATAACCGAAAGATGTTCAGAAACTAGAATACTAATCCTGTAATTTTATGTGCTTTTAGCCTGCAAGGGTATGGCTATAATTTCCTCAGGCTTTACTGGGAAGCAAATTTTAATTCTCATTCACCTGTGATGGTTTGGTCTTTCTACAAGGAGATGGTTGAGATCACCTCAAGTTCCACCAAAATTTTATTCTAATAAATTGGCCAAACCTCAAGAATTGACTTAATTCCTAGAAAATAAGATCAACTCCTGGATCTGAAGTAATATTAGTTAACTTTTGACCAGTTATTTGAAGTAGATACTTTCTGCATACTGTATCTTTAACTCTGGCGTGCTGCTCAATTACACACCCTAATCTGCAAATTGTTCATTTTAGGTACAGTATTTGGTCTTTTTGAAAGCCTTTTTCACTTGGAAACAGGTGTGAACATTTCTACACCAATTGAAAATTGAAATGAAAAAATTAATGCTTATTGGTGTAGTATTTCTTCAGGTCCAGGAGCTGACTTTCCTCTCACTATATAAAGCTGAGGTAATTTTAACTAGTTAAAAGCAGGGAAATTACCATAGGTGAACAAGCATTAAAATTAGCTTCAAGGCAAAATACAGAAGCTTCAGTATCTGGAGTTGCCCTTTATTTCTTGAAGAAAGTGATTTGTTGGGACCTGAGGAAATTTCAGTCAAAGCTCAAGTCCTTAAAAGAAGCAAAATATATAAGAAAACTAGTTGCCTCAAGGAACTACAGGCAAAAAGTTAAGTAAAATTAGTTCAAGTCCAGGAGTTTGACCTTATTTTCTTGAAATAAAGCCAGCTCTTAAAGTAATTCTGAGATTATGTTAGCCAAGGCTCATATTTTTAGTAAAATACATGGAATATTAGGTAATCTCAGCCATGTCCTGTTAAAAAGACCAAACCACCACAGGCAGAACAAAACCAGAAATAGAGAAATATAGATTGATGGCAGAAAAGACCTCATGGTCCATCTACTCTGCCCTTATATTATTTCCTATATTTTCAAATTAAAATTAACAGTTTTAAAGGTAAAGATAAAATTACCACAGGAGGTGACCTTGCTCTCAGAAATAAAGTGACAATTTAGTCAAGGTTCAAATCCTTAAATAATCCACCTTCGAGATATGTCCCTGGCATTTTACTCCTTAGAATACACCCCCGGGGTTAAAATTACTACAGGTGCTATCTAACACTAGGCTATTAAGCGGCTAAAGAACTCACGCTCCCCTCGCCTCCCTATCCGGCAAGTTTTAAAAAGCCTGAGGGGAAAAAAGCCTTACCTCAAAAGCTCAAAAGGCCCTGCCCGGCCTCGAGCTCGAGGACTTGGCTGCGGAGGCGCCGGAGTGACTGTTTTTGGGGTTCTCCGGCGCCCCGCAGCATCGAACGAGAGACCCTCCAGAACGAGAGTCTGCTCCTTCGGGCAACGTGCTTGCTAATTTTCCACACAGCTGAGGAGCATCACCGGCTTTTTAAGTGCTCCCCGCCGCTCGAGCGAGGAGAGGCATCCCGGCCAATCCGAGGGATGGGTTTACAAGAGCAGCCAATAAACGGGCGAGAGGGGCGGGGAGAAAGACCCCCGGGGAGCCTCTGAGGGGTTTGGGCGGGAAAGGCCAGGTGAGGAAGATTGGAGGTTTGAGCCAGGTGAAATTAATGAATCTTAATTGACAACGAACTGTAAATGACCCATACAAACTACTTTTGCAGAATACCCTATGTGTTGTGTTGGGCAAATCCAGCTACTGAAACAAATTGGCTCTTTTCTACTTTGGAGTTGTTTGGAGTGAGTGGCATATAAATACAATAAATAAATGATATTGTTTTAAAATAAAGTTGGAACGGAGAAACTGTGGTCTTTTGGATATTGTATTACACCAGTATTACATCAAATATCTTCAAGTTGCCAAGGTTGGGAAACACTGTATTACACAGACACCTGATTAGGGACACCTGGTTTTGGAGATCATAGATGATTGACAGCAGAAAAAGACCTCATGGTCCATCTAGTCTGCCCTTATACTATTTCCTGTATTTTATCTTAGGATGGATATAGGTTTATCCCAGGCATGTTTAAATTCAGTTCTGGTGGATTTACCAACCACGTCTGCTGGAAGTTTGTTCCAAGCATCTACTACCTTCTCTGCCTCTAGCGTTGGCAATTTCTATGTAACGTGGGTTTTTTTCCCAGCTGTAGCTCTTTCCACTCTGGGCATGGAGACAGAAAGAGAGATAGGTGCATTTGTTGGCATCTCTGCCAACTTGGGGAAGGGAAAACCTCAGGTGCTTCCAGGAGGTATTTATTGATTTATTATTTTATTTATAGAATGTACGTAGCCAGCTGACTTCATTATTTTGTTTTGGATATTGCATTACACCAGTATTACACCAAATATCTTCAAGTTGCCAAGGTTGGGAAACACTGTATTACACAGACACCTGATTAGGGACACCTGGTTTTGGAGATCTAGGTAGAAACATAGAAGATTGACAGCAGAAAAAGGCCTCATGGTCCATCTAGTCTGCCCTTATACTATTTCCTGTATTTTATCTTAGGATGGATCTATGTTTATCCCAGGCATGTTTCAATTCAGTGACTGTGGACTGACCAACTGATGGAAGTTTGTTCCAAGCATCTACTACTCTGAGTCAAATAATATTTTCTCACGTTGCTTCTGATCTTTCCCCCAACTAACTTCAGATTGTGTCCCCTTGTTCTTGTGTTCACTTTCCTATTAAAAACACTTCCCTCCTGAACCTAATTTAACCCTTTAACATATTTAAATGTTTCAATCAGGTCCCCCCTTTCCCTTCTGTCCTCCAGACTCTACAGATTGAGTTCATGAAGTCTTTCATGCTAAGTTTTATGCTTAAAAGACCAGGGGTCCCCAAACGTTTTACACAGGGGGCCAGTTCACTGTCCCTCAGACTGTTGGAGGGCCAGACTATAAAAAACCCCTGCGGTTTCCTTAATGCCACAACAATAACAAAACAGTCTGACAATGTAAACAAATCTAATATTAAAAAAGCATCTAAAAACCCATCATTTAAAAACCATGCAACACACGCAAACCGTACATAAAAATATAAAAGCCTGGGGGAGATGTCTAAATTCCCCCATGCCTGGCCATATAGGTGGGTCTTAAGTAATTTGCAAAAGACAAGGAGGGTGGGGGCAGTTCTGATCTCTGGGGGGGAGTTGATTCCAAAGGGTCGGGGCCACCACAGAGAAGGCCCTTCTTGATCATGGCAAAAATATTATTTGTTAACACAAATTCAGGCAAATTCAGGCTGGAGGTATTACTGGCTAATGAGCGGAGATAAGTAACCTCAGACTGCAAACCAATAATCATTAATCTCAGTCCTTGGAATGATTTCTGGCAGTTTGACCAAAGTTACAGTTCAATGAAACTCAACAACAAATAAAACTGGCATGAATAAAATGTCAGTGAAAGCAGAAAATTATCTCAGCTTCGATTCACCAACCACCATGATGATAAACGTTGTTCACCACTCCCCATTTTCCCCAGACTGTCCCTTATATATTGGCCAAGTGTCCTATAGATCTACTGACACCAAGAACCCCTTCTTTTGAGATACTCATGTCTAGAACATGACCCCCTGACCCTTGCATCTAAGAGAGGGTCCTGCTCCTCTGCTTCCCCATCGTCCTCTGACTCACTCAATCCCATAACTGGGGGTGCTACAGTCTCTGGTGGTTCCTCAGTCCCTAACTCCCCTTCACTCTTATTCTCGGACTCAGAAGGACACTGGCCTGTGATGCCAGGACTCATCCATCTCTTATCCTCAAAATCCATGACCAGAGCTGAGCTAGACATAGACCACTCGCAACAGAAGATCTCCAGCTTTTTCATCCTCGTTTATTTCCTTTAGGTGTCAAATTTGGAGACTGCCCATCTCCCTCGCAGAGCTGCTCTTCATGCTGAGTTCAAGTTGCAGAAATAGTCTGGTTCTTCTTTGCTGTCTCTGTTCCATGGCTAATGGCTGGGAGTCAGCTTATGTCATCTCCTTTCCAGACTCTAAGCAGATCTATAAAACACATCAGTAGGAATTGGAGGTGTATATCAGGGAGAGTGGAAGGGAACCCAATTAAAGAAAGAACGCACAAGCACATTGTCTCCAGAATTGTGTTCCTGGCCTTTTATTGAGTACAGGTAGTCCTAAATGTATTCATTAAAGAACCACTTGAAGTTATAACCACACTGAAAAAAAGTGACTACAGCTGATCCTCCGTCTTATGAACAGAATTGGAAGGGACCTTGTAGGTCATCTAGTCCAACCCCCAATGAAGCAGGTGATGCTTCATCATTTCAGACAAATGGCAGTCCATTCTCTTCTTCCAGGGATGAAGCTCCCAAAACTTCTAAAGGCAACTTCTGTTCCATTAGTTGATTGTTGATTCCTCCTTATTCCCAAGTTGGATTTCTCCTTGATCAGTTTCCATCCGTTATTTCTTTTCTGGCCTTCGGGTACTTTGGAAAATAGATTACAGTAGTCCCTCGCTATACCGCGCTTCACCTACTGCGGCTTCACTTCATCGCAGGTTTCTGAGGAAGTCGATTGGCAGGTTTTTCAAATATATATATATATATATCTAAAATTGTAAATACTGTATTTAAATACTGTATCTAAAATAAATACTGTGTGGGAAGGGTTTATAAACACTTAAAACAATGAAAACTTACCAAACAATTACAATATAAATACTTAAATAAGTAGAAACATAGAAACATAGAAGTCTGACGGCAGAAAAAGACCTCATGGTCCATCTAGTCTGCCCTTATACTATTTCCTGTATTTTATCTTAGGATGGATATATGTTTATCCCAGGCATGTTTAAATTCAGTTACTGTGGATTTATCTACCACGTCTGCTGGAAGTTTGTTCCAAGGATCTACTACTCTTTCAATAAAATAATATTTTCTCATGTTGCCTTTGATCTTTCCCCCAACTAACTTCAGATTGTGTCCCCTTGTTCTTGTGTTCACTTTCCTATTAAAAACACTTCCCTCTTGGACCTTATTTAACCCTTTAACATATTTAAATGTTTTGATCGTGTCCCCCCTTTTCCTTCTGTCCTCCAGACTATACAGATGGAGTTCATGAAGTCTTTCCTGATACGTTTTATGCTTAAGACCTTCCACCATTCTTGTAGCCCGTCTTTGGACCCCTTCAATTTTGTCAATCTCTTTTTGTAGGTGAGATCTCCAGAACTGAACACAGTATTCCAAATGGGGTCTCACCAGCGCTCTATACAGCGGGATCACAATCTCCCTACTATCAGTTGATAAATTCCCCATCGCGGATTTCACCTATCGCGGCCAGGTCTGGAACGTAACACCAGCGATAGGTTAGGGACTACTGTAGTCTCTTCCACTCTGTGGCAGCCCCTCAAGTATTGGAGCATTGCTATCCTGTCTCCCCGGTTCTTCTTTTCATCAAACTACCCATGCCCAGTTCCTGCAACCATTCTTCATATGTTTTAGCCTCTAGTCCCCTGATCCTCTTAGTTGCTCTTCTCTGCACCATTGTAGAATCCTCACAGATCAACATTCGCACGCACTTTTTAGATCATGAACCCCAACAGCACGCAAACCTGGAGAGTAAATGCAACCCCGAAACCGGCTAAAAGCACAATAGAGAGTTAGCGAAAGGCACAGTGGGGGGGGGGGAACGTAGTTGGGATAGTAAATTTATGCACTATTTATTGAATACTTAATAGTTTCTTTTATTATCCTTCCTTCTCTAGTACCTTAGTATGATCCCTAATTGCTTTTAAAATAGGAAATAATTAAATAGTATGTTTTTACCCATAGACACTTTTTAAATCATCTTGATCTGAACCTTTATAGCAATTCAAGAAAATTGAGCTACTTGCCTAATCTGTTATCATACTGAACCTTGTGGGTTCAGTACAAAACCTTAAAATGTTACTGTGCTCCTCAACAA
The DNA here is from genome assembly GCF_031021105.1 of Erythrolamprus reginae. NCBI lineage: Eukaryota > Metazoa > Chordata > Lepidosauria > Squamata > Dipsadidae > Erythrolamprus > Erythrolamprus reginae. Next base: position 96,486,336 of record NC_091955.1, read on the forward strand.
ATAAAGCTGTCTATCATTTGTCCTTTTGGGGGCTATTCATATAATGGGACTTAATCCACTTTAAAAGAGTCCAAGCACCTATTTGAAAACTTATCTTGGCCAGTAAGCCACTCCCACCCAGTCAAATGAACTTTCAGCCACCCCGTCACATAATTGTCAAGCCACTCCCATGTCTCACCTTGCTGGTAAGCCATTCCTACATGGTCACATGCCCCTCAAGCCACACCCACACAATAAGCCACGCCCACAGTGTGTCCCTAAAACTTTTGGCAGCCCATCACTGGAAAGGCACAATGTGGGGCTGCGAGGGGGCTTGGCTTGGCTTGGCTTGGCTTGGCTTGGCTTGCATTGCATTGCATTGCATTAGAAACATAGAAACATAGAAGATTGACGGCAGAAAAAGACCTCCTGGTCCATCTAGTCTGCCCTTATATACTATTTCCTGTATTTTATCTTAGGATGGTTCTATGTTTATCCCAGGCATGTTTCAATTCAGAGACTGTGGATTTACCAACCACATCTGATGGAAGTTTGTTTCAAGCATCTACTACTCTTTCAATCAAATAATATTTTCTCATGTTGCGTCTGATCTTTCCCCCAGCTAACCTCAGATTGTGCCCCCTTGTTCTTGGGTTCACTTTCCTATTAAAAACACTTCCCTCCTGGACCTTATTTAACACTTTCACATATTTAAATGTTTCGATCATGTCCCCCCTTTTCCTTCTGTCCTCCAGACTATACAGATTGAGTTCATTAGTCTTTCCTGATAAGTTTTATGCTTAAGACCTTCCACCATTTTTGTAGCCCGTCTTTGGACCCGTTCAATTTGATCCATCTCTTTTTGTAGGTGAGGTCTCGGTTGGGTTGGGCTCAGCTCGGCTCAAGGCTAGCTTTCCTCCCCAAATCTCTCCTTCTTGCCAACTACATGACTTCCCAGAACCACCTGCTGCTGGCAGAGTAACGCTCCCCAACCTCTCTTGCTAGCGCCAGGTTTCTTAGAAAGCCCCGCTTTCTCCGCCCAGCTGGAGAAAAGAGGCGATCGGGCGACTGGCAACCAGGCGCGCCCAAGTTTGCGCGCGGCGTGCTCAACAGCCGCTTCGCCCCTCGGGCTGGTAAGGCGAGGGAAACCGCGGGTTCAGTGGAGGGGGGCGTGCCTGCTTTTTTTTTTTTTGCCAAGGACAAATCTGCGCATGTTTCCACGGGGCAGGGAGGGAGGCTTCCTCTACCTCCCCTTACTCCACCCTAAACGCCAAGAGGTTGCTCCATCTCCAACCTCTCCAAGCGCGTCTTCGCGCAGCGCCAGGCGTCGGAGATCGGGCTGGAGCAGCGTCGGGCGCGGAGTCCCCTTCAAGCCACGCCGCCTCTCCCGGGTGGGGAAGGGGATCGGGGCTTGGTGCCCATCAGGCGCGACGCCGGAGCCCCGGAGAAGCAGCGGGTGCACCATTGGACCGGTAGTCTCTAAAGGCGGCGCTCTCCGTGGTGCTGAATCGCGCCTCCATCGTCGGCGCCCGCGTTTGCGCGCTCCCCTGAGACTCAGCCGTCCCCACTCAATCCGTTCTTCTCTGGGTCGAAGATCCAGAGATTTCCAGGATCTCCAGTTGAGCGCTTCCTCACCACCACCCTCCCGAGAAGACCCCCGTCTCCCCAAGTTCCGTGGGAATGATGGCTGCGTTGACAAAGGTTGCCTTCGCCTCGACCTTGCTGGCGGCGCTTTAGGGTAGGTGCGGGGATAGGGACGCCTCCTTCCCGAACAATGGGAGCCCTGCTGGAAAGACGGGGCGCGGTGGGGAGGGGGCCAGGGGGGAGGTCTGGATTGGGCAGGGCAAGGCAGGAGCCTGCAAGGGAGGAGTGACGGTTGGGAGGCCACGGATCGGTTGCCTTTCTGTCGCTCCTCGGGGACAGAGAGGCTGCTATGGTGAGATTTACGCGGCTTGTAATTAAAAGCAGGCTGTTGTTTTGTGGCCTTTTGTTTTCTCAGTTGGAAATCGGACAGGCAACTCCGGGGTATAGCGGTTGGCTTTGACAGGTGAAGGCGGTAATGGGAGGAGAAGCAAGGCAGGAAACCAAAAGGGGGGGGGCTGCGAAGAGTTTCAGTTTTAATCTTTTTGAGTTTTAATCCTTCTCCTTAAACCTCTTTGATGTGTCCTTCCTCCGGCAATTTAGGTTTTTTTGTGTTTAAAATCCCTCCCCCACCCCGTACAAAAATGTTTCTTTTTTCTAATCCTGGAGGACCTCTTCTCACACAACTTTATCCAAAAGTATTTGGTTTGGCTTCTGTTTGTTGTTGGCTTGCTAGCTCACCCAGTGACCAAATGTTACATCTGGTAGTGCTAAACTCCACAGAGGATTCTCGAATGTTACATCTGGTAGGGCTAAACTCCACAGAGGATGTTCGTCTGTAAAGAAATTGAACCCAACACCCACTCACCCACCCCCAAAACCCACCTTAGCTTGGGTCTGAGTCCATTTCTAGTGACACAAGGGTTCCCTTGTAGAAATGGGACCCCAAGCTAATGACTCTACCCTCCACCCCAATTTGGAGTATGTGCCACTGTGAAGTTGGTGTCAATTCTCAGCAAGCTTGGTCTAGGGGTGAAGGCATCAGGCTATAAATCAGGAGACTGCGAGTTCTAGTCCTGCCTTAGGTATGAAAGCTGGCTGGGTGACTTTGGATCAATCACCAGGAGATGGTGAATTCTAGTCTTGCCTTAGGCCTGAAAGCCACTGGATGATTGGGCCAGTCATTCTACCTCAGCCTGACCCACAGGGTCGTTGTTTTGAGAAAAGAAAGGAAGAGAAATGAGACTAGGTATCTTCACCACCTTGAGTTATTGAGTATAAAGGCAAGGTTAAAACTCAAATAAATAAATAAATGTCCCTAGCACCTGCCCGTCTTTTTTCCTTCCCCGAAACTCTTTGCTTCCCCTTCTGGCTCAACCACTTCACCTTTTGTGGCAACAGAAATGGAAAAGTCCATCATTTGTCTCCTGTTTTAAATCTCAGCAGTTTCACCCAGGTTTCCTGAGGATAGAAAAGAGATAGATTGACAGCCCCTCCTCTTTGGTTCTCCTCCTCGTCTCCCCCTCCTTCTTGCCTCTCTCCAGTCCATCTATTTTTCTCTTGCTTTTCAAGCAGCAGCAGTTGGAACTCGATGGCTACTCACTGCCCGGAGGGTCCCAACAATAACCATGGCCACATTTGAACCCCGTTGACCTCAAAATGCTGAATGCCACAGAAATCACAATCCTGCCCCTGTAGGGCTACGGAGCCTGCAATAACAAAGCAACACATACAAAGCAACCTCGATTCCACTCTCTGTGAAAGGGAATTTTAAAGGGGGGAGGGGAAATCCCAAGGACTGTATACCACCCACATCCCTTCTGCGGTTCTGTGTCATATTGTCTCCTCAAATGTCACAACCCCAAATCCTTGCGAGAGAGCTGAAAAGGCGTCGGGCAACTTTTCTGCTTGAAAAGTGCTGCGCTCGGGCAAAAGGAAAAAGATTTGGCAAATGGAAATGTAGGTCGCTATTCGTTTGTTTGTTTAATTGATTTAGATACTGCACTATTTATTTATTATTTATTTATTTATTTATTATTTATCTATTTATTTATATGCCGCCCCTTTCATTCTTACTCTTTCTATCTTTCTTTTTTTCTTTCTTTCCTTCCTTCTTTCTTTCCTTCCATCCATCCATTCATCCTTCCTTCCTTCATTCTTTCTTTATTCCTTTCATTCTTTTTAATATTAAGATTAAGATTTATTAGTTTAATTTTTAAGTGCCTTTTTAAGGTAAAAAGGTGCATCTCATACACCGAAAAATATGGTAATTTCCTGCATCTTGTGCATTTATCTTCCTTTTTATTTCTTTTCTGACTTGGCTGCACATCTTCCCCACCTTCAAACTGCATTGTTGCATCGTTTCCATCCTTATCCAGCGGGCATCTGTTCTTCCGTTTGCGTCGAGGTCCCTTCAGAGACAGAGGCCGTCCAGGGGTCACGCATGAAACTCATGTGCATTTCCTGCATGAAGCGAGAAGAGGTTTCCGCTAACACCGTGGTGAAGTGGTTCTACAAGCCGGAAGGAGGACAAGATGTAGCTGTGAGTGATTACTTCTGTACCTTGAATGTGTGAGCTGCGTTGCTTTGTGTGGCTTACAAGGAAGGAAAGGGCCCCAATTGCCTTCACAAGGCACACCTGGGGATGGAGTTTAAAGGAGAGGCACTTGGCATTTGCCAGGAACAAACTCTGAATCCATCAGGTGTTGAGAGTGTGGCCTGCAATCCTGGTGCTCCTCTGTACTGTCTGAATTAGTGCCATGCTTGTCTTGATGGAATTATTCTTCCCATCTGGGACTCATTATCTCGCCCTGCTGGAGTGATTTTTTGCAATCATTCTGTTTACAGCATTTGGACTGGAGTGTCTACAGTTTTGTGAGAGCGATTTTCTCCAGGCTGGAGAGTAAAAGGGACATTGGGAGCAAAGTTGGCGCCAATAAAAGGATTCACATCAGTTTTCTGGCTGTGTTGCTTTGTGCCATGCCCCGGGTCATCACAAAATCTGATATATAGTACTCTTAAGAGGGTGGGTGTTTTGTCCATGGGAGATCAGGCTAATTGGAAATTAAGGTTATGAGTTTTGGAGAAGAAGACAAAGGGACTTGAATATCTTCTTTCTTAAAATAATCACACTCTAAAAGGGAATGTCTTTTGAAAGGGTCAGGGTGTGGGCTGCTAGGGGTTTGCTCAGGTTCGGGAGAATCCATAGCTATTGTCATGGCCAGTTCAGAGATCCTCCAAATCCCACCCCTGGCTCACCTCACCCCCCCCCCCCCAGGAGTCTCCGGGCAGCCCATTTTGGATGCAAGGTAAGTGCAGGGATCAGGCATGGCAGCTCAGGGAGAGGGGGGGGGGATGGGCCTCCTGGAAGCTCCAGAAGGCCGGAAACAGGCCCCTGATGTAAAGGAAACCAACTAGGCCACGCCCACCATGGCCACACCCACCCAGCAACCGGGCAGCAGAGCCCCCCTCTCCACGTCTCTAACCTACCCAGGCTTTATTCTCTGGGACTGAAGATTGCCAATGCATTTATAGTAGAATGCTACTCCTATTTGTCAAAGGTGTTCTGGCAAAAAGATGGGGGCAGCGGGGGGCGGGAATCCGACTTTATAAAGGGTAGATGTGTGATAGGGATAGGAGCCATGAATTAAATCTGCAGAGATTTAGACTCGAATCCGTCCTCATGAGCCCTTACAAGCCCATGGGGTGGATTTGGGCTAGCCAACACAAATTAACATCACAGAATTGTTTCTATGGGGGAAAAAATGGAATAATGGAGAAAGGAGGGATCTGCATTCTGCCTTAGGTGAAAACAGATGCAAATCGAATTTGGCTTTTTGTTGGTGGGGGAGGGGATGTGGGTGTAAAAATAGAATGAACACACGAGTGTTCATGTGAGTAAGAGCCGCCCCGAGTCTTCGGAGAGGGGCGGCATACAAATCTAATTAATAATAATAATAATTATTATTATTATTATTTATTAATAATATTTTGTTTTTTCTCTCTCCCACCCAGGTACCGTGCTGGTGATGGTCTATTTTATCCTCATGGCTGTGTATTATTTTGCTCCGTCCCCTGCTGGCTGCTAAGGTGACAGTCCGGTCTGCTTGGGCGTCCGTATTCCTGCCTCTCGGCCTGTCAGTCACTTCCCGCAAGTTCTTCTATCCGAGCCATGACCGTCTCGTAGGGAGGAGCTCAGGACAAAACTTTGTAAACTACCTTTAGAAGATTTATCTCCAGGGGAGCCCATGGACCCTTCCAGCTCACTCAGGGGTTTCGGGGTCTTTCCTGCATTCAAAAGCCCACCCAGGTCGGGAAAGGAGCTGCAGAAGATGTTGACCAATTCTTGGTGACCAACAAAGAGTTGCAGAAAAGCAGCGATGTCGTTGACCACTACTAAGGACAAGAATGGCTGGTGATTTTGAGCGCAGATTTGGGGGATGGGGTCCGTTTCCTCGAAGCTGCCTCTCAAGCGTTTTGTCGTACAGACACACACACACACACACACCAAAATCAAGCCGTCCCTTATCTCGAGACAGAGCACAAAATAAAAGAAGCTGGTTTTTGAATGCGTCCTTCAGCTTGTGTCAGTGACGGTCTCTTTCGTTTCATAGCCGTTGCGGGGTTTTCAATCTTGGGTGCTTGATGCCAAGTGGATGTCAACTCCCTGAATTTCTGGCTGAGGAATTCTGGGAGTTGAAGTCCACCAGTGGCTGGCTGAGGAGGTCTGAGGAAGGCCAACTGAGGTCTGGCTGAGGAATTCTGGGAGTTGAAGTCCACCAGTGGCTGGCTGAGGAGGTCTGAGGAAGGCCAACCGAGGTGCAGCTGAGGAATTCTGGGAGTTGAAGTCCACCAGTGGCTGGCTGAAGAATTCTGAGGAAGGCCAACTGAGGTCTGGCTGAGGAATTCTGGGAGGTGAAGTCCGCCAGTGGCTGGCTGAAGAATTCTGAGGAAGGCCAACTGAGGTCTGGCTGAGGAATTCTGGGAGGTGAAGTCCACCAGTGGCTGGCTGAGGAGGTCTGAGGAAGGCCAACCGAGGTGCAGCTGAGGAATTCTGGGAGTTTGAAGTCCACCAGTAGCTGGCTGAAGAATTCTGAGGAAGGCCAACTGAGGTGCAGCTGAGGAATTCTGGGAGTTGAAGTCCACCAGTGGCTGGCTGAAGAATTCTGAGGAAGGCCAACCGAGGTGCAGCTGAGGAATTCTGGGAGTTGAAGTCCACCAGTGGCTGGCTGAAGAATTCTGAGGAAGGCCAACTGAGGTCTGGCTGAGGAATTCTGGGAGGTGAAGTCCGCCAGTGGCTGGCTGAAGAATTCTGAGGAAGGCCAACTGAGGTCTGGCTGAGGAATTCTGGGAGGTGAAGTCCACCAGTGGCTGGCTGAGGAGGTCTGAGGAAGGCCAACCGAGGTGCAGCTGAGGAATTCTGGGAGTTTGAAGTCCACCAGTGGCTGGCTGAAGAATTCTGAGGAAGGCCAACTGAGGTGCAGCTGAGGAATTCTGGGAGTTGAAGTCCACCAGTGGCTGGCTGAAGAATTCTGAGGAAGGCCAACCGAGGTGCAGCTGAGGAATTCTGGGAGTTGAAGTCCACCAGTGGCTGGCTGAAGAATTCTGAGGAAGGCCAACTGAGGTCTGGCTGAGGAATTCTGGGAGGTGAAGTCCACCAGTGGCTGGCTGAAGAATTCTGAGGAAGGCCAACCGAGGTGCAGCTGAGGAATTCTGGGAGTTGAAGTCCACCAGTGGCTGGCTGAAGAATTCTGAGGAAGGCCAACTGAGGTCTGGCTGAGGAATTCTGGGAGGTGAAGCCGCTCAGAGAGGGCTGTGAAGCAGTATATAAGTCCAATCTTTAGTGCTAAGTCCTGTTTATGAAGTCAAAGTTTCAGGTGGGAGCTGCAGGTTTTGGCAAACCCTTGAATGACACAAGAGCTTCCGATTCCCACCTTCTGTCTTTCTTTGTGTCAGAAACACCTCCAAACGACATATAGACCTACCACATTCAAACCCAGCATATCAAATGAGCATAAAACAGATCAGAGACATAGCAGGATGAGTTAAAAAGTACAGTGGCACCTCTACCTAAGAAGGCCTCTACTTTTCTAGACAAGAACCGGGTGTTCAAGATTATTTGCCTCTTCTCAAGAACCATTTTCCACTTACAAACCCCAGCCTCTGAAACTGCAACTGGAAAAGGCAGGGAGGAGCCTCCATGGGGCCTCTCTAGGAATCTCCTGGGAGGAAACAGGGCCGGAAACGGCAGGGAGAGGCCTCTCTAGGAATCTCCTGGGAGGAAACGGCTGGAAAAGGTGGGGGAAAGCCTCCGTGGGTCCTCTAGGAATCTACCGGGAGGAAACAGGGCCAGAAAAGGCAAGAAGAAGACTCTATGGGGCCTCTCTAGGAATCTCCCAGGAGGAAACGGCTGGAAAAGGCGGGGAGAAGCCTCCGTGAGGCCTCTGTAGGAATCTCCCCGGAGGAAACAGGGCCTCCACCCTCCACCCTCCCTCCTCCTTCCACATTCTTTGCTTTTACGTTGATTCCTGTGCGAGGAAAATGCTTCTTCTTACAAACTTTTCTATGTGAAAGGGTTAAATAAGGTTCAGGAGGGAAGTGTTTTCAATAGGAAAGTGAACGCAAGAACAAGGGGGCACAATCAGAGGTTAGTTGAGGGAAAGATCAGAAGCAACGTGAGAAAATATTATTTGACTGAGAGTAGTAGAGGCTTGGAACAAACTTCCAGCAGATTGTATTTCCAAGTCAGAAAGCAGCAGAACCACCAAACTCAATATTTGGGTTAACAAAAAGGACAATGAAGGACCCCTTTCAAATGCTCACCAGTGTTGTCACACGCTGTAAAAGCAACACACACACAAAAATGACAAAAACAGTGCAGGGTTTCCCTAATTTCCTGCCAGGAATCAGGAAAAAAGTCTCACCAGATTCCAGAGGAAGCCGAGGCTGTTTTGCAGCGCATTATCTCTTACCGAAAGGGAAATCGAGGTCTGAAACCAGGAGGCAGTGAACAGGTCCTCACGACGCTACAAGAATGTGACAAAAACCCCAGTACAGGTAGTCTTCAACTTACGACCACAATCGAGCCACCCCCAAAATTCCTGTCGGTAAGTGAGACATTCCATCAAATGAGTTTTCCCCATTTTACGAGCTTTCTTGCTACGGTCGTTCAGCAAGTCCCATGTCGTTAAGCGAGTGGTCGCTTCCCCAGGGACTTTTGCTTGCCAGAACGTCGCAAAAAAGGGACCCCAATGGGACACCCTCACCCTCATAAATAGGAACCATTTGCCGAGCATCCGAATTTTGAGAGGGGGGGACACTGCAACAGTTAAAATCCGACGCTAATTTGCAACTTCCAACTGCCACTGAATGGAACGGTTGTAAATCGAGGACTACCTGTACAAATTCTCAGCCACAACCAGCTTTTTCCGTTCATGATGTATTTATAGGTCTCCATAAATTAAAAAAAAAAGCACAGAGTTTAATAAATTCTCAAATCAGAATAGAAAAAAAAATTATATATATATATATATATAGTATGTATGTGATGGGCAAAGGCATCCGGAGTTCTTGGCGAGTAAGGCTTCTTGTCCATGGCGGCGTTCTCTGCGGGACCATAAATAATGGGAGGAGATGAGGACGAGAGGCGAGAGGGGCAAAGCCGGAGGGGAAGAATTTCCTTTTTTTCCTTTAAATTAGCGCGCCGGCCTGCGGGACGTTTTTTCCTTCCTTTCATTTCAAGCGTTCGATGAGCCCCTGCGTCAGTCCCAGGTGCAGAAGCTGCGACCGGCTGAGCTTGGCCAAGTGAGGGAAGAAGACCAGCAGCTTCTCCCAACAGAGTTCCAGCAGGCTGGGCACCACGAGCCACATCTTAAAGAGGGAGCCAGTCCGTCTGTTCCGGTGAATGTCCACCACGCCTCCGTGGACGTACATGCAGCCGGCCTGCGGAGCAGCAGCAGCAGCAGCAGAAGAAGAAGAAGAAAATTTGATTTTTATGTGACTAAGCGGAAATTTTGCTACAAGCAACAAAACTCTGAATTATATTAACTGGCAAAAAAGATGGATAAGTATTTTATTCTATTCTTTGTTGGTGTCTTGAAAAGCTTCTAAGCCCCTTGCCTGTAGCACCCCCCCCCCCCCAAGAGAATAGAGAAGAATAGAATTGGGACCTTGGAGGTCTTCTAGTCCAACCCCTTGCTTAGGCAGGAGACCCCACACTACTTCAGACAGATGGTTGTCCAACATTTGCTTAAAAACTTCCAGTGTTAGGGCATTCCTGGTGGCAAGGAATTCCACTGATCAATTGTTCTGTCAGGAATTTTCTCCTTAGTTCTAAGTTGCTTCTCTCCTTGTTTAGTTTCCACCCATTGCTTCTTCTACCCTCAGATGCTTTGGAGAATAGGTTGATTCCCTCTTCTTTGTGGCCACCCCTGAGAGATTGGAAGACTGCTATCATGTCTCCCCTGGTCCTACTTTTCATTAAACTAGCCAGGCCCAGTTCCTGCAACCGTTCTTCGTATGTTTTAGCCTCCAGTCCCCTCATCCTCTTTGCTGCTCTTCTCTGCTCTCTTTCTAGAGTCTCAACGTCCTTTTTGCATTGTGCAAACATTCCAAGTGTGGCCTGACCAAGGCCTTATAAAGTGGTATTAACCACTTGACATGAACTTGAGTCTAATCCCTATGTTAATGTTAAAGAAATGGGGAAACTGGGTGGGCTGCAAAGGCTCCTGCCCCACCCGCACTGGCTGTGAGAGGAATGACTTCACGCTCTCTTTGGGGGGAGAGCCGGGGTGGCCCAGTGGTTAGAGTGCAGCCCTGCAGGCTCCTTCAGCTAATTGCTAGCTGCAGTTCAGCAGTTCAAATCTCACCTAAGTGGACAGTTTGATTTCACAGCCATCCTGTCTTTTAAGTGTTCCCTTTATTTTTTGAGCAGTTACAAAGCCATCCCGAGTCCTCAGAGGGAGGCGGCATAGAAATCCAATAAATAAATAAAATAAATCTAACTAGGCGAGAGAGGTCACCAGGTAGGTGGGAAGCAACCTCTTACCGGAGTCACAGCAGCACAGTGGAAATAAACAGGTTCGGGCATCACCGCAGGGAGCTTCACCCACTGAAACGTCTGCAGGTTCAGTTTCCAGATGTCGCCTAAAATCACCTCTCCGTTGTATCCGCCGCAGACAAAGACATCTGAGAGAAGAGGGAAGGATTTGTTTACCCTGTTTCAAGCTATTTTGCTCCCATTAGCTAGTGTTTCCACAACGTTTGCAAGTTAAATTCCCCAGACAGAATGCATTTTAGTCCTGCCGTAGGCGTGAAAGCCAGGTGGGCAACTGTGGACCAATCACAAGATTGGGAGTTCTAGTCCCACCTTAGACATGAAAGATGGCGGGGTAACTTTGGGCCAGTCCCTCTCTTTCAGCCCAACCCACCTCACAGGTTGGGGGGGGGTTAGGGGGGAAAGGAGGAAGATTAAATAGGTTTGCCGCCTTCAGTTATTTATTGCTAGTATAAGGTACATGGTTGTTAGGGTTTGCCATTGTAAACTACCTATTGTAGTCTCTTGTACTATCACTTTAAATATTTTGGGCTGGTTCGCCATAAGAGGGCGCCAGTGCTCCTTCCCTCAATGATGCTTTAACGCTCATTCGCTTTTGCTTTGCCTTGAGGGGGGGAGTGTGTTTGCTTAGTGCTTATTACATTGGATGGCTAAGTGCTTGTTATGGATTGTTTTCTGTTTTGTATATATATAAATAGTACTTATTAAGCATAACTAAGTCTGTGTCTTTTTCTTTGGCTTTACCACACATCCGCACTCTGTTAAAATCCTCTGCTCAGTGTATGTCAAAGGTCGCATAGCCTAGCTATACCAAGACATACCAACATTTGTTTTTAAAAAATGATTGAAGGCAGGATAAACAAATAATTTTAAAAATAGGCAGTGCAACCCTGTCAGAATTCCACCCATCCCTAACAGGAGATTCTGTTGTTCCAACCGTCCAAACTTAAAAGTATTTCTTACCGTTTTTTATCTGTACACAGCTGTGGCATCTTCGGGCTGCAGGATAATCTGTGGGTCAGAAGCCTGAATGTCAGTAATTCAGTCCATAAGATGCTCCTCTGATTTAACGTTAATGACTTGTGGACTTCAAGTCCCAGAATTCTGGGAATTGAAGTCCATAGGACTTAACATTCGATATCCCTGCTCTAAAACATCAGCTATGGGGCCCAGGGGAAGAGCCTTATCTGTGGTGGCTCCGACCCTCTGGAACCAGCTCCCCCCAGGGATTAGGATTGCCCCCACCCTCCTTGCCTTTCGGAAACTCCTTAAAACTCACCTCTGCCGTCAGGCATGGGGGAACTGAAACATCTCCCCCTTGCCCATGTAGTTTTTGGGTATGATTCGGTTGTGTGCTTGTTTTTTATATATTGGGGTTCTTTTGAATTTTTTGACTTAAAACTGTAATTTAGATTGCGAAATATTAGGTCTCTTCCAACTCTGTTGTTGTTATTATTATTATTATTATTATGAACACTCGAAGGTTGTGAACAATCCCTCTGTGGCACGATTTACAAGTCATTAAAACTTGTAAACTCACTACCCTGAATCTTACAGGATTGGGGGCGCATATAAGTCAAATAAATTAAATTAAAACGCACTCCCCCCCTCCCATCGCTGCCAACAAACCCAGATCGCAAGACCCCTACCTTCTTTTTTATGAGGCTTTGTGGCGATTTCTTCCCAAGTGTTGGTTTCCAGATTGTAGGCGTGAATCTTAATCAAGAGGAAAACACAATTCAGTTATTATATATTATTATTATTATTATTATTATTATTATTATATTAGATTTATTGGATTTATATGCCGCCCCTCTCCGCAGACTCGGGGCGGCTCACAACAATGGTAAAAAAAACAGTACATAGTAACAAATCTAACATTTAGCAATCTAAATTACTGTGACAGATGTCAAAAGGTTGCAGGATCCAATCTGAGCCGAATGGGGCAACTGGGAACAGCCAACTCGCCGCAGCCAATTCATTCTGGGACATCTTTATCCATTCTACTTAATTGTTTAAAATGTGAGTGGTACTGGGGAGTGTGGGGGGGCGAGCTGGCTGGAGAATTCTGGGAACTGAAGTCCACAAGTCTTAAAGTTGCCAAGTTTGGGGGCTCGTGGTGTAACTCTTGTCCTGCAGCAAGTTGGCTGTGGTAATTTCAATTCCCCCATGCCTTTCGCAAGCTCCTTAAAACCCACCTGTCGTCAGGCATGGGGGGATTGAAATTTCCCTTCCCCCTAGGCTTATAGAATTTATACATGGTATGCTTGTATGTATGAGTGGTTCTTTAAATTGGGGTTTTTAAGATTATTTCTAATATTAGATTTGTTTACATTGTCTTTTTATATTGTTGTTAGCCGCCCCGAGTCTTCGGAGAGGGGCGGCATACAAATCTAATAAATAAATAAATAAATAAACTGTCACAGACCCTAATCTGGGTGGGTCACCAGGACCAGAGGTTTCTGGGTTTTCAAATTCGTGCCGGGGCCATCCCCATTGTTAGCCAAGTGTGTGTGTGTGTTGTTCAATGTATGGGGTTTATATAGTGCCTGTTCCACGTGGCGTTTTAAAGACGTCGCTTGGGGTGTTGTGTTGAGGGCCAGCTTTGGAGCCATTGGCTGTCGTTTCGACACCTGTATTGTTCTCGACCACCAAGCTTGTCTCTTTCTCTGCTAATCCTCTTTTGTATTACACCCACCCTCTCACAGGTACCCTCTGTTCACAACCATTCATTTAGAGGCTGTTCGAAGTTACGACGGCAATGGAAAAAAACATGACTTAGGGTCATTTTCTGTTCTGTCTGGGCCCGGCGCCAATCAGAGATAAAGAGACAGGCCAACTCAAGCTTTGATCCTAAACAAAATCTATTGGTAAAGCAAATAATGCAATCCACTGGCTTAAGGAATTCATGCAGGTACCATCTCTCTGCGAGCGAGGGGGCTATAAATCTTAGTCCTTGAAGTTTTTATGGCAGCTTGAACAGCTTATGTTTCAGTAAAAAATGTGCAAAGCTTAAAACAGGCAGGAAGGAAAAGGACTCGAACTCAGAAAGTCCTCTCAGCTTCGATTGTCCAGCATCCATGATGAGGAATGTTGTCTGCCATGCTCATTTCCCCTTAGACCAGTGGTTCTCAACTTTGGGGTCGGGACCCCTTTGGGGGATCAAATGACCATTTCCCAGGGGTCGCCTAAGACCATGGGAAAAGACAAATTTCCGATGGTGTTAGCAACTAAAGCTTCTATTCTGGCGTATCGGAACATATTTTTACAATCCAATCAGTCGTTTACAGTGGGTGTGTCCCCCTGACCTCCTGCCAATCAGCCTAAAGCTCTTGAAAGAATTTGTGCTAGACTTATAGTTGGGGGTCACCACAACATGAGGAACTATATTAAGGGGTCACGGCATTAGAAAGGTTGAGAACCACTGCCTTGGACGTCCCTTATATACTCGCAAGGTGTGGCCAAGTGACCCAGAGATCTATTAATGCCAAGAACCCCTTATTTTCAGATATTCATACATAGACCACGTTCTCCTGACTCTTGCATCTAACAGGGGGCCCTCCTCCTCTGATTCCCCATCGTCCTCTGACTCATGAAGTCCCATAACTGGGGGCACTACAGTCTCTGGTGGTTCCTCAGTCTCCAATTCCCCTTCACTCTCAGACTCAGATGGCAAGACCAATGGCCTGCAATGCCAGCACTCCTCCATCTCCTGGTCCTCGAAATCTGTGACCAGCTGAACCGGATATGGGCCACTCATAACAATTTTTCAAACTTTAGCAGTGTCCCCGTGGTCAGGCGGTCAAAATTCGGACCCTTGGCAGCTGATTCGTATTGATGGTGGTGGCTGTGGTTGGGGGTAGGGGGCGGCATACAAATCTAATAAATTATTATCTAATAATTATTATTATAAAAATCCAAATCAGCCAACAAACCAATATCAACAAAAGGCCTTTGAACAGTTCACCTTGTCCAAGGAGTAGGCTGTCCAAGACGTCCCACCTCCCAAGATGTAAATTCTCTGCCCGTCGTGTGCGATTTCGTGTCTGTATCTGAAAGGACAAGTCAGCTTTAGAATTTTATAACATGAAATAGATCAAATACAGGAGAACATGTGTAGCTCAAGGTTGGCAGGTGTCACCTTAACGCCTGCTTGTGCTTTGCTACCATTTGGTGACAGTCTGCCATGTACTCCAGGGAAGGTGTATGGAAAGAGTAGGGGCAGGCAACAATGAGGTGTATTTTGGATGAGGACCTCAGCTACAAAAAGAGATGGATCAAATTGAAGGGGTCCAAAGATGGGCTACAAAAATGGCAGAAGGTCTTAAGCATCAAACTGATCAGGAAAGACTTCATGAACTCCATCTGTCTAGTCTGGAGGACAGAAAGGAAAGGGGGGACATGATTGAAACATTTAAGTATGTGAAAGGGTTAAATAAGGTTCAGGAGGGAAGTGTTTTTAATAGGAAAGTGGACACAAGAACAAGGGGGCACAATCTGAGGTTGGGAGAAAAGATCAGAAGCAATGTGAGAATATATTTTTTTACTGAAAACAATAGTAGATGCTTGGAACAAACTTCCAGCAGATGTGGTGGGTAATTCCACAGCCACTGAATTAAAACATGCCTGGGATAAACATAGATCGATCCTAAGATAAAATACAGTAAATGGCATAAGGGCAGACTAGATGGACCATGAGGTCTTTTTCTGCCGTCAATCTTCTATGTTTCTATGTTTTTAAAAGAAGAGTCACCGTCTTGTTTCTCCCAGGGGACATTTTGAGCATAAAGGAACCCTCAGACCATGGATTTTGGCCTCACTGACCTTTCCTCCGGCATATCACAGTGGAGGCTGTTTGGCTTGAGCTGCGTCCATTCCCTGGTGTTGAGGTCCAGTTTATGCAAGTCTGTGCTGTAGATATAGCCAGTTGTTCCTCCAAATACGTACAAGCACCCATTAATGATGGCCATGGCCTGACAGGGAGAGAAGAAAAGGCCGTGTGAAAATATGCTGCATTTTATGTAAGCTACATCAGGGGAAACCTGGCTCAAAGACAGTTAACTGTGAGAAGGACCTTGGAGTCCTGGTGGACAATCACTTAAACATGAGCCGGCCGTGTGCAGCAGCAGCCAAAAAAGCCAATCCAAGCCTTGGTTATACAAACAGAGGCATAGAATCAAAATCACACAGTGTTAATACCACTTTATAAGGCCTCGGGAAGGCCACGCTTGGAATCCTGCATTCAGTTTTGGTCGCCACGATGCAAAAACGATGTTGAGACTCTAGAAAAAGTGAAGAGAAGAGCGACAAAGATGATTAGGGGACTGGAGGCTAAAACATACGAAGAACGGTTGCAGGAACTGGGCATGGCTAGTATAATGAAAAGAAGGACCAAGGGAGACATGATAGCAGTCTTCCAATATCTCAGGGGTTGCCACAAAGAAGAGGGAGTCAACATCTTCTTAAAAACTTCCAGTGTTGGAGCGTTCACAACTTAGAAACATAGAAGTCTGATGGCAGAAAAAGACCTCATGGTCCATTTAGTCTGCCCTTATACTATTTTCTGTATTTTATCTTAGGATGGATATATGTTTATCCCAGGCATGTTTAAATTCAGTTCCTGTGGATTTACCAACCACGTCTGCTGGAAGTTTGTTCCAAGGATCTACTACTCTTTCAGTAAAATAATATTTTCTCATGTTGCTTTTGATCTTTCCCCCAGTTTACTTCAGATTGTGTCCCCTTGTTCTTGTGTTCACTTTCCTATGAAAAACACTTCCCTCCTGGACCTTATTGAACCCTTTAATACATTTAAATGTTTCTATCATGTCACCCCTTTTCCTTCTGTCCTCCAGACTATCCAGATTGAGTTCATTAACTTCTGGATGCAAGCTGTTCCACTGATTAATTGTTCTAACTATCAGGAAATTTCTCCTTGGTTCTAAGTTGCTGCTCTCCTTGTTGCTTCTCTCCACAAATTGCTTCCTGTTCTACCCTCATGTGCTTTGGAGAATAGCTTGACTCTTTCTTCTCCCTCAGGACGTTTTTAAGAAGATGTTGACTCCCTCTTCTTTGTGGCAACCCCTGAGATAGTGGAACACCGCTATCACGTCCCCTCTGGTCCTTCTTCTCATCAAACTAGCCAGGCCCACTTCCTGCAACCATTCTTCATATGTTTTAGCCTCCAGTCCCCTAATCATCTTTGTTGTTCTTCCCTGCACTTTTTCTAGAGTCTCCACATCCTTTTTGCATTGTAGCGATCAAAACTGAATGCAGGATTCCCAGTGGGGCCTTTCCAAGGCCTTGTAAAGTGGTATTAACACTTCGCATGATCTTGATTCTATCCCTCTGTTAATGCAGCCTAGACCTGAGTTGGCTTTTTTGGCAGCTGCTGCACACAGCTGGCTCATATTTTATTATTATTATTGTTGTTGTTATTATTATTATTATTTATTAGATTTGTATGCCGCCCCTCTCCGTAGACTCGGGGCGGCTAAATGGTTAATGATTATTTAAATGGTTATATTTAAATGGTCGTCCACCAGGACTCCAAGATTCCTCTCACAGTTACTACTGTTGTTATTATCTCTGATTTCATTGTCAACAGCCCAGAGTCTCTCTGCAGAGCCAGGTTTAACCAATAAAGGGATGTCCAGAGGGCTTCTTGAGCAACCCCCTGGCTGCCTTTCACCTGTCCGTAGATGCGGTTCGGCTTCTTCCCTCGGCAATTGAAGAGGGCCCAGCGCTTGTACCTCACGTTGCAGACGTGGACGTCGTTGCCGTTGCTCTCCCCGAAGGGGATCCCGGTGCCGCCAAAGACCAAGAGGTTGTTGCCGTGCAGCACGACTGTGGAAAGACGATACGGAACAGGGAGGTTTTGTGAACAAGACAAGCAGGAAGGAAAATGATCCAGAGGCAAATACCCTAATGTTGCCAAAAAAGGCAGGTTTAGTCCCTGGTTTACGACCATAACTGGGCCAAACTCTCCTGTTGGTAAGCAAAACAGACACGAAGGGAGTTTTGGCCCACTTGGAAGACTTTTCTGTCCATGTTTGTTAAGCAAATCGCTACACTTGTCAATTAACGCGGCTCTTTTCCCCATTGACTTTGTGTCATCGTACCAATAAACATCCAAGAAGTGGTGCACTGAACTTAAGTACGTCAAAAGAGCCAGGCTGAATCGGGCCAAAGCCCATCGAGTCCAGCATTCTCTGTCCCACAGTGCCCCCCCAATTGTCCATGGGGATCTTGAGCAGAAAGAAAAGGCAAGACATACAAATAGAGAAACCTAGAAGATTGACGGCAGAAAAAGACCTCACGGTCCATCTAGTCTGCCCTTATACTATTTCCTCTATTTTATCTTAGGATGGATATATGTTTATCCCAGGCAGGTTTAAATTCAGTTACTGTGGATTTACTAACCACGTCTGCTGGAAGTTTGTTCCAAGCATCTACTACTCTTTCAGTAAAATAATATTTTCTCTTATTGCTTCTGATCTTCCCCCCAACTAACTTCAGATTGTGCCCCCTTGTTCTTGTGTTCACTTCCCTATTGAAAACACTTCCCTCCTGAACCTTATGTAACCTTTTAACATATTTAAATGTTTCTATCATGTCCCCCCTTTCCCTCCTGTCCTCTGGACTAAACAGATGGAGTCCATTAAGTCTTTCCTGATACGTTTTATGCTTAAGGCCTTCCACCATTTTATAGACCCTCCCTTTCCCTCGACCCCCAGGAAATGGGACCCAAGGGAACCCTGCCGGCCTCAACCAACAGTGGTTAGAGTGCAGTACTGCAAGCTTCTTCTGCTGATCACCGGCTGCCAGCAGTTTGGCAGATCGAATCTCACCAGGCTCAAGGTTAACTCAGCCTTCCATCCTTCCGAGGTAAAATGAGGACCCAGATTTTAAGGGGCAAGAGGCTGACTCTCTGTAAACCGCTTAGAGAGGATTGTAAAGCACTATGAAGTGGTATATAAATCTAAATGCTACTGCTATATAAATCAGAGTCTAAGCCTTGGTCTTCTTCCAGGCCAAGTTCCAATTTATTAACGAAGCCAGGTGGGAAACGAGCTGTGGTCAAACCGATACTAACTTTTCCTACAGTTCCGCACCCAGGTTAAGATTCATCCTTCACCCCCACAAGTTCATCACATGGGCCACTCTGGCTCTCTCAACGCCCACGGTCCTCCCCTGCACTTCCGCTGGTGCCGAACAAAGGATGACCTTGAATGTTCTGAAAGGAATTTGTTGTGGCTAATATCTCCACCACCACCACCATGTAATCACCCCTCCCAAATTCCACAGTACTATTCTACTTGTGGCTGGCCAAAGTCTCCAACTGGAAACGATGGGTTCGGCCTGACACTTTGCTTGTCAGAAGGTCGCAAAAGTGACTCGACTGTCATATAGAGTCAGTGGCCAATTTTGATCACGTGACACTGAGGCTGCTGCAATGGTCAGAAATGTGAAAAACAGTCATAAACAGTCAAAACTTTTTTTCAGTGGTGTTGTAACTTTGAATGGTCACTAAATGAATTGTTAAGAATAGAGGCGTTGCAACAGCAAGCCTCACATAACAGTTTCATGCTCAATCTTACTCTAATATAGTTTTTGCATAGTGAAACATGCTGGATGTTGTGTTTAATGTAACGTATTTAATTTACGCACCAGCCATCACCAAGTTGTACATTGTGGGCTGCGTAGATTAAAAACAAACACAAAACGGGAAAACACATAATGTTTGGGGAAAAGGAATCCTCAATCTGAGTATTGCATTGGCAGTTCTGTGTTAGCAAAAACTTCAGAAGAGAAGGATTTAGGGGTAGTGATTTCTGACAGTCTCAAAATGGGTGAACAGTGCAGTCAGGCGGCAGGGAAAGCAAGTAAGATGCTTGGCTGCATAGCTAGAGGTATCACAAGCAGGAAGAGGGAGATTTTGGAATACTGTGTTCAGTTCTGGAGACCTCACCTACGAAAAGATATTGACAAAATTGAACGGGTCCAAAGATGGGGTACAAGAATGGTGGAAGGTCTTAAGCATCAAACGTATCAGGAAAGACTTCATGAACTCAATCTGTCTAGTCTGGAGGACAGAAGGGAAAGGGGGGACATGATCGAAACATTTAAATGTGTTAAAGGGTTAAATAAGGTTCAGGAGGGAAGTGTTTTTAATAGGAAAGTGAATACAAGAACAAGGGGACACAATCTGAGGTTAGTTGGGGGAAAGATCAAAAGCAACATGAGAAAATATTATTTTACTGAAAGAGTAGTAGATCCTTGGAACAAACTTCCAGCAGATGTGGTTGGTAAATCCACAGTAACTGAATTTAAACATGCCTGGGATAAACATATATCCATCTTAAAATAAAATACAGGAAATAGTATAAGCGCAGACTAGATGGACCAGGAGGTCTTTCTCTGCCGTCAATCTTCTATGTTTCTACTCTAATATAGTTTTTGCATAGTGAAACATGCTGGATGTTGTGTTTAATGTAAGGTATTTAATTTACGCACCACCCATCACCAAGTTGTACATTGTGGGCTGCGTACAATAAAAACAAACACAAAACAGGAAAACACATAATGAAATTATTTTAAAAGGGTAAGGAAGGGACCACAAGAATGAAACAATCAAGAATACCTGACTTGTGTTTCCTTTCTAAACCTGTTGTGTTTTCCCCATTGTGTTTGGTTTTATTCTTAACCCTTTTAAGCAATTTTGAGATAAAATTTTGATTGAGCTATTCACCGGTAATTCACCCGCTGGCACTTACGTGACATGGATGCCAACTCGCGAGGCATGTAGCCCTCCGTGCCCATCTGATGCCAGGTGCCAGTAGCAAAGTTGTATCGCCAGAGTTCCCGGAACAGGGGGTAATCTTCGTTCTCCGGCCCTCCAGATTCGTCGTAGTCAGGATTGTACCCTCCAAACACATAGAGGTTGGCATTGTCTGCCACGCAGCGGTGGCCGCTTCTGGCTGGCGGCACTCGGTGGCCTAAAGCAGAATAAAGACCCGTTTGTCATTGTGAGAAGAGACAAAAATCACCAATCAATGACATCTGTGGATGCTGTCAAAGTCCCTAATGAAGACAATGTCTTCAATGGGACTAAGTGCAACCCAGCCGTGTGGGATCACTCACGAACGTGAATCCTAGAAAGAAGACTTGGACACATTCTCTCTCTGGGTGAAGTGACACAGTATAGAGCCATGTACCTCTTTTTATTTGGGAACATGAGGAAATGGGGATAATTACACATACATGTCAAGTGATACACAAACATCCAATAACATAACTTCAAACATATCTTTGAGTTCTTCCTTTTCCCACAGATATCACAAAACAATTTCCTAGAAACACTTCCTCAGAGCAGATGTTTCTCACACCTAATTTCTCTGAAGCCTTCTGCCTTATCACAACTAATCTTCCTTAATCGCCCTCTCGTCTTGTGTATGCTTCAGGCAATGTAAATCTCCCCCTTTGATTGTATAATGTCCTGTCCGGAGTGATGTAAACTTTGTTTATCAGTGAGATGTTTATTGAGCCCTTTTGTATCCCTTCACCAGTAATTACCAGGAATACAGACTAGGCAAGTTAGTGCCGTCCTATTCTGGCTTATAATAGATTCAGCGTAAGCAGAGTATTTTTATGCTACAGGTCCAGATATAAATCCTATTCTAACATTACGCTATACTGCAACAGACATCTGCAATGCTGCACCAGAAAGCACCTCTGGAGGACTGTAACTGATATCTAGCTGGGGGAGGAAGGATAACGAGAGGAGCGGTACCGGTCCAGGAATGGAGCCCGGGATCTGCTGGTGATGAATTAACTGGAACGTCTTCCTCAGCTGGGGAGCATCATCAGTGTTAGATGGGAGTGAGGTTGAGGAGGATTGTGCGGTCCTTGGAGCTCTGAGCGTGGTCATTTTCTTGACGTTTAATAACCCAACTAAGTAACAGCTTCAGTTCTCGGTCCGATTCTGGAGTGGGGAGAAAAACTTTGAACTTTTTGGTGCCCTCTGATCTTGACTGTGTTCCTGCAAACATGTCATGACCCATGGAGGTAACCTCATCAGTGTTAGAGGGTATGTGTGTGTTACTTTATGTATAAGTGGCTTGCTCCATCAATGTTTGGTGGGAGTGACCTTGTGGGTTCCTTCATTAGAAAGTCCCTTCACTGCTTACTGTTTCTTTGTCTGCATTGGAAGCATAAACAGAAAGCTGAACTCACTCCCTTCTAGCACTGATGTTGTTACCTAGTTCGATCGTGAAACATCTGTAAGAAAAACCAACAACTTCGCACGGCAGCAAAAAAACCCATCGTTGTTGTTGTCGTCCTCCTGCTCTCCATTGCAAACCCAACTCCCTTCTAGCCATGATGTTGTTACCTAGGTGGATCATGAAACGTCTGCAAGAAAACCAGAGAGGCACCAGGGACCCCACAATCCTTCTCCTCTTTCGACTCCGCTTCCTTTTCTTCTTCCTCCTCTTCTCCTTCTTCTCTACTCCATTCCCTTCCAGCACGGATGAGGTTATCTAGCCGGCTCATGAAACCTCAGCAACAAAACCAGCAAGCTCAGGGAGCATTAAGGATCTTATATCTGTTCTCCTCCTCCTCCTCCTCCTCTCTACAAACCCCATTCCCTTCTATCACTGATGAGGTTATCTAGCTCAGTGTTTTCCAACCTTGGCAATTTGAAGATATCTGGACTTTAACTCCCATTTGCTGGCTGGGGAATTCTGGGAGTTGAAGTCCAAATATCTTCAAGTTGCCAAGGTTGGGAAACACTGATCTAGCTGGATCAAGAAATGTTTGTAACAAAACCACCAAGCTCAGGGAACATCAGGGATGTCATAGTAGGTAGAGCCTCGGTGGTGCAGTGGTTAGAGTGCACTGCTGCAAGCTACTTCTGCTGATCACCGGCTGCCAACAGTGTGGCAGATCAAATCTCGGCTCAAGGCTGACTCATCCTTCCAGGGCCGGTAAAATGAGGACCCAGACTGTTGAGGGCAATAGGCTTACTCTCTGTAAACTGCTTAGAGAGGGCTGTAAAACACTGTGAAACGGTATATAAGTCTAAATGCTATTGCTATTATCCTCTTCCTCTTCTTCTTCCTCCTCCTCTCCACAAACCTCACTCCCTTCTAGCACTGAAGAAGTTACCTAGCTGGGTCATGAAATGTCTGTACAAAACCACCAAGTTCAGAGAGCATGAAGGACCCCACAGTTATAATTGTCTTCCTCCCCTTCCTCTTCACATCTCTTCTAACACTGATAATGTTCCCTAGTCAGGTCATGAAACGTCTGCAACAAAACCACCAGGCTCAGAGAGCAC
This sequence comes from Erythrolamprus reginae, assembly GCF_031021105.1. Classification (NCBI taxonomy): domain Eukaryota; kingdom Metazoa; phylum Chordata; class Lepidosauria; order Squamata; family Dipsadidae; genus Erythrolamprus; species Erythrolamprus reginae. Next base: position 96,509,291 of record NC_091955.1, read on the forward strand.
CAAGGATCCCACAGTCCTTCCTTCTTTTCTTCCTCCCTCCCCTTTATTCCTTCTCCTTTCTCTTCTTCCTCCTCTCCACAAACCCCATTGTCTTTTAACACTGATGATGTTCCCTATTTGGGTCGTGAGACGTCTGCAACAAAACCATCAGGCTCAGCAAACTACAAGGACCCCTACATCCCTCCCGCTCTTTCTGCTCCCCTTTTTCTTCTCTTCCTTCTCCTCCCCCGTTCAAAAAGCTCGCCCCCTTTCTAGCATCAATGGCATTCCCTAGTTGGGTCAAGAAATGCCTGGGGGGAAAAAAAGCCACCAAGCTCAGAGACCACCCAGGATCTCTCCCCCCAAGGGATTTCTGAGTGGAGGTGGTGCAGTGGTTAGAGTGCAGTACTGCAGGCCACTAAAGCTGACTGCTAGATCTGCAGGTCAGCAGTTCAAATCTCATCACTGGCTCAAGGTCGACTCAGCCTTCCATCCTTCCGAGGTGGGTCAAATGAGGACCCGGATTGTTGGGGGCAAGAGGCTGATTCTGGAAACTGCTTAGAGAGGGCAGTAAAAACACTAGGAAGCTGTAGATAAGTGCTATTGCTAAGTGCTAAAGAAGGGAGAAAGAGGGAGGGAGGGAGGGAGGGAGGGAGGAAATGGTAGTGCATTGATTAGACTGCAGGATTGCAGGCTTATTCTGCTCCACTGCCAGCAGTTCAATCCTGACCAGCTCCAGGTTAACTCAGCCTTCCATCCTTCCAAGGTGAGTAAAATGAAAACCTGGATTGTGGGGGCAAAGGGCTGGGCTCTGTTAAAATGTCCTATTGCTAACATATTGTAAGCCGCCCTGGGTCTAAGGAGAAGGGTGGCATAAATAATTGAATAAATACTGTACGTAAGTACATAAATACATTTCCTGGTGGCCCCCCCATCCAAATCCTCACCTTAAAAACGTACCGACCGCCCCTCCCCTTCCTGAGAACCGCCCTAAGTCCTTTTTGGAGTGGACGGCATATAAATACAAATAATAAATAATAAAATAAGTAAACCATCCCACCCGCAGGACCTGCAGTCCCAATTCCACCCCAAAAGCATTCAAGTCGCTCCCCCGGCCTCCCCTCCAGGGGGCGTCCTTCCCAGCTAAAGTGCCCTGGGCCAAGGAAACTCCACTCCCCGCCGCCCATTGTTTTCCGCCTCCGTGACGCCTGAGCAGCCTTCACGGGGCTCCACCGAAGTCCAGAGGCCGAGGCGGATATCCCCGCTCCCCAGGAACGACCGGTCACGCCCAGCCGGCCTACCTCGCCGGGGTGTCGTGCGCGGCCTAGGAAGCCAACAGAGCCAGAAGGGCCTTCCCGCAGCCGGGGCCTGCCCGCCTCTCACTCACCGACGCGTCCAGGGCCGGGCGGGAGATGGACGAAGCGATTGAGGAGCCCCCCGGACGGGGCCTGAGCGGTCGGCCCGTCGCCGCTGCCCCCTCCGCGCTGCCCGTTGCCGACCCAGCCTTCTCCGTCGGCCGCAGACATGCTCCCCCCCCGCCGGCCCGGGCCTGGCCTCGCCCCGCGTTCCCCTCAACGGCCGACCGGCGGAGCCCCCCTCAGGCACCGAAACAAAGCGGCGTTTCCCCCGGCGGGCCAATCAGCTTCGCCCTAACTCCGCACCAGCCAATCAAAGGCGCGCTTGTTGCAAGGCGCGCGATGGGGGAGGGAAGGCCGCCGGGTGACCATAGAGAGCCCTGGGTCGCCTCGACCGCCCGGCAGCACCACGTGACCCGGCAGTAGGACACGGATCCTTCCCTTCTCGCGGCCTTTGCGTCGGGCGCCACGAAGGGCAGGCAGAAGCAATCGAGGCCAGAGGAAAGAATTCTCTCTCGCGAGAGCTCTCTTCGCAAGGACTGCTGGGGGCTGTAGTTCCATTGCGGGCAATTTTTCAATAGATTCGGTAGCTAATTCACCGCGACCTTTCAAATCATCGGGCAATGGGTTTGCATTTCAGATTTTGGAAGCCTTGTCCTGTCTTGTCTTCCGCAGCCAGTGGTTGGGGATGATGGGAATTGTAATGACCGCCATGGAAAGGCAACAGGTGGACATGACAGCATCGGGGGGTCCAGCTATTCTCCAAACCCAAAGCACCAGAAAGCAGGACAAGAAACAATGGACGGAAACTAATTAAGGAGAGAAGCAACCTGGAATTAAGGAAAAACTTCCTAATAGTGAGGACAATGAACCAGTGGAACAGCCTGCCACCAGAAATTGTATGGGCTTCATTCAGGTTTTTAAGAATAGACTGAACAGCCACCAATCTCAAATTATGTAGGTTCTCTAGACCAGTGTTTCCCAACCTTGGCAACTTGAAAATATTTGGACTTCAACTCCCAGAATTCCCTAGCCAGCATTCGCTGGCTGGGGAATTCTGGGAGTTGAAGTCCAAATATCTTCAAGTTGCTAAGGTTGGGAAACACTGCTTTAGACTAGAGGACCTCCAGGGTCCCTTCCAGCTCATTCATTCTAATCAAGTTGGGAAGGCAGACTTGAAATAGAAAAAAATGGAAAGATTAAAAAAAACTAATAATAAATAGCCTGCAAATATTTTCTGACCCCTCGCATCCTGGACATAAACTGCTTCAACTCCTACCCTCAAAAGGTCGCTACAGAGCCCTGCACACCAAGACAACTAGACACAAGAACAGTTTTTCCCGAACGCCATCACTCTGCCAAACAAATAATTCCCTCACCAGTGTCAAACTATTTACTAAGTCTGCACTACTATTACTACTAGTTTTTTCTCATCATTCCTATCACCCATTTCCTCCAACTTACGACTGTATGACTGTAACTTGTTGCTTGTATCCTTAAGATTTTTTATTATTGTTTCATTTCTTATTTGACCCTGTGACAATTATTAATTGTTGTACCTCCTGATTCTTGACAAATGTGTCTTTTTCTTTTATGTACACGGAGAGCATCTGCACCAAAGATAAATTCCTTGTGTGTCCAATCACACTTGGCGAATAAAGAATTCAATTCTATTAAATTCTATGCAAGATTTCAATAAAACTTTAATCTACCACCACCACCATCATCATCATCATTATTATTGGAGAATTCTGGTAGTTGAAGTCCACCAGTTTTAAATCGCCAAGTTTGAAGACCTCTGGTCTAAGATTAAAGGTTTGGGGGGGGGAGAGAAATTGGAGGACTTTTTAAAAAAATGTATAACCCCCACCCACCCCAGGCATTGCGTTGTAAGGGATGGCAGATAGAGACGGCCTTAGCAAGCAGTTGAGCCGGGTAGGAACGAATATTCCCCCGGAACTTCCGTTTCCGGTCTTCGGTTGGGAGTGGGGAACGCTTTGGACGGACGGACAAAGATGGCGGCGCCCAGCCCCTTGGCGGTTGCTGCTGCTGTTGCTGCTGCCCCGGGCAACGAGAGCGGCGCCCTAGCGACCAAGCCCAAGTCCCCGGCCATCACGCCGCAGAAGGTGCGGGAGATGATCGACGAAGGGATCGCCCCGGAGGAAGCCGGCCAGGACAGGTGAGAACGGCGGGACACGGAGCACGCCAGCCGGCAGCCCGCGCGTGGCTTAGGTCCCCCGGCGGAGGGGAAGGCGGCGGGTTGAGGTCGGAGGAGAGGCGGGTTCTGGGCCTTGGGGGGCGGTGGGGGTGTGTGTGGAGGCGGTGGGGGGGTTATGGAGACTCCGTCCAACGTTGGTTTCATGGGGGGGGGGTTCAATTAGAGGGACGGTTGGGTCCAGGTGGGGAAGGTGCTGGGCCAGAACCAGGAGACGGTGAGTTCTAGTTCTACCATTGGCATGAAAGCCCGCTGGGTGGCTTTGGGCTAATCACTAGGAGATGGTGAGTTCTAATATCGCTTTAGGCATGAAAGAGACTGGGGGACTTTGGGCCAATCAGCAGGAGATGGTGAGTTCTAGTCCTGCCTTACTCTTGAAAGCTGGCTAGGTGTCTTTGAGCCAATCACCAGAAACAGTGAGTTCTAGTCCTAGTTTGGCCCAATCCCAAAGTGATAGTGAATTCTAGTCGTGATTTACTCATGAAAGCTGACTGGGTGACTTTGGGCCAATCACCAGGAGACAGTGAATTTTAGTCTCCCTTATTGTTGAAAGCTGGCTAGGTGTCTTTGAGCCAATCACCAGGAAACAGTGAGTTCTAGTTCTAGCTTAACCATGAAAGCCAGTTGGTGACTTTGGCTCAATACCAAAGTGATAGTGAGTTCTAGTCACGATTTATTTATGAAAGCTTTGGGCCAATCACTAGGAGGTGGTGAGTTCTAGTCCCGCCTTAGGTATGAAAACTGACTGGGTGACTTTGGGCCAATCACCAGGAGACGGTGAGCTCTAGTATCGCCTTAGGCATGAAAGAGGCTGGGGAACTTTGGGCCAATCACCAGGAGACAGTGAGTTTTAGTCTCCCTTATTGTTGAAAGTTGGCTAGGTGTCTTTGAGCCAATCACCATGAGACAATGAGTTCTAGTTCTGGCTTTACCATGAAAGCTAGTTGGTGACTTTGGCCCAAACCCAAGGTGATAGTGAGTTCTAGTCCTGCTTTAGGCATGAAAACTGACTGGGTGACTTTGGGCCAATCACCAGGAGATAGTGAGTTCTAGTTCTGGCTTAGCCTGATTGGTCATTTTGGCCAAATTCCAAGGTGATAGTGAGTTCTAGTTCCGATTTACTCATGACAGCTGATTGGGTGACTTTAGTCTAATCACCAGGAAGTGATGAGTTCTAGTCTAGTTTTGTGTCAGTTAAACACCAACCCTAAGAACAAGGCCTGGGCAGCCTTTCATTTGGAGAGTTTCCATTTCGATTCTGCCCTGAGCAGTGGGGTCAGACTCAATGGCCTTCAAAGGTCCAAGCCCAATTCAAAAATCCTATCACTGTATTCCTTTACCAAAGGTTAGTTTTATACACTTTTAGGGGGTCCTGAAAAGAGGGAGATGGGAGAGAAACTACTACTTCTTTTCCTAAATTGAAAATCATTTCTCTTGCATTTCAGAAAAGATCCCTCGGCCTTCGCTGAAGTGGCCAATGGCTCTCCCCACACCAACGAGCTGCATTTTGAATCCACTAGCAAAGATGCTTTCTTCAGCCGAGTTGAAACATTCACCATATCCTTTGAGTCCCAATTATTTTAAGGCCTATAAATTTAATAAAACTAAACTAAACTTTTGAGGGGGGGGAGCTGAAGTGCCCAGAGGAAACAAAATATACAGTAGTCCTCGACCTATGACCACATTGGAGCCCCAAATTTCCATTGCTAAGCAAGACAGAGAGGCGAAATATCAATCCAATGAATGAATGATTTTTTTTTAAAGTTTATTTTTATTTATTTAAATTTTTTTAAAAAAATTAATTGATTTTTATAATAACAATATATTAATAAAACATGCACAAAACACATAACAATGTGCTCAATGTTCAAAATGCCCACCACCAAACAACATTCATACCCCTCCACCAAAATGGGGGCATATTTTCTATATATCATTTTAAGAGTAACATATCTATTTACATATTACAAAGTAATTCTAATTTATTCTTTATACCTTGGTCTCGAATTCTACTAACCACATGTGCTCTTACCTTGTCCCATTGTCCCATCAGTTCCTGCAGACTATTACCACCTGGGCGCTTTCTATCACTGCTTCTTTTATTTCTCTAAATTCTCCCAATTTGTTCCTTTTAACTAATACTGTACTGCCATTTCCTTTGTAATTGTCCATCGTATATTTAACATCCTATTAGTGTCCCCTTTCACTTCTTTCCAAAAGTTCTGCACTACCTCCAATGAACGAACGAATGAATAAATAAATAAACTAATAAATAAATAATACAACGCACATATTCTATTAAATACCAGTATTTAACAAAATTATTTTTTAAACAAAATGAGTTTCTATAATCTTACAATTATTCCATTAATATACTCTCTAGTTTTGTATTTTTCTTGTTTGTAAACATTCATAAAATAGGTTCCAAATTTTATAATATTCTTGAGTGGCTTTCCTTAACACCCACCACTGTCTCAAGTGGGCAGGCAAACCCCACGAGCTGTCGCCCCTGATCTGCGCCAAGTACGGCTGGACCAACGTAGAATGCGACATGTTGAAATGCTCCAGCTGCCAAGCCTACCTCTGCGCCAGTCTGCAGCTGTCGTTCGACTTCAGCAAATGTAAGCTTGTTTGGGGTTTGCACATCTGGAAGGCAAATGGAAACGGGATTTATTGGTTGGTGGGCTGGCTGGTTGGTTTGGTCAACTTGGCACGCAGTAACTCTGGATGCTTTGCGTGCAGCTTGCGATTCGTGGCATTTGGGGTAAAGATTAAAAAAAGACTACATGGGTTTTGGGGAGGGTTTTTTAAAAGAAAATTAGTAAGCTTGAGTAAGCTTACTCAAGAACTACAGGATAAAGATAACAAGGAATTCCATAATACCTGGGACAGGTGGTATGTCTGGATAACAAAAAAAAAAGTATACAAGTATTTAAAATTTTGATTGTGAATACACACTCAAATGAAAACGGAGAAAAATTGAGATAAACAAATGTAAATATAGTTAAATGAACCACTATACCACAGAATAAATATAGTTGAAACGAAAAGAAACATAGAGAAATAGATATTGATAATATAAGGAGACTAACGTGCACTAATAAGTAGGAATTGAAATGGTTGCAAATGAATAAGCTGAAAATAATATCCTGTTATATAGCAGGTGTTCACTCTAAGTTCTGACACCAAAGCTACTTAATGTATAAAGCATAATGCTTTATTTTGTCCTGTCTGTATGTGTGTATGCTTTCTTTTTATGTTGTCTTGTTTTTAATCAATGTAAATAACCAATAAAGTTATTTTTTTTAAAAAAAATAGTAAATATACTGCTCAAAAAATAAAGGTAACACTCAGAGAACACATCCTAATATCTGAATGAATGAAATATTCTCCTTGAATCCTTTGTTCTGTACAAAGTTGATTCTGTACAACAGCATGTGAAACTAATTGTCAATCAGTGTTGCTTCCTAAGTGGACAGTTTGATTTCACAAGTTTGATTTACTTGGAGTTGTATTGTGTTATTTAAGTGTCCCCTTTAATTTTTTTTTGAGCAGTGTATATACTGCTTTGTAAAGAGGGAGTTGGAAAAATTTCATATTTGTTTGTTTTTATTTGTTATTTTTAGTTTTTAATAAACAAAGGTCATTCTTTTATATACACTGCACCAAAGACAAATTGCTTGTGTGTCCAATCACACTTGGCCAATACAGAATTCTCTTCTATTTGCTCCTTAGATAAGGAGCGGTGTCTGGAGCTGCAGAAGGCCCTGTTGGGAGCTCACGAAAAATTCTGCTTCTGGCCAGACAGTCCTTGCCCAGGTAAGGAGGGAGAAAGAAACAGCAAGGTTGGGGCCATACCTGGACAATGACGTTTTCCAGCTGTGTAGGCTTACTGACCCTCCACCATTTTCTGTGAAGTAGAATGCTTGGCTGCATAGCTAGAAGTATAACAAGCAGGAAGAGGGAGATTGTGATCCCTTTATATAGAGTGCTGGTAAGACCACATTTGGAATACTGTGTTCAGTTCTGGAGACCTCACCTACAAAAAGATATTGACAAAATTGAACGGGTCCAAAGACGGGCTACAAAAACGGTGGAAGGTCATAAGCATAAAACATATCAGGAAAGACTTCATGAACTCAATCTGTATAGTCTGGAGGACAGAAGGAAAAGGGGGGGACATGATTGAAACGTTTGAATATGTGAAAGGGTGAAATAAGGTTTAGGAGGGAAGTGTTTTTAATAGGAAAGTGAACCCAAGAACAAGGGGGTCCAATCTGAGATTAGTTGGGGGGAAAGATCAGAAGCAATGTGAGAAAATATTATTTGACTGAAAGAGTAGTAGATGCTTGGAACAAACTTCCAGCAGACGTGGTTGGTAAATTCACAGTCACTGAATTGAAACATGCCTGGGATAAACATAGATCCATCCTAAGATAAAATACAGGAAATAGTATAAGGTCAGACTAGGAGGTCTTTTTGCTGTCAATCTTCTAGGTTTCTATGTTTCTAAGTGGGGGGGGGGGGCATTCTCACAGCCACAGAAACTTTGGGCTTCATTTGTGGTCGCAAGTCGAAGACATTTGCTTCTTTTCGGACCAGATCGGTTTTCAGTGCTGCTGGTGGAAGAACCCCGCGCGCTTTTGAACGACTTCCTGCAACGCTTCCATACTCTGCGTCGGCTGCAGCTTCGTCTACCCTCCCTGAAGCCAGACAGCCTCAAAAATGTGGTAAGCTTGTGGAAGAGAAATATGAACACATTATAAGTGCCCGAGATTGAGTGGCGCGTTGGCCTACAGGTGGAGCTCTCGCCTCACATTCAGGGCTTGTGAGTTCAATCCTAGGTAGAGGCAAATATTTCTCTCTGGATGCAATGAGAATATACGAGGGTTATCTGGAAAGTAAGGTCACAAGGCCCGTAGCTCTCACGGGGAATGTTCGCAGGGGAAGTTGGTGTGACTATCGTGTAGCGGGAAGCCAGCAGAAGAGACCGAGCAATGCCAGTGGTCAGTAGATCATCAACTGGCCTTGTGGGGAAGGTTAGAGAGGAGCGTCCTCATTTTGTTTCTCTGGCTGTGGAATTCTGGGAGGTGAAGTCCAAATACCTTCAAGTGGCCAAGGTTGGGAAACACTGGACTAAACAATGCCATCTGGCGGGCCCCAGGGGAAGAGCCTTCTCTGTGGTGGCCCCGGCCCTCTGGAATCAACTCCCCCCCCCCCGGAGATCAGAACCGCCCCCCACCCTTCTTGTCTTTTGTAAGTTACTCAAAACCCACTTTTGTCACCAGGCATGGGGTAACTGAGCTACCCCTAGGCTATTATAGTTTTGTGTATGGTATGACTGAGCTGTATGGTTTTAATGTTATGGGTTTTAGATGTTGTTTTAATGTATTGGATTTGTTATATTGTGAGCCGTCCCGAGTCCTTGGAGAGTGGCGGCATACATATCTAATAAAATAATGAATGAATGAATGAATGAATGAAAGAATGAATGAATGAATCTGGTATGCAAGGAAGAGGATGGTGGTACTCTCCCTCCCTGTTGCTTTTCAAACTTTTTAGCAGGATCCTCCAGCACATCTTCCCACTTCCCAAAATGCCAGAATCCTCCCCCCTCCCCCCGTTTTCATGGAAGCCAATGCAAACAGGACATGAAGAAGAAATGTAGAGGCTGAGAGCCATTTAAGGGGGAGGGTTGAGAGATTGATTTACTGTATTTTTCAGAGTATAATTATTCGGAGCCCCTTAGTTTTGGGGGAGGAATGTATGGAAAAGAATCTGCTTACCAGGTATTCCTCTGGCTAGCATCCTTAGCTGGTCAGCTTCAGCACATTATTTTATCCCCTGGTTAGGGCTTTAAAAAAACTTTATTTGGAAAGAGTAACAATGAAAGAGCTTGCAAGCCAGTGAGAACTGGAAACATCATTAACACCTGGAAAGAAACATTCGGAACAAGTAGAGCAATGGAAAAAACCCTGCAAAGACTTAGGACTTGGAAAACATTCTTTGCAGAGAGTAACAATGAAAGAGCTTGTAATCAGGTAAGAGCTGGGAACATTGTTAGCACCTGGTTAGGGATGGAAAGAAACATTGGGAGCAAGTAGAGCAATGAAAAAAATAAATAAAATAAAACTAAGTAAGTAGGTGTTGTGTTTAATGGATATGTATAAACTGATTGATTGAATTGATTTTTTTCTCCTTTTTTGTGTGTGTGTAAAATTGTTTTAAATGTTTATGTGTTTTGTTTTTAATGTGAATATTTCAATATATATATATATATATATATATATATATATATATATATATATATATGTAGATTGTTCTGAGTTCGGGTTTTGCCCTGTGTAATGTTTTGCATGTCTATGCGACGTTTCGGTAAAATCACATTTACCATCATCAGGCTGGAGTTCCAATCTCTGTGTTTTTGCAAATGAATATTAGCAACTGACATTCCTTCTTAGCATGTAGTGTGGGGGTGGAGATTTGCTTTGAATGTAACCATGATTACACCAACCAATCAGATCACGGAAGCATAGTCACCCAATCTATTTGCTACATTCAAAGCAAATCTCCACCCCCACACTACATGCTAAGAAGGAATGTCAGTTGCTAATATTCATTTGCAAAAACACAGAGATTGGAACTCCAGCCTGATGATGGTAAATGTGATTTTACCGAAACGTCGCATAGACATGCAAAACATTACACAGGGCAAAACCCGAACTCAGAACAATCTACATACATATACCCGTGAAAATTTACGAAAACAATATATATATATATATATATATATATATATATATATATATATATATATATTAAGAATAAGAAAAAAACCCATAAAGACAGGGTTTGGAAAACATTCTTTGCAGAGAGTAACAATGAAAGAGCCGGCAAGGTCGGAACTGGGAAGATCGTTAGCACCTGGTTAGGGCTGGGGGGAAAAGTATAAGACTCACCCAAATTATCAGCCCCTTTTAGGGAGGAAAAAGGAGCGTCTTATACTCCGAAAAATACAGTAGTTCTTGTTTGCTTCTCAGGCCTTGACAGAAGAGAAGGTCAGCTTTCTATTGCAATTGATTGAGGAAGAGGATGAGGAAGAGGAGCCGGAGAACTGCAAAAGCGAAGGAGGCGAGAAGACGTCGGCCAAGCGGCCTTCCGATCCCCTTCAGGTCCACATCACCGCTTCCATCCTGGCCCTCTGTGGTTGGACTGGCAGGTAAGTGGAAAATTAGAATCATGGATTGGCGGGCCCGGGGGGGGTGTCTGATTTTTTTTAAAAAAATTGTGTCCCAAACTATCCTTTATTTTGAAGTCTCCGGTAAAATAAAAACCCTTCGGAAACTGGATTTATCATCATTGTCTTTTAACGACCTCTTTGCGGGGGGGATATATATATGGGTATATCACCCATTTCCTCCCACTTAAGGCTGTATGACTGTAACTTGTTGCTTGTATCCTTAAGATTTTTTATTAATATTGATTGTTTCCTCATTGCTTATTTGACTCCTATGATAATAATTAAATGTTGTACCACATGATTCTTGACAAATGTGTCTTTTCTTTTATGTACACTGAGAGCATCTGCACCAAAGACAAATTCCTTGTGTCTCCAATCATACTTGGCCAATAAAAAATTCTATTCTCTCTCTCTCTCTTTCTCTCTCTCTCTCTCTCTCTCTCTCTCTCTTTCTTTCTCTATCTATCTATCTATCTATCTATTTATATATACTGCTCGAAAAAATAAAGGGAACACTAAAATAACACATCTTAGATCTGAATCAGTGAAATATTCTCACTGAATACTTAGAGTTATATTCTGTTTTTTAAATGTTCCCTTTATCTTTTTGAGCAGTGTATATATAATAATCAATGCATATACCTTAAAATATATCAGTGTGTGTGTGTGTAAATTGTGGAGAAAGAATAAAATTCACCAAAAAGGGTTGATTTTTGGTGTGTGCTTGGTGCCTCCTTCCCAGCCCTCCCTCTGGACCCATCCACCTGCCCATGATCAGCTGCAGCCGATGCGTCAGGAAAGTGGGGCTGTGGAGCTTCCACCAGATGGAGTCCGCGGAGAGCGAGCTGGAGATCCCCGCCAACGCTGCCCCCCCTGCAGCCGAGAGGCTCTCCCTGGGGCCCACCTCCCCACGACGGATGATCACCCGGAGCCAGGACACCAGCGCTCCCCCGGGCTCGGAGCAGGTAACACCGCCGGACGCTGGAGGCCCAATTTCTGAGGGATTGGGGGGGGCAGATGCTGTGGCTCTTAATCTTGAAGTCTAGGGAGATTCTCTTTTTTTTTTTGGAAAGCATGCATGCACAGGAAGCAAAATGATGAGAGGATGCGCACACACCCCGGAGAGATTTTGCTTCTGCGCATGAGCAGGAAGCAAACTCTCATGAGAGGATGCGCGCCTGTGTGAGGTTTCCATGATTTTTTTACTTCCACACATGCACAGGAGCAAAAACCTGCTGAAATCTCACACGGGCACGCATCTTCTCACGGGATTTTGCTTCCTGCGCATGGTAGCGGTGGCAAGTAGCAACCTCCGCCTGCCCCTGCCTCTCCCTCAGCTTCTGGGTTGACCCCGTGTCGCCTTCTTCCTTCCCTGCAGCACGAGAAGAGTCCGTCCCCCGTGATCAGCCGCGTGCGGGGCGGAGACAGCTTCAGCGAGCGCCCCGAGGCCGAAGCCGCCAGCCCCACCACCCGCAGCCGGCCTGTGACCCGCAGCATGGGCCATGGGGAAGCCTGTGGCCCGGGAGCCGAAGTCCCATCCAGCCCCCACCGGAAAGCCAAGCGGCCACGGCTGTACTCCTCCAGCAGTTCGGTGAGCGGGCCTGATTCTTTCTTTTATATATAGAAGAATAGAATTTTTATTGGCCAAGTGTGATTGGACACACAAGGAATTTGTCTTGGTGCAGATGCTCTCAGCGTACATAAAATAAAATATACATTTGTCAAGAATCATGTGGTACAACACTTAATGATTGTCATAGGGGTCAAATAAGCAATGAAGAAGCAATACTATTAATAAAAATCTTAGGATACAAGCAACAAGTTACAGTCATACAGTCAACATGGGAGGAAATGGGTGATAGGAATGATGAGAAAAACTAGTACAATTTAGTAGAAAGTCTGACAGTGTTGAGAGAATTATTTGTTTAGCAGAGTGATGGCATTCGGGAAAAAACTGTTCTTGTGTCTAGTTGTCTTGGTGTGCAGGGCTCTGTAGCGACGTTTTGAGGGTAGGAGTTGAAATAGTTTGTGTCCAGGATGTGAGGGGTCAGTCAATATTTTCCCCGCCCTCTTTTTGACTCGGGCAGTCTACAGGTCCTCAATGGAAGGCAGGTTGGCAGCCATTGTTTTTTCAGCAGTTCTGATTCTCCTCTGAATATAATATATATACTGTATATATATTATATTCTTTCTTCGGAGTCTTCAGAGAGGGGTGGCATACAAATCTAATAAATTATTATTATTATTATTAATATATATATATGTGTGTGTATATATATATATATATATATATATATATATATATATATATATATATATAATTTTTAAAAATACACAAAAGAAAAAACAAACGAATAAGACATTATACAACACAAAACAAAAACGGATCTGATATACATACATTTATACCTTTAAGGTTATTTTACGGTACATATATCAACTAGTATTTTATGATTATTTTACTATTTTTACTATTTCTAGGTAATTATAATCTATGTTATCTCTAAGGATCTTAATTATAACATTATTATATATTAAATAATAACGTTATAATTAAAATCCTTAGAGCTCTATAGATTATAATGACAGTAGAAATAGGTAAAAAATAGTAAAATATATACATTATGTTCCTAAGTATTGATATAATCCAGTATTATATCCATCTGAGGGTGCCTAATTCTTTCACTTATTTATTTTGTATCGCACTTTTGTTACTTTTATAAAAACAAGTCTGCTACAGCAAATATATTGAATCCTCTTTTTCTCCACAACAACCCTGTGAGGTGGGTTGGGGGTGATAGAGTGGGAGGGATTGGCACAAGGTCACCCAGCTGGCTTTCATGCCTAAGGCAGGACTATAACTCCCCTTCTCCGGGTGATTGTCTCAAGTCACACAAATGGGTTTCAAGGCTAAGGCAGGACGAGAACTCCCTTTCTTCTGATGAGTGGCCCCAATCATTCAGCTGGCCTTTAATTTAATTTAATCTAATTTATTAGATTTGTATGCCGCCCCCTCTGAAAATTCGGGGCGGCTCACAACAACAATAAATACAGTAAACAATAATACAAATCCAATTAATAAAAGTAGAATTTAAACCCCTTAATATTAAAAACAATCAATGCGACACAGTCATACTATTCTCAAGTGCTATAGTCAGAAGAGAGGGGGGAGTTAATCGCACAGGGGAGTCTTTAACATCTTGCGGAAGAGAGGGAGGGTGGGGGCAATTTAAATCTCATGGGGAGTTGATTCCAGAGGGCCAGGGCCGCCACAGAGAAGGCTCTTCCCCTGGGGCCCGGCGGACGACATTGTTTAGTCGATGGGACCTGGAGAAGGCCAACTCTATGGGACCTAATCGGTCGCTGAAGACAGTCTCAGAGATATTCTGGTCCGATGCCATGTAGAGCTTTATAGGTCATAACCAACACTTTGAATTGTGACCGGAAGCTGATCGGCAGCCAGTGCAGACTGCGGAGTGTTGGTGAGACATGGGCATACCTAGGGAGGCCCATGGTAGCTCTTGCGGTCACATTCTGCACGATCTGAAGTTTCCAAACACTCTTCAGAGGTAGCCCCATGTAGAGAGCGTTGCAGTAGTCAAACCTTGAGGTGATGAGGGCATGAGTGACTGTGAGCAGTGACTCCCGGTCCAGATAGGGCCGCAACTGGTGCACCAGGCGAACCTGTGTAAACCCCCCCTCGCCACAGCTGAAAGATGGTTCTCTAATGTTAGCTATGGGTCGAGGAGGACGCCCAAGTTGCGGACCCTCTCCAAGGGGGTCATTAATTCCCCCCTGCAGGGTAATGGACGGGACAGATGGAATTGTCCTTGGGAGGCAAGACCCACAGCCACTCCGTCTTATCAGGGTTGAGTTTGAGCCTATTGACACCCATCCAGACCCCAACAGCCTCCAGGCACCGACTCATCACTTCCACTGCTTCACTGACTGCACATGGGGTGGAGATGTATAACTGGGTATCATCAGCATACTGATGACACCTCACCCCATGCCCTTGGATGATCTCACCCAGCGGTTTCATGTAGATATTAAATAGCATTCATAGTTAAGGCGGGACTAGCAGTCCCAGTATCCTGGTGATTGGCCCAAGGTCACTCAGCTGGCTTTCATGCCTAAGGCAGGTCTAGAACCCACCACTTCCTGATGATTGCTCCAAGTGACTCAGCTGGCTTTCATAGCTAAGGTGTGACTAGAATTCACCTGGTGATTGTGCCAGGGACACTCAATCAGCTTTCATGCCTAGCATTGGGGCAGGAACCATGGCAAGACTGTTTATTCCAGTGCCGTCGTAACTTTGAACTGTCACTGAATGAATGGTTGCAAGTTGAGGACCACCAGTACGAAAGACTGGAATCAAAATCTGAGCTCCGGTCAAGGAGGAGATAAAGAAACTCAAGATAGTCTCACCTTGGTTTTCTTCGGGGACGGAAGGAAATTTGAGCAGCTCGAGCTCTTGTTTTTATGTCCAAAAAGCTTAAGGTCTGTTTCCTATTGAATCGCGGTAGATTCAATAATACAGAAAGAGCATCGCAGGGTGAAAAAAGCCAAAGGCCTTACTTTATTAGTGAAGAATTAGTGTGCAATAGGGTTGACATTCCTGGAGGCGTCTGTAATATGGTAAATGATTTAGCTTTACTAGATAAATGGTCAAAGCAATGGAAACAGTTTAATGCTTCCAAATGTAAAATAATGCACTTGGGGAAAAGGAATCCTCAATCTGAGTATTGCATTGCCAGTTCTGTGCTAGCAAAAACTTCAGAAGAGTAGGATTTAGGGGTAGTGATTTCTGACAGTCTCAAAATGGGTGAGCAGTGTGGTCGGGCGGTAGGGAAAGCAAGTAGCATGCTTGGCTGCATAGCTAGAGGTATAACAAGCAGGAAGAGGGAGATTGTGATCCCGCTGTATAGAGCACTGGTGAGACCACATTTGGAATAATACTGTGTTCAGTTCTGGAGACCTCACCTACAAAAAGATATTGACAAAATTGAACGGGTCCAAAGACGGGCTACAAAAACGGTGGAATAAAACTATCAGGAAAGACTTCATGAACTCCATCTGTATAGTCTGGAGGACAGAAGGGAAAGGGGGGACATGATAGAAATATTTAAATATGTGTAAGGGTTAAATAAGGTTCAGGAGGGAAGTGTTTTTCATAGGAAAGTGAACCCAAGAACAAGGGGGCACAATCTGAGGTTAGTTGGGGGAAAGTTTAGAAGTAATGTGAGAAAATATTATTTGACTGAAAGAGCAGTAGATCCTTGGAACAAACCTCCAGCAGACGTGGTTGGTCAATCCACAGGAACTGAATTTAAACATGCCTGGAATAAACATACAGTATATCCATCCTAAGATAAAATACAGGAAATAGTATAAGGGCAGATTAGATGGACCAGGAGGTCTTTTTCTGCCATCAATCTTCTGTGTTTCTATGTTTCTAAGAGGCCATGAAGCCAAAAGAAGAAAAAGAATCAACTTACCCTAATTTATCCTAAAACGTAGACATGTGCTAACTTATTAATCCTAACTGATTTCACACAGCACTTTTTATAATAATCTGTTTTCTATGACCTAATGCAGTTAATAGACATGCGCAGTTCTTCATGATGTTGTAATCCATGAGCCTGCCAACATCATAGATAAGGCTGCAGGTATTGAGATAGATGTTTAAAGAAAGCTTGTGAGAAGCTAGATAAAAGAATGTGTTTAATGGTGCCAGCCCGAACTCCCATCTTTTCTCATGCTCTCATTCAAAACTGCCCATTTCTGTGAACATGAACTTTCCCTGAATTTTCCAGGCCTACCAGAAATCTGTAATTGCAAAGCCTGAGCAAAACTCATACTAACTTATAGTAACAGCATAATGGGAACTAATAAATAAATATTCCACGTGCGGTTTCCGGCATATCTGAGCATGCCCATCCATATGACCTTTGATCCGCAAAAGGAATATTACAGTTTCCTGACCTGACTTACCTCAAAAGGCTATAGACCTAATTCAGGAATCGCCAAACTTAGCCAAACTTAGCCATTTTAACTCCCAGGATTCCTCAGCCAGTGTGGATAATTGTTACTTCAGACGTACTTCAATTTTCAATTCAATTTATTAGATTTGTATGCCGCCCCTCTCCGAAGACTCTAGAGAATAGAAATTTGGAACTAAAAGAAAGACGATTGGTTAGAAAGATAAAAAAAGGGATACTGAAGTAAGATCAATGAAAATATACTGTATATATTATATATAATAATAGTTATAGTGGTGATAGGGATTGAGCATGGTAAGAATTATAAAGCAGGTATGTCCCACACTGTCCAATGCTTTTAAATATTTATGTTTGTATGATTGTGTTAAAATAAAGAAATATTTTTAATTAAAAAAGACAGGTGAAAAAAACATATAAAAAATTCCTCCTGGATGGCAAAATGGGAAATGTCTAAAGCAGAAGTTTTCAAACTTGGTGACTTTAATACATGTGGACTTCAACTTTCTGTATCACTTGCCACCAAACACCACCATCATACAGTGATACCTCATCTTACGAACTTAATTGGTTCCGGGACGAGATTTGTAAGGTGAAAAGTTTGTAAGACGAAACAATGTTTCCCATAGGAATCAATGGAAAAGCGATTAATGCGTGCAAGTCCAAAACTCACCCCTTTTGCCAGACGAAGTGCCCGTTTTTGCGCTGCTGGGATTCCCCTGAGGCTCCCCTCCATGGGAAACCCCATCTCCGGACTTCCGTGTTTTTGTGATGCTGCAGGGGAATCCCAGCAGCACAAAAACGGGTGCTTCGCTGGCAACGGAAGTCCGGAGGTGGGGCTTCCCAGCGAGGGGAGCCTCAGCGAAATTGCAGCATCGCAAAAACACAGAAGTCCTCGAAACCCCACCTCTGGACTTCCGTTCCCAGTGAAGCGCCCGTTTTTGCGCTACTGGGATTCCCCTGCTGGGATTCCCCCGCAGCATCGCAAAAACACGGAAGTCCGGAGGTGGTGTTTCCCAGGGAGGGGAGCCTCAGGGGAATCCCAGCAGCGCAAAAATGGGCACTTCCCTGGCAACAGAAGTCCGGAGGCGTGGGGGCATCCCAGTGGCGGCGGCTTGGGTTTGTAAGGTGAAAATAGTTTGGAAGAAGAGGCAAAAAAATCTTAAACCCCGGGTTTGTATCTCAAAAAGTTTGTATGACGGGGGGTTTGTAAGACGAGGTATCACTGTATCTCTATTCCATCTTCTCTTCTGCGGATTAAGGTCCTGCTTTCAACTTGCTTGATAGAACTTGATAGATCTATCTTGGTGGATCTTCTCTGGATGCGCTCTAGTTGTTTGCCTTCTGGTGTCCAGGTGTCTAGAACTGGACACAGAACTCCCAGTGTGATCTGACCAGGGATAGCCGATTTCTGCGATCTCTTGCACTTTATGTTCTTCATAATCCCAAAATCCCTATTTGTCTTTTGGCTGAATCACCCCCACTGGCTCGCCTGGATCACGAGTGTGACCTAGTCCATCAGGAATCTGGCAGCACCTGTTGTGATGAACCCATGACTCATTCCCCAGTTACCTTCTTCCCTGTCCACTTCCTCCACCAAACTCCATGGTTTTTTTCCTTCCCGTTTTAGAAAGCTTTCTGTGTATCACTTTAGGCCAGAGATCTTCTAACTTGGCGACTTGAAGACTTGTGGACTTCAACTCCCAGAATTCTACAGCAAGCCAGAGAATTCTGGGAGTTGAAGTGGGTGGAAAGATCTCACCCATATAGTTCCAACTGGCCAGTAGTTCAGTTAGGTTCTTCCCATCACATGCCTACAGTAGGCTTTGGAGGTCAACCCCCAGATTTCTCAACCAATTAGAAGTTGAAGTCCCAATACAAGAAGAATGGAGGTCGGTTTGAGGAAGACTAAGTAGATACTGTACCTTCTCGTTCAATCTCCTGTTTCATTTTTGTCTTTACTACATCTCAGATCAAAAGCTTGGTCAGGTCCATCCAAGAACTATTGGTCCAATTAAAGATCATTTATGGAGCTTGTTGGAATATTTAGTGACCCCTCGCACCCTGGACATTAATTGTTTCAAAAGTCTCTTTAAAGCACCATGCACCAAGTCAACTAGACACAAGGACAGTTTTCCCAAACGCCATCACTCTGCTAAACAAATAATTCCCTCACCACTGTTAAACTATTCACTTAGTCTGCACTACTATGACTATTAGTCTTCTCATCATATCACCCATCATCTCCTCCCACTAATAACTGTATGACCATAACTTGTTGCTTGTATCCTTACGATTTATATTAATGTTGATTATTTCCTGATTGCTTATTATACCCTGTGACAATCATTGTGTTGTGTCTCATGATTCTTGACAAATGTCTCTTTTCTTTTATGTACACTGAGAGCATAAAAGTTGATAGCTAATAACTAATGGTACTATTAGTCTTCTCATCGTTTGATCACTCATCTTTTCCCACTTAGGACAGTATTATCTCAGGGACCGCCTTCTGCTGCATGAATCCCAGCGACCAGTTAGGTCCCACAGAGTGGGTCTTCTCCGGGTCCCGTCAACTAAACAATGTCGCTTGGCGGGACCCAGGGGAAGAGCCTTCTCTGTGGCGGCCCCGGCCCTCTGGAACCAACTCCCCCCAGAGATTAGAATTGCCCCCACCCTCCTTGCCTTTCGTAAGCTGCTTAAAACCCACCACTGCCGCCAGGGAATTGAGATACTCTTTCCCCCTAGGCCTTTACAATTTTATGCATGGTTTGTCTGTATGTATGTTTGGTTTTACAATAAGGGTTTTTAACTGTTTTTAGTATTGGATTATTATTATATGCTTTTTTGTTATTGCTGTTAGCCGCGCCGAACCTCCCGAGAGGGGCGGCATACAAATCCAATAAATAAATAAATAAATGACTGCTGCTTGTATCTTTATGATTTGTATTGACTGGTTCCTAATATAATTTGATTGCTTATTGTACTCTATAACTAACAAGTGTTAGAAACATAGAAGTCTGACGGCAGAAAAAGACCTCATGGTCTATCTAGTCTGCCCTTATACTATTTTCTGTATTTTATCTTAGGATGGATATATGTTTATCCCAGGCATGTTTAAATTCAGTTACTGTGGATTTATCTACCACGTCTGCTGGAAGTTTGTTCCAAGGATCTACTACTCTTTCAGTAAAGTGTTGAGTGTTGTATCTCATGATTCTTGACAAATGTCTCTTTTCTTTTATGTACACTGAGAGCATCTGCACCAAAGAGAAATTCCTTGTGTTTCTAAACACACTTTGCCAATAAAGAATTCTATTATATTCTGTTCTATTCCATTTCTATTTCTATTCTCAATAGACTCTATTCTATTCTATTCTATTCTCAATAAAAATTCTATTTATTCTGTTCATGAACACTGAGAGCATCTGCACCAAAGGCAAATTCCTTGTGTTTCTAGTCACACGGCCAATAAAGAATTCTATTCCATTCCATTCCATTTCTATTTCTATTCCCAATAAATACTCTATTCTATTCCATTCTATTCTCAATAAAGATTCTATTTATTATGTTCATGTACACTGAGAGCATCTGCACCAAAGGCAAATTCCTTGTGTGACCAATCACACTTGGCCAATAAAGAATTATGTTCTGTTCTGTTCTATTTTATTCTACTATTCTATTTTATTCTATATATGAACATCTGAATTTACTTCGCTTAGGTCAGCCGTCTGCAAACTTGGCCACTTTTAAGTCATGTGGTCTTCAACTCAGGACGGCTGGATGAGGAATTCTGGGAGTCAAAGCCCACAAGTCTTAATAAGTTGCCATGTTTGGAGACCTGTCTCTTAGGCAAAGATGAGCTAATCCTTTACCCGGCTTAATCTGGTTGTGTGAACACAGGCTGTTTTTCCTCCCCCTAACAGGATTCATCGACCCGGGTTTACTTTGACCCCCTGGCCCAGCACCGCGACTGGTGCCCGTGGGTCAGCGAGGTGAAGGAATTGGCAGGGCTTGGACCCAAAGGGGACTCCCCGGAGGAGAAGGGAGACCATGGCTGGCAGGCGGTCCTGAAAGTTCTCCAGGCTTCTAGGAAGTCGGAAAAGCCATCTCATCTGGAATCCGAGGTGAGACAGACCACCCATGGACCTAAAACCCTGGCAGCGTTGAGACTTGTGGACTTCAACTCCCAGAATTCCCCAGTTTTAACTCCGCCCCCAGTTCCTGCCACTCCTGCAGACACATATTGTAAAATTGCACTGGTTGCCGATCAGTTTCTGGTCACAATTCAAAGTGCTGGTAATGACCTATAAAGCCCTTCATGGCACCAGACCAGATTACCTCTGGGACCACCACCTGCTGCATGAATCCCAGCGGCCAATTAGGTCCCACAGAGCGGGTCTTCTCCGGGTCCCATCGACTAAACAGTGCCGTTTGGCGGGACCCAGAAGAAGAGCCTTCTCTGTGGCTGCCCCGGCCCTCTGGAATCGACTGCGCCCAGAGATTCGAATTGCCCCTACTCTTCCCGCCTTCCGCAAGATGTTGAAGACCTATCTATGTCGCCAGGCATGGGGGGGGATAACTATCTTCTCCCTCCCCAGCACCACCTTTTTTCTGAGTGTAATATATGAGAATGGTGTGGTTGCGTAGTAATGATCGTTTTTTAATATTTATGGGTTTTAAATTGCTTTTAACTTATATTGGATTTGTACTTTGTATATTGTATTGCTGTTGTTGTGAGCCGCCCCGAGTCTTCAGAGAGGGGCGGCATACAAATCTAATAAAACTTAAACTTATACAGTGCCAACTAGCCCCAGCCCTGGTCCAGTTTAATTTCTAGGTTCAGACAAGCCCATGCATCTCCAAGAGGTCAATGTTGAAAAACGCCGGACAAAGTTCGTCCAAATCCAGTCTTTTTTAGCTCAAGTGGCGAAAGAACATGTGCATGCGCTATTGTGCATGCGCAAGTGCACATACCCATAATTCAATGCCTGGGGAGGGCGAAAACAGCTTCCAGGGGGCAGCAAGTAGCTGGCTGGGGAACTCTGGGAGTTGAAGTCACTTTACTAGATAAATGGTCAAAGCAATGGAAACTGCAGTTTAATGTTTCCAAATGTAAAATAATGCACTCTCACCCGTCCCTCTCCTCCCCACTGCAGAGTCTCTCAACTAAATCCCACAAAGTCTTCCAGATTTTCCGCCAGTGGGAAGGCGCCTGCTCCTCCTGAAGACCCGGAGGCGGCGGCCAGACGGGGCAAAGCAGGCTGAACAGGACCCCCGCCGTTCGGTTAGCAGGAGGGAACGCCACGTAAACGAAGAGACCCAGGGAGAAAGGGTTAGATACCGCCTCCCCGCTGCCACTTTCTCCCCATGGGCAAAAGCACAGGGCGGTTGGCCCGTCTCCCATCGAAGAAGGTGCCTTACCTGCAGAGCGGATGCCGGGGGCGGGGGGACACCTGAGCATTTCTGCAAGCCTTTGTGCTAGTCCCCAGCTGCCCGGAGACCTCTAACACCTGAGCCCAGACAAATTCCCAGCTTAAATTGAGCTTAGATCTGTTCCGGCGACAATTTGGAGAAAATCTCTCCCCACATAGGAAATGTTTGGGTTGCGCTTGGGTCTTCCTTGCTCCCCCTTCTCTGCAAGGAGGAACGGGGGTGTCTGTAGAATTTGTTTGGGGGGGTGGGTGGACCTGATTTGACATTCTTGGCATCAGCACAAATATCGGCCCCTGGCACTCCACCGGGGCCCGACATCTCCGTTACTTGGGATTCGGTGGCGTGAAAATGCGTAGACTACTCGGGGCTCAAATTGAGTCGAAACCCGAACTCGGGGTTCCGCTAGAATGGAAGTGGAACATTTATGGACTTTTATCTCGAGATGGAAAAGAGAAAGACCTCTCCCAGAATTCATTGTGACGGTCTGCTCATCCGGCCAATAAAAACGAAAGAATTAACGCTCCTCCAACCGTTGTGTCATTCGAAAAAGGTCAAAAATTGCCTTTCACCCTGGAGAAAAACTGGGGAGAACTTCCCTCAAAACTAGGGTCTCCAATGTCAGTTAACTTTTTAAGACCGGTGGACTTCAACTCCCAGAATTCTCCCTATCCAGCTATGCCGGGTGGACTTCAACTCCCAGAATTCCCCAGGGCAGATATGTGCTGGCTGGGGAATTCTGGGAGTTGCCGTCCACCAGCCTTAAAAGTTGACAAAGCTAGACACTCCTGCCATAAATACTAAGTTGCGGCTATTAGCAGCCGCCTAAAGCAGCGTTGGTGAACCTTTTCGACACCAAATGCCGAAACAGGAGCACATGTGCCGGAATTTGGAAGAGCAGCTGCCTGGGGCACATGTCACCTGGTCTTCCATTTACATGTGTGCATGATGACCAGCAGCGTGGCGTGCATGTACATTCCGGAAGCCGGAAGAGCAGCCATTTGATGTGCATGCGCATGACAAAAAGATGATATTCCGGTTTGATGTGCGCACATGCATCAGTACATGTGCACCAGAAAATGGAAAGCATCTGGCGCGCCAGAACCTGGAAGAACCACATAGAAACATAGAAGATTGAGGGCAGAAAAAGACCTCCAGGTCCATCTCGTCTGCCCCTATACCATTTCCTGTATTTTATCTTAGGATGGATCTATGTTTATCCCAGGCATGTTTACATTCAGTGACTGTGGATTTACTGACCTTGTCTGCTGGAAGTTCCAAGCATCTACTACTCAATGTTTTCTCACATGGCTTCTGATCTTTCCCCCAACTAACCTCAGATTGTGTCCCCTTGTTCTTGTATTCACTTTCCTATTAAAAACACTTCCCTCCTGGACCTTATTTAGCCCTTTAACATATTTAAATGCTTCGATCATGTCCCAACTTTCCATTCTGTCCTCCAGAGTAGACAGATGGAGTTCATTAAAGTCTTTCCTGATAAGTTTGATGCTTAAGACCTTCCACCTGTCTTTGGACCCGTTCAATTTTATCCATCTCTTTTTGTAGGCGAGGTCTCCAGAACTGGACACAGTATTATTCCAAATGGGGTCTCACCAGCGCTCTATACAGCGGGATCACAATCTCCCTCTTCCTGCTTGTTAGACCTCTAGCTATAAGCAACGGCTGGCGTGTCGAGAGAGATGGCTCTGTGTGCCCCTTCCGTCACATGTGCTGTAGGTTCACCATCACGGGCCTAAAGAGTCCAGAAGGAGTTGGGCGGCTTATAAAATTTAATAAATTTAATTAAATTAAAGCAGCCAAGCTTACAGGTGTACAGGTGAGAGCCCTTTCACAGCTGGACCCCAAACCCATTTCATGCAGAGCTGGACATTCTAATGTGTTGTGCAGTGTTTGTATAAAATAAATAACAGGATCCGGGTCTGTTTACTTTGCATTTTGTGACGTGTCTCACACTTTTCTCATGGGAGTTATCGGACAAGCTAGGCCAAGAGAGAGAAACCTCTCAAAGTCATCCCAGGTCTGAGGATAGATTTGAACCTGGATCTTCCTAGATTAGCCCAGCATTTTCGGTGCTATGTCATCATCTCATGCCAGGGTAGAAATTACGAAAGAAGCAATGAAAGCCAAAATTAAAACATTTGGTTTCTCCTCCGAAGAGCATCTTCGATTCTGATTGGAAGTTTTTCCAAAAGGCAACTGGACAATCTCATATTTTTTTTTGTTTCCTTTGAAAACGTTTCGCTCCTCATTCCAAGTTGTTTCTTCAGTTCTGATCAGAATTTTTTCCAAAAGGCAACTGGACATTCTCTTTTTTTCCCCCCTTTTGAAAACGTTTCACTCCTCGTTCCAAGAAGCTTCTTTGGTTCTGATCGGAACTTTTTCCAAAAGGCAACTGGACAATCTCATTTTTTTTTGTTTCCTTTGAAAACGTTTCGCTCCTCGTTCCAAGAAGCTTCTTCGGTTCTGATCAGAACTTTTTCCAAAAGGCAACTGGACATTCTCTTTTTTCCCCCCTTCCTTTTGAGAATTTTTCCCTCTTCATCCCAAGATGTTTCTTCGGTTCTAATCAGAACCGCAGAAGCTTTGTTGGATGAGAAGCGAAACATATTCAAAGGGAAAAGTTGCCTTTCAGGAAAATCATCTTGGGGAGCCGTTTGCCAGGTGAGTCGCTGTATGAGACATTCGGCCGGAAAGAGAATCAAAACAACATAACACCCATGCCACTCACTCGTCGCTTCGTCGCCAGAGGACAATTTTTCACGGCGTGATAATGAGACACACCTTGGCAGGCGAATCCCGACACGTGGAGCATTTCCCCTTAAGGGCGTTTCGTGTTGGCCGCAACCCCGGAAGTCCGAGGGATTAATGCCAAGGGCGCGTGGCAGCCTCAGCCCACGTAGCTTGGCACATTGCCTGGCATCATCACGCAACGCCCACCGAGGAAACTGAGTCAGGAGAAATGTTACTGATTCCCCGAAAGGGGAAAACCCCCAAAGAACAGAGGTTCAAGCGTGCCAAAAATTGGGGGAAACTTTGTGGGAGGAATCCCCAAAAAACATAGAAAGCATAGAAGATTGACGGCAGAAAAAGACCTCCTGGTCCATCTAGTCTGCCCTTATGCTATTTCCTGTATTTTATCTTAGGATGGATATAAGTTTATCCCAGGCAGGTTTAAATTCAGTGAGTGTGAATTTACCAACCATGTCTGCTGGAAGTTTCTTCCAATCATCTACTACTCTTTCAGTCAAATAATATTTTCTCAGGTTGCTTCTGATCTTTCCCCCAACTAACCTCAGATTGTGGCCCCTTGTTCTTGTATTCACTTTCCTATTTAAAACACTTCCCTCCTGAACCTTATTTAACCCTTTAATATATTTAAATGTTTCAATCATGTCCCCCCTTTTCCCTTCTGTCCTCCAGACTCTACAAATTGAGTTCATGAAGTCTTTCCTGATAAGTTTTATGCTGAAGACCTTCCATCATTTTTGTAGCCCGTCTTCAATTTGATCCATATCTTTTTCAAGCAGTTCTATGTTAGCAAAAACTTCAGAAGAGAAGGATTCAGGGGTAGTTATTTCAGACAGTCTCAAAATGGGTGAACAGTGTGGTCAGGTGGTAGGGAAAGCAAGTAGGATGCTTGGCTGCATAGCTAGAGGTATAACAAGCAGGAAGAGGGAGATTGTGATCCCACTGTATAGAGCCCTGGTGAGACCCCATTTGGAGTACTGTGTTCTGGAGACCTCACCTACAAAAAGATATGGATAAAACTGGACGGGTCAAACGATGGGCTAGAAAAATGGTGGAAGGTTTTAAGCATAAAACTTATCAGGAAAAACTTCATGAACTCCATGTGTATAGTCTGGAGGACAGAAGGGAAAGGGGGGACACAATCGAAACATTTAAATATGTCAAAGGGTTAAATAAGGTTCAGGAGGGAAGTGTTTTTAACAGGAGAGGGAATACAAGAACTAGGGGGCACAATCTGAGGTTAGTTGGAAAGAGAAGAAGCCAACATGAGAAAATATTATTTGACTGAAAGAGTAGTAGATGCTTGGAACAAACTTCCAGTAGACATGGTTGGTAAATCCACAGGAACTGAATTTAAACAGGCCTGGGATAAACATCGATCCATCCTAAGATAAAATACAGGAAATAGTATAAGGGCAGACTAGGTGGACCAGGAGGTCTTTTTCTGCCGCCAATCTTCTAGGTTTCTAGGTTTCTGTTTGAGGCTGCTTCTATCCCTCTGAAAAACCCAATTAATTAAACCTTAATTGATTAATCACGTAACCTTAATTAACCAATGGCTTCGGTATAGCCTCTACATGTGGAAGTCTGTTGCTGTTATGGGATTATTCCTGCATTGTTACCAGGAAAAAAACACCACATTTCTGCAAAGAAAAAAAATGCTTCCCCTAAATTTCCACTTCAGGTTCTAAGTTGGTTCTTTTGAAATCATCTGCTTTTCCCACTACTGGTATTCAAGTACTATAGTCAGGAAACGCTGAAAGAATTCAATCGTGGGGCATTTTGAAGCCTTGCCATGAAATCAAAGCTCTTTTGTCGCCAGGCGATGACAAAAGCAGAAACCGTCCCCTGCGGAAAATCTATAGAAAAGGGGTTTTTTTAAAATATATTTCTTTTCTAATGGATATGGGAATAAAAAGTGCCAGGCTGCATTATAAAGCTGGAATGAGCATGAGTAGCAGACGTCAATGCCGCTTGGACAGTGGTTTACAGAGTTAGCCTCTTGCCCCTTGTCCTCATTTTACCCACCTTGGAAGGACGGAAGGCTGAGTTGACCTTGAGCTAGTGAGAATCGAACAGTTGGCTGTCAGCAGAGTTAGCCCACAATATCGCATTCTAACCACTGTGCCACTACGGCCCCTTCCCTCTTTTCTTCCTTCCTTCTTTCCTTCCTTCCTCCCTCCCTCCTCTATTTTCCTTCCTCCATCTTTCCCCTTTTTTCTGTCCTTCCTTCCCTCTTTTCCTTCGTTCCTTCCTTCCTCCCTCTCCTCCCTCTTTCCTTTCCTTCCTTCCTTCCCTATTTTCCTTCCTCCCTCTCTTCCTCTTCTTTCTTTCCTTCCCTCCTTTCTTTCCTTTCTTCCTCCTTCCCTCCCTTCCTTCCTCCCTCCCTTCCCTCTTTCCTTCCTTTCCTTTCTTCCTGCATTCCTCCTTCCCTTCCCTATTTCTTTCCTTCCGCCCTCCCTCTCTTCCTCCCTTACTTCCCTCTTCATTCTTTCCTTCCCTCCTTCCTGCCTTCCTCCTTCCCTCCCTATTCTATTTTCTTTGCTTCCTTCCCTCTGTTCCTTCCTTCCTTCCCTCGACACTCGCTCCCTTCTCTTTTCTCTTTCCTCATTTCCTGGCTGCTTGCCTCCCTCCCTCCCACCCTCCTCTATTTTCTTTGCTTCCTTCCCTCTGTTCCTTCTTTCCTTCCTTCCTTGAACAGTCACTAAATGAACTGTCATAAATCGAGGACTCCCCGTATGACCACAGGGGAGGCTACAATAGTCGGTAAGGTGAAAAAAACGATCCCAAATCGTCTTTTTTACAGTGCCGTTGTAACTTTGAACCGTCACTAAATGAACCATCATAAATCAAGGACTCTCTTATCACCATGGAGACATTGCAGAGGTTGTGTGAAAAAAATGATCCTAAGTCGCCTTTTTTACAGCAACATTGTTAACTCCGGTCAATGAACTTGCCGTTGTAAGCCGAGGACGGCCTACCGCGATGCAAAGGAGGCTCAGGCCTTGAGCCGCCCGGCGTAGCTGCGTGACGCAAGCCAGAGGCCACCGAGCCGGTTCTGCAGGTTGCCGTCTTTTCCCTCCTCCCCATCCTCCCTGTTTCCGGCAGGGATGGCAGCCTGGCGAGGTGGCGCGGCGATTCCTCCCGTGCTCTGGGCAAAGATCCAGGCACACCTGCCAGCCCAGCCCGTCGGCCTGGCGTGTCATCGGCACCTGGGTGGCCAGGCGAGGCCGGTCGTGAACTCGTCGCTCGTGGCAGGATGTCCCAGGCGGGTGGATGACGGATGGAGGAGAGTCCGAAAAGGATCGGAATCCCCGGGCCGGTCCATCAATTAGGCTCCCTTGATAGACGAGCTGTCTAAATCCTTCACGCCTGAAGAAGAAGCTAGTTTGTTTTAGAATGGAATGGAATGGAATAGAAATATTTGAGCAGAATGGACTGTAATGAATTGGACTGGACTTGACTAGAAAAGAGTAGAGTAGAATAGAATAAAATAGCATAGAATAGAATAGCATAGAATAGCATAGCCTAGAGTATAATAGTATAGAATAGAACAGAATAGAATGAATAGAATAGAATAGAATAAAAATATTTGAGCAGAATGGACTGTAATGAATTGGACTGTGCTGGACTGGACTGTAGAAAAGAGTAGAGTAGAACAGCATAGCATAGCATAGAATAGCATAGAGTAGAATAGCATAGAATAGCATAGCATAACATATAGAATAGCATAGAGTAGCATAGCACAGAACAGAATAGAACAGAATCCTTTATTGGCCAAGTATGATTGGACATGCAAAGAATTTTTCTTTGCTGCAGATGCTCTCAGTGTACATAAAAGAAAAGAGACATTTGTCAAGAATCAAGTGGTACAACACAATGTTTGTCATAGGGATTAAATAAGCAATGAAGAAACAATATTAGTAAAAATCTTGAGGATACAAGCAACAAGTGACAGTCATATAGTCATAAGTGGGAGGAAGTGGGTGATGGGAATGATGAGAAAAAACTAGTAGAAATAGTAGTGCACACCAAGACAACTAGACACAAGAACAGTTCCCCCCGAACGCCCTCACTCTGCTAAACAAATAATTCCCTAAACACTGTCAAACATTTTACTAAGTCTGCACTTCTATTTCTACTAGTTTTTTCTCATCGTTCCTATCACCTATCTACTCCCACTTAGGACTGTATGATTGTACGTTATTGCTTGTATCCTTAAGATTTTTATTAATATTGATTGTTTCTCCATTGCTTATTTGATCCCTATGACAATCATTAAGTGTTGTACTTCATGTTTTTTGACAAATCTATATTTTCTTTTATGTCCACTGAGAGCATCTGCACCAAAGACAAATTCCTTGTGTGTCCAATCCCACTTGGCCAAGAAAGAATTCTATTTCAATATTCGGAAACAATGCCGACATTCTTGTCCAAATGACTCGTGGAAATCCTGTTGGAAGGCAAACATTAAACCAACGTTCATGGTCAGCCACGCTAAACCCCACTTTCTTTGCACAGCTGCAAAGGGGTTCATATTTCTGCACGTTTTCCCACTTTAGTAAGCTGTTCTCATCCACCTCCCACGATCAGATAGGAATCCTGGCCTCTGCAATTCACAAACCAGGTTCTCATCCTAGTTTGCTAGTCTGCTCTTTTTTTAAGGCCGATCCGAGAGAGGCTCGTCTTCCAATTATCACTTGGGCAAAGAAGCTCGGAGGCCCCGCTGCTGCGAGGGAGTATTGCAGATGTTCAACTTATGGCACTGGGAGATAACAAACCTGTACTTGTCCTTCCTCTTAAACCTACATCCGGGCTACTGTGGCCGAGCCCTGCAGCAGTTTACGCCTTGTTCGTACGGCATTTGCAAATGTTTACGACTCAGGCAGGTGTTTCTGTTGTGGTTTTAATAAGACGTCGCTTTATTTAAACCAAGTTACCTTCGCACACCCTTTGCCGGATGTCTCCATTCCTTTAAAAAAAAAAAGGTTTAGTCAGATCTTTCCAGCACCTGTTGGAGATTCCTTGATTTGGGCTTGCAAGGAAAGTATTTTAATTCCTTGCAATCAACAAATGCCCTGTCTTGCACATTGGCGAAAATAATCAGAACACAAAATACAAACTTGGAGGACACAACCTTGTAGAGCAGTGTTTCCCAACCGTGGCAACTTGAAGATATTTGGACTTCAACTCCCAGAATTCACCAGCCAGTGGATGCTGGCTGGGGAATTCTGGGAGTTGAAGTCCAGATATTTTTAATTTACCAAGGTTGGGAAACACTGTTGTAGAGGACCCTCACTCTAAAGAAAGATAGAAACGGTCGTCAGGCATGGGGGAATTGAAATTTCCCCTTCCCCCTAGGCTTATAGAATTTATACATGGTATGCTTGCATGTAGGATTGGTTCTTTAAATTGGGGGTTTTTTGGATTATTTTTAATATTAGATTTGTTTACATTGTCTTTTTTATTGTTGTTAGCCGCCCCAAGTCTTCGGAGAGGGGCGGCATACAAATCTAATAAGTAAGTAGGTAGGTAGGTAGGTAGGTAGGTAGGTAGATAGATTAGATAGATAGATAGATAGATAGATAGATAGATAGATAGATAGATAGATAGATAGATAGATAGATAGATAGATAGATAGAAACATAGAATATTGGATGGCAGAAAAAGACCTCCTGGTCCATCTAGTCTGCCCTTATATTATTTCCTGTATTTTATCTGAGCATGGGTCTATGTTTATCACAGGCATGTTTAAATTCAGTTCCTGTGGATTTACCAACCACATCTGTTGGATGTTAGTTCCAAGCATCTACTACTCTTTCAGTAAAACCATATTTTCTCACGTTGCTTCTGATTCTTTCCCCCAACTCACCTCAGATTGTGCCCACTTGTCCTTGGATTCACTTTCCCAATAAAAACACTTCCCTCCTGGACCTTATTTAACCCTTTAACATATTTAAATGTTTCAACATATCCCCACTTTCCCTTCTACAGATTGAGTCCATGAAGTCTTTCCTGATAAGGATCTTGGAGTACTCCTATCTAACGACCTAAGTGCCAGAGCCCACTGTAACAACATTGTCAAAAAGGCGCTAAGAGTTGTTAACCTAATCTTGCATAGTTTCTTCTCTGGCAATATTAAACTGCTAACCAGAGCATACAAAACATTTGCCAGACCAATCCTTGAATACAGCTCACCTATCTGGAACCTGCACTGCATATCGGACATTAATACTGTTGTGGTGAGCTCTGGCCCAGCTCCTGCCCCAAGGACTGTGGGTGTGGGGGAGACATCCACATGCTGCAGGCCTGTTTTGCCCCCAGTGGAATCTGATGATGAAGGCTCCTCTGACCAAGAAGACATGAGTGACAGGGAGGAGGAGAGTGTGGCAGACAGCTCAGAAGGAGATCAATTATCTAGCTCCTCCTTGGATTCAGAACAAGAGTTAATGATACAGCCACGCATGGGGAGAGCGATGCATAGGCAGCAACAACTGAGAGATTATTATCAAAGAAAATGAGGCCACCTGTAGTTGGGTGGGGCTGTGGTCATTAGTGAGGCTGCTATAAAGAGCAGCCTGTGGGTTTGGCCATTGTGGAGGATTATCTGATGGTTGTGTTTCGTGACTGCTTTGCTGACTTTGACCTTTTGTGTGCTGATTTCCCCCCGCTTTGAAACTAAACCAGAGCAAAGTGTGTTTCACTTTGTGGAAGAAGAAGGACTGTGAATTGCCTCACAGCTGCAAGCTAAGTATCTCAGAACTGATAAGGGACTTGTACACATTACCAGTTTGTTTGGAGACCAGTGCTTTTGGCTATACCAGAAGAGGGCTTAGGTTAAGGGAATTTTCATTATAAAGAACATTGTTTTGAATTTTCAAACGTGTGTGTGTCTGAAATTTGTACCTGTGAATTTTTGGGAGGAGTCTACCAGAGAGCCCGACAGAACAGATACAATCGGGAAAGTCCAGAAATATTTCACAAGAAGAGTCCTCAACTCCTCTGCTCGCAAAAGAATGCCTTATTCCATTGACATTTTGGGCTTAGATAGTTTAGAACTACGTTGCCTTCAATCTGATCTAAATGAAGTTCATAAAATCATCTATTATAATGTCCTACCTGACAATGACTACTTCAGCCTCAACTGCAACAATACAGGAGCACACAGTAGATTCAAACTCGATATAAACTGCTCCAAAATCGATTGCAGAAAATATGACTTTAGTAACAGTGATCAATGCCTGGAATGTACTACCTGACTCTGTGGTTTGTTCCCCAAACCCCCAAAACTTTACCCTTAGATTGTCTATTGTGGACCTCACCCCATTCCTAAGAGATCTGTAAGGGGCGTACATAAGCGCACCAGTGTGCCTCCTGTCCCTGTCCTATTGCCTAATTGACCTGTACATAGAAACATAGAAGATTGACAGCAGAAAAAGACCTCCTGGTCCATCCAGTGTGTCCTTATACACTTTCTTGTATTTTATCTTAGGATGGATCTATGTTTATCCCAGGCATGTTTCAATTCAGTTCCTGTGGATTTACCAACCACGTCTGCTGGAAGTTTGTTCCAAGCATCTACTCCTCTTTCAGTCAAATAATATTTTCTCATGTTGCTTCTGACCTTTCCCCCATCTAACCTCAGATTGTGGCCCCTTGTCCTTGGGTTCAGTTTCCTATGAGAAGCACTTATTTAACCCTTTAACATATTTAAATGTTTCGATCATGTCCCCCCTTTCCCTTCCGTCCTCCAGACTATACAGATTGAGTTCATTAAGTCTGTATGTACTTTGCTAATGTTTATGTTTCTACCAGTACCTACTACCTTGTACATCTTTTGACAAATAAGTAAGCAAGTAAGTAAATAAAACTATTTTTTAAATTTATCCTGTGCTTTCCAAATTATGTCATTTTTATACTGCATTAGAGCCCTGCTTATATATTCCGTCCTTTAAATCGTTCATTGTGAGCCAGATTTCCAATACCATATAAGTAGTCCTCGACATACAACACTTAGTTCAGTGACCAAAATTACAACGGCACTGAAAAAAAAAGCAACTTATGACCCTTTTTTACAGTTACGACTACTGCAGCAACCCCCATGATAAAATGCAGGAAATAGTATAAGGGCAGCAGACTAGATGGACCAGGTCTTTTTCTGCCGTCAATCTTTTATGTTTCTATGAAGTTAGTGAAAGAAATTAATGAAGCCTTGCCTGAAAATAAAGAGAGGGTGACATGTGTACAGCTAGCCTTCGACTTACAATAGTTCACTTAATGACCATTGGAAGTCACAACAGGACTGAAAAGTGACTTGATGACTGTTTCTCACACTTATGACCATCTGGCCACATGAGTGAGAAAATGCAGGCGTTTGGCAACTGAGTCCCGTTGACTAAACAATGTCGTTTGGTGGGCCCCAGGGGAAGAGCCTTCTCTGTGGCGGCCCCGGCCCTCTGGAACCAACTCCTTCCAGAGATTAGAACTGCCCCCACCCTCCCTGTCTTACATAAACTACTCAAGACTCACTTATACCGCCAGGCATGGGGGAGTTGAGATATTCCTTCCCCCTAGGGCCTAGGCCATTACAAGTTATGCATGGTATGTTTGCGTGTACGTTTGGTTTTATAATAAGGGTTTTTAGTTGTTTTATTAATTGGATTTCTACATGCTGTTTTTTATCATTGTTGTTAGCCGCCCCGAGTCTACAGAGAAGGGCGGCATACAAATCCAATAAATTATTAATTATTATTATATGTTTATTGATTGATTGATTGGACTCGGGGCAGCTCGCAACATTCCGATAAAAAGATACAATATAAAACATTCCTAAGCCAATTAATAGAATCATTACTTTTAAAAATTGTCTTATGTTCCCCTTTTGTGACCTGAAAAGTTTGGCCACTTCATATTTATGACGGTTGAAGTTTCCCAGGGGTGGCAGTGGGCTAATAACGCTACATTGCACTTGCCGCGGCGGCTCATAAGTGCTTGCGGGACCAGTGCAATTTTGCTTCTGCATCTGTGGAGGTAGCAACATCGCGCATGGAGCCACAAGTGCGCCCATGTTTCGGCGAGGGTTTTTTTTTGCTTCTGCGCATGCTGAAACACAGGCATACCTGTGGTTCCATGCACGATGTTGCTACCTCCACAGGTGCAGAAGCAAAATCGCGTTGGACCTGCCAGCACTTATGAGCCACAGTGGTGAGCGCAATTTAGCGTTTAGAGTTTTTGGAGAGGGGCGGCCTACAAGTCTAATAAATTATTATTAATTATTATTATATCCCACTTTGCGACCTTCCATCGAGCAAAGTCAATGGAACAAAGCCAAATTCATTTAACGACGGCGTTACTCCTTTAACAGCGGCCGTGCTTCACTTAACAACCGCGGCCAGAAAGGCCAAAGCTCCCTGGAACAAACCATCCACAGAAACTCTGAGGTCGCAAGTCGAGGATTTGAACCCGGGTCTGACAGGAGAAGGCCTGGAAAAAAGCTCCGAAGCCTCAAAACAGCAGAGAGAAACTACCACTCCCGGCGTGCCTCTCGAGGGGGCGAAAGCCTCCGCCCCAAAGTGGGCGCGGCTCCCCTCCCGCCCAATAAGGCCAGCGCTGGGCGATGAGGTCACTGTGGGTGACGTCAGGAGCCCGAGCGAGAGGCTTTGGCAGAGCCGAGCGAGCGGCCGAAAGAGAGAGAAGAAGCAGCAGCGGCGGCGATTGGGGTGCGGGCGGGCGCAGGAAGCAGCGGCGGCGGAGGAAGGAGAAGGAGAAGCGGCGGCGGCAGCGGAGGGGGGGGGGCAGCAGCAGCCGCGGGCCAGGAAGAGCCGGCTCCCG
This sequence comes from Erythrolamprus reginae, assembly GCF_031021105.1. Classification (NCBI taxonomy): domain Eukaryota; kingdom Metazoa; phylum Chordata; class Lepidosauria; order Squamata; family Dipsadidae; genus Erythrolamprus; species Erythrolamprus reginae. Next base: position 96,544,109 of record NC_091955.1, read on the forward strand.
AAGGGAGGGGCCGCCAGGGAGGCCTCCTCCGCGCAGGCGCACCGCGGGCCCCCTCCCCGACGAAGCGTTCTCGACGCCCCCCCCCACCAAGTCCCCGCGCGCCGAGGGGGGTCCTGACAGGCCTCGCTCGAGACTCCGCCCGGGAGGGGCCGCCGGCCGGGGGGGCACCATGTCCTCCCCCAGCCCGGGCAAGAGGCGGATGGACACCGACGTGGTCAAGCTGTATCCTTCCTGGAGAAAAAATAAGGGGGGGAGGGAGGGAGAACGAGGAGGGGGGGCTCCTGTGCCCCCCACCCCTCGCCTGTGAGTATGGGAGGGGAGGCAGAGAAACAACAACCCCCCTCCTCGGAGAAGGACTGAGGGAAGGAGGGAGGGCTCCCCTTGCAGAAGCAGTGAAAGGGAGGGGGGGGCTCCTGGAGGTTTTCTTTTGGGGAGGGGGATGAATGGGAATCCCCCTCCCCACCCCCCAAACTAGAGGACCCCCCCTTCACTCCACAGCCCAAACTAGAGCCTGGGAAATAGAAACCCCCCACCTTAAACTAGAGGACCCCACCACCACCCCCAGATTGGAGCCTTGGGAACAGGACCCCCCCCAAAACTAGAAGACACCTCCACTTCACCCTCAAAATAGAGACTGGGGAGTAGGAACCCCTCTTAAACTAGAGGACCCCCCTCACTCCACCCCCAAACTAAAGCCTGGGAAGCAGGAACCCCCCCTAAACTAGAGGACCCCACCCTCACCCCCAAATTAGACTCTGGGGAACAGGAACCCCCCTAAACTAGAAGATACCCCCCACTTTACCCCCAAACTAGAGACTGGGGAATTGGAACCCCCCACCCTAAACTAGAGGACCCCCCCAAAAATTAGAGCCTGGGGAGCAGGAACCCCCCTAAACTAGGGGACCCTCCCACTCCACCCCCCAAATTAGAGCCTGAGGAACAGGGGAAAAAACTAGGGGACCCCCCCTCACTCCAGCCCCAAACTAAAGCCTGGAGAGCAGGAACCCCCCCTAACTAGAGGACCCCACTCCCAAACCAGAGCCTGGGGAACAGGAATCCCCTCAAACTAGAGAACCCCCCTACTCCACCCCCAAACTAGAGCCTGGGGAACAGGAACCCCCCCCCAAACTGGAGAGCAGGGCCTTGTTTCCCTCTCCCTTCCCCAATATCCCAAACTCTTGATCCCCCCCTAAAAGGGGGGGGGGGAGAAAACCAGCCCCCCCCTTTGGCACGGTAGGGGGCTGCCAAATTTTTTGGGGGGCAGGCAAAGGGTCAGGATTTGCAAGGAAGGAGAGAGCTGGAGTTGGGGAGGGGGGTGTTTGTTTTATTTGTCCCCCCCTTTTAAAAAAGAGGGTTAAGGTAGCCAAGAGTGGGGTGGGGGGTTAAAAACACCTTTTGAGAGACACATTGGACACCCCCCCTTCCTCAAATTCCTTCAGGGGTCTCCGCTTATCCGGTAAACCCACCAAGGCCTCAAAAGAGGCCCTGTTGTGGAAGCCAAAAAATGAACCCCCTCCATCCCTGTGGTGGGCTGCCTCCTATTTCCCCCCCTTTGAAGGCGAGGGGGGCCCCTTAATTTAATTCAACTTATTATATTTATAAGCCTCTCTTCCCCCTCCCCACCCCAAAACCGGGAGACATTTTCCCCTCCTGTTCGGGTGGAAACCTTTTATTACAAAAACAACCCCCCCCCCAATATTTATTTCTCCTTTCCTTCTCTCTCCCCCCCCCATTTCCCTGAAAATCCCCCCCCTCCTCACAAATGAGCAAATAATGGACCCCCCCCTATCCTCATTCCCCAGCCAACAGCCCTCTCCCCCCCAACAACACCTATAGTTTCTCCCTATAGTAACCACGGTGGGGAGTGTTAGGAAAACAAAATCACAATTCTCCTTATTGCACGGGTCTCTTTGAGGCTGGGGTATATATATGTGTGGGGGGGCACATTTTATTGTCCTCCGTATCCCCTCTGGTGGTGGAGAATTTATCTTAGATTAAACAAGCCAGGATGGGAGGAAAGCAAGAAAACTGGTTTATTTTCAACCAGTTTTTTTTTATACCTCTTCATTTTGGGGGGGGGGGAGGGATAGTATAACAATCCATTTAATAATAATATCAATAACAATGTGAAATATTAAATGTTCAGTTGATTGAGTTTCATGTTTAATAAATAAAACAATAATGTCAATAACAATGATAATATAAGACCCAACTCCCTCCAGCAGTTTCCACCTTCAACTACCTGGTTGGGGAAGGGTAAGAAGGAGTTTGGGACAAACCAGGTTTTTGGGGAGGCAGGTTGTTGACAGTTACCATGGGATGATCCTTGTCTGATAATGTTGTGTTACTAGTTCCTTAATTTAGTTCGGGTGGCTTCTGATGCCAGCAAAATTAAAGAGGAGGGTTGGTGTTAGAAATTAAACCTGGTTAATGGGCTTGGAGTAACCCTGGTTTGGTGGAAAAAAACAATTCCAAAACACTCTTAGCCTCTCATTCCTCTCCTCGTCCTGCTGCTGGTTTTATTTTGTTGTTGTTGTTGTTTTATGTAACACTTCGCTGGAGATTTCTTTCTAAATCTGGATTAATTTTATTTTATTTTTCCTATTTTCGTTCTTGGCCTAACAAGATTTTGACCGTTGTGGATATGGTGGGCCGGAGTGGGGTGGCCGGGGGAGAGAGAAAGGTGCCGAATTATTACGTTGCTTTGTAGAATTGTTGTGTGTTAATCGTCCTGTTTATTAGGTGGTGGAGGGGGGAAGACAGATTGGTTGCAATTTGACAAGAGCCAGCCAGAGAAATGCGCTTCGGAGATGTTTATTGAATGGGTTAACCTCTCCCTGGAGAATTTAATCGTGAAGGAATTAGGTATGTAAAGAGGTGGGGGCGCCTACGTGGGTGTTACAAATAGCCATTTAGTTGGGAGAGATAAAACAAACTTATTTAGATTGGGGTTTGCTGGGGTCAAATGGTTATTTATATGGCCGGCACACAATGTTTTTAGCTCCTCCGCGTTTTGTTTGGGGGAAAAACCAACAACAAAAACCGGTTCTTTGATAAGGTGCCTAGATCTTCCCTTTTTAAAAAATAAATAAATAATGTTTTTAATAAATAGGAAGTGGTTTGCGATTGCTCTGGAATCAAAGCTATTTTTATCCGGGGGAATTACATATACATGTCGTTCTTCCAATAACAAATGGCATTGGATGGTTAATTTCTGCTGGTTGGGGAGGGAGAGAGAAGGCTTAGGACTCCAGCTGTTCCCGTGCCAAAAATTCTCATTATATCTACATATTATTATTTTTTTTGAAAAGGCGAGATTCTGGGAGACCCACTGGGCCCTCGTCTACCGATCTCCCCCACCGGTTCACTTTGTGGTTTGTAACGTTAAAGATATCACACTGGGCTTTTTAATATGTATTTTTTTGCAGACAAAAGATAGCACCTGTGAAATATATATATATATTTATGTGTGTGCGCGATTCGGTGTGGCATATATTGGTGGTGTGGTCGCTGTTTAATTCAACGGTGGGTAGAGGTTGGGGGCAGAAATAGAAGGAAAATAGCCTGACATCCCCTCCCGTTGGACTAATAAGCTGCTGGTCTTTTTCTGTTCAACAAAAGAACCATAGAGATCCTTTGCAAAAAAGCTCTCTGGCCAGGCCTCTGATTATAATTCTTGGTATTTTAAGTGAGCTGGGCCAATTTCTCCTGGGCCTGCAAGGATTTTTTTGTGTGTGTGTCTGCGTGGAATGACAAAATAGATCTCTTTTGTTGTCTGTGGTTTCCCTCCCTGGCTTCACTTTTCTCTCTCTTTCATAGTTAAGGTTCGGTTTAACGCAGGCCTTGGCTACCGCAACCCGGCCTAAAGCCTAACCATGGTTAGGAAGGCGCAGCGGATTTTGATTCGGGCTTCCGTTCCAATGAAGGCGCTCTTCCTATAAACGGGTTTAATTTCTTGGATAATATCCACGTTGTTGCTCCTAGGTGTGTGCGACCTGTGCTTTATTTTTATTTTTTTGCAAGTTTCGTTCCACTGTTCATTTTGCTTTAAAAGTGCAGCCTCTTTTGCCCTATAATCTTGACTTTGGGTTGCCCAGCCAGTATTTTGACTTTGCGACGACGGGATGTGGGTAAGAGAGAAATAACAAACGTGGCTTTGCCAGCCCAGCCTTTTTGGGAGCTGTTGTGTGTGTGTGTCTTTTTTTTTTGGCTAGTTTTGGGCTGGGTTTTCTTTTCTTTCTTTTTTTTACAAAAATTCTCCTTGTGTTTTCCCCCTCACTGCCTTCCTATTTTGCCTCCGGCTGGGCCAAAGCCTTTGTGTACACCCTTTACTTGCAAAACCAGGAGTTTTGAGGTTGGTGATCCTCCTCCTCGTCCTCCATCAGTGGGCCAAAACTTCCTCCCGTGTTTGGGGTTGAAAAAAAACCTCATTTGAGTAATTGCACACTCTGAGTCACCGGGCTGTAATATATTTTTTTTTGCACGCTTATTTCACGCAGTAGTTTTGCAAACCTCCGAAAAGAAGAAGCTGGGTGTTTTGGGGGGGGGGGGGGGGCTTCTTTGCACGATTGCATCGTTTGTGGGGTACCTTCTCTCCCACCCTCTGGGTGAAAAACAAGCCGAATTCCCTGTTCCTTTTTGGGGTGTCTTTTCTTAATGTGGATATGAAGAGTGGATGCATGCATGTTTTTTTAAAAAGTAAGTTTGTTTGTTTATTTTATTTAGTTTTCCAAGTCTCTCTGTCTCTACCCCTTTTTTGGGGTGGGTGGGTGGGAAAGTTTGGGGAATTTGGACTGGGCCTTGCAGTTTGAGTTGGAATGTCCTCGTTCCTTTTTCCCCCTTCCCCACCAGCCCATGGATTCCCTCCCCTCCCCAGTCCGGAAGTGTCCCGGGAGTTTGCTTGTTTTGGAAAAGTGTTTGCAGGCAGACACAAAAAAGGCTTAGAAATCAGCTGATTGGCTGTTCTGTTACTACCCGGAAATGGAGCCCTGGGTGGAACAGCCCAAACAGCTGATGGAGTGTGTGACAAGAGAGTGTTTATACAGAGGGGGGGGGGGGCGGCTGGGAAAAAAGAGGGAGGGGGGCTGGAGGCTTGCCTGGCGGTTGCAGCCAGCCAGCGAGAACAAACTGTGCCAGGTCAAGGCTTTAGAAGTACGGCCTGCAAGCAGATGGGGCCCGTTTCTGTTTGACCTCGACTTTGCAAACGGCTCAGAGAGGTTCGGTTAAGATAGAGGTTGGAAGGGGCCTTGGAGGTCTTCTAGTCCAACCCCTTGCCTGGACAGGAAACCCTCCCCCACTCCAGAAAAAAATGGTTATCCAACACCATCTTTAAAAATTCCAGTGTTGGAGCATTCTCAACTTCTGGTGGCAAGCAGTTCCACGGATTAATTGTTCCGACTGTAAGGAGATTTCTCCTTAAGTTCTGAGTTGCTTCTCTCCTTGTTTAGTTTCCACCCATTGCTTCTTGTCCTACCCTCAGGTGCTTTGAAAATAGGATAGCCCCCCCAAATCTTCTTTGTGGCCACCCCCCTGAGATATCAGAGCACTGCTATCATGTCTCCCCTCGTCCTTCTTTTCATTAAAATAGACAGACCCAGTTCTTGCAACCGTTCTTCATAGATTTTAGTCTCTAGGCCAGTGTTTCCCAACCTTGGCAACTTGAAGATCTCTGGACTTCAACTCCCAGAATTCCCCAGCCAGCATTCGCTATGGAGACAGGGCATTCGCTGGCTGGGGAATTCTGGGAGTTGAAGTCCAGAGATCTTCAAGTTGCCAAGGTTGGGAAACACTGTTCTAGTCCTTTGATCATTTTAATTGGTCTTTTGTGAACTTTTTCCAAAGTCTCAACTTTTTTGGGGGTGGTGGTGGTGGTAATCTGCAATGTTCCTTTTATGGCCCACAATCTGGTTAAAACTAAACTTTTGTGGCAGCTGCTTCGCTGATATTTTTTTTTTAAAACAAGGTTGTGTATTAGATGATTGAGCAGTGCCACCTTTTAGCTTGGATCTAAGAAGTGTTTATTTGTTTCCTACGTTTATTGTTTCTACAAATAACTCAAGGTGTCAAGCAAACCTTATCACACCATCGTCCTCCTATTTCCCCCACAAGAACAACCCTGTAAGGTGGGTTGACCTGAGGCAGAAGGATTGGCCCACGTCACCCAATCAGCTTTCATGCTTAGGATGGGGAGTAGAACTCACTGCCTCGTGGTGATTGGCCCCAAATCACCCAATCAGCTTTCATGGCTAAGGCGGGACTAGAACTCAACGTCTCCTGATGATTGGCCTAAAGTCACCCAATCAGCTTTCATGGCTAAGGCAAAACTAGAACTCACTGTCCCCTGGTGATTGGCCCGAAATCACCCAGTCGGCTTCCCATGGCTAAGATGGGACTAGAACTCACATTCTCCTGTGATTGACCCAAAACCATCCAGCTGGGTTTCATGCCTTAAGGTAGGACTAGAACTCACTGCTCCTTGTGATTAGTTCAAAGTTATCAGGAGATGAGGACTAGAACTCCCCGTCTCCTGGTGATTGATCCAAAGTCACCCAATCGGCTTCCCATGGCTAAGGTAGGACTAGAACTCCCCGTCTCCTGGTGATTGGCCCAAACTCACCCAACTGGCTTTCATGCCTAAGGTAGGACTAGAACTCACTGTCTCCTGGTGAGTGGCCCAAAGTCACCCATTGGCTTTCATGGCTAAGGCAGGGCTAGAACTCACTGTCTCCTGGTGAGTGGCCCAAAGTCACCCATTGGCTTTCATGGCTAAGGCAGGGCTAGAACTCACTGTCTCCTGGTGAGTGGCCCAAAGTTGCGCAAATGGCTTTCTCGGCTAAATTGAGACTTGAACTCACCACTCGCCACTCTCTCTAGCCTGTCTCAACCTGGCGTAAACTGTCTGATGCCATCCTTCATTCCATTTTTACTCTGAGCTCCTTTTTCCAACATCTGGGATGTTGAACGGGTCAAAACTCAGGATAGTTCTAAGGATTTGTGCCATCGTATATTATCCAGAAAGTTGGGTTGCAAAACGGTTCGAGATGGGTTGTGATAATGCTGGCTTGGTGGTGGTGGGTTTTCTCTTGTATTCCATTGAGGGCTGCACCAGAGTTGTGTTTGACTTTGCGGGTCGGGGTGTGTGGCCTGGGGGCGTGGCCAACATGACATCACTCGTATCGGGGGGGGGGGGGCTGTGGCTTGCCTGTGCGCTCCGCCATCGAAAACAGGCTCCCGGAGGGCTCCATTTTCAGCTGCCACAGTCTCTTGCAGTGAAAACGGACCTTGGGAGCCTGTTTTTCATTTCATTTACTCGATTTGTATGCCGCTCCTCTCCGGAGACTCCTGGCGGAAGCATTGTAAGCCAGTCCTTTGCTGTTTGTAGGACGGCCCCTGGGCCAGATCTGGCCCTTGGGCCTTGAGTTTGACACCCCCAGCTAAGAACAATTTTATTCCAACTTCTTTTGCAAATCATATCCCAATTATAGGTTAATATGGCTTTTTCTTCTCTGGGCAATAACCAAACCAATGCTTCATTTGAGTCCATTTATCTTGGAAATAAATACTGTATTTTTCGGGGTAGAAAATGCACCTTTTTCCTCCCTAAAAGAGGCTGGTTTGGGTGCGTTTTATACTCTGAATGTAGCTTTTTTTAAAGCCCTAACTAGCTGCTAACCATGTTTTCAGCTCTTACCTGCTTGCAAGCTCTTTCATTGTTATTCTCTGCAAAGAAGAATGTTCTCCAAGCCCTAAGTCTTTGCAGGTTTTTTTCCATTGCTCTACTTGCTCCAAATGTTTCTTTCCAAGTGCTAAGAATATTCCAAGCTGTTACTGGCTTGCAAGATCTTTTATTGTTACTCTCTCCAAATAAGGTTTTTTTAAAGCCTTAACCAGGGGATAAAACAATGTGCTGGCTAAGGACGCTAACCAGATGAAAACCTGGTAAGCAGATTCCTTCCCCCTATTTTCTTCCCCCAAAGCTAAGGTGTGTCTTATACCACGGTGCGTGTTATACTCCAAAAAATATGGCAATTTTAGGCAGTTTGTACTTTTCCACTCTTTTTTTTTCTCTTCTCCGAAACGCAGAGTGAGAATTATTCTATTCAAAAGAGGAACAAATTGTTAACAAAGCTCCATGATTCTAAAACAAGCAGCTCGCCGGTTGTCCTTGACACAATTGTAGATAGATTAGATGGACAATTGGAGTCTCTGCTGATTTTTGCCTCTCTTTTTTTGTGACGATCGCTAAGCGAATCCCCAAGTCAGTAAGCGAATCCGCCTTCCCATCGACTTTGCATGGCAAAAGCTGATTGGAAGGTTGTGATGGTTACAGGCCAAGCACCAAGTTTATTCATGGGGGGGATGTTGCAATTGGCATAGATGTGAGGACCGGCCATAAGTTCCTTTTCCCAGTGTAATAATAATAATTAATAATTTTTTAGACTTGTATGCTGCCCCTCTCTGAAGACTCGGGGCGGCTCACAACAACAACAAAGCAATACAATACAAATCTAATAATTAAAAAACTATGACTGCCATCTTAAAAAAAACAATACAATACAGTCACAAACGCACATAACTCTTATAAGTGTAGTTGTAACTTTGCATGGTTTCCAAATGAATATAAGTCGAGGACATTTTTAGCATTCTTTTTAACATTCTCAGATCCTGGTAGTCCTCCACGTAACGACCATAACTGTATATATTAAGTATATACTTAAGTATTCTTTACAATTGGTGGAGACCTAAACCTTAGATATACAATTTGCACCTGGGCTACAAGCCATTGTACCATTTTGGATGGCGTGAGGTCTGTGAAGGATTTATTTATTATTTTATTTATTTATTGGATTTGTATGCCGCCCCTCTCTGCAGACTTGGGGCGGCTCACAACAATAATAAAAACAGCATGTAAATCCAATACTAAAACAGCTGTCTGTCTGAATAGGAGAGAGATTTAACCCACATGTTAATGGATATGATTCTGGGTTTAAGCCCTTTTCCCAAAATGATGATTCTTTGTCATTTCTGCTTTGTTATTTTTATTAATGTAATTAATATTTCATGTGCCACTTTACTAATAATCTTAGACAGCATCTCTCTTTTAATTTAATATAATATACCTGTATGCCACCCAATCCTTAGGACTCAGGGATTTATATTCTTTCTATCTCGTATCTCTCTCTCTATCTCTCTATCATCTATCTGTCTATCTATCCATTCCTCGGTTTACAACCATAATTGTGCCCAAATATTCTGTTGCTAAGCAACGCCATTATTAAGTGAGTTTTGCTCGAATTTATAAATTAAGTTGTTAATCACTGCAGTTAAGTTAGTGACGCAGTTGAATAGAATAGAAGAAGAAATAGAATAAAAAATAGAAGAAGAAGAAATAGAAGAATAGAACTGAATTGAATAAGAAATTGAAGAATACATAGAATAAGAAATAGAATAAGAAATAAAAGAATAAATAGAGTAAGTAATAGAATAGAATAAGAAATAAAAGAATAGAGTAAGTAATAGAATAGAATAAGAAATAAAAGAATAGAGTAAGTAATAGAATAGAATAAGAAATAGAAGAATAGAATAGGGAAAGAATATAATAGAGTATAGAAAATAGAACAACAGAATAGAATAGAAATTTATTGGCCAAATGTGACTGGACACACAAGGAATTTGTCTTTGGTGCAGATGCTCTCAGTGTACATAAAAGAAAAAGATGCATTTGTCAAGAATCATAAGATACTGTACAACACTTAATGATTGTCATAGTCGTTAAGTGAATCTGGCTTCTTTCATTGACCTGGCTTGTCAGAAGGTTGCAAAAGTGGATGATTCTGGGACATCGTAGTTAGATGCCAGTTGGTTGCAGTTGCCAAGCATTGGGTTTTTTTATCACAACACCCTGGCGATGTTACAACAGACATAAGTACGCAAAACTCATAAGTCAATTTTTTTCAGGGCCATTATAACTTTGAGTAAATGAACTGTTATAAGTCAAGGACTGTATTTGTGTATTTGGGCAGAAATTATCTGTACAAAACCATTTTAGGAAACTGCTTCAGCCTGGAATAATGTCTCCCTTAAAATATTTATTAGACTTGTTTGCTGCCCGTCTAGCTTAATAAACGTAACTAAATATATAATTTAACGGTTTAAAAGAGGGGAAACCAATCATTTGAACCCTCATCCCAGATCTATAGAGGGTCCAAAATATATTTGAATATTAAACAATGAAACATTTACTAATTTATAGACAACCAAGTTCACGGTAAACTCTTGGTAACTACAGTGTCTCCCAATATCGTTGTTTCCATTTATAGGCTGCTTTGCCTGTCAATGTGTCCGGGGCCTTTCTTTCTGTTTTACTCATGGGGGTTAATATGAAAAGTGGCCGCTGCCCTGATTGGTGTTTATTTTTTTTTAACCCAACCACAATTGCATTAATGGCTCTCTAGAATCTTCCTGCTGTTTTATCTGTCAAGCACCCTTTGCAAAACCGAGAGGAAAATATACAGTGTAAATAGTGGAGCCACAAAAATACTCTAAACCAAGATTCATTCTAGAACTGCTCTGGGGGGAGATGAGCGGCCTATAAATTCAATTGATAAATAAAATTATCTCCTGCCTGCTATATACCTGTGTAGAGATAACTTACCACCACAATTGAGCCCCCAATTTTTGTGGTGAAGCAAAACATTTGTTATTTTATTTATTTACTTATTGGACCTGTATTTATTTATTTATTTATTTATTTATTTATTTATTCGATTTTGGGCTCTATGGACTCGGAGTGGTTCACAACATATAAAAAAAATCAATATACAATAAGACATCTGAAATCCAATTAATATAAATAACTAATCTAAAACCATTCTAAAAAGACTAAAACATTAAAACTCATTCATTCAGATTCAAACCACAAACATATCACACATTGGTTGACCAGAGGCTAGGGTCTAGTGACCCCAGGTCTGGCGACATAAATAGGTTTTCATATTCTTGCAGAAGGTGAGGAGGGTGGGGACAATACGAATTGCTTGGGGGAGCTGATTCCAGAGGGCCGGGGGCCCCATAGAGAAGGCTCTTCCCCTAGGTCCCACCAAGGGACATTGTCTAGTAGTTGACGGGACCTGGAAAAGACCTAACTGGTTGCTGGGACTCATGCGGCAGGTGGTGGGTAGGTAGATAGATAAGGATAGAGAGAGACAGGTAGGTAGGTAGATTGATGGGTAGATAGATAGATAGATAGATAGATAGATAGATAGATAGATAGATAGATAGATAGATCTAGGAATAGGTAGGTAGGTAGATAGATGATGAATGGATGTAGGGATAGGTAGGTAGATAGATAGATAGATAGATAGATAGATAGATCTAGGAATAGGTAGGTAGGTAGGTAGGTGAATGGATGGATAGAGGGGTAGGTAGATAGATAGATAGATAGATAGATAGATCTAGGAATAGGTAGGTAGGTAGGTGAATGGATGGATGGAGGGATAGGTAGATAGATATAGAAGTAGGTAGGTAAGTATTTTTTTATATTTAATATTTTTATTGATTTTTAAAAAATATAAACACACATAAAACAGGTGCTTTGGTGGTGGGGTGTGAATGCTTGTCTGGTGGCGGGCATTAATCACAAAGCACTAGGTAGGTAGATGATAGATAGATATAGGGGGAGAGAGAGAGAGAGAGACAGAGAGACAGGTGGATAAATAGATGATAACTAAGATAGATAGAAGATAAATGGTAAAGAAAGGAAAAAAGAAAGAAAGATAGATTGAGTGAGTGATTTCTTTGTAAACCTAAAAAGAGACTCTGGATAATTTGCTTGGGTGGGGTGGGGTGGGGTGGGGAGAAATAAGGCCAAGAGTAGATCATAGAGAATTCGATGGCTTCTGTTTTGTGTATTGGACGTTTCCTTGTGAACAGGCAAACTTGGGGCCGGCTGGGCGAGGCCCTTCTTCTTTGTCAGGCATCTTTCAGAGGCTTTGTCGTTGTTGAGATGCTGAGAAATTTTTTTACACTCGCTCGCCCCGTCCTTGTGCAACGTTATGCCTGGTTTTGGTGACACAAGATACCCCGAGTGAGTCAGACTTTGAAGAAATTCTGCCTTTATTTTTTCTCTTGGTGGAACAAAATAGTCATACAATCTGTAGTCCAACCCGACACCTCCCAAATTCAGTCTGCTTCTTAACAAACAACCATCCTAAACATAGGAGGCAAAATTCAATCTGGGCCAAAAATGATAGTTAGATCATGGATAAACAGGTTGGATTTTACCCTGTGTTTCAGCTCATTTAAACACCCAGATGTATGGAATTTATTGAAGAAGAACCCAGGGTAAAATCCAACCTATGAATTATAATCATTTTTAACGCAGGTTGAATTTTGCCTCCTAATTTGTATTTGAATTGTTTCTTTAAACATACAGTATATATACACTGCTCAAAAAAATATGGGGAGCCCTTAAACAACACAATATAACTCCAAGTAAATCAAACTTCTGTGAAATCAAACTCCACTTAGGAAGCAACACTGATTGACAATCAATTTCACAGGCTGTTGTACACATTCAACGTTATACAGAACAAAGTATTCAACGATAATATTTTATTCATTCAGATCTAGGATTTGTTATTTGAGTGTTCCCTTTACTTTTTTGATATCTATATCTATCTACCTACCTACCTATATGTCACATGTTTTTGCTGAATTTGAAAATTAAGGGAGACTAGGATATATAGTTAGATAGATAGATAGATAGATAGATAGATAGATAGATAGATAGATAGATAGATAGATAGATAGATAGATAGATATGTGGAAAAGCGCAGCTGATGTGGCCAACTTTTATTTTCTGGATAGTGAAAGAAGAGGGGTGTTTACAACAATATTGGAAGTGCCAAACACCATTTCGCAGAGGGGCAGCTCTCTGATTAAAAATTCATATTTTTAATCTGCGATTAATGAGTTGTCTGAACAGGCTGATGAATTGCTTGTGTGATTTCAGTTTTGTGCATGAATTGCAGTTTTCCAAGATTTTGTCTTGTTGCTGTTGGAGGAAACAAAATGAATTTACTGAGTTCTTCTGAGTTTTTGGCCTGCTTGGAGGGTTTTTAAATTCACTGTCTTGTTGTTGCTTTGTCAGTTTGACTGCCCCCCAACTCCACCAAGCCTTGCAAAGCAGACCTCAAGAGATGCTGGCGGCATCTACTTATACTGTAATATCATTAAAATGGACATTTGGGTCCGGAATTGCTTAATAAGAATTGGCTTAGAACAGATTGCAGTCCAAAGTTTGTTTCTTCTTCAGTCCAGTTTTATAACACAGGTTTGTGTGTATGTGTGTGTGTGTATATGTGTGGGGAGTGGGTGGTTTCCAGCCTAATTAAGTGGAGAGCAGGAATTGAAGGAGAGCAATTAATCCATTAATTAGGTATATGCAATGCACCTTTGTATGGGGAAAAAAAATATTTCGCTGCGTTGAAAGTCTGAGTTTATTTTCTCCCAAGAATAAATCAGGGGCCTCGGTTTGAGCATTGTTTTTGTTAATTTATTAACTAGAGGGAAAAAAATGGGGATAACTGACTTTTGCAAGAGAACTTGGGGTGGCGATCCCTGATCGGCGATGGCGCGAAGGCAGGAAAGATGGCGAGAGATCTAGTCCGTACTTTGTGTGAGCATGGGGGTTGTGGAATCAACTATTTGGAAGGATTTGGGAGAAAGATCAGAAGCAGCATGAGAAAATATTATTTTAACTGAAAGAGTAGTAGATGCTTGGAACAAACTTCCAGCAGACGTGGTGGGTAAATCCACAGTAACTGAATTTAAACATGCCTGGGATAAACATATATCCATCCTAAGATAAAATAGTAGGAAATAGTAGAAGGGCAGACGAGATGGACCATGAGGTCTTTTTTTGCCGTCAATCTTCTATGTTTCTATGATTCACACAATACGAATGAGCAAGAATTGCAGGAATTATGGGAGATGTAGTCCCGACACCTCTGAAGCGTGCCAAGTTGGGTAAAGGGGTTGCAGAAGCTCCGAATGGAGTTGTTTGGACTACGCGGGTTATTGATTAAACTGAGGATTAAACTCCACGCTTATTTTTAACCTTTAGTAGGAGAACTGGAAGAGGCTTCTCTCGTCAATGACGTCCCTGTCATTTCACGATCTTAGCAGCCTGGTTCCAACTTTTCCCTGTGTTTTCTTCTTATCAATAGAAACATAGAAAGATTGACAGCAGGAAAAGACCTCCTCATCCATCTAGTCTGCCCTTATACTATTTCCTGCATTATATCATAGGATGGATATATGTTTAAATTCAGTTCCTGTGGATTTACCAGCCGTTTGCAATTGACAGATGGAGATTTTGTCAATTCCGATGGTTTTCAAATGTCCCCTGAGATCCTTTGGTCCTGCGCCCAGCGTGCCAAGTACCACTGGGACCACTTTCACGGGCTTATGCCAGAGTCGTTGCAGCTCGATTTTTAGATCTTCGTATTTCACTAATTTCTCTAGCTGCTTCTCCTCAATTCTGCTGTCTCCTGGGATTGCGATGTCGATGATCCATACTTTCTTTTTCTCCACAATCACAATGTCTGGTGTGTTATGCTTCAGAATTCGGTCAGTCGGAAGTCGGAAGTCCCACAGTAGTTTTGCTTGCTCATTTTCGACCACTTTTTCGGGCTTATGATCCCACCAGTTCTTTGCCACTGGTAAATGGTAGTTCCGGCACAAGTTCCAGTGGATTATTATTATTATTATTATTATTATTACCATTATCATTGCTCTAGTATGTTGGGCAGCATAGAAATTTAATTAAATAAATAAAATAAAATAATCACTCGTGGGCAGGTGACCTTTGGCCATCCATGGGGGGGGGTGAGGTTTGAACCCTTGGAGGGCTAAGGTGGAGAAAGAAATCTGAGAGGGAAAAAACAGACACACACACCTCTCGATGGTAGATATTTTTTTTTGCCTTGTACAGGCCATATAAGCTGAGCCATTGTTTGTCTGTCTGTAATTGGGGACCTTTGGTTGATCATTAATCTGAAATAAAAGGCCCGGGTGCCAGGAAAGCATTTTCTTTCTTCCAAACTTTTTTTTGGACTCTCGCTAATTAGCAGGAGAAGTTTCCAGGTGTGGAGACATTGGCTGCTGTGGTGTTTCTTAAATTTCGGCGAATTTAAGACGGGGTGGACTTCGACTCCCAGAATTCCCTTGCCTTCTTTTAAAAGGCTGATTGGGGGGGGGGGAATTCTGGGAGTTGAGATCCAACCCTCGCTTTTTTAATTCAATGTGGTCTCAATCTTTGTTATTTTTAAAAAGGAGTGGACTTCGACTCCCAGAATGGGTGGAAACTAAACAAGGGGAGAAGCAACTTAGAACTAAGGGGAAATTTCCTGACTGTCAGAACAGTTAATCAGTGGAACAGATGTTGCCTCCAGAAGTTGCGAATGTCCCAACACTGGAAGTTTTAAAGAAGATGTTGGATAACCATTTGTCTGAAGTAGGGTAGGGTTTCCTGCGTAGTAGTAATAATAATAATAATAATAATAATAATAATAATAATAATAATAATAATAATTTATTAGATTTGTATGCCGCCCCTCTCTGCAGACTCGGGGTACGACTAGAAGACCACCAAGGTCCCTTCCAACTCTGTTGTTGTTGTTGTTATTGTCAATGCAACATAGCAAACGAGATCACTATGCTGGATTTCGTATTTCCTCACCAGTCGGGCGCTTCCCAAGCAGGCAAAACTCACTTAACAAAGGTCTCATTTAACAGCAGACAATTTGGAGTCGATTGTCGTACGTTAAGGACTATCTGTGTTAGAAATGGTCTATTTTGCCCCCAACATGCTGAGCCTTTTAAAATTTGGAGCAGTTCAGTTTCAACATACACCCATTTATATCTCTATACAATCTGTATAGTCTGGAGGACAGAAGGGAAAGGGGGGGGACATGTTCTACCTCTGGAACCACCTGCTACCGCATGAATCCCAGCGACCGATAAGGTCCCACACAGTTGGCCTTCTCTGGGTCCCGTCGACTAAACAATGTTGTTTGGCGGGCCCCAGGAGAAGAGCCTTCTCTGTGGCAGCCCCGGCTCTCTAGAACCAACTCCCCCCGGAGATTAGAATTGCCCCCACCCTCCCTGTCTTTCGTAAACTACTGAAGACTCATTTATACCGCCAGGCATGGGGGAGTTGAGATATTCCTTCCCCCTAGGCCATTACAAGTTATGCATGGTATGTCTGTTTGTATGTTTGGTTTTATAACAAGGGTTTTTAATTATTTTATTATTGGATTGTCACATGCTGTTTTTATCATTGTTGTTAGCCGCCCTGAGTCTACAGAGAGGGGCGGCATACAAATCCAATAAATTATTATTATTATTATTATTATTATTATTATTATTATTAATTATGATCGAAACATTTAAATATGTTCAGGACATTTAAACATTTAAATTTCAGGACATTTATTTAAACATTTAAATAAGGTTCAGGAGGGAAATGTTTTAAATAGGAAAGTGAACACAAGAATAAGGGGGCACAATCTGAGGTCAGTTGGGGGAAAGATCAGAAGCAACGTGAGAAAATATTATTTTACTGAAAGAATCGTAGATGCTTGGAACAAACTTCCAGCAGACGTGGCTGGAAAATCCACAGTCACTGAATTTAAACATGCCTGGGATAAACATAGATCCATCCTATGATATAATACAGGAAATAGTCTAAGGGCAGACTAGATGGACCATGAGGTCTTTATTTATTTTTATTTATTTATTTATTTTGTCCAATACACAATGAGGGTTTTAGTGGGTATATATCTATATACACATAGTAAAATACATGATGAAGGTTATAGAGGAGATACTCATAGTAAAATATATCTAAGAAAGAATAGAAGAGAAGATAAAGTAATAGAACATATTAATGAAAGAACAGAAGAAGAGATATAGGAATAGAAGAAAGGTACAGGAGATATAGGAGAGCAATAGGACAGGGGACGGAAGGCACTCTAGGGCACTTGTACTCGCCCCTTAAATAATCTTCTATGTTTCTATATGTCCGAGTGCCATGGACCATGCAGGGCATGATAGCTTCTTAATTAATCCCGGCTAATTACATAAACCATAACCTTAGCATGTGTGAACCCGCCCTAGCGCCCTTGAAAACGGTTGCTTCCCTCTCCGAATTCGATAATCCTTTGAATGTATATGTGCTCTAAGAAGATTTAATTCCTTTTTCAGTGGTGGATTTTATTTCGGGAGAATTGAGACTGACAGGCCTGCACTTGATAGAAAGGCTTAATTCTGGGCCCTTCGGATTTATTTTTTTCAGGTTTCTTTTAAAAATAGGTTATTTTGAGGAGGGTGGGTGGGAGCAAACAGAAGCCAGGGAAGTTGCCTGAAGAAGTCCACCCACCAACCTCAGATGCTGGCACCCCCGCTGCTTACGGTGTCTTTGTCAGTTGACAAGTGTGTGTTGTGTGTATCAAAACTCCCACATTGTTCAAGGCGCCTCAAATCCTGGTGGGTTTAGATGGTGGCTTATTTTAGAACTGGGCTTTGATCTCTCTCTCTCTCTTTCTAGGAGATCCTAAAACATGTCTGTTATTTAGACTTCCTTTTTCTTTAAAACTCTTCCGAATTCTCAGGTTCTGTCAGTTTACTCCTCAAATCACAAGAGTTTAGTGGCCGTTTCTATAATCTAAATATCTATCTACCATTTATCTATCTTTTATCATCTCTCTCTCTCTACTTACCTATCTTCCTATATCTTCTATCTACCTATCTACCTACCTACCTACCTGCCTATCTGTACCTATCTATCTACCTACCTACCTAATCTACCTACCTAATCTACCTACCTACCTAATCTACCTACCTACCTAATCTACCTACCTACCTACCTAATCTACCTACCTACCTACCTACCTACCTACCTACCTACCTACCTACCTATCTATCTATCTATCTATCTATCTATCTATCTATCTATATCATTTCTCATCTGTACCATCTGTCTATATCATCTATATCTATCATTTATCTGTCTCTTATCTATCATCTACCTATTATCTATTATCATCTATATCTCTATTTATGTCTATGTATCTATCTCATCATCTATCGTTTATTATTATTATTTTTATATTATTATTATTATTATTATTATTATTATTATTATTATTAATTGGATTTGTATGCCGCCCCTCTCCGGAGACTCGGGGTGGCTAACAGCAATAATACGACAGCGTACAATAATAATCCAATGCTAAAAATGATTAAAAACCCATTAATATAAAAACCAAACATACATACAGACATACCATGCATAAAATTGTAAAGGCCTAGGTGGAAAGAGTATCTCAATTCCCCCATGCCTGGCGGCAGAGGTGGGTTTTAAGTAGCTTACGAAAGGCAAGGAGGGTGGGGGCAATTCTAATCTCTGGGGGGAGTTGGTTCCAGAGGGCCGGGGCCGCCACAGAGAAGGCTCTTCCCCTGGGTCCCGCCAAGCGGCATTGTTTAGTTGATGGGACCCGGAGAAGACCCACTCTGTGGGACCTAACTGGTCGCTGGGATTCGTGCAGAAGAAGGCGGTCCCTGAGATAATCTGGTCCGGTGCCATGAAGGGCTTTATAGGTCATAACCAACACTTTGAATTGTGATCGGAAACTGATCGGCAACCAATGCAGACTGCGGAGTGTTGGTGTAACATGGGCATATTTTTATCATTCTTTTATTGCCTATCTACCTATCTCATTCACAACAGTTTAGTGGCCATTTCTATTATCTAAATATCTATCTACCATTTATCTTTTGTCATATCTCTCTCTCTCTCTCTCTCTCTCTCTCTCTTTCTCTATCTATCTATCTATCTATCTATCTATCTATCTATCTATCTATCTATCTATCACCCATCTATCATTTATCATCTATATCTATCATCTATCTATGTCATCTATATCTAATTTATCTGTCTCTTATCTATCATCTACCTATCATATATTATCATCTATATTATGTATGTATGTATCCATCTTTTATCCTCTATACTCAACACTTCCCTCCTGAACCTTATTTAACCCTTTCACATATTTAAATGTTTCGATCATGTCCCCCCTTTTCCTTCTGTCTTCCAGACTCTACACATGGAGTTCATGGAGTCTTTCCTGATACGTTTTATGCTTAAGGCCTTCCACCCTTTTTGTAGCCCGTCTTTGGACCCGTTCAATTTTATCAATATCTTTTTGTAGGTGAGGTCTCTAGAACTGGACACAGTATTCCAAATGGGGTCTCACTAGCACTCTATATAACGGGATCACAATCTCCCTCTTCCTGCTTGTTAAACCTCTAGCTATGCAGCCAAGTGTTCAACTTGCTTTCCCTACCAGCTGACCGCACTGTTCCATATACCAAATATACTATTTTCCAATATCTCAATATATCAAATATACTATTTTCCCACCTTCATGATTTAGCTAATCAAAGTTGCGGCTACTTCCTGCCTCTGGTTTGTTTAGATGCTTCTAATTGACTAAGTGGAAGTTGTAAGATTTGCGGCTGGGTCTCCTTGGTTGCTTCCAACCGCTGGGTAATTATGGGGGGGGGGGGAGTCAGCCGGCTTGTGTTTAAAATAATTAGGGGGTATTTTGGTAGGTAGTGGAGAATTGGCTTCGGAAGCGGAGAAGTCCTTCTCCCTGGATCAGAGGGGAGAGGTGAGTCTGGCTTTGGGTCTCCAGAGGACCCCCCGAAAGTACCAGGATTTATTTATTTTTTAGATTTATAGCCTACCTTTCTCCTCGCGGACTCGCAGCATTGCTTTACTTTGGAAGGATAAAGATGGTTGGACTTCAACTCCCAGAATTCCCCAGCTAGCAATGCTGAATTCTGGGAGTTGAAGTCCACTCATCTCCAAGTATCTGAGGTTCAAAAATACTCCTTTAAAATTTATCTCTCAATAGATAGAGAGATAGAGATAGAGAGAAAGAGAGAGAAGAGATAGATAGATAGATAGAGAGAGAGAGAGAGAGAGAGAGAGACAGGGACATAGATATAGATATAGGTATATATATAGACATAGATATATATATATAGACAGAGAGGGAGAAAGAGAAAGAGATAGATAGCTAGATAGCTAAGATATAGATAGAGATAAATAGAGAGAGAGAGAGATAATGACAGACATAGATGATTGATAGATAGATAGATAGATAGATAGATAGATAGATAGATAGATAGATAGATAGATAGATAGATAGATAGTCAGTCAGTCAGTCAGTCTTCGGAGAGGGGCGGCATACAAATCTTAATAATAATAATAATAATAATAATAATAATAGAGACAGATAAATAATAGATAGATGATAGAGATAATAGATGATAGGTATAGATAATAATGACAGAGATAAGTAGATGATAGAGATAATAGATGATAGATAGATAATGACAGAGACAGATATAGATAAATAATAGATGATAGAGATAATAGATAGATGATAGATGTAGATAATAATGATAGAGAGATATAGATAAATAATATATAGATGATATAATAGATGATAGATAGAGATAATAATGACAGAGACAGATATAGATAAGTAATAGAAAGATGATAAGAGATAATAGATAGATGATAGATGTAGATAATAATGATAGAGACAGATATAAATAATACATAGATGACAGATAATAGTAGATATAACGTCTCCATTCATCCATCTCTATCATCTCTATATATGTCTCCATCCATATTCCTATTGCCAAGAAGATGAAAAGCCTCTATTTAGGGACTTGGGGCTGTACAGCCGAGCACGCCTATAGTGTTAGGCATGTATTCTACTTGAGCATTGTGTAGCTGGCCTTACAGTGCGCTGGGTTCTGCCCCTGCCATTCTCCCTTGCTTTCCAGCAAATTCTGGCATATGTTTGAGGACACAAGCCCTTGTTGTCAGGGCCTATAAAGAATCCTGCCTCTTAATCGCCTTTTGGTTGGTCATTCCACGGCCCAAGTGCCTCTACAATCCAAGCTCAGCGTTTGAATCCTGAAAATATTCTTTATTTTGTACAATATAGGAAACTTTGCTCTCTTTAACTAAGCAGGGTCTCCTACTTAGATTAAAATAACAGAGTTAGAAGGAACCTTGGAGGTCTTCTAGTCCAACCCCATGCTTGGGCAGGAAACCCTACACTATTTCAGACAAATGGTCATCCAACATCTGCTTAAAAACCTCCAGTGTTGGGGCATTCACAACTTCTGGAGGCAGGCAGTTCCACTGATTAATTGTTCTGACAGTCAGGAAATTTCTCCTTAGTTCTGAGTTGCTTCTCCTGGATTCGTTTCCATCCGTTGCTCCTTGTCCTGATCAGGGAGAGAAGCAACTAGAACTAAGGAAAAATTTCCTGACAGTTAGAAGAATTAATCAGTGGAACAATTTGCCTCCAACAAAAGTTGTAAATTTGCAGGGAAGTGGGTTTGACTGGATGACCTACAAGGTCCCTTCCGACTCTGTTATTATTCTGCTATTCAAAGGTTGTGGGAGCTTCATCACGGGAAGTTGGGTGTCTGTGTGTGTAGAGATATAGCTACATATTGATATCTATTGATACTGATATATTGATATCAATATTGACATATTGAAATCAATCAGTCTGGGACTTTTTATTATACATTCATAGCTATATATTATACTGCTCAAAAAAATAAAGGGAACACTCAAAGAGCCCATCCTAGATCTGAATGAATGAAATATTCTCATTGAATCCTTTGTTCTGTACAAAGTTGGATGCGCACAACAGCAGGTGAAATTGACTGTCAATCAGTGTTGCTTCCTAACTGGACAGTTTGATTTCACAGACGTTTAACTTCCTTAGAGTTATATTGTGTTATTTAAGTGTTCCCTTTATTTTTTTGAGCAGTGTACATGTATGCATGTATGTATTATATATGTATGTATGTATGTATAATAAAAAAATCCCATATTTCAATTGATATATAAAATTTCTATATACAGTGTTCCCTCGATTTTGGCGGGTTCGAATTTCGCGAAAAGTGTATACCACGGTTTTTCAAAAATATTAATTAAAAAATACTTTGCGGGGTTTTTCCCTATACCACGGTTTTTCTCGACCAATGACGTCATATGTTATCGCCAAACTTTCATCTGCCTTTAATAAATATTTTTAAAAATAAACTTTAATAAATAAACATGGTGAGTAATAATCTGAATGGTTGCTAAGGGAATGGGAAATTGCAATTTAGGGGTTTAAAGTGCTAAGGGAAGGCTTGGGATACTGTTCATAGCCAAAAATAGTGTATTTACTTCCGCATCTCTACTTCGCGGAAATTCAACTTTCACGGGCGATCTCGGAACGCATCCCCCGCGAAAATCGAGGGAACACTGTATATCTATTTTATATCTGTCTGTCTATCTATGTTAAACATAGTTAAGTATTTCAGGCGAAATGTGTGTGTGTGCATAGATATATATTGATAGATATCAATCAAAGTTTGGGATTTTTTATTATACATACATATTTCTGTGTGTTTGCATGTATATATATGTAGGTCTTGGCATAATCGTGTTCTGGCTATGGCAAGGCCAAAATAGATCTATGCTAGGCTCCCTTCCTTTTCACTTATCAGCAAAAATATGTGTGTGTGTATATATACATACATACATACATACATACATACATACATATATATATATCAAAAAAAAAACATTTGACACATACATACATACATATATATATATATATATATATATATCAAGAATTGTCCTAAAAATGTGAGTTCCAGGTGTATTTATAAATGAAGAGGCAACAGCCATTGTGATCCCCGGAACATTTAAAATTTATTAAAAACTACTAAAATTAACTAAATAAAAAAATAATAATAAAAGGCTGAGGATTATTTCACCTGAAATAATTCTCAACTTTTTTCGGGCTGTCTTTCTCTCTCAAACCCATTTTGTGTGTGTGTGTGTGTTTGTGTATGTGCATATATATGTATCAATGAAGAGGCAACTGCCATCTCCGGAACGTTTAAAATTTATTAAAAACTACTAAAATGAACTCAGCTTTCATTAGTCCTCTACTAACATCGTCAGAGTGTTAAAATCCCCATTGAAGAGATAATAATAATAATAATAATAATAATAATAATAATGCATTATGTAAAATCAACTGTCTTCAATGGGGATTTCAACACTCTCACGTCGTTAGTAGAAAACTAACGAACACAGAGTTCATTTTAGTAGTTTTTAATAAATTTTAAACGTTCTGGAGATGGCGGTTGCCTCTTCATTGATACATATATATGCATATACACATACACAAACACACACACACACACAAAACGGGTTTGAGAGAGAAAGACAGCGGGAAAAAAGTTGAGAATTATTTCGGGTGAAATAATCCTCAGCCTTTTTTTATTATTATTTTTCCCCCAGGATGCCTTTTTCTCTCCAACCCGTCTGCTGTTTCCCCAGCAGGATTGTTTCCGTGGACTTCAACTTGATTTTCAGGATTGTGAGCCTTGTGTTTGAGAGGCGTAGGAATTCACGCCCGTGATCCTTAACCAGCCCAACAGTGTCAGGATACAACCCGTGAGCCTTCCCAGGGCAACATGAGATAGGGAAACGACGGCACCGGCCGAGCGTTTGTGTAAACGCTGGAGTGTATTCGGTGTGACTTGGAGAAACGGCTGGGAGTTATTTTTAAATGTGCCCCCTGATGAATAAGCCCTATTGGTTTCTGACACCTAGCTGGACGCTTAAATAATACTTCAAAAGAGGGCAGTTCCCTAGTTGGGCCTCATTAAATATACAGTGGTCCCTCTACTTACGAACTTAATTCGTTCCGTGACCAGGTTCTTAAGTAGAAAAGTTTGTAAGAAGAAGCAATTTTTCCCATAGGAATCAATGTAAAAGAAAATAACGCGTGCGATTGGGGAAACCACAGGGAGGGTGGAGGCCCTGTTTCCTCCAAGGAGATTCCTAGAGAGGCCCCACGGAGGCTTCTCCCCTCCTTTTCCAGCCCTGTTTCCTCCCAGGAGATTCCTAGACAGGCCCCATGGAGGCTTCTCCCCCCTTTTCCGGCCCTGTTTCCTCCCAGGGGATTCCTACAGAGGCCCCACGGAGGCTTCTCCCCACCTTTTCCAGCCCTGTTTCCTCCCAGGAGATTCCTAGAGAGGCCCCACGGAGGCTTCTCCCCAACTTTTCCAGCCCTGTTTCCTCCCAGGAGATTCCTAGATAGGCCCCACGGAGGCTTCTCCCCTCCTTTTCTGGACCCGTTTCCTCCCAGGAGATTCCTAGAAAGGCCCCATGGAGGCTTCTCCCTGCCTTTTCTGGACCCGTTTCCTCCCAGGAGATTCCTAGATAGGCCCCACGGAGGCTTCTCCCCAACTTTTCTGGACCCGTTTCCTCCCAGGAGATTCCTAGAAAGGCCCCACGGAGGCTTCTCCCCAACTTTTCCAGTTACAGTTTCTGAGGCTCAGGTTTGTAAGTGGAAAATGGTTCTTGAGAAGAGGCAAAAAAATATTGAACACCTGGTTTTTATCTAGAAAAGTTCTTAAGTAGAGGCGTTTATAGGTAGAGGTACCACTGTAGTCCTCAATTTATAACCATTTATTTAGTGACTGAAGTTACCCTGGCAATGAAACAAAGAGACTTATGACTGTTTTTCGCACGACAACTGTGGTCACACAGATCAAAAATTCAGACATTTGGGAACTAACTCGGAGTTATGACGTACCAGGGTCATGTGAAGAGTGTTCGGAAACTTCAAATCGTGCAAAATGCAGCCACGCGAGCAGTCATGGGCCTCCCTAGATATACCCATGTCTCTCCAACACTCCACGGACTGCATTGGTCGCCGATTGGTTTCCGGACACAAATCAAAGTGTTGGTTATAGAATAGAATAGAATTTTTATTGGCCAAGTGTGATTGGACACACAAGGAATTTGTCATTGGTGCAGATGCTCTCAATGTACATAAAAGAAAAATGCACATTTGTCAAGAATCGTGATGCAACACTTAATGATTGTCAATAGGGGTCAAATATTAATAAAAATCTTAAAGATACAAGCAACAAGTTACAGTCCTACAGTCCTAAGTGGGAGGAAAAGGAGGATAGGAATGATGAGAAAAACTACTAGAAATAGAAGTGCAGATTTAGTAAAAAGTCTGACAGTGTTGAGGGAATTATTTGTTTAGCAGAATGAGGGCGTTCGGGGGAAAAACTGTCCTTGTGTCTAGTTGTCTTGGTGTGCAGTGCTCTGTAGCGATGTTTTGAGGGTAGGAGTTGAAACAGTTTGTGTCCAGGATGCGAGGGGTCAGTCAATATTTTCCCCGCCCTCTTTTTGACTCATGCAGTCTACAGGTCCTCAATGGAAGGCAGGTGGGCAGTAATTGTTTTTCATGACCTATGAAACCTTACATGGCATTGCCAGATTACTTACAGGACCGTCTTCTGCTGTATGAATCCCAGCGGCCGGTCAGGTCCTGCAGAGTCAGCCTTCTCCAGGTCCGGTCAACTAGATAATGTCACTTGGTGGGGCCTTCTCTGTGGGGGGCCCGGCCCTCTGGAATCAGCACCCCCCCCCCCCGAGATCCGTATTGCGCCCACCCTCATCGCCTTCTGCAAAAAGTCTCAAGACTCACTTATGTCGCCAGGCCTGGGGCTATTAGATTCTTGCCCTCTGGCCGATGAATGGACTGCGAGAAACTGATTGAATGAGAATGACTGGGGTTTTAGTTTTAGATTATATATTTAATTAATTGGACCCGAAATGTTATGTATTGTTTTATATGTTGTGAGTTGCCCCGAGTCCTTGGAGAGGGGCGGCATAAAAGTCCAATTAATAAATAAATAGACCATGTTATGAACTTAACAACTCCAGTGATTCACTTAACAACTACGGCAAGAATGGACCTAAAAACGGGGCAAAACTTGCTTTAGTACATGTTTCATTCATCATCTTCCTTTTAACGACCCCCTAATCTGTTGCGGGTGGAGTTCGGGCAACTGAATGGCGCTAGCCGGGTGCGCTTCCCTGTCGCCATAGCGGAGTTTTGTTCAGATAAATTCTCTCATTGTGCCCAGAGAGAGAAATATATGCCTCTACCTAGGTTCGAACTCACTGATCAACGTAAATTTTATCAATTGTCATAACTTGAAGTCTTGGAATCATTTTTTTAGGTGCTCGTCATTTGAAGTCAATTCAATTCAATTTATTAGATTTGTGTGCCGCCCCTCTCTGAAGACTTGGGGCGGCTCACAACAAAAATAAAAACAATATTCCAGCGAAAACAAATCTAATATTAAAAAGCACATAAAACCCTATCATATTTAAAAAAGCAAACAACATATACATACCCAAACATAAATATATTAAAAAAAAGCCTGGAGGAAAGGTGTCTCAACTCCCCCATGCCTGGCGGTATAGATGGGTCTTGAGTAATTTGCGAAAGACAAGGAGGGTGGGGGCAGTTCTAATATCTGGGGGGAGTTGATTCCAGAGGGCCGGGGCTGCCACAGAGAAGGCTCTTTTCCTGGGGCCCGCCAAACGACATTGTTTGGTCGATGGGATCCGTAGAAGGCCAACTCTGTGGGACCTTATTGGTCGCTGGGATTCGTCCGGTAGCAGGCGGTTCCGGAGATACTCTGGTCCAATGCCATGCAGGGCTTTAAAGGTCATAACCAACACTTTGAATTGTGACCGGAAACTGATCGGCAGCCAATGCAGGCCATGGAGTGTTGCAGAAACGTGGGCGAATCTAGGAAGCCCCACGATGGCTCTTGCGGCCGCGTTCTGCACAATCTGAAGTTTCCGAACACTCTTTAAAGGCAGCCCCATGTAGAGAGCGTTACAGTAGTCAAGCCTCGAGGTGATGAGGGCATGAGTGACTGTGAGCAATGACTCCCTGTCCAAATAGGGCCGCAACTGTCACTAAAGGAACTGTATTTTTTTTTTTAAAGTGTATAATTGTGGGTCGAAGTTGTTTTGTGCGGCAACCATCCCAGCCCCCCCCCTAAAAAAACACCTCTTTGCCTTCAACGGCGCTCCGGCTTCCCGTTGACTTTATTTTACCAACCAGGAAAGCAAAATATTTTCTAAGTCAGAATGGCAGGGGAGGAGAAACCTGGGTGAAGCCATTAATCATCATTAATTACAGAGCTTCTCTCCTGGGCCGACTCTGCCAAATAGGTCAGTGTTCCCATTTTTCCAGGTGGTAAAACCGAGGCTCGGGGAAAAGGGAGAAGGACTCGCCAGGCCGTGGCCAAGCCAACAAATTGGGGGTTTTTTTCCCCAGGTTTCTGAAACAGACTAGATTTCAAAGGGACAAACCTGTCTGCCTGCCCTATTGGGAGTGCCTAAATTGGCCACGTTTGTTGGTTTGTGTCAGGCCACAACGATAGCGTGCAACAGTACAGTTTTCCCTCGATTTTCACGGGTTCGAACTTCGTGAAAAGTCTATACCATGTTTTTTTAAAAAATATTAATTAGAAAATACTGTATTTCACATTCCCCCCCCCCCTATACTACGGTTGTTCCCACCCGATGACGTCATATGTTATCGCCAAACTTTCGTCCGCCTTTAATAAATTATTTTTTTAAATAAACTTTAATAAATAAACATGGTGAGTAATAATCTAAATGGTTGCTAAGGGAATGGGAAATTGTAATTTAGGGACTTGAAGTGTTAAGGGAAGGCTTGGGATACTGTTCATAGCCAAAAATAGTGTATTTACTTCCACATCGCTACTTCGCGGAAATTGGACTTTCGCGGGCGGTCTCGGAACGCATCCCCCGCGAAAATTGAGGGAACACTGTACCGTGATTTCTGACAGTTTCAAAATGGGTCAGGCGGTAGGGAAAGCGAGTCGAAGGCTTTGCTGCATAGCTAGAGGTATAACAAGCAGGAAGAGGGACATTGTGATCCTATCGCTTCCAACAACCTGGGTCCTCATTTTACTGACCTCCGAAGGATGAATCCACCATGAGCCAGATCTGCTAAGCAACCATGGCAAAGGTTCGTACAGTGAGGCACATCCTTCTCGAACTCAGCCGTGCTTAGTAATTTATTTATTTATAATGAAAATTTGGGGTCTCTGTTGTGCTTGTCAATTGAGGATTGCCCAAACTGAACCTCTTGACAATGACATAGAAACATATAAAAGACTGACGGCAGAAAATGACCTCCTGGTCCCGCTAGTCTGCCCTTATACTATTTCCTGTATTTTATCTTAGGATGGATATATGTTTATCTCAAGCATGTCTTGAAGACGATTCATAACCCAACTAGGGAGCATCATCAGTGTTAAAAGAGAATTGTGTTTGTGGAGAGGAGGAAGAAAAGAAAGGAGAAGGAATGAGGAAGGAAGGAAGGAAATGAGAAAATGGAAGAGGGAAGGCCGTTGGTGTTCTCTGAGCTTAGTTGTTTTCTTGAAGACGTTTCACAACCCAACTAGGGAACATCATCCATCAGTGCTCGGAAACCTTGTATTCATCCTGCTGGGGAATAATTCCGGGAGTTGAATTCCGCACCTCTACAAGAGGATGAGAGAGAAAGAGTAGTGTGTAAATCCTCTGCCTTGAGGCCACCTACTTGTATACCCACCTACTTGTATGTACTGAGTTGACCTTACTAATCGTGAATCGTCAGGTAGGCTCCGTCCTAGTTAATATTGGACGAGGAAATCTCCAACTTGTAGGCTAGACTGGAAAACAAACAGACCAGAAGGCCAGAGTAGTAGAAAATCATTTCCATTCTGTCTACACCAAAGCGTTGGGTAGGAAGGGAAGTTCACCTGGTAGGAACATGTCAGTTGGAGACACAGCTTGGCTTGGAAAACAACGCCCGTCTCTCACCCATCATAGGTCTACTCAGGAGGAAGGGAAAGAGGAGGGCTGACCTGGCTGACCTTGGCTGTCCTGTAACCTTCAGACACAACCGTCTGGTTTTGTCTCATGTGCTGCCAACTTCCTGCCTCATTGTGTTGGTTCAGCAGGTGGCATGGAGAAAGAATATCCTTGCCCAGCCTCAGTTTCCCCAAGGGAGTCTTTTTGGGAAGGAATGGGAGCGGTCCCCTCTGGGGTTCATCGGTCAACTCTCTTGGCTCTACCAAAACTCATTCCTTCAGCTTCATTAATTCAAGTTTACTTAACAAACAAAACAAGCCAACAAACAACAGAGTAGGAAGGGACCTTGGAGGTCTTCTAGTCCAACCCACTGCTTAGGCAGGAAACCCTACACTACTTCAGGCAGATGGTTATCCAACATTTGCTTAAAAACTTCCAGTGTTAGAAACATAGAAGACTGACGGCAGAAAAAGACCTCATGGTCCATCTAGTTTGCCCTTATACTATTTCCTGTATTTTATCTTACAATGCATATATGTTTATCCCAGGCAGGTTTAAATTCAGTTACTGTGGATTGACCAACCACGTCTGCTGGAAGTTTGTTCCAAGGATCTACTACTCTTTCAGTAAAATAATATTTTCTCATGTTGCTTTTGATCTTTCCCCCAACTAACCTCAGATTGTGTCCCCTTGTTCTTGTGTTCACTTTCCTGTTAAAAACACTTCCCTCCTGAACCTTATTTAACCCTTTCACATATTTAAATGTTTCGATCATGTCCCCCCTTTTCATTCTGTCCTCCAGACTATACAGATTGAGTCCATTAAGTCTTTCCTGATACGTTTTATGCTTAAGACCTTCCACCATTCTTGTAGCCTGTCTTTGGACCCGTTCAATTTTGTCAATATCTTTTTGTAGGTGAGGTCTCCAGAACTGAACACAGTATTCCAAATGGGGTCTCACCAGCATTCTATATAGTGGGATCACAATCTCCCTCTTCCTGCTTGTTATACCTCTAGCTATGCAGCCAAGCATCCTACTTGCTTTTCCTACCACCCGGCCACACTGCTCACCCATTTTGAGACTGTCAGAAATCACTCCCCCTAAATCCTTCTCTTCTGAAGTTTTTGCTTACACAGAACTGCCAATGCAATACTCAGATTTGTTGGGGCATTCACGACTTCTGGTGGCAAGCTGTTCCACAGATTAATTGTTCTAACTGTCAGGAATTTTCTCAAGTTCTGTGTTGCTTCTCTTCACGCGTCTGAATTAATTTTGATCGCATCCTTCAGTTGAACAGCAATGATACGTCAACATCTTTGAGCGCCGCTGTAACTTCAGAGGGTCACTAAACGAACTGTTGTAAGTTGAGGACTCCCTGCATGTTCTTTTTCTCAACACCCGGCCTGCTTCTCGGTTTGTTGACACCGTCGGTCGCTCATTCTCTTCATTCCCTTCTGGTTATTCATGGCTGTTTCAGGCGTGACGGTGTTGTTCCTTTGACTTCCTGTGCAAGCTTGTTTTTCAGTTGTCCCAAAGGTTGTTTTTTGTGTATGTGTTTCAATAGTCAACTGGACTTTCTGGTTTTGTTTTGTTTTGAAGACGTTTCACTTTTCAGCCAAGAAGCTTCTTGATCGAAACATTTAAATATGTTATAGGGTTAAATAAGGTCCAGGAGGGAAGTGTTTTTAATAGGAAAGTGAACACAAGAACAAGGGGACACAATCTGAGGTTAGTTGGGGGAAAGATCAAAGGCAACATGAGAAAATATTATTTTACTGAAAGAGTAGTAGATCCTTGGAACAAACTTCCAGCAGACGTGGTAGATAAATCCACAGTAACTGAATTTAAACATGCCTGGGATAAACATATATCCATTGTAAGATAAAATACAGGAAATAGTATAAGGGCAGACTAGATGGACCAGGAGGTCTTTTTCTGCCACCAGTCTTCTATGTTTCTTCAGTTCTAGCTGAAGTTCTGACTTTTTCCCATAGAAAATTATATTGGAAGCTGCAAAATATGATTGAGGGCTGTATGATCTAGGGCAGTGGTTCTCAACTTGGGGGTCGGGATCCTTCTGGGGGTCGAACAGCCATTTCACAGGGGTCACCTAAATCCATGGGAAAAGACAAATTTCCCCTGATGTTAGGAACTAAAGCTTCTATATTTATTTATTTTTTATTTTATTTATTTGTTTTGTCAAGTATGTATTGGTGGTATACAAAGACATAATTATATTTATATACATGATACCAATAAAAGAGAAACATGAGGACAGGGGACAGAAGGCACGCTGGTGCACTTATGCACGCCCCTTACTGACCTCTTAGGAATCGGGAGAGGTCAACAGCAGATAGTCTAAGGGTAAAGTTTTGGGGGTTAGGGGATGATACTACGGAGTCTGGTAGTGAGTTCCCTCTATCAACTACACATTACTAAAGTCGTATTTCCTTCAGTCGAGTTTGGAGCGATTAAGTTTGTATCTGTTGTGTGCTCCTGTGTTGTTGTGGTTGAAGCTGTAATAGTCGTTGACAGGAAGGACGTTGTAGCAGATGATTTTATGGATTATGCTTAGGTCGTGTTTAAGGCGACGTAGTTCTAAGCTTTCTAAACCTAGGATTGTAAGTCTAGTTGCGTAGGGGATTCTGTTGCGAGTGGAGGGCTCTTCTCGTAAAGTATCTCTGGACATTTTCTAGAGTGTTTATGTCCGAAATCTGGTGTGGAATCCCCTTCATTTTTACCAGCGCTGCTTTGAATCCCACAAGGCGAGCCTCAGGGGAATCCCAGTGCTTCGGCTGGCAACGGAAGTCCGGAGGCGGGGATTCCCAGCGGCGCAAGGCAAAAGGAGTGATTTGGGGATGGGGTTGCACGCATTATTTGCTTTTACTTTGATTCCTATGGGGAAAATTGCTTCGTCTTACGAACTTTTCATCTTACGAACCTGGTCACGGAACGAATTAAGTTCGTAAGACGAGGTATCACTGTATAGTTAAGTCGGAATGGAGACAACGGAGTTGTAAGATGTCTAATCGGAGAATTTCAAATCTGGTGAAGTAAAGTATTTTGAGTCTGATGGAGTAAGGTTTGTGGGGAGGGTGGCGAATTTTTAACACTGTCCCATCAGGAACTGAGTTTTCTTAGCCGAACGGTAATTTGGAACTTTTGTTACGAGGAATGTGAAAGAAATCCTGAGAATAACACTTTTCCCCCCCAGTGACGTAATGCTGAATGGTCACTCAGTGAACTTTTTAAAGTCGAGACCGCCGATGTTAAAGATCCCCTTCCACTGGGCTCGCCCTCCCTTAACTCGTGTTGCTAAAATAAGTTTTGCAAAGTTTCCACTCCCGCGTTCTTCCGAAGCCGGAAGGACCTGTTTGACCAGCAAGTAACCTGATTTTATTTTATTTTTTAAATCAAGCTTTGTTTACACCATCCATGCTAGAATATTTTATTTCTTTGGTAGGGAAGGTTTGCCTATTTGCCGATGACTCTAAAGTGTGCAATAGGGTTGATATTCCTGGAGGGGTCTGTAATATGGTAAATGATTTAGCTTTACTAGATAAATGGTCAAAGCAATGGAAACTGCAGTTTAATGTTTCCAAATGTAAAATAATGCACTTGGGGAAAAGGAATCCGCAATCTGAGTATTGTATTGCCAGTTCTGTTTTAGCAAAAACATCAGAAGAGAAGGATTTAGGGGTGGTGATTTCTGACAGTCTCAAAATGGGTGAGTAGTGTGGTCGGGCAGTAGGGAAAGCAAGTAGGATGCTTGGCTGCATAGCTAGAGGTATAACAAGCAGGAAGAGGGAGATTGTGATCCCCTTATATAGAGCGCTGGTGAGACCACATTTGGAATACTGTGTTCAGTTCTGGAGACCTCACCTACAAAAAGATATTGACAAAATTGAATGGGTCCGAAGACGGGCTATAAGAATGGTGGAAGGTCTTAAGCATAAAACGTATCAGGAAAGACTTAATGAACTCAATCTGTAGAGTCTGGAGGACAGAAGGAAAAGGGGGGACATGATTGAAACATTTACATATGTTAAAGGGTTAAATAAGGTTCAGGAGGGAAGTGTTTTTAATAGGAAAGTGAACACAAGAACAAGGGGACACAATCTGAAGTTAGTTGGGGGAAAGATCAAAAGCAACATGAGAAAATATTATTTTACTGAAAGAGTAGTAGATCCTTGGAACAAACTTCCAGCAGACATGGTTGGTAAATCCACAGTGACTGAATTTAAACATGCCTGGGATAAACATAGATCCATTGTAAGATAAAATGCAGGAAATAGTATAAGGGCAGACTAGATGGACCATGAGGTCTTTTTCTGCCGTCAATCTTCTATGTTTCTATTCGATTTTTATGCCGCCCTTCTCCTTTGACTCAGGGCGGCTTACAACAGGTTAGCAATAGCAATTCTTAACAGAGCCAGCCTATTGCCCCCCAACAATCCGGGTCCTCATTTTACCCACCTCGGAAGGATGGAAGGCTGAGTCAACCTTGAGCCGGTGATGAGATTTGAACCGCTGACCTAGAGATCTACAGTCAGCTTCAGTGGCAATGCAGTACAGCACTCTACCTGCTGCGCCACCCTGGCTCTATACCTTCAGTTCTATGGAGACTTATTACTTATTATTTATTTATTTATTTATTTATTACTTAGATTTGTATGCCGCCCCTCTCCGAAGACTCGGGGCGGCTCACAACACGTGGAAACAAATCATACATAATCTGACAAATTTAAAATATTTAAAGATTTAAAAAAGACCCCATATACTAACAGACATACACACAAGCATACCATATATAAATTAAACATGCCCAGGGGGAGATGTTTCAGTTCCCCCATGCCTGACGGCAAAGGTGGGTTTTAAGGAGTTTACGGAAGGCAGGAAGAGTAGGGGCAGTTCTAATCTCCGGGGGGAGTTTGTTCCAGAGGGCCGGTGCCGCCACAGAGAAGGCTCTTCCCCTGGGGCCTGCCAACCGACATTGTTTAGTTGACGGGACCCGGAGAAGGCCCACTCTGTGGGACCTAATTGGTCGCTGGGATTCGTGCGGCAGGACTGCCTCGCATTTCCGCCGTCATACAGTACGTCCTCCAAGTTACGGCCAACACTAAGCGCCGGATCTACGTGACTAAGAGGCAGTTTTGTTAAGTGAGTTTTGCCCTGTTTTGCCACCTTTCTCGCCGTGGGTTACTAAGCGAATTGCGGCAGTTGTTAAGCAGATTGTTTGGGTCATTAAGCAGATCTGGCTTCCCCGTTGTTGTGGTTAGCTTTGGCCCAGCTCCTGCCCCAAGGACTGTGAATGTGGGGGAGACATCCACATGCTGCAGGCTTGTTTTGCCCCCAATGGAATCTGATGATGAAGGCTCCTCTGACCAAGAAGACATGAGTGACAGGGCAGAGGAGAGTGGGGCAGACAGCTCAGAAGGAGATCAATTCTCTAGCTCCTCCATGGATTCAGAACAAGAGTTAATGATACAGCCACGCATGCGGAGAGCGATGCATAGGCAACAACAACTGAGAGATTATTATCAAAGAAAATGAGGCCACCTGTGGTTGGGTGGGGCTGTGGTCATTAGTGAGGCTGCTATAAAGAGCAGCCTGTGGGTTTGGCCATTGTGGAGGATTATCTGATCCTTGTGTTTCCTGACTGCTTTACTGACTTTGACCTTTTGTGTGCTGATTTTCCCCCGCTTTGAAACTAAACCAGAGCAAAGTGTGTTTCACTTTGTGAAAGAAGAAGGACTGTGAATTGCCTCACAGCTGCAAGCTAAGTATCACAGAACTGATAAGGGACTTGTACCAATTACCAGTTTGTTTGGAGACGAGGGCTCTTGGCTATACCAAAAGAGGGCTTGGTTTAAGTGAATTTTCATGATAAAGAACATTGTTTTGAATTTTCAAACGTGTGTGTGTCTGAAACTTGTACCTGTGAATTTTTGGGAGGATTCCACCAGAGAGCCCGACAGAACACCCGTTGACATTTGTCATTTGTGATCTGGATCATTTGTGCTCTTTCCGCACTGTTGCCTCCTAGTTACTCGAGCTGAGTTCGAAACACAGAAGGCCAGTGGCTACCACATCCTTAATTGCAATCTCGTTTTAACTTCAGTTTAAGTTTCTTTGGGGAAGAAATGTTGCCGGTGTTTTTTGAGATAATAGTTTCACACTGGCTGAAAACCTTTGCTGCCGTCTTGAACAAAATGTGCTTTGCTTGGATCTCAGAGAGATCTCAGCCACGCGGGTGTTTCCATAAAAAGCCACTTGTGCAGGCAACGTGCGTGCTAATTCTCCCATCGGTACAAGGCTGTTTGCAAAGCAAGCTTTTAAAAAAAACATTGAATCTGTCCACTTTCTAAAGCAGTGTTTCCCAAGCTTGGCCACTTGAAGATATCTGGACTTCAACTCCCAGAATTCCTCCAGATAGCATGTTGAAATCTGCCCATCTTAAAAGGCTGGCTGGAGGAATTCTGGGAATTGAAGTCCACCCTTTTTAAAGTATCCAAAATTGATCCATATCGACTTAGAAAATAGATAGCAATTTTAAGAGAGGTGGACTTCAACTCCCACAATTCCCCCAGCCAGCAAGTTGACATCTGTCCATCTTAAATGGACATACAATGACAATAAATTTGTATGCCGCCCTGAGTCTACGGAGAGGGGAGGCATACAAATCTAATTAATAATAATAATAATAATAATAAAGTATTTATTTTTTTAAATTTATTATTAAAAGGCTGGCTGGAGGAATTCTGGGAATAATAATAATAATAATAATAATAATTATTATTATTATTATTATTATTATTTATTAGATTTGTATGCCGCCCCTCTCCAAAGACTCGGGGCGGCTCACAACAATGATAGAAACAATATTATAATGGCACAAATCTAATATTAAAAAACTAAAAACCCTATCATAATTAAAAACCAAACAGCACATACATACCAAACATAAATTATAATAAGCCTGGGGGAAAGATGTCTCAAATCCCACATGCCTGGCGGTATAGGTGAGTCTTAAGTAGTTTACGGAAGACAAGGAGGGTGGGAGCAGTTCTAATCTCCGGGGGGAGTTGATTCCAGAGGGCCGGGGCCGCCACAGAGAAGGCTCTTCCCCTGGGGCCCGCCAGAAGACATGAAGTGTCAGAATTGAAGTCCCCCCCTTTAAAGTAGCCAAAATTGGTCCGTACCGACTTAGAAAGTGGATAGCAATTTTAAGAGAGGTGGACTTCAACTCCCAGAATTCCCCAGCCACCATGTTGGAACGTCCACCCATCTAAACAGGCTGGCTGGGGAATTCTGGGAGTTGGAGTCCATGCATCTTAAAATGGCCAAACTTGGACACAGAGAGAGAGAGAGAGAGAGGTGTGGAATTTTTCCAGGATCAGCAATAATAATTTTTAAGCGCAGGACTTAAATTAGAACCGCAGAGAAAGAAGGCCGCGGGAACCTTGGTGCGAACCTCATCTTAATTATTCAGACTTCCTGTTTTTCACTCCGATACAGCAGCATAAATAAGTTGTCCGTCCAACCTGTAGCCATACTTCCTACTGGAAGCTGCCTGGGTTGCACCAGCCAGAGTAAACATTTCACAATTTTAGGAACCTGTGTGCCGTTTATGGGCCAAAAGGTATCTGGAGTCGTTCCAGCATTGGTTTCCAACTGGACTTTTACTCCCTTGGAATTAATCTTAGGATAGTATTTAGAAACCTAGAAGACTGACGGCAGAAAAAGACCTCCTGGTCCATCTAGTCTGCCCTTAAACTATTTCCTGTATTTTATCTTAGAATGGATCTATGTTTATCCCAGGCATGTTTCAATTCAGTGACTGTGGATTTACCAGCCACGTCTGCTGGAAGTTTGTTCCAGGGATCTACTACTCTTTCAGTAAAATCATATTTTCTCACGTTGCTTCTGATCTTTCCCCCAACTGACCTCAGATTATTTCCCCTTGTTGTGTTCACTTTCCTATTGAAAACACATCCATCCTGAACCTTATTTAACCCTTTAACATATTTAAATGTTTCGATGGTGTCTCCTCTTTACCTTCTGTCCTCCAGACTAGACAGATGGAGTTCATGAAGTCTTTCCTGATCAGTTTGATGCTGAAGACCTTTTATTATTATTATTTTATTATTATTATTATTTATTGGATTTGTATGCTGCCCCTCTCCGTAGACTCCACCATTCTTGTAGCCCGTCTTTGGACCCGTTCAATTTGATCCATCTCTTTTTGTAGGTGAGGTCTCCAGAACTGGACACAGGTTATTCCAAATGGGGTCTCATCAGCATTCTATAGAGCGGGATCACAATCTCCCTCTTCCTGCTTTGAACTGGGCCTACTGTTGTTGTTTTTTAAACTCTTAGATGGGAGCTGCCGACACGCCAGCATGGCCAGATTTGTCATCTGGCCACAGGGCGTGTTGTATGTTTTGCTGTTGTGGCGTCTTATGGAAAAAGTCTGTTTTGTGGGATGCATTGTGGTGGGTAGAAAGGGCATTTTGCATAAGCAAATTATGCAACCCGTTCTAAAATCGGCCTTTTAGATTGGAAGGATGGGATAAAATTGGCCCAGGCTGGGCCAAGGCTTTGCAGTTTTGAGCTGCAGACACCAGTAGTCCTTGATTTACGACCACAACTGAGGCCACAATTTTGGTTGTTAAGCGAAACATTTGTTTAAGTTTGCTCTACTTTTTCTTGCTCGAGTTGTTAAGTGAATCACCACAGTTGGTAAATTAGTAACTCGGTTATTAAGTGAATCTTGCTCCCCATTTGACTTTGCCTGCCCCAAGGTTGCAAAAGGGGATCACGTCATAAATATGAATCAGTTGCCGAGCATCTGCGTATTGATCACGTGACCCTGGGGAAACGCCAATGGTCGTAAGTGTGAAAAATGGTTGTAAGTCACTTTTTTCGAGGGACGTTGTAACTCCAAATGGTGACTAAATAAACTGTTGTAAGTCGACTTATGACTACAATTGAGCCCAAATTTTCTGTCGCTCAGTGAAACCGTTGTTAAGTTAAAAGGAACAACGTTCCTTGCCACAGTTGTTAAGTGAATCACCACGGTGGAGAAGTTAGTAATATGATTGATAAGTGAACCTGGCTTTCCCCATTGACTTGGCTTGTCGGAAGATCATGTTAATCCCGAGACATAAATATGTGTCAGTTGCCACGTGTCTGAATTTTCATTAGTAAATGTTTTGGTCGTAAGTGTTGAAAAATGGTTGTCGGTCACTTTTTTTCAGTGCCATTTGTGACTCCAAACGGTCGCTAAATGTACTGTTGTAAGTTGAGGACTACCTGTACTAAACAAAGGCTGAGTACTGGGGCAATGTTTTCACATCGAAATGCATCAAGAATGATTAATGTATGAGCAGAGTAATCTTGGTTTACCAAAGTTGTGCACACACAGAAACGTTTATATTGAGATCAGTTGTGAATAAGTACTCACACAGATACATCAACTTGAATTCAAGTTTCCTTTGAGAAATGACATCTTCAGATAAATGGTCTAAAGTCGTGCACGTAATAAGTCAGAATAACAACCCAAATATTACCAAGTACATGGTCTTTCTTATAAGTTCCGTTTGTCATAATCAGTAAACAAAGATATCAAGTCTAAACACATTTTAGCTGTAATACATGACTACAATACAGAGAGATTGCAGAGCCATTGCAGAGCGTACATACAGTGAGTAGCCAGACAAAGAGAAACAAAGAGGGTGACTCAGGGAAACAAGCTATAAACTCTAGCTCCCTCTTGTGGCAGTCTGCAACACTTGCAGCCAATATATTCCCAACCTAACAGTTATGAACAGAGTCCTAACAAGAACCAAATTCGACAAGTTTTAAAGCAGCCAAATAGCGAGGTAATAGGGGTTTTTCTGCCATCAAGTTTTCTGTGTTTCTGTTTCGTCTTTGGTGGGAAAAGGAAGAAGGGAGGGGGAGAAGAACTCAGAACCCGTTTTGGAGTGAGTGGCATATAAATACAATTTATTTTTATTTATTTATTCATTTGTGCAATACACAATACATATGGAAGAGAATAGACATGAAGTAATATATATAAAGATAATATGTAAAAATAGAGGAGAAGATATATGAAAGGAAGAAAATATGATATATGAGATAAAAGAAAGACAATGGGACAGGGGACGGAAGGCACACTAGTGCACTTATGTACGCCCCTTACTGACCTCTTAGGAACCTGGAGAGGTCAACTGTGGATAGTCTAAGGGAGAAATGTTGGGGGTTAGGGGTTGACACTATTGAGTCTGGTAATGAGTTTCACGCTTCGACAACTCGATTGTTAAAGTCATATTTTTTACAGTCAAGTTTGGAGCGGTTAATATTAAGTTTGAATCTGTTGCATGCTCTTGTGTTGTTGCGGTTGAAGCTGAAGTAGTCATTGACTGGTAGGACGTTGCAGCCTATGATCTTGTGGGCAATACTTAAATCGTGTTTTAGGCACCGTAGTTCTAAGCTTTCTAGACCCAGGATTGTTAGTCTATTTTCGTAGGCTATTCTGTTTCGAGTGGAGGAGTGAAGGGCTCTTCTGGTGAAATATCTTTGGACATTTTCAAGGGTGTTGATGTCTGAGATGTGGTATGGGTTCCAGACTGATGAGCAGTAGTCTAGGATGGGTCTGGCAAAAGTTTTGTAGGCTCTTGTGAGTAGTGTGAGATTGCCGGAGCAGAAGCTACGTAGGATCAGGTTAACAACTCTAGAAGCCTTTTTGGTGATGTTGTTGCAGTGGGCTTTAGCACTTATGTACAATAAATAAATACAATAAATATGGGGTCCTTGGTGCTGTCTGAGTGTGATAGTTTTTAACAGACGTTTTATCACCTAGCTAGGTAACATCATCAGCGATAGAAGGGAGAGGATTTGGGCATACAAATCTGATTAATAAATAAATAATAAATAAATAAGTGGAAAAGAGGAGGAGGAGGAAAAGGAAGAAGACTTTAAGGTCCTTGGTGCTGTCTGAGTATGATAGTTTTCTTGCAGACGTCCATAGCCCAACTAGATAACGTCATCAGCAGTGGAAGAGAGGGGGATTTGTGAAGTGCTCTCTACATGGGGCTACCTTTGAAAAGTGTTCGGAAACTTCAGATCGTGCAGAATGCAGCTGCGAGAGCAGTCATGGGCTTACCTAGGTATGCCCATGTTTCACCATCACTCCGCAGTCTGCATTGGCTGCCGATCAGTTTCCGGTCACAATTCAAAGTGTTGGTTATGA
Source organism: Erythrolamprus reginae (assembly GCF_031021105.1). Lineage (NCBI taxonomy): Eukaryota > Metazoa > Chordata > Lepidosauria > Squamata > Dipsadidae > Erythrolamprus > Erythrolamprus reginae. The sequence goes on from NC_091955.1 coordinate 96,584,255, forward strand.
CCTTTAAAGCCCTTCATGGCATCGGACCAGAATATCTCCGAGACCGCCTTCTGCCGCACGAATCCCAGCGACCGATTAGGTCCGAGTGGGCCTTCTCCGGGTCCCGTCAACTAAACAATGTCAGTTGGCGGGCCCCAGGGGGAGAGCCTTCTCTGTGGCGGCACCGACTCTCTGGAACCAACTCCCCCCGGAGATCAGAACTGCCCCTACTCTTCCTGCCTTCCGTAAACTCCTCAAAACCCACCTTTGCCGTCAGGCATGGGGAAACTAAACATCTCCCCCTGGGCACGCTTAATTTATACATGGTATGCTTGTGCGTGTGTCTGTTAGTATATGGGGTTTTTTAAATCTTTAAATATTTTAATTAATTGGATTGTTTATGATTTGTTTTACACTTGTTGTGAGCCGCCCCGAGTCTTCGGAGAGGAGCGGCATACAAATCCAAATAATTAATAAATAAATAAATAAATAAATAAATAAATAAATAAACAAACAAACAAACAAACAAACAAACAAACAAACAAACAAACAAACACAAAATGAAGAGAAGGAAGAAGGGAAAAGGAGGAGGACTATGGGGGGTCCTCTCTCCTCCCTGAGCTTACTTGGTTTTTAGTTTGCAGACATTTTATGACCCAGCTTGGTAACATCATCAATACTAGAAGGGCTTTGCTCTTTCTGATCCAGCTTAAATTTCCAGTTATATTTCTATGGAAAACTTTAGGGATTAAAAAGAGGAGTTGGGGTTTTGGGGGGTTTTGTTTGGTCTCCTTTCTTGTTTTTTTCAATCCTGCCCTTGAAAGCCGGTTTCCACCAGTTTTTACAGCACTTTTTTTTTTTTTAAAAAAAGGGCACTTCTGCATTCTCCTCTCCCCCCAATTGTCTGAAGAAAACTGAAATCAGCAGCTGCCCTCTTCTGAAAATAACACGTCTATTGTCTAGGGCCTGGTCTCAGATTTGGCACAATCCGAGCTTCGGGAGATGTTTCTTTCAGCAGGTTATTTGAGGCCAAAGGAATATTTTAGACTCGCAAGCAAGCTTGTTTTTCTGTCTGTCTTTCTTTTTTTTGTAACTGGGCTTTTCCATCATTTTTTTCCTGTGGGTAATGGCGGGTGGTGGAGGGGGGAGATTTGCAAGTGTTTTTGCATTTTCCGGTTCAGTTTTTTTTCCCCCTGCATGATTTCTGCAAAGTCCGATAGCTCTTGCAGAAGAAAACTTGGTTTATTGGGCAGCAAATTATTTGAATAGGATAGAATAGAATAGAATAGAATAGAATACTTTATTGGCCAAGTGTGATTGGACACACAAGGAATTTGTCTTTGGTGCAGATGCTCTCAGTGTACAGAAAAGAAAAGAGACATTTGTTGAGAATCGTGAGATTCAACACTTAATGATTGTCATAGGGATCAAATAAGCAATGAAGAAACAATCAATATAAATAAAAATCTTAAGGATACAAGCAACAAGTTACAGTCATACAGTCATAAGTGGGAGGAAGTGGGGGATAGGAACGATGAGAAAAAACTAGTAGTAATAGTAGTGCAGCCTTAATAAATAGTTTGACAGTGTTGAGGGAATTATTTGTTTGGCAGAGTGATGGCGTTCGGGGGAAAAATGTCCTTGTATCTAGTTGTCTTGGTCTGCGGTGCTCTGTAGTGTCGTTTTGAGGGAAGGAGTTGAAACAGTTTATGTCCAGGAAGTGAGGGGGTCAGTCAATATTTTCACAGCCCTCTTTTTGACCCGTGCAGTATACAGGTCCTCAATGGAAGGCAGGTTGGCAGCAATAGTTATAAATAGATGATGGATGGATGGATAGCTAGAAAGATAGATAGGTAGATAGATAGATAGATAGATAGATAGATAGATAGATAGATAGATAGATAGATAGATAGATATAAGACAGACAGATAGATATGGGTGGATACAGATGATAGATAGATGATGGATAGATGGATAGACATAGATATACATAGAAACAAACAGATAGATAATGCAATATACAGAGCGCAAATCCTACTCCCTTTTAGCACTGATGATGTTACGTAGTTTGGTAATGAAATGTCTGCAAGAAAACAGCCAAACTCAAAGAGTACCAAGGATGCCACAGTTCAATCCTGAACTAAAAGTCTATTTCAAAATATATGTAAAGAGCTGGAGACTCTCTGGGTTTGCATGCAAACTATGTTTCTAACTACAACTATTCTAGACAGACAGACAGATATTTTAAAATATTATTGGATTACAGTAATTATTTCACCCTGGCTCAGAAATATTTGAATGAATTCAGTTTTTGACCCTTCCTGGACTGCTGGTTTTTTTTTTTTAAACGGTCTGCGCATCCAATGTTTTCCTTGACTCCCGACACCTTCAGTATTGAGAGCAAACATGAAGTCACAATCCTAGGAGGACTCAACGAATTTGTAGTGAAGTTTTATGGACCACAAGGAAGTAGGTATACTCTTGAGTTGCGTATAGGGGTTGGAAGGAAGCACCCACCCCCTTTTTTTTTCTGATTGATTGAAAAATGAGAGATAATTTGGGGAGGTCATTAAGGACTATTTTCCCTGTGACATTTAAGACACAGGAGACAGTTTATACTGGGTTAAGCCTCACAATTTAAGACGAAAAAAATTAAATGGAAATGGATTCACAAAAGGGCCCTTGAAGGTCTTCTAGTCTAACCCCCTGCTTAAGCAGGAAAATACAAATGCAATGCTTAACAAATTGAGACTAGCGGTGTGTTGTTGTTTTTAATTTGAACTAGATAAACATAGATCCATTGTAAGATAAAATACAGGAAATAGTATAAGGGCAGACTAGATGGACCATGAGGTCTTTTTCTGCCGTCAGTCTTCTATGTTTCTAGATTTAGGGCTTCCAAAATTTATAATCTAGAACCATCTTTTCTAGGATTTTCTTTGCCATGCTGATAAGGTGTTTAGGGCGTTTCTGTCTTAATGTTCCCATGCAGTATTACTGTCTTGATGGTGTTGCATTTATTTACAATAATTCTTAACTTTAAGGTTTGCAGTTAGTGCAATATTTTTCAATCTTGGTAACTTATAAGGTGTGTGGACTTCAACTCCCAGAATTCCCAAGCCAGCATGGCTGTTAGGCTAGGGAATTCTGGGAGCTGGAGTCCACCCATCTTAATGTTGCCAAGGTTTAGAAACACTAAATGAATGTATTTTGAAGCAGGTGGCTAAAATCTCTGTATAAAAATAAAAACACTAAACTAGTAGTGGAAGCTCTCCCCCCGCCCTCTCCCAAACCTACTTGTTAGAATTGCGTGTCTTGTCTTCCAGGTCTAATTATATAACCTTATATTTGGAAGCATCAGATACACAACTCAGCTTTCTTTCTTTTTGAAAATCTTCCAATTGCAGCACCGTACGAAGGTGGCGTGTGGAAAGTTCGGGTGGACCTTCCTGACAAATACCCTTTCAAATCCCCATCTATAGGTAAGAGATGGAAAAAACTGTCTTATTGGAGACAAACTGCCTACAGCCTACAGGTAGTCCTCGGTTTATAATGGGTTTGTTTAATGGCTGCTCATAGGACCATTGTCCACACTTAACTGTTGCAGCAATCCCCGGGGTCACATGATGAAAATTCGGGACACCTGGCAGCTGGCTCATACGTACGACGGTCCTGTGACCAACTTTTGAGTATATTTTTTTTCCTCCACCTTAATATAAAACATATGTAACCCTTTAATATATTTAATTATGTCAAAGGGTTAAATAAGGTTCAGGAGGGAAGTGTTTCTAATAGGAAAGTGAACCCAAGAACAAGGGGGCACAATCTGAGGTCAGTTGGGGGAAAGATCAGAAGCAATGTGAGAAAATATGATTTTACTGAAAGAGTAGTAGATCCTTGGCACAAACTTCCAGCAGACGTGGTTGGTAAATCCACAGTAACTGAATGTAAACATGTCTGGGATAAACAGATCCATCCTAAGATAAAATACAGGAAATAGTATAAGGGCAAACTAGATGGATCATGAGGACATTTTCTGCGGTCAGTCTTATAGGCTTCTATGTAAATAACAAAACACAATACAGTACCAATATCCAACCGTATACATATGCCAAATTTCCATATCATTAAGGTGCTTTAAGGAGTTTCTTTACTTTTTACCTTCCTCTCCCCTCCCATAACTCCATCTCTCCAACATTAAAAGTAGTACTAAACTTTAAAAACAAAGAAAAAGAAAACAACAGAAACAAAACCCCCGATATGTAACATTCTATAAATCCCACATTCATCATTATTTACGGAGAAAGGGAGAGAGAAAAGGGGGAAAAAAGAATAGAATAGAAAAATCCCCCTCACTCCAACATTCAGCTAATCCCTAATAAAAATAGTTAGTCAATCTGTCTAGTCTGGAAGACAGAAGGGAAAGGGGGACATGATTGAAACATTTAAGTATGTTCAAGGGTTAAATAAGGTCCAGGGGGGAAGTGTTTTTAATAGGAAAGTCAACACAAGAACAAGGGGGCACAATCTGAAGTTAGTTGGGGGAAAGATCAGAAGCCACATGAGAAAATATTATTTGACTGAAAGAGTAGTAGATCCTTGGAACAAACTTCCAGCAGATGTGGTTGGTAAATCCACAGTAACTGAATTTAAACCTGCCTGGGATAAACATAGATCCATCCTAAGATAAAATACAGGAAATAGTATCAGGGCAGACTAGATGGACCAGGAGGTCTTTTTCTGCCGTCAATCTTCTACGTTTCTTTGTTTCTATGCTCTTCAGCAAATGCTGAATGTGTGCTTGATATGAAGCTGTTCTAACGTCCCTTTTGTTCCTCTCTCCATAGGATTCATGAATAAAATTTTTCATCCCAACATTGACGAAGCGTAAGTGAACTTCTGTTTGCAGTTGAAATCGTTACTTTTTTGGAGGTGGGAATTAACATTTCTCCACTTTCACAACAGGAGGTGTAAAAATACCTAAAGCCGTATTTTTCAACCTTTGGGGCTTTTAAGATGGGTGGACTTCAACACCCAGAATTCCCCAGCTGGCTATGTGTTAAGAATTCAAACTCTCAATATAAAAGTTAAAAGAAACAGTTTTTAATCAGAGGCAAACCCATAAAATACACATTACATTTCTGGTTCAACACCAAAGTAACCCTGCAAAAAAGGGGTTCCTTTTTTAACAATAAAAACATTCTAAACTAGTGGGCACTTAATGCGCCATCACGTGCGTAGAGTAAGAAAAATAGAATAGAATAGAATATATTAGAATTCTTTATTGGTCAAGTGTGATTGGACACACAAGGAATTTGTCTTTGGTGCCGATGCTCTCAGTGTAAAAGAAAAGGCAAAGTACAACCAAGTGAAGAACTTAAATGCAGTAATCACAGGTGAGGGGGATTTAGCTAGAATAAAGAATAGAATAGAATTATTTTATTGGTCAAGTGTGATTGGACGCACAAGGAATTTGTCTTGGTGCAGATGCTCTCAGTGTACATAAAAGAAAAGAGACATTTGTCAAGAATCATGTGTTACAACACTTAATGATTGTCATAGGGATCAAATAAGCAATGAACAATCAAATATTAATTAAAAACAAGGATACAAGCAACAAGTTACAGTCATACAGTCATAAGGGGGAGGAGATGGGTGATAGAAATGATGAGAAAAAACTAGTAGTAATAGTAGTGCAGCCTTAGTAAATAGTTTGACAGTGGTGAAGGAATTATTTGTTTAGCAGAGTGATGGCGTTCGGGAAAAAACTCTTCTCGTGTCTAGTTGTCTTGGTGTGCAGTGCTCTGTAGTGACGTTTTGAGGGTAGGAGTTGAAACAGTTTATTTTTTTATTAGAGTTTATAGAATAGAATAGAATTTTATTGGCCAAGTGTGATTGGACACACAAGGAATTTGTCTTGGTGCAGATGCTCTCAGCGTACATAAAATAAAATATACATTTGTCAAGAATCATGTGGTACGACACTTAATGATTGTCATAGGGGTCAAATAAGCAATGAAGAAGCAATATTAATAAAAATCTTAGGATATAAGCAACAAGTTACAGTCATACAGTCAACATGGGAGGAAATGGGTGATAGGAATGATGATAAAAACTAGTAGAATAGAAGTGCAGATTTAGTAGAAAGTCTGACAGTGTTGAGGGAATTATTTGTTTAGTGGAGTGATGTAGGTTTATGTCCAGGAAGCGAGGGGTCAGTCAATATTTTCACCGCCCTCTTTTTGACTGGTGCAGTCTACAGGTCCTCAATGGAAGGCAGGTTGGCAACAATAGTTATAAATAGTGGATGGATGGATGGATGGATGGATGGAACGATAGAAAGATAGCCTAGAAGAATAGAATAAGAATCGTTTGGGAAAATTAACAGGGTGGCCCTAGGAAAATGAATAATAATAATAATAATAATAATTTATTGGATTTGTATGCCGCCCCTCTCCGCAGACTCGGGGCAGCTAACAACAATAATAAACACAATATTTACAATCCAATAATAAAAACAACTAAAAACCCCTATTATAAAACCAAACATACACACAAACATACCATGCATGACTTGTAATGGCCTAGGGGGAAGGAATATCTCAACTCCCCCATGCCTGGCGGTATAAATGAGTCTTGAGTAGTTTACGAAAGACAGGGAGGGTGGGGGAAGTTCTAATCTCCGGGGGGAGTTGGTTCCAGAGGGCCGGGGCCACCACAGAGAAGGCTCTTTCCGTGGGGCCAGTTATCAGCAGGTGGAGCTTAGAATATTTGGACTCATGCAAGCAACCGTTTAAACAGACATAACACCTTTTCCCAAAGTCCAGACCTACAGACCAACACTATGCTGGCTGGGGAATTCTGGGAGTTGAAGCCCACCCGTCTTAAAGTCTCCATGGTTGAGAAATACTGATTTAAAAGAAATTTTGAACACCAATTTTCTCAACTGTTTTCCCCCAAAGGAGAAACTAAGGAGTTAAATTGGTTTCCAACTTGCAGTCTTGTGAAATATGGGGATTGATCATCCTGGCTTCGGATAAACCTTGCTGCTCTTAGACAGATACCGGAAGTGACTTGGCTTAGGAGTTATTTTTAAAATGCCAACTAAGAGCGCAGCTGTCACCACCTATTAACTCACCTTGAGTTGATTTAAAGGCAGTTTCCAGTGGCCGGCAGCTTCTCCGTACTGAAGGAGCGGGTCCAGCAGTCACATGGGTTGCTCATGTCCAATCCGGTGGAACTGAGCCTAGTATTAAAAAAGCTTGCCGGATCCGCCCCTTCCCCAGAATTCGCTCAGTTCGCATATCCTGCGGTTGTATTGTGATAGCTCGTTCAACATTCTAACACCTTCCCTTCGATCTTTCCCTTCAAAAAGTAGTAAGATTTATTGTCTTTATTTATTTACTTGCACTAATTGCGCCAGCCGTTTAAAAGAAAAAAAGATAAAAAGCGGCTCGGCTTTTTTCCTTGGGAGAAGTTGCGGTTTCGTTTTCCCCCGGCGGTTTTGCCGGTTACGATTCCTGCGGCCGCTTGTGGATTCTTCTAATCCTTTGGCCTGGAGGTCCTGGTGCAAGTATTTATCTATTGAATTATTGATTATTTATTGTATATAAGATATTTAAGGGCTTAAGAAATACCTCCTGCGGAGTGAGACGCCTTCCAGTCTCCTGGACTTAGTCGATCGCTTTTCCTTTAAGAAATTCTACGGAGCGATTTTTTTTTCGGCGCGAAGGCCTTCGCGCCCTTTTTTAAATCTAGGCCTCTCGTGTTGGCCTCCTGCCAGCCGCGTAGGCCTCAGTCCACCGCGTGGATCCCGGAGCGGGCCTTGGGGGTCCCAGGCTAAATTCTCCACCGGCTAAGCCTCCAACCAGAGTGCCTTGGTTTACTTAATTATAAAGTTTAGGGAGGCTGGCCCCGCTGGATTTGGGGGCACGAACTCTGGGTTTGCCCAGATTGTCCTCAAGTTTCAGCAGCTTCGAGGCCTCGAAGCAGGATCCATTCCTCTTGGGAAGTCCTTGAAATTCTTCTCCTTATTATTCAGTTTTTGGCTCAGCCTTGTCTTCTGTTAATTGTCAGACTATGGCTACCTTTCCCAAGAGAGGCACAACTAAAGGTCCCAGAGAGGCCAGGCCTACAGGCGATGAGATTACTAGTATCCCCCAGGCCTCTTCCTCCTCTTCTCCAGGGGCCCGCCCCTCGACCAAGGTCACCAGGGCCGAGAAGAGAAGGGACCTAGCCCTACAAAAAATCCATGATAAATCAGCAAAACGTTTGAAAGTGCAGGCCCAAGTAATCAGTAGTCAAGACCCACCAGAGGCCTCTAGTCTGCCTCCTTCTGGGGTCCCTGTGTTATCTCTGGATGAGCCAAACCTAGACAGACCCCAACCTAACCTATGGGGCATAGGTCCAGAGGAACCAGATATTATTGAAGAGTCCCCCCAGCCAGGATCCTCCCAGGCCTTTAGGGATTCTTCTGCCATTTCTGCTGATATTTCCAGTTTACCTCCTGAGTTCCAGTCTATTTTTGCTGTGTTGTCCAAAGCCATTGATGCCAAACTCTCCACCATCAATGAGCTTCCCTTACCTCTTCCTCCTTCTCGTCCCTCCCGCACCTTGGGTTCTTCCCCAGCGGTCAGAGCTCCTATTCAGGATGATTCAGAGTCCTCCCAGGATGAATATGAGGATATAGAGGAGGATGAGGACCCTTTTCAGGGCTTATCAGATGATGAGGAATCCCAAATAAAAGTTCCTCCTCCAATTACTATATTTCCTTCACAATTATTCAAATCTCTCCTCCTCAAAGCTAGAATTTCTACGGGATTAGCGGCCCAGGAGAAACAAGCCTCCACTTCCACTGATCCCCCGGAGGAGAATTTACCTTACTTCACAGAGGAACAGGAGGATAACGAGGTAATTCCTATGCCTAAATTGTTTAAAGATGCCTTACTCAAACAGTGGGATTTTCCAGCCTCTGGCCTTAATCCCTCCACCAAGGAGTCCTCCGCCCAGAGGACAAGCGCATCGAGCAAATGCTCAAAAGAGGATTCACCGCTGATTCCTGGGCTATTAAAAGTTCTGCAGCGGCTTCCTTTTTCTCCAGAGCCATGCTGCTGTGGCTTCGCCAACTTCAACAGCACATTCCTCCCGATGACTTGAGAGGTCAACAAGACTTCAACAAGGTCTTTGCAGCTGCCCAGTACGTGGCTGATGCCACCTTGCAATCTACTAGATTTTCTGCTAAGTCTATTGCAGCTTCTACAACGGCAAGAAGACTCCTATGGATTCGCCCTTGGCAAGCGGGAGTTCGCCAAAAGTGGCAGTTATCCCAGGGCCCCTTAAAGCGCGACCTTCTCTTCGGTGATCTTCTGGATCCACTCCTCACGGAAACCACGGACAAGAAGAAGGTTTTGGGTCCAACCACAAAAAAGGCTACTAAAACGCAGTCCTTTCGTCGCCCAGGGCGCCAGCAAGATCAAGCGGCTTCCTATCAGAGATCTCCAGGTCAGTATTCCCCCCGCTTTCGTTCCCAAGGTAGGAACTCCAGGGGTAGAGGGTTTCGCTTCCAAAGGGGAGCTTCCTCTAACAGGGCTTCAAAAAAGCCTAGATGGTAATTCTACCTCCATTCCCATAGGGGGTCGCCTAGCTCATTTCGCCTCTAATTGGCGTCTCACCTCCAAGGATCCTTGGGTCATTGACACTATTCAAACAGGCCTTCTTTTAGAATTTATTTCTCCTCCCCCAAAACGTTTTATTTCCTGCCCTTCTCCCAGGTCATCCTCAGATTGTAACCGTATGGAGGAGGCCATTTCTCATCTATTGTCCATCAGAGCCATTCAACCGGTCCCTTCCGGTCAAAGAGGCCTAGGTTTTTACTCCATCCTATTTATGGTTCCAAAGTCCTCCGGAGGTTGGAGAGCTATTTTGGATTTAAAGAAGCTAAACCTATTCATCAAATATAGGAAGTTTAAGATGCACTCCTTGTCTTCTATTTTGGCCGCCATTCACTCGGGAGATTTCATGGTCTCCTTAGACCTCACTGAGGCCTACCTTCACATTCCTATAGCCAAATGCCACAGAAAATTTTTACGTTTTTCCTTTCAAGGCAGGCATTTCCAGTATAGGGCGATGCCATTTGGCCTTTCCTCGGCCCCTCGGGTCTTTACAAAGCTCTTGGGGTCCCTGGCGGCCTATATCCGGGCGTCTCCCATCCATATTTTGTGTTATCTTGATGATATTTTGATTCATGGGAACTCCCTAGAGAAAGTGAAAACAGACCTTTCTGTCACCATGTCAGTCCTTCAGGACCATGGTTTTTCCATCAACTTTGATAAAAGTCACCTCCAACCTTCCACATCCATTTCTCACCTGGGATCCATTATTGATTCAGAATCCTCCCTGGTGTTTCTCTCTCCTGAGAGAAAACTCAGTATAGTGGAGTTAATTTCTAACATTTTATCTAATTCTTCAGTATCCATAGTTACCCTATCTTCCCTTTTGGGGAAGATGGTGTCATGCATAGGCATCATTCCCTGGGCTCGCCTTCATGCTAGGGAACTCCAGTGGCTCCTGTTACCTTTTCAGAGATCGGGACACAGCAACTCAAATCGACGCATTGTCATCCCACTGAGTGTTCGCAGATCCTTCAAGTGGTGGAAGTCTCCGGCCATGGACAGAGGATCCCCGTTCAGGTGCCCGGATCAATTTGTCATCACCACAGATGCCAGTCTATCGGGATGGGGCGCCCACGCCCAGGGGATGATAGCCCAGGGCACGTGGTCCCCGGAGGAAGCTTCCAGGCCAATCAATTGGCTAGAGTTAAGAGCCGTTTCCCTGGCTCTGAAGCATTTCTCTCCTCGCATTCCCAACCGGCACGTTCTCATTCTCACCGACAACATTGCCACAAAAAGCCATATCTGCAGACAGGGGGGCACGAGATCCAAGGCTCTCATGAGGGAGGCCCTCAAGTTGGGCCTTTGGGCGGAGAAACATCTCCAGTCGCTCCTAGCCGATCACATCTCGGGGAGTCTCAACGTCCAGGCGGATTGGCTATCCCGAGCAACGATAGACCCAGGAGAGTGGAACCTTCATCAAGACCTGTTCCATCAAATCACCCTCAGATTCGGCCTACCAATCCTGGATCTCTTCGCGACCAATGCGAACGCCCAACTCCCTCGCTTCTATTCCAGATTTCCATCCCCGGGAGCGGAAGCAATCAATGCCCTCCGGAGTCCATGGCCTCCAGGCCTACTCTACGCATTTCCTCCAATTCCAATCCTCCCGGACGTGATTCACAAGGTCCTCACCGAGAGGGCCCGAGTAATCTTAATCGCCCCTCATTGGCCCCGCCGGCCCTGGTTCGCAGATCTCCAACAGCTGTCCGTCCAGGACCCTTGGCGACTCCCCGTTTCGGGGGATATGCTGCGGCAGGGGGCCTCTTTCCATCCAGACCCGGAGTGGTTCCACCTCACCGCCTGGCTGTTATCAGGAGAGATTTAGAACTGCGTGGTCATGACCCCGATTCAGTGGAGGTCATCTTAAAGGCCAGAAGGGGTTCGACCAATCGAATCTACGACCACACGTGGTCCAAGTTTCACCAGTGGTGTCTACAGGAAGGTCTCTCCCCTCTGTGCATTCCCATACACAGAATTTTTTCCTTCCTTATGCAAGGCTTCCATAAAGGTCTTTCCACCAGCACCCTCCGGCGTCATCTGGCAGCCATCTCATCTGTCCTAGGGGGTCCCCGCAGACAGCCTCTCCGATCCTTCCCTGAAGTTCAGGAATTCCTCAAGGGCATAGCCAACCTCAGACCTTCCAAGGTCCACAGGTATCCATCCTGGGATTTGCCACGGGTTCTCCATTCCCTCACGCAGGCACCATACGAACCCCTAAAATCGGCGTCCCTCAGGTACCTATCCTTTAAGGTAGCATTCCTAGTGGCTATTACCTCTGCCCGACGCATTTCGGAGCTGGCTGCCCTCTCAATCAGGCAGGACCTTTGTCAATTCCATCAGGACAAGGTAGTCTTGCGACTGGACCCCACCTTCTTACCCAAGGTCAGTTCCATGTTCCACAGATCTCAGGATATTGTCCTACCTGCCTTCTGCCTCCAACGAGACCATCCCTTGGCAATTAGATGGCACACCCTGGATCTCATCAGAGCGCTGAGAATCTATATCCAACGCACAGGACCCTTTCGGAGGTCAGAAGCACTTTTTGTAGCCTATCATCCCAGAGTCATGGGGGCCAAAGTGTCTTCAACAGTAATAGGCCGTTGGATCAGAGGGACTATATCTAAGGCCTATGAGTCGGCCTCCCTCTCAGTTCCAAGGAACATCACAGCGCATTCCACCAGGAGCGCAGCCACCTCGGCCGCTTGGGCGACTCAAGCCCCGTTGGAGGAGGTCTGCAAAGCAGCCACTTGGGCCTCGCCAAATTCCTTCATCAGGCACTACAAGATTGATTCTTACGCTTCAGCGGACGCTGCCTTCGGCAGAAGGGTACTCCAATCCGTTATCTCACACGATAGCAAGCTAATCCCACCCTAGGGACCATCTATTGGGTATGTCCCATGTGACTGCTGGACCCGCTCCTTCAGTACGGAGAATAGGCGTTGATTGCTTACCTGAACGCCTCTTCTCGTACGGTGAGCGGGTACAGCAGTCACTTCCCGCCCTTGTATGTGTCTTCTTTACCTTTCTATATCTTTCTTCCTCTAACAATGAGAGTTGAACACTAAAGAGCTTCACAACTGAGCCTAGTCTATGGATTCGCGAATTCTGGGGAAGGGGCGGATCCGGCAAGCTTTTTTAATACTAGGCTCAGTTCCACCGGATTGGACATGAGCAACCCATGTGACTGCTGTACCCGCTCACCGTACGAGAAGAGGCGTTCAGGTAAGCAATCAACGCCTATTCCCTTCGCTTTCTCGGACACGAAGGGAAATTTGGCATCAAGCAGAAATGTAACGGCATCGTCTTTACGCCCAGATACCTTATTGAAAGGTGTTTTTTTTAAATGTAAAAATTGCAGCTTAGCTGGACAAAAATGAAACCGTTTTAATTTTTCTTAAATAGGAAAGTGAACACAAGGACAAAGGGGCACAATCTGAGGTTCGTTGGGGGAAAGATCAGAAGCAACGTGAGAAAATATTATTTGACTGAAAGAGTAGTAGATGCTTGGAACAAACTTCCAGCAGGCGTGGTTGGTAAAACCACAGGAACTGAAGTTAAACATGCCTGGGATGAACATATATCCATCCCAAGATAAAATACAGGAAATAGTATAAAGGCAGACTAGATGGACCAGGAGGTCTTTTTCTGCCGTCAATCTTCTAGGTTTCTATGTTTTTTTCCTTTTTCTGATAAGGTGGGCCTACAATTAGCCATTTTTATATAGTGTTTGTTTGTTTGTTTATTTATTCATTCATTCATTCATTCATTCATTCGGTCTTCGGAGAGGGGCGGCATACAAATCTAATAAATTTATTATTATTATTATTATTATTATTATATTATTATTATTATTATTATTATTATTATTATTATTATTATTATTATTATTATTATGCCGCCCTTCTCCTTAAGACTCAGGGCGGCTTACAACATGTTAGCAATAGCACTTTTTAACAGCCAGCAAATTGCCCCCACAATCTGGGTCCTCATTTTACCCCCTCGGAAGGATGGAAGGCTGAGTCAACCTTGAGCCAGTGGTGAGATTTGAACCGCTGACTTGCGGATCTAGCGGTCAGCTTTAGTGGCCTGCAGTACCACACTCTACCCATTGCGCCACCCACTGTGGTCCAGATTCTTCCCCTGGTCCATGGCGTAACTCAGGCAGGATTTAAACCAAGATCAGGCCATCTTCTGCTATTAACTTGCATGTGGCAAGGGCTTTCAATTATGCTTGTTTGTTTGTTTTTCCTTCCAGGTCAGGAACTGTCTGTCTAGATGTAATTAATCAGACTTGGACAGCCCTCTACGGTGAGTTGTTGGTGCTTTTTAAAAAATAAAAGCCCTGAAAAAATTGTGGTTGGTTTGAACAGTGTAGCAGAGAAGCGGATCCATCTCTTGCCATTAAACAGGTCTTCTTTACTATGTTACTAGAATGTATAAACAAAAGTCTTCTTTTCATCTAGATTAATGTGAATGAATTAAGAACATATTCTTTTTCTGTATTAAAAATTAACTTCTAAGAAGAGGGGGGTATTGGCTGGCTTTGGAATTCTGGGAGTTGAAGTCCAGATATCTTCAAGTAGCCAAGGTTGGGAAACACTGCTCTATAGCGATGGTAGAAGTTGGAACAGTTTATGTCCAGGATGCGAGGAATCAGTCAACATTTTACAAAATATTGTAAAATTAAATTCAAGCGCAAAGAAAAAGCGAAAAAGTTGCCCTATAACCCAGCTACCCATCGCTATCCTGGGAATTCAAGGTGGGAAATGACACACCATAAGACCTACTCCAGATCCTTTCTGGGCGTTTCTTTTTTCCCCACCTTTTAAAAAAAAATTATCATAGAATTAAATAACAAGCACAAACAAAGAGGGAGAAAGTTGGAGAAAGAGAAGGAAAAAATTCCAAAAGAGTTTCAAAAAACAGGAGGGGCTGGGGGGGAAATAGTGTCTCCTGTAAAAGTAAAATATTTTGGGTTTTAGAATTGTTTTAAATTATATTTCTTACATACTGTAGTTTTATATCCATTTGCTGTGAACCACCCTGAGTCTGCAGAGAAGGGATAGATAGATAGATAGATAGATAGATAGATAGATAGATAGATAGATAGATAGATAAGGTAGGTAGTGTTGTGATTCCGTCCGAGGCCCCTCAGGGAACGGCTGATCTTCTGTCGGTTTCCTGCTCAGAGGGGGAGGATGAAGAACAGGAGGTGCAGGCAGACGAGGAGGAGGAATCCCAGGCTGAGGAAGAGGGGGAACAGCCAGAGGCCCCCGAGAGGGAGCTCTCCCCAGCAAGCAGCCTGGATTCCTTAGAGGAAAATGCACAAGCAATAATCGATCTGCGACAGAGAAGAGCAACACAAAGAAGGGAGCAATTGGCTAGGTACTTTCAGCACTAAAGAGGCAACAGCTGGGTTTGGGTGTGGTGCTCTCTGGAAAGGCTAAAAGGCAGACCCACCCTTCCTGGCTTGTGGAGTATTATCTTTGGGAGTCTTGGGACCTGGCTGTGATCTTTGGCGTCTTGGAATTCTGGTTTGTGACTTTGAATACTGAAACCTTGGGGGGAAAAGGTGGGGGTCTTATGCTCTACAGTGGTGGGTGTGCCAGCAAGAAGTTTGCTGTATTGTCTGGACATCAGGACTCTGCTGTAAAGTCTCCTAGCCTGCCTGTTGGGAAGAACAGGTTTTTCTCTGTGTTTATTTTTCAAACTAAAAGTACTTTTGCTTTTACCAGCGTGTCTGGCTGTTTTTTCCAGTTGGTGTTGAGGTCTGGGGGAACCCAGACAGAACAGGTAGGTAGGTAGGTAGGTAGATAGATGATTGATAGATAGATAGATAGATAGATAGATAGATAGATAGATAGATAGATAGATAGATGATAGATAGATAGATAGATAGATAGATGATAGACAGATAGATAGATAGATAGATAGATAGATAGATAGATAGATAGATAGATAGATTATTTGAAAGAGCAACCACCCCAAGCACTTTCTGTGGCCACAAACATCTGCCAACTGTCGAAACCTAAAACTTTGTTCTGTGTCCACTTTTTTTCAGATCTTACCAATATATTTGAGTCGTTCCTGCCCCAGTTGTTGGCCTACCCCAACCCCATAGACCCCCTTAATGGTGACGCCGCAGCCATGTACCTTCACCGACCAGAAGAATACAAGCAGAAAATTAAAGGTAAGGACCCTCAGGGGAAGCCCCAACGCCTGATTCTAAGTCTGTCCTCAAACTTAACCACCACAATCTTGAGAATATGTCAGCAAGCGTTGTATTGCCTCTGTACAAATCGATGGTGAGACCACACTTGGAGTCCTGTGTACAGTTCTGGTCACCGCACCTCAAGGAGAATATAATGGAACTGGAAAAGGTGCAAAAAAGGGCAACAAGTATGATCAAGGAAATGGAGCCCCATCATCCCTTATGATAGTGTTTCCCAACCTTGGCAACTTGAAGATATTTGGATTTCAACTCCCAGAATTCTGGCTGGGGAATTCTGGGAGTTGAAGTCCAAATATCTTCAAGTTGCCAAGGTTGGGAAACACTGCCTTATGAAACCAGGTTGCAGCACCTTGGTGTCTTCAGCCTTGAAATACTTGATCGAAGTGTATAAAATCACGCATGGGATAGAAAAGGTGGAAAAATTATTTTCTCTGTCACACAATATTAGGATGAGGGGGCCCTCCCTAAAGTCACAGGTAAGTAAGTGAGGACAAACAAAGGGAAATATTTCTTCACCCAGAGGGTCTTTGGTTGATGGAATACCCTTCCAGAAGAGGTCGTGACAGCTGTCAGCCAAGAGAGATGGGTGGGTGGGTGGGTGGGTGGGTGGGTGGACGGACAGATGATTGATAGATAGATAGATAGTGTTGAAGTTGGGTTGCAGCCAGGTCCTCTGGTAACAGACTGTTGGCCTGTGTGGCTGTTGGAGGAGTCGGACAGTGAGGAGGAGGTGTGAGGAGCCTGCAGAGGCTACAGAACCCCCAACTGGGGACTTGCCTGGGTCAGAGGAGGAAGAGGAGATGAGGGACCCGATCCTGGATGTATGAGTCAGAAGGATGCGGGGGAGGCAAGAGCAGTTGTGGAGGCTCAGGCGGAGGAAGTGAGCACAGCTGTGCATAGGTATATAAGGGGAAGCGTTGTAAGGTGTCCTTTGCAAAAAGCCAATGTTTGTGCCTCTTGTTTGGGAATTTTATCTTATCAACTTGGCCTCCCGCCTGACTTTTGGCAGTTGAAAGACATTCTTTGGTCCTCCTTTGTGCTGTTCAACAAACATCATTCTAAATAGACTCTGTGTTTGAGTTTTAATTTGGGGTTAATTATTGGCTGGCTGTCTTGCAAAACAGGATGGATGGATGGATGGAGATGATGATGATGGTTGTTGTTCTTATTATTAATATTATTGTTATTGTTATTATCATTTATTAGACTTGCATGCCACCCCTCTCCGAAGACTCGGGGCGGCTCACAACAACAATAAAACAATACAGATACAAATCCAATAATTAAAACTGTAACTAAAACCCATTATCTTAAAAAACAATTGATACTACACAATCATAACCATAGATAGATAGATAGATAGATAGATAGATAGATAGATAGACAGACAGACAGACAGACAGACAGACAGACAGACAGACAGACAGACAGACAGACAGACAGACAGACAGACAGACAGACAGACAGACATGATAGATAGATAGATAGATAGATAGACAGACAGACAGACAGACAGACAGACAGACAGACAGACAGACAGACAGACAGACATGATAGATAGATAGATAGACAGACAGACAGACAGACAGACAGACAGACAGATAGAAGAGAGGGAGGGAGAATGAGAGAGATGATAGAGGGATAGATGGATGAGTGGGTAAGTAGAGAGCGAAATTGCTATATCCACTTCACTGTAAATTATAAATTGAGAGATAGATGATAGAAAAAGATGGATGAATGTGGGGTTTTTTGGGGGGGGTGTTGAACTTGGGCCATCGGAGTTGATCATTAACCTCTATTTCCCCCCCTCCTTCCTCCAGAATACATTCAGAAATATGCAACAGAGGAAGCCCTCAAGGAGCAGGAAGAAGGGACTGGCGACAGCTCTTCGGAGAGCTCCATGTCTGACTTTTCGGAGGACGAGGCCCAGGATATGGAATTGTAGTAGGAGCAGCAGCAGCAGCAGCAGCAGCCGATCCTGCTTCGTCCGGAGAGACTTTTGACTTCCTCTAACCATGCGCTGAGAAAGCAGACTTATAACATTCATATTTAAACAAAAGCAATTTTTTATTACTAAACAAGGTTTTTATGAATAATAGCATTCAGATATATATACATATATATATATCACCCTTTAGATCTTGATTTTTATTTTTTTTTTGGTCATTTCTCAAGAGCCCCCCCACCCTCCTCCTCTTCCTCCTCTTCAAAAACAACAACAACAACAACAAAAATGCATCGCGGTGCGTTTCCGACATTCCACTTGGTAGCAATATGAACCCAGGTGCATGCTTGCATCTTTCCGTAATTCCATTACAGCTGAGTTCAAACCTCCCTCCTTTCTCCCCGTCCCCACTTCACACACACACACACCCCGAAAAAAATTCTCTTGCTTTGCTCGGGAGAGAAAACGGATAACGCCCCCCTTCCACCCCATTTTTTCTTCATTTTTTAAAAAAACCGCCCTCTGTTTTTTGTTTCTGTTTTTTTAAGTTGAGCAGTTCCAAAGATGGCAAAACACACCCTTGGATGCAAACGTGGAACAGCACTTTGAGAATGTAAAAGTTGGAAGGAGGGTTTTTTTATGAGGGGGGCGACGGGGTGAGAAAGCGTGGGGGATCCCTTGTGCGATTTAATCGATGGAAAATTAGAAGGCCGTGAAAGTCAACGGTACTGCTTCGATATTTTTTTTTTTCTCCTCCAACCTGGCTGCTTCGATAGGAGTTCACCTTATATATATATTTTCCCCCTCTAATTTTTCATTATTATTATTATTATTATTATTGTGGTCTTTAGAAACAAAACAAAACCACCCACAACAAGAGCCACCGGCTGAATGCATTGGAGTTTCTTGACGTGTTCGATTTTTTTTAAAAAAAATACGAAGCAGCTGTGAATTCTGAGTATGGTATGCTTTTTTTTCCTTTTTTTTTTTTGTTAAAAAAAAATCCCTTAACGGACTTTCCTGTCTGCTTAGACTGGCGATGGAGGTGGATGATGGTCATTTTTTCTTAAGTTGGTCGGGGAAGGGAAGCAGCGGGCGAAACATCGGAAGGCCAGTGTGGAAAGTCAAATGCAGTCATTCTTGGAGTCTTGGGGTTTTTTTTCTTTTTTTCGAGGGTCGAGGAAGCGAGCCAGCCCTGTCCCCAAAGGGTGGTGAGGGGGTCTCTCTCAATTTGGAGTATCTTGAACCTGATCCAATCTGGTCCTTTTGTCCAAACTACCAGCAGTAGGGATTCTACACACACACACTCTTACTCGCTCTCGTTGTCTTGATGCATTTGCTCCAAGCTGGTGGGGGAAAAAAAGGCATTTGAGTTGGTAAACGCTGTCCTCACCACCTCGCCTGTCCCTTGCCTTCTCTTTGGTCTGTTTCGCCGCGCCCCTGTGTGAGCTTGGCCAGGCGTTTTGAGAAAGTCCCGCCGCTTTTGGTGAGACGCGGTGCTCCTTTTGAAGAAGGGTGGGGAGGCAATGAATATCGAAGGGGGATGTCGGAGAGGCTCCAGATTTTCTTCTTTCCTTGACGATTCGACTTTCCGATGGCTCCGTACCCCTCTTCCCCTTCCTTGCTGGAAAGAGCCTCGGATCGGAAATGATGTTGATGATGGTTGTCAGTAGTTGATGGCTAGAATGTCATGAGAATGAGATGGAGCTGCCCCTTGAGATAGATGTTGCTTCCTCTGGATTTCCAGAGATTTGAAGGGGACAGGATGTTGAGTAGTGGTGTCCGGGAGGGGTTGGTGCCTCTTCTAGTATCGTCATCCAAACTTGGGTGAATCAAGAAGAATGTTGACTGTCAAAATAATTTTCCCTTTCCTTTCCCTTCTCCTCACGGTTCCTTCTTAAATGCCATCGGAGTTTGAAATTGGGGAGTTTGTGGGTGTGTAGGGGTGTGTGTGTGTGTTTGGGAGGGAGGGCTGATGGAACGAGTCCGATCTTCAGCCGCAATCCTTCGCTTCGCTCGCTCGCTCGCTTCCTTCCTTCCCCGCGTGGAAAACATCTGTAAAAGTAGACTTTGAATCGGCATGGTGATTTTGCATTCGAATAAAAGCAAAATTTAGCTTAGAATCGCGTCTTGGTCATCGAGTGAGGGAGGGGGGGAACCCACCACCCGCAAAAATTATTCATAGTCACCTTGAAAACATTGGAGAGGAGAAAGGCAAAGCGGTGAAATCGGATTGTGGTGAGCCGATGGACTGACCCTAGTTTTTGTCGCTCCGGATCTCGATGGACGATACAGAAGGATTTTTTCAATCCACAATTTCTCGATTCGGGCCACTTTTAAGAGGGGCGGAATTTCAACTCAAAGCGGCCCAAAATCGAGAAACCGCGGATTCGATTCCCCGTCCCTAATAACCCTGGTGCCCTCCTGCAATTGCCACCCCCATCCCCATCTTCCCCAGCCGGCCGGAGGAGTGCATGATGGGCTTGGTCCGCCTTAAATGTGCTGCTAATTGGTTGACCTGTGCAATGATCTTTATATTTTTGAGTGCCAAGCTATCTATCATGATAGGACTACCACTTTTGAGCAAAATAAACCATTCTTCTTCTCCCCCACCCCGAGATTGTACATATATAGAGATAGATAGATATATTAATACGCTAGTGTTCTAATTTCCCTTTACGGAGGCAAATCTTTTCTCTTTTTTTCCCTCCCTCGAAACAATAAAGTCTGATATTTTGAGATTTTTTGACCGCCCATAAATTAATATCCGCCCTTTAAAAAAAAAACCACCTACCTCCAGCCAAGCAAAAAACACAATTCGGGCTTTAATTAAGGAGGGAAAACTAACCAAACTTCCGATTGAAAGTTGATCGATGTCGTCAGCACCATTTTCTGGCCCTGAAATTAGCCCTGCCACCTTTTTTTGATTCGTGAAGGTCGGGGTTTTTGGGGAGGGGGGGCGTCTTATCCACAGAACATTTGTAGCTGGGATGAAAGTTGAAGGTGATTCCTTCTTTCTGAAATTTAGTTCTTCAAAGTAGGTATCAAACACAAACGCACACACCGTTTTTCTGAATTCCCTTGACGTAGGCGTTGAATGGACCCTATGGTTGGCCAAACGTTGGCGAGAATTTGAAGGGAGACCTTTGGTGAGCAAAAGTCTTGGAAACTCTTAGTTAAATGGGGCAGGTTTCATCCTTGACCTTGAGAAAAGTTGGGTACCTCCTCCGTTTTCTTCCTCCTTTCTCTGGGGTGGTTTAACCTCCACCAACGGTGTTCATTTCATGACACCCATCACCCAAAACCGTCAACCATTGGTGGAGCCCAATGTTTATCTTCAAGACCGTCTTGTTGAGATGACACTCCAGAGTTTTGACGTTGGCTGAGCGAATCCTTCGGGACATTTTACCGTCCGTCTGGGACGCTTCCCAACATCCTTTTGCAAACTAGATCTTCCTTCAGTGGGGGAGTAAGAGTATTTTCTGGAGGCCACCAGACTTTCGTCCATCCCTTCACCTTCTCCTCCAATTCATCTGTCAGGCATCCTTCTCGAGCTGCCTTGACATGTCTTAAAAGAGAGTAAATTTTTTTTAAAACATCCCGCGATGCCACAGGTTACACTGACCAGATGACCTGGAGTTTTCTGTCCCCTTTCATTCAAGTTGGGAGGTTTTTGTATTTTGTGGTTTTCGGAACAGAGGTGGGTCCTCCTGAGAACTTCAAGCAAAGTGCGTCCCAAGTCAACGGGGTCCCCAACCTTGGCAATTTTTAAAACTTGCGCACTTCAACCCCCTTCCAGAGTTGAAGTCCGCAAGTCTTAAAAAGTTTGCCAAAGTTGGGGGACTCTTGTCCTGGATGACTTGAGAACTTGAGTGAAGTTGGTTGATTGGCGTCTTTTGGAGCTAGGAGGAGACTCGGACGAGACAGATGGAAAAAATATTTCCGATTTGGAGGGGGTGTCCCGCAGCTCAGATTTGGGAACGAGGAAGTGGTCGCCGCATCGTGCATCATTCCCGGTTTGGGATTCTGGGATGTCGCCTTCTTGCGTGCGTGCGTGTGTGTGTATGTGGGGGTGCCTCCTTAAAAATTGCCAGGTTTGGGGTTTTTTTTTTTTCCTTTTTTAAAGTTTTTGCTTTAATTTCCCGGAGTGTATTTGGTACATTGTGTGAATACTTGAAGAGGTCAAAACGGGATGCCCAGGCCCTCCACCTCCTTCTTGGCTGCCCCCCCCCGAATCTCCTCTGCCCCCTCCCTTCCTGGCATTGCGATGATGCGGCTGGCGGCGGCGTTGAGGGGTGGCGGGCGGGCGGAAAACCCACCCACCCCGTGGCGAATGCCTCTTCTAAGGATTATAACCTCTCAGAATAGTTGTGTATAATTAAAAAAACTGTAAACTTTTTAAAAAATAAAATATGTATATACCTTGGCCCCCTTTGGACTGATAGTAATTACTGCGAGCGGGATTTAA
The DNA here is from genome assembly GCF_031021105.1 of Erythrolamprus reginae. Classification (NCBI taxonomy): domain Eukaryota; kingdom Metazoa; phylum Chordata; class Lepidosauria; order Squamata; family Dipsadidae; genus Erythrolamprus; species Erythrolamprus reginae. Next base: position 96,606,550 of record NC_091955.1, read on the forward strand.
ACCCTGAGCGCTATTCTGTATTTTATTTTATTTTTTAAAAGGGGCCTTTTGATGGGGTTGGTGGCCTGGAATGCAAAGAAACTTCGATTTATAAATGGTTTGCTGAAAAAAAGAGACTGAACAATGGATCCTCACACTTGCTGACTCTTGTTGGCTCATCCCAGCGGTCCACGGAATCAAAAATTTGGGGTGCATAGTAACAGGCATGTATTTACAACGGCTGCAATACCCCAGGGTGGTGGTAGTCATATAATCTCAGATTTGTTTAATGATCGATGATTCACTTAACAACTGGTGCAAACGGATCTTAACACAATTGGACAAATCACCGTATTTTTGGAGTATGAGACGCACCTTAGTTTGGGGGGAGGAAAATAGGGAAAAAATCTTCTTACCAGGTGTTCCTCTGGCTAGCATCCTTAACCTGGTCAGCTTCAGCAAATTATTTTCTCCCCTAGCTAAGGGCCTTTAAAAAAACTTTATTTGGAGAGAGTAACAATGAAAGAGTTTGGGAACATCATTAGCACCTGGTTAGGGCTGGAAAGGAACTTATTTGGAGCAAGTTAGAGCAATGAAAAAAACCTGCAAAGAAAACTTTCTTTGCAGAGAGTAACAATGAAAGAGCTTGCAAGCTGGTAAGAAGTGAGAACATTGTTAGCACCTGGTTAGGGCTGGAAAGGAACTTACTCTGAGCAAGTTGGAGCAATGAAAAAAAGCCCTGCGAAGACTTAGGGCTTGGGAAACATTCTTGGCAGAGAGAAACAATGAAAGAACCTGCAAGGGAAGAGCTGGGAAAATTGTTAGCAGCTAGTTAGAGCTGGGGGGGGAAAGCTACATTCGGAGTATAGGATGCACCCAAATTATCAGCCTCTTTTAGGGAGAAAAAGGGTGCATCTTAAACACCAAAAAATATGGTAGCAGCCACTTCACTTAACTCTGGTTCCAGTTCTGGTCATAACTGGAAGACTATAGAGTTCATAAAACTCACATCCAACATGGACACGCTAGATTTACTAGCAGCTGTCAACATGGTTCAAGGTTTGAGAGGTGGGTACTTTTGGGGGGGGTTATTGATTGTTTTTATTTATTTATTAAATTTGTATGCCGCCTCTCTCCGCAGACTCGGGGCGGCTCACAACAGCAACAGAAAACAATATATAATACAAATTCAATAATTAGAAAGCTAAAAACCCATAATTAAAAAAAAAACATGCACACAACATACCATACATAAACAGTATAGGCCTGGGGAAGATATTTCAGTTCCCCCATGCCTGACGGCAGAGGTGGGTTTTAAGGAGTTTGCGGAAGGCAAGGAGGGTGGGGGCCGTTCTAATCTCAGGGGGGAGCTGGTTCCAGAGGGTCGGGGCCACCACAGAGAAGGCTCTTCCCCTGGGACCCGCCAAACGACATTGTTTAGTCGATGGGATCCGGAGAAGGCCAACTCTGTGGGACCTAATCGGTCGCTGGGATTCGTGCGGCAGAAGACAGTCCCGGAGATATTCTGGTCCGATGCCATGAAGGGCTTTATAGGTCAAGACCAACACTTTGAATTGTGACCAGAAACTGATCGGCAACCAATGCAGACTGCGGAGTGTTGGTGTAACATGGGCATATTTGGGAAAGCCCATGACTGCTCCCGCAGCTGCATTCTGCACGATCTGAAGTTTCCGAACACTCTTCAAAGGTAGTCCCATGTAGAGAGCATTACAGTAGTCGAACCTCGAGGTGATGAGGGCATCAGTGACTGTGAGTAATGACTCCCGGTCCAAATAGGGTCGCAACTGGTGCACCAGGCGAACCTGGGCAAACGCCCCCCTCGCCACAGCTGAAAGATTGTTCTCTAATGTGAGCTGTGGATCGAGGAGGACGCCCAAGTTGCGGACCCTCTCTGATTGTTGTGCTTCCTGCAATGCACGAAGGGTTAAAATATCTTTTCCGCAGCCTAATTAATACCTTTTTGGAGGATTTTTAAAAATTATTAGAAGCAAGCCAGGCCTGCAAGAAACAAGATGCCTTACAGTTTGAAGCAGGCAGAACTAAATATTTATGAACGTGTTATTTATGAGCGAGAGAAACATTTTGGCTGGGGAAACAGGCTTAGAAAGATCTCACCGAGGCTTAACAAGCCAGCTTCCTGCAGCAAAACAACGAAACCAGGTCAAAAGGGATTTCAGCAGTCTAATCTTGGGGGGATAGGAATCCATGGAGACCCTCCCCATGCAATTCTGGGATTAAGCCGGTTATGGGCTTTAATGCAATTCATTTGGTTTTTAAGTGAAATCGGTTGTGTGAACAGCTGATTCATCAAGATGCTAGGAAGCAAGCGAAGAAATTTCTAGAGAAAATGACCCGTATAAAGGAAATGATAAAAGTCTTCCAACATTTGAGGATACTGCACAAAATAAGAGTTGGGGCTCAACTTATTCTCCAAAGCCCCTGAAAGCAGGAGAAGAAGCAATTGATGGAAACTAATCAAAGAGAAAAGCAACCTGAAAATAAGGAGAAATGTCCTAACAGTGAGAACTGTTGACCAGTGGAACAACTTGCCACCAGACGTTGGATGGCCTTCGTCACTGGAGGTTTTTTAAAAAGACCCTGGAAAGCCACTTCTTTGAAATGGTACAGTGATGGCAAATCACTATACCATTTCAGGAAAAATTTAAGAAGATAAGGATTTAGGGGTCGTGATTTCTGACCATCTCAAAATGGGTGAACAGTGCGGTCAGGCGGTAGGGAAAGCCAGTAGAATACTTGGCTGCATAGCTAGAGTTATAACAAGCAGGAAGAGGGAGATTGTGATCCCACTGTATAGAGCGCTGGTGAGACCCCATTTGGAGTACTGTGTCCAGTTCTGGAGACCTCACCTACAAAAAGATATTGATAAAATTGAAGGGGTCCAAAGACGGGCTACAAAAATGGTGCATAAAACGTATCAGGAAAGACTCCATCTCTATAATCTGGAGGACAGAAGAGAAAGGGGGAACATGATCGAAACATTTAAATATGTTAAAGGGTTAAATAAGTTTCAGGAGGGAAGTGGTTTTTAATGTAGACAAGAACAAGAGGGCACAATCTGAGGTTAGTTGAGGGAAAGATCAGAAGCAATGTGAGAAAATATGATTTGACTGAAAGAGTAATAGATGCTTGGAACAAACTTCCAGCAGACCTGGTTGTTCAATCCACAGTCACTGAATTTAAACCTGCCTGGGATAAACATAGATCCATCCTAAGATAAAATACAAGAAATAGTATAAGGGCAGAATAGATGGAGGTCTTTTTCTGCCATCAATCTTCTATGTTTCTAAATATGTGAAAGGGTTAAATAAGGTTCAGGAGGGAAGTGTTTTTAATAGGAAAGTGAACACAAGAACAAGGGGGCACAATCTGAAGTTAGTTGGGGGAAAGATTGAGAAGCAACGTGAGAAAAATTTATTTGAAAGGGTAGTAGATGCTTGGAATAAACTTCCAGCAGACGTGGTTGGTCAATCCACAGTCACTAAATTTAAACCTGCCTGGGATAAACATATGTTTATCCTAAGATAAAACACAGGAAATAGTATAAGGGCAGGCTAGATGGACCATGAGGTCTTTTTCTGCCTTCTATCTTCTAGGTTTCTAGGTTTCTAAACCTTTTTTTTTGCTCAGATGCCAAAGGACGTGCGTTCAAGCCCATACCCATAATGCAATGCATATGCACGCACAACCCCCTCTGTGCTGCCCCCCCCCTGTATTTGCGCAGGCCACACTGATTCCTCCAAACTTCTAATATTATTATTATTATTATTATTATTATTATTATTATTATTATTATTATTTGGATTTGTATGCCGCCCCTCTCCGCAGACTTGGGGCAGCTAACAACAGTGGTAAAACAACATGAATAATCCAATTAATAAAAACAACTAAAAAACTCTTATTATAAAAACCAAACATACATACAAACATACCATGCATAACTTGTAATAGCCTAGGGGGAAGGGATAACCTAACTCCCCCATGCCTGGCGACAAAGGTGGGTCTTAAGTAATTTGCGAAAGACAAGGAGGGTGGGGGCCGTTCTAATCTCTGGGGGGGAGTTGGTTCCAGAGGGCCGGGGCCGCCACAGAGAAGGCTCTTCCCCCGGGGCCCGCCAAACAACATTGTTTGGTCGACAGGACCCGGAGAAGACCAACTCTGTGGGACCTTATTGGCCGCTGGGTTCACCCTCCCCAGGCTTCAGGAAAGCCTGCGATGCCCAGGGAAGGTGAAAAACAGCCCAACTGACCTACCGGAAGTTTATATCTGACCTTCTTGTAGGCCCCTTGGGTCTGTTTTTCGCCCTCCACAAACTCCAGGGACTTTCCTGAAGCCTGTGGAGGGTGAAAAACCGCCCAATGGGCCTACTGGGAGTTTGGAGGCATCACTGTGGCCTACGCATATGCGCAGGGGAGCAGCACATTTTTGGCCTCCAGAAGGCCAAAAATCAGCTGGAAAGCGTGCACATGCGCACTGGAGCTGACAGGGCAACGCTTCACGGGCCCTCAGATATGGCTATGTGTGCCACCTGTGGTACGAGTGCCATAGGTTCGACATCACGGACATAGGTTCTCTTGTTTGAATAGGGGGTTGGACTAAATAACCTCCATGGTCCCTTCTAGCCCCAGGTCTCTATGATTCTATCAGATATATTGGCTGGATGGAGATTTTGTGTGTGTGTGTGTGTGTATGTGTAAAAAAGGTGTAGCTATCACAATCTCCGGAATGTATAAAAATGTATTTAAAACTACTAAAAACTACTAAGTATCGTCAGACATCGTCAGAGTGTAAAATTCACATTTTTAGTAAGTTTTAAATAATTTTTTATATGTTCTGGAGATTGTGATGGCTACTGCTTCTTTATCTATAACTATATCTGGAACTTGCATCTTTAGGACATATATATTATATAAAGGTATATATAATATATATAGCCAGGAATCTTTGAAACATATACAGGAAGAAACACTAATATGCCAAGATGTTCATATATATATAAATAGATACTTTTAAGATGATAGGTAGGTAGGTAGGTAGGTAGGTAGGTAGGTAGGTAGGTAGAGAGAGAGAGAGAGACAGACAGACAGTAAATAAATTTAAATAAAACCAGGCTGGATTAGAATCTTAGTACCAGCAAAATGCCAATTTTTCCAGTCCACCAATGAATGCCAGCAATATTCTGAGTGGTCGACAGGTGGCAGGCAGGGAGCATAAATCAACGATCGGTAGCTGGTCTTTTTTGCTGCTGACACATGTTATTCACAGGGCTCAATGATTCAAACAAAATGCAGCTGGAAGGGACCTCAGAGGTCTTTTAATCCAGCCCCCTTGCTCAAGCAGGAAACCCTGAACTATTTCTGGCAAAGGGCTGTCCATAAAAACATCCAGTCTTGGAGCATCCACAACATCTGGTGGCAAGCTGTTCCATTGGTTAACTGTCCTCAGCATCAGGAAATTTCTCCTTAATTCCAGGTTGAATTTCTCCTTGCTTAGTTTTCATCCATTTTTTTTCTTGTCCTGCCTTCAGGGGCTTTGGAGAAGAGGCTGACCCACCCTCTTCCTTGTGGGGGCCCCCCAAATTCTGGAATACCGCTATTATTTCCTCCTTAGTCCTTCTTTTCTCTAGATCAGAGATTTTTAAACTTGGCAACTTTAAGACTTGGGGAGGTAAATTCCCAGAATTAGGGAATTAGGACGTTTCATGACCCAGCAAGATAACATGCTTTGAGGGGGGGTTGGCAGAAAGGAGGATGAACAGGAGGAGGAGGAGGAGTGGGTGGAGGAAATGAAGGAAGGTAAGAAGGAAAGAGAAGGAAGGAGAAGAGGAGAAAAAAGGAAGGAGAAGAAGGTGAAGGAAGAATTTAAGGGAAGAGAATAGGAGGAAGGGAAGAAGAAGGGAAGGAAGGAAGGAAGGAAAGGATAGGGAGGGAAGGGAGGGAAGAAGAAAGGAAGGAAGGAAGGAAGTAAAGAAGAAGGAAGGGAGGAGAAAGAAAGAAAGAGGGAGAGAGGAAAGAGGAAAGGGAGAGAGGAAAGAGGGAAGGGAGGGAGAAAGGAAGGAAAAGAGGGAAGGGAGGAAGGAAGGAAGGAAAAAGAAAAAAGGAAGGAAGGAAAGAAAGAAAAAAGAAAGAAAGAAAAGGCAGGAAGGAAGAAAGGAAAAAGAAAGGAAGGAACGAACAAACAAAAGAAAGGAGAGGGAGGGAAAGGAGGAAAGAAGGAAAAGAAGGAAGGGAGTGAGGGAAGAAGAAAGGAAGGAAGGAAAGAGAAAGGAAGGAGAAAGAAAGAAAGAAAGAGGGAGGAAAGAGGGAAGAGAGAGAGGAAAGGGGGAAGGGAGGAAGGAAGGAAAAGAGGGAAGGGAGGAAGGGAGGAATTAAAAAGAAAAAAGGAAGGAAAGAAAGAGGAAGGAAGGAAGGAAGGAGAAGGGGAGGAATGAGGAAGGGGAGAAGGAAAAACAAAGTAGAAGGAAAGAGAAGGAGGCTGTTAAGGAGAGAGACTGGTCAGCCATTTGTCCAGAAATCCGTATATAGGCGGGGTCTCCTACTTAAGCAGGGGGGTTGGACTAGTTGACCTCTAAACTCCCTTCGACCTCTGTCGCTCTGTCTTCTGAGCAAGTGGGGGACTCTGTAAATGTACCCACTGCATTTCCTAAAACAAGAATAAAACCTTTCTTTTTTTTCCCCTTCTAGGATATTTTTGCCACTTCCCAAGCCGGCTCAAATGTTTTAAGATTTCCCAGAGATCTTTTTTGGGGGAGGGGGTGTATGTGTATGTCAAGGTCAGATCAGCAGAGCCGCTCTGGCCATCTGCTGGGCGAAAGGTGCGTGTTTGTGGTCTGTGTGTGAGATTGTGTGTGTGTGTTTGTCGGTGCAGGCTGGGATAAGAGATTGACCTGGTTCCGGCTCAATCCGGCCCTCCTACTGAGGAGCAGGTGGTGTGGAGGGGGCTTAGGGGGAGGCTTAGGGAGGTGGGGGTCAGGTGAAGGCACCACCACCACGGGGTCACCGAGAGGAGAGGACAGCCACTGGAAATGTGGAGACAGGCAATCCTCGACATGCGACCGCAACCGAGCCCGAAGCGTCGCTAGGTGAGATTTTGCTCCATTTTAACTCCTTTCAGAATCTACAAGGAGTTGGGTGGTTTACAACTCTAATCAATTAAATTAACTTAAATTAACATAAACTAAGTTAAAGTAACCTTAAATTAACTTAAATTAACATAAACTAAGTTAAATTAACCTTAAATTAACTTAAATAACTTAAATTAACTTAAATTAACTTATATTAACTTAACCTAAATTAAATTAAATTAAATTACATTAAATCCAGACTCTTGATTGATATCAATATATATCTATCTATATCAATACATACCCGTACACCTCCGGGACCGCCCTCTGCCGCACGAATCCCAGTGACCGATTAGGTCCCACAGAGTCAGCCTTCTCCGGGTCCTGTTGACAAAACAATGTTGCCTGGCAGGACCCAGAGCAAGAGCCTTCTCTGTTGCGGCCCCGGCCCTCTGGAATCAACTCCCCCCAGAGATCAGGATTGCCCCCACCCTCCTTGCCTTTCGCAAACTTCTAAAAAGCCACCTCTGCCGTCAGGCATGGGGGAATTGACTCCCCCGGCCCGTTTCTGTTTTATGCATGGTTTGTCTGGGATGTATGATTGTTTTTATATTAAGGGTTTTAAATGTTTTTTAATCATTGGATTTGTACTGTGTTTTGCTGTTGTGAGCTGCTCCAAGTCTCCAGAGAGGGGCAGCATACAAATCTAAATAATAATAATAATAATAATAATAATAATAATAATAATAATAATAATAATAATGTGCTATCAGATTAATAATACACACATTTGTGAATTTTCATCCAGAATTTTTTTTTGTTTCAGAGCCAGCTTTAATACAACCCTTGAAGACATCTGACATCTGGGTCCTATTCTTTTTAATATGTTTGTGAGTGACATAGGGGAAGGTTTGGTAAGAAAGGCTTACCTATTTGCTGATGACTCTAAGGTGTGCAATGTTTGTATGTACTTACTGTATGTTGTCTGTATATAAGTCTGAAGTATGTGAATTAATGTTTTCAATCTACATTTAATAAAAACAACTTTAAAAATAAATCAATAAAGGGTGCAATAGGGTTGATATTCCTGGAGGCATCTGTAATCTGGCAAATGATTTAGCTTTACTAGATAAATGGTCAAAGCAACGGAAATTGCAGTTTATTGGCCGTTCTTTATTAGCAAAAACTACAGAAGAGAAGGATTTAGGGGTAGTGATTTCTGACAGTCTCCAAATGGGTGAACAGTGCAGTCAGGCAGTAGGGGAAGCAAGTCAAACACTTGGCTGCATAGCTAGAAGTATAACAAGCAGGAAGAGGGAGATTGTGATCCTGCTGTATAGAGCGCGGGTGAGACCACATTTGGAATCCTGTGTTCAGTTCTGGAGACCTCACCTACACAAAGATATGGATAAAATTGAACAGGTCCAAAGACGGGCTACAAGAATGGTGGAAGGTTTTAAGCATAAAACTGATCATGAAATACTTCATGGGCTCAACCTGTATAGTCTGGAGGACAGAAGGAAAAGGGGGGACATGATAGAAACATTTAAATATCTTCAAGGGTTAAGTAAAGTTCAGGAGAGGTTTTTAATAGGAAAGTGAACACAAAAACAAGGGGGCACAATCTGAGGTTAGTTGGGGGAAAGATCAGAAGCAACGAGAGAAAATACGATTTGACTGAAAGAGGAGTAGATGCTTGGAACAAACTTCTAGCAGATATGGTTGGTCAATCCACAGTAACTGAATTTAAACATGCCTGGGATAAACATCGATCCATCCTAAGATAAAATACAGGAAATAGTACAAGGGCAGACTAAATTGTTTTTTGTTTTTTTGTTTTTATTTATTTATTTTGTCCAATGCACAACAATACCCAATGAAGGTTATAGAGGTTATACTCAAGTAAAATATATTAGAGAAAGAATAGAAGTGAAAATTTAGGAATAGAATATATCAATTAGAGAATAGAAGGATATTATGAGAGTAGTATAAGAAGAATAGAAGAATAGTAGATATGATATATGAGACATAGGAGATAGATAGATAGATAAATGGTCCATGAGGTCTTTTTCTGCCATCAATCTTCTACGTTTCTATGCTTAATTTCAAAGCCAACTTTAACACAAGACATCTGACCTGGGCCTGCCAGTTTCTCTCTGCGTTGGTTGGCAGCTGTCGAAATGCCAGGCTCCTGTCGGAGGGCCTTGGCTGCCCCCCTCCTTTTCCCATTCAAACCAGCCAGGAACCCGAAACCCGTTCTATGATAGCCAAACAAGGCTCGGTGCCACGAGTTCGGGTTACGCCGGGGTAACCTTTCCCCTAGCTGGAAAATGAGAGCGGCAGATCGGTGGCCATGATTAATGGATGAGGCTGAGATGGATGCCAGGAGGGAGGTGGGGCTGTCACTGGGGGGGGGGGGAGGGGGGGAGTTAGCCCTGCCATCTGGCCAAGCCTCTGGCCCCTGGTCCCAAAATGAGGACCCTCCCAGTTGGTGGGTTGTTTTAAAAAACATTGCAAAAATAAAATGTGGGGAGTCCTCCATGTATGACGACAATGGAGCCCCCAAATTTAGGTTGCTGAGGGAGACCCTGCATTGGACCCTGCCTGCGTTGGACACAGCATAGAACAATAGAGCCAGGGTTCAAAATGAGAACTTCCTTGACCAATGGCTGGAACATGTGAATTTGCCCTATTTTCTCCTCCTCCATCTCTCTCTCTCTCTTTCTCGTCTGTCTGTCTGTCTGTCTGTCTGTCTGTCTGTCTGTCTGTCTGTCTGTCTATCTATCTATCTATCTATCTATCCTCTATCTATCTATCTATCTATCTATCTATCTATCTATCTATCTATCCTCTATCTATCATCTATCTATCATCTATCTATCTATCTATCTATCTATCTATCTATCATCTATCTGTCTACTCTCTATCTATCTATCTATCTATCCATCTCTACTATTTATCTCTTATCTATTTTTTATCATGTCTGTCTGTCTGTCTACCTATCCTCTCTCTCTCTCTCTCTCTCTCTCTCTATCTATCTATCTATCTATCTATCTATCTATCTATCATCCATCTCTGCTTTATGTATGGTCTGTATGAGATGTATGATTGCTTTTTATATTAAGGGTTTTAAAATTATTTTGACTATGGATTTGTATTGTAATTGTGTTGTTTTGTTGTTGTTTATCCGCTCCAAGTCTCCAGAGAGGGGCGGCATACAAATCTAATTAATAATAATAATAATAATAATAATAATAATAATCTATGTCTGTCTGTCTGTCTGTCTGTCTGTCTATCCATCTCTACCATTTATCTCTTATATATTTCTTTATCATGTCTGTCTGTCTGTCTGTCTGTCTGTCTGTCTGTCTGTCTGTCTGTCTGTCTGTCTAGCTAGTGCACTCAAAATCCCAATTGAGCTTATTTATCAGGGTAGGTCTTATTTTGGGGGAAACCTGGTATAATCTCTCTCTTTCTTTCTGTCTCTCTCTCTCATCTCTCACCTATCTATCCTCTCTCTCTCCCTCCCTCTCTTTGTGATGTGATGCCTCAGCCACCCAGCTGTCACCAGAGGAGATCAACATCTCTTCTGCAGGCGATAATCTTGCAGTCGTGAAATATTTATCACGCTTCTCCGTTTTTGCAGAGAGAGAGAGGCTGGAAGCCTCCCCAGGAGGAAGCGATCTGATGGGTCCTGGGTGGGGGGGAGAGACAAGCGACCCCAAAACGCAGCCGCTGAAATAACTCCGCTGTGAGCCGCTCCACCTAGCCACAGAAAAACCAGGAATTTCAGGAAAAACTTCCTAACGGAAGACACCGCAGCAGTCATCCTATATTTAAGGTTCTCACCTCATTCTCCAAAGCCTCTGAAGGCAGAAGAGGAAGAAACAATGGGTGGAAATTAATCCAGGTGGAGAATTAATTCATTCCCATCTGGAATAGAAACATGGAAACATAGATTAGGAAAAGACCTCCTGGTCCATCTAGTCTGCCCTTATACTATTTTGTGCATTTTATCTTAGGATGGATCTATGTTTATCCCAGGCATGTTTCAATTCAGTGACTGTGGATTTACCAACCACGTCTGCTGGAAGTTTGTTCCAAGCATCTACTACTCTTTCAGTAAAATATTTCCTCACGTTGCTTCTGATCTTTCCCCCAACTCACCTCAGATTGTGCCCCCTTTTTCTTGTGTTCACTTTCCTATTTAAAACACTTCCTTATTTAACCCTTTCACACATTTAAATGTTTCGATCATGTCCCCCCTTTCCCTTCTGTCCTCCAGACTCTACAGATGGAGTTCATTAATGAAAGAGAAATTTCCTAGCAGGGAAAATAATTCATCTCCTTCTTTTTGAATAAAAACGTCGAGTCCTAAAAGCACTATTATATTCTTAATTTTCAACCGCACAGCTGTCTCTACAACGGAGACCAAATCCAACCACAGAAACATCTGGGAGGCCTATCCTGGCATCACCAGGCCCCTGGTTTTGCCCGCTTCAGTGGGATGCGACCACCATCTTTCCACGCCGGTAGTCAAAGCCACCACCCCCCCGGTCTCTCTCCCTATAAAGCAAACCATGACTTAGGACAGTGACGGAAAACTATGACACCTGTGCCACAGGTAATGTGTGGAGCCATATTGGAAGCCGCGGGTGGCATTGCCCTAGGTCAGCTTCAGTGGGCATCCGTGCACTAGCCAGCTGATTTTCAGCTTTGGAAAAGGCTGTTTTGCGCTCTGGAGGCTTCAAGGAAGCTTCCCTGAAGCCCTGGAGTACAAAAAACAGCCCAATGGGCAAACAGGAAGTTCATAAAAACGGACTTCTGGGTTTGCCCATTGTGCTGTTTTTTGCACTCTGGAGGCTTCAGGAAATTTCCGGAGTGCCAAAAACAGCACAACGGGCAAACCAGAAGTCCATTTTTATGAACTTCCTGTTTCTCCATTTGCCCGTTTATTTTCACTGTCCCAGGCTTCAGTGAGGCCTGTGTGCATGCGCGGGGAATGGGTGGACAGGGATGGCCTGCTACCGGAATGGTAAGGTGCAATTTTTGGGATGCATGCGCAGGTAGGCACCCCCAATGTGTGCCTGGGTGTGCCCACACAAAGTTGGCGATTTGGCAGGCAAAACCTTGTGTGAAGATGCTCATGTGAGCAAGTTTTTGGCAATTTTTGGAAATTTTCTGCGGATGCGCGGAAGTAAAAATATCACTGAAAATCACCGAAATCTCACTCACGCGCACGCCCTCGCTCAAGATTTCGCTTGCTGTTCATGCGCAGAAGTCAAATTTAGCACCAATATGTGTGCAACCTGCTGGACATGTGACAGCCTCAAAGGGCGCACCGATAGCGCCAAAGATGGCAGGCCCTCACTGACAGGAGATTTTGCACATGCGCAGGGGCAGCGCTGAAGGGCGCACATGTGTACGCGGGGAGGGAATGGGCATCAGCACATGTGCGCCTGATAGTACACACCCACACACCCTTTTGGAACACGAACCAAATAAAGATTTGCCATCACCGAGTTAGGAGGAAACCCATAATCTGGAACGCTGTGGTCGATTCTCCCCCTGCCCCCTTCCTTCCCTGGCTCTGCGCTACCCAGTGGCATCTGCCATCAGCCTCGCCCGGGGAGCAGGAAGCACACCGCCATGGGGGGGGGGGATTGCAGTAACATTATCCCAGAAAAGGGGGGGCAGGTCTTGGGGGGAGGCAGGGAATGCAACCTGCCAGATGTTCAGCAAAGGATGAAGCTGTCCGTCATCTTCATTTCAGGCCCTGTTTGGCTGCTCCAACCTGATTTCAGGAAGCCAAGGAATGGGAGGAAATACAAAACTCAATTTTTCTCCGCCTGAAATTCTTTTCTGCTCAAAAAAATAAAGGGAACACTCAAATAACACATCCTAGATCTGAATGAATGAAATATTCTCATTACATACTTGGAGTTATAGTCTGTTGTTTAAGTATTCCCTTTATTTTTTTTGAACAGTCTATTCTATATTCTATATTCTATATTCTATATTCTATATTCTATATTCTATATTCTATATTCTATATTCTATATTCTATATTCCATATTCCATATTCCATATTCTATTCTATTCTCTATTCTCTATTCTCTTCTCTACTCTTCTATATTCTATATTCTATATTCTATTTATTATCTACTCTATTCTCTATTCTCTATTTTATATTCTATATTCTGTATTCCATATTCCATATTCTATTCTCTATTCTCTTCTCTACTCTTCTATATCTATATTCTATATTCTATATTTTATTCTCTACTCTACTTTTCTATATTCTATATTCTATTCTCTACTCTACTCTATTCTGACTAGAACCTTAGACAGAAGATGGCCAAACACTAACAAAATTGAACATCTGAACATTTCGATCCTTCTCAATCTGCTTATCAGAAGCAGAGGAAGAGGAAATTTAGGGGTATAAATAATAACACTGGGGAACAGCAATTTCGGTGTCTTAAATCTGTGCCTTGTTTTCAACTAACTGGATCTAAAAAATAAACCACAGTTTTTGTCTATTACGTCAACTTTTTAAGCTACAGGATACCCTCAAACGTCATACGAATTGTGCATATAAAGGAAAGTAAAAACTTACCAAATGTACTGTTTACAAAAAATAATTTTATTCATACAAAGACTATAATAGTTACTGCAAGTTAAATTGTGTTCATACAAATAGCTGTTGTTTTTATTGAAGGGTAATTATACATATTAAGGTAAAAATTTGCGCTTAAAGATTTTTCTGGAGTGGATGCGAGATGGGCAGCAAATAAATTTAATATTAATAAAGGAAGAATAAATACAATTATTTAAAAAATAATTATATATATAATTGACTACAGAAATTTTCCCTCTATTGAAAACGGGTCGAATTTTGCAGGATTTTTTTTTTAATCCGACATCTTTTTTTTCTCCTTTCGGAAATTTCTTTCTAAAATGCAGTCCCGAAATTTAACGACTAAGGATGGGAGCAAAACGCTTCTCCGACGCTTCAGCGCGCACACCCACAAATCCGGGTTTCGCGCTGTTATCTCTATTTTATTGCCAGCATCCTAACCAGCCGAAAGATTCATTCTGGTTTTCGGAGACACGTCAGTTTAAATCGGAAGCTCCCCAAAGAGCTAACAGAAACGGGCAAAAAAATCCACCTCTTTTTCCCTGGAAGTTTCGGCTTCGAGTTTCTGCCCGCCCCCCCCCCTACTCCGCCCACCCGACTCCGTGTAAATTGCTCCTCGGTGCATTTTTCTCTCCCGTTGCAATTTAAACCTGCGTAGGGAAAGTGGGGGGTGGGTGCATTATTCTCAGCAGAGCTGCACCGTCGAGATCCGCCAGTGAATGGTTTAAAAAACGGTTGCCATTGTTTTTTAATTGTTGGTTTTTACATTGTTTTAAATTTGGTTTTTTTAAGGGGTTTTCGTATTACGTTGTATTTTATTTTCTGATTGTGGGTCCCTAGGGAGTTGGGTGACATCCAAATCCAGTTCTAAATCTAGATCTAGAATTGATCAAATCCAAATCCAGTTCTAGATTTAGATTTAGATTTAGATTTAGATTTAGATTTAGATTTAGAACTGGATTTGGATTTGGAATTGGAATTGGAGTCTCCGGAGAGGGGCGGCATACAAATCTAATAAATTATTATTTGGTCCAGATCCAAATCCAAACCCAGATTCGGATCCAAATACAAATACAAAGTCCAGATCCAAGTCCAGATCCAGATTCAAATTTAAATCCAGGTCCATATCCATATCCATACCCAAACCCAAACCCAAACCCAAATCCATCAATCCATCAATCAATCACCCGATGGGGACCCCCCTCAGGTGGCAGCCGAGACCCTGAACGAAGAGGGAGGAAGAGGCAGTTTCCTCGCGAGTAAAGCCCCCCCCCTTTGTTTTTCAGAGAGAGACCTGGCCTCGGGGGGCTCCTTTCGCCCCGAACCCTTCTTTCCTCTTTGATAATATTTTTTACAAAAAATTGCCGTAACTGTTTTTATTTTTTTTTCCTGCCAAGGAGGAAAATTAATTTTTGACAGACAGACAGACAGACAGACAGACAGACAGACAGACAGAGAAGAGGATTTACTTAATTTTGTTTCAATTCCTTTCTAATAATAACAGAGTTGGAAGGGACCTTGGAGGTCTTCTAGTCCAACCCCTGCTTAGACAGTAGACCCTACACCGCTTCAGACAGATGGTTGTCCAAGATCTTCTTAAAAATTTCCACCGTTGGAGCATTCGTAACTTCTGGAGGCGAGCTGTTCCGCGGATCAATTGTTCTCACTGTCAAGAATTTTATATTGCTAATTAGCAACTAGCATTTATTTGACAGTGATTTCATTGTACATATTATTTCATTTCATTTCACGATTATATTTTATTTTATATTTTGCATTGTTTTCTTGATTTTATTTTAGTCTCGGTTTTATTTTATTTATTCTCTATTTTGTTTTGTTCACCCTTATTTTATTTTGACTTTAGTCTCGATTTCATTTCGTTTCGTTTTGTTCGCTGTATTCTCTCTTTTATTTTAGTCTCGATTTTACTTGGTTTCTTTTATTTTTATTTGTTCTTTTCTTTTCTTTCTGGAGCTGCCCAGTTCTGATGAAGGGAGACTCCAGGCAGGTTGTTAATTGTAAAATTAGAATAGAATAGAATGGAATGGAATGGAATGGAATAGAAGAATTCTTTTTGGCCAAGTGCGATTGGACACACAAGGAATTTGTCTTTAGTGCAGATGCTCTCAGTGTACATAAAAGAAAGTATTATTTTATGTAGTAAATAAATGAAAATATCAAAATTAAAGAACACTTTAAAAAAACACCGCATGAAAATAATAAAAACATCCACCAGATAGATAACATTTATTCTTTGAGAAATGAACTCACGAAAATGAAACGGAACGAAATTATGATGATGATGATGATGATAATAATAATGATGATAATAATGATAATGATAATAATGATGATGATAACAACAACAACAACCACAACAACAACCACAACAACTCAAAACGCCCCAATCCAGCCTTAAACCCATCCCTGCGTATCCTCCAAAGAGGCCTCGCCGCGCTCCGGCAGCGCTTGGATGCCAAAGTCCCGATCCAAAGTCTCACATCTGGCTCGCCCACCATCGCATCAGACCATCGTTTTATAGACACCGTGGCTTTAAAAGCAAAAAAAAGTTACAGCCCAATTTAATTTTGATTTTTTTAAAAGCCAAAAGCGCAATAAAGGCTCCCCCATTGCTCGCCAAATGCGTAAAGAAGGTGCCCGGGAGGATTATTATAGTATTATGTTGATGGTATTATTTCTGGGGGTCTGCAGGAGGAGAGATACCCCCCACCCAATCCTCACCAAGCTAGAAAGCGGTCTGGGGGCGGGGAAGGCGATTGGAAATCCCAGCAGGGCCCCCTCCCCTCCCTCCCTCCCTTCCCTGGCCCGACGCCCCTTCTCCAAAGTCTGCAGCTTTTCCGCTTTAATCCTCCCCGCCAGGCCGGGCTTTTAGCAATCCGATCCCCCCCCCCCCCGACAAGGGGAGGGTGAGGAGGGGGCGTCGTCTTTCCCCGGTCAAGTCAACCGACTGGTTTGACCGTCTTTTCATTCTAGTTTGCCTTCTTACAGAAGCGTGTTTTGTTTGCGCGCGCGCCTGCGAGCGCGCGTAAATGGGGAGGGGGGTGTATTTATTCTCCCCCTCTTTCTCTCACCTGGCTCGCCCCTTCTTTCCAAACGACCGCCTCTCTCTTCTCCTCCCCCGAACCTCCTTCTTGCACATCCTGGTTTAACCAAACCCTCTTGAGCACGTGTGAAAGGCGACTTCAAGCGAGAAAGGAGGAATTCAGAAATTGAACTCTTGAAGTCCCCCATTGAGGTCGAAGGGGGTCGGTTCTAAATCGCGGAAGCCCCAGTGGTCCCGGCGTGGGGAGAGGAGATTCCCGTGGTCAGTTTTCATTAAACCAGGGTTTATTGGAGGAACTCTGAGTTCCAGAAGGAGTTGGGCGACTTATCGATCAAATAAATCAAATCTAATTAACATTTGGATAAACTTGCTGGACACGTGTTTGTAGAAGGAGGAGGGAAAATCCGTCCTTCTTTCCAAACAACTATACCCCCCCTCCCCGCTACTTGCACATCCTGGTTTTAAAAAATCCCCCCCCACACACGTGTGAATACACACACTCCACGCGTCTTTCTATATGGAGAACACCAACTAAGCTTCCTTCGCAGGGCAATAAAGAAATATAAAATGTATTTTTTATTTAAAAAAAAAATTTAAATTAGTTTTTCCAAATTTTAAAAACATTATTACATTTCTGATATCATTTCTTTATATATACATTTACCTATAAAGGTAGGAATAAAATGTGAAAGGATGTACTAAATGGAATATATAAACATCCAATGCAACAAATAAATATAAAATGTATATTCTTTGTCAATTAGTTTAATTGTTGGTGTGGTGAAGTTATGATGGTCAAAATGAAAAATAGAAATGGTAAGGTTAATTTTTAAAATAATGTTTCCTTTTTTAACTGGATAAGATATTATTATTATTAAATTTATTAAATTTATTAAATTTATTAAATTTATTAAATTTATTAAATTTATTAAATTTATTAAATTTATTAAATTTATATTTGTGTATGATGGGTTTCCTGGGTGCCGCATTGACAACATTTCAATCTGTCAATTGCAAAAATAGCTTAGCTCCACAGATGCTGGGCAGACATATTAAATTCTTGGGAATCCTTAAATTCCTAGGGAATTCCTGGAATTCCTGGGGAATTCCTCATTTCTTAAATCCTTAAATTCCTGGGGGGAACTCGAAGTTTATGGGAAGGCCAAGCCAGCTAAACCGTGGCTTTTGGGTCTGGGGGTGATGGGGGGGTCAAACGGGTGGCTTTAATGATGAGTCTGGGGGCGATGGGGGCTCGGACGGGGGGGGGGACTTTAAGGCTGGGGGCGATGGGGGTGTCGGGGAGGAGCTTTGATGCTGTCTGGGGGCGATGGAGTGTCAGACGGGGGGGCCTTCAAACCTGGGCCTGGGGGCGGTTTGGGGGGGGGGCTCAGATAGGCTCCCCTCCATCCGCAGCCGGAGGGCGCCAGGGTTTTTTTTTGGGGGGGGGGGTCCTCAGCGCCAGGCAGATTCCATTAAAGGGGGGGGCGGTCGCTTTCCAGATGCCGCCCGCCCTCGCCGCTGGTTGGCTGGCCTTCCTCCTCCTCCTCCTCGTTGGTTTCTCCTAGTAGTTGCTGGACAAAGGGAGGCCGCGGGCGGGCGGGGAGGGGCTCCAGAGCCCCCTTGGAAAACGTCCTGGCGGCAGGGGGGGCCTCGTGTAAATTTTTAAAAAGGCCCCGCCCGCTTTGAGGCCCTTCCCCCCCAGGTACCGGATACCTGGGCGGCTCAGGTGTCGCCGGATCGCCTTACCTGCGCGCCAGCAGGTCGGTGGGTACCGGAGGAGGCGCCAGCCCGGTCCAGCCTGTATAAAGGGGCGGGTGGCGGATCGGAGCCAGCCCGCCGGACCGCACCGGGCCCAGGTAAGGCGGACCCGCGGTGTGTGTGTGTGGGAGGATGCGCCGGAACCTCGCCGGCCTCCCCGCCCGCCCCTCCCTTCCCTCCTCACCTGGCTCTCCCTCCGCGCAGGTGCGCGGGGTCTCTCTCTCCCCCCCCTCTTGCTCAGGTATTCCGTGCGGGGGGGGCGGAAAAACCTGGAATGAGTCGGGGGGCTTTTCTCTTCCCCAGGACCCCTCCCCTCAATTCCCGGCCCGATCCTGATGGAGATGCGCAGGATCTCCCCCCACCCCAGGTATTCCGTGCCTGGGGTGGGGTACACAACCCTGGGAGGTGAGGGGGGGCTCGGCCCTTCCTCGCGGGCAGGAGATAATGGGGACCCCTCCCCTCAATTCCTGGCCGGATACTATCCGGCAGAAGGAGGTCGCGCAGGCTCTGCCCCCCATCCTGTGTTCCGTGCCGGAGGGGACATCTAGGATGTCGGGGGGCAGAGGAGATTGGGGACCCCTCCCCATAATTCCTGGACGGATGAGTTGGGGGGCTCGGCCCTTCCCCGAGGACCCCTCCTCTCAATTCCTGGCCCGATCCTGATAGAGGTGCGCAGGATCTCCCCTCACCCACGGGGGGGGGGGGGCTCGGCCCCTTCCTCGCGGGCAGTGAGGATTGGGGACCCCTCCCCTCAATTCCTGGTCGGATCTATCCGGCCCACGAAGGTGGACAAGGTCTCCCGCCACTCAGTATTCCTTGCCGTGGGGAGGGGGGGAGAAATCCAGGATGTCTGGGGGGTCTCAACCGTTCCCCACGGGGCAGGGGAGATGGGGACCCCTCCCCTCAATTCCTGGCCGGATCCTTTCCTCCCCGCGCGACCCCCCCACCCTCCACCCCAAATCCCTCGCGGGACTCCCGCGTCCGCCCTTAATCCTTCTCGGATTTGCGAGTCGGGATTAACCGCAGCCTCCTCGCCCGATGTTCGGCTCTGGGATCGTGGGAACGAGGCTCTCTTCGATTCGGGTTCGGCTGCGTGGAAATTGGGTCGGGTGCCCCGATTGTAAACCGAGTGGTACCTAATCCTGGTGGGGTGGGGGGAAAGAGAGAAAGGATTCCTGCAAAGGCCGCGTTCCCACGAATTTCGGAACCCCAGGTAGACCCAAACCCGGGTTTACTTTCCAAGTTTTGTGGACTCACATTTGCGGGTCAGAAAACTTTGGTTGGTTTATTCCATTTGCACGCCACTCGCAGAGTTCCCACGACGCCACAAACCCCCTAATTTTTAACTGTCATATTGTATAATACAATAATATAATAATAATAATATATTATATTATATATTATTATAATATATATATATATATATATACTATAATATAATATATTATAACAATGTATATTATAATATTGTTTTCCCCAGAGTCCGTAAGGAGTTGGGAGAGGGCTATAAAATTAATATATTAAATTAACACACACACCCCCCCCAATAAACCGTGGTTGGGAACGCTGGACCGTGGGAACCCGACCGGTTCCGATTCGGTTCCAGATTTGGAGCAGATCCACATATGGCCTTGAATGGGTGGCCCGAAACCCCCTCTGCAGAAATTGACCTTCCTTTTAAAATGGAATAATACGAACCCCTTGTTGGGTTTTTTTAAATTATCTATCTATCTATCTATCTATCTATCTATCTATCTATCTATCTATCCATCCATTTATTGGACTTTTATGCCGCCCCTATCTAAGATATACTGTACAGCATCTTATAGCCAATTAATTGATTTCAAGTCTAACCCCCCCTCCAACCCCATAAAAACAGTCATACCATTCGCTGGGGAGGATCTACTCAGGATCCACTCGCCTTTCCACGCGTGGCAAATGATCCCAGCAGATCTGGAAGCCCGCGGTTCTTATGGCCGCATTCACACGACCGTTTTGGGTTTTTTTAAGGCAGATGCCTCTCATATCTTGGTTAGCGTTGACCTTCGTTTTTTTATGCCTTATACAAAATCTCCGGTTAGGCTGCGTGTCATTCTCGGCGCCGAATGTTTAATGCAAGGGTCGTGTGAACAGGCCCGCTGGGTTAGGTCGGGGTCAGCCTCTTTTCACTAAGGTCGGTTGGTTTTAATTCCATCGCGGTTTTTTTTAAAGATGAGTTTTCTTTTGTTTTCTTTTTGGTTGACAGCAGATTTGGGGGGGGGGGGGGAAATAAATTCCGGCCATAAAAACGGTATGCATGGTGGGTTTACAGTAGTATTATTATTATTTTAGCTGTGGGATTGAAATTGTTTTTAAATTGTTTTTTAGAGGTTTTCATGCTATTTATATGTTTTGGTTTTTTGTTTATCGGATACAAATCCGATAAACAAAGAAATAAATAACGACATATAAATGACTAATTAAAGTAAATAATAAACAATATAAACAAACTACACAAATAAACAAACAGGCCATTGCACAAATAGACAAATTGGCAAATCAACAAAACATAATCACACAAACAGACAACAGACAAATAAACAAACAAATAAATAAATCAACAAATACACAATTACACAAACAGACAAAAAACCAACAAATCAACAAATAAATCAACAAATAAATCCATTAATAATAAATAATATAAATGAATGAATGAATGAAATTTAAAAATCTGAACGAAACCCAAAGGCCGGTCTTGTTGGTGGGGGGCGGGGGGGCCAACACCCCTCCCTCAATTGCGATCGGTCGCGGGAAGCCGAGCCACCCGATTCAAATAAGGTCAGATGGGTGGGTCGTCGGAATACAAGCGAACCCCCACCTGTGCCTGCCTGCCTGCCTGTTGGAAGAAAAGAAGGAAGGAAGGAAGGAGGGAGGGAGGGAGGGAAGAAGGGAGGGAAGAAGGAAGGAAGGAAGGAAGGAAAGAAGGAAAGAAGGAGGGAAGAGAAAAAAAGAAAGAAAGAAAGAGAAAGAGAGAAAGGAGGGGTGGAGGGAGGGAGGGAGGGAAGGGAGGGAGGAAAAAGGGAAGGGAGGAAGGAAAGAAAACGAAAGGAAGGAAGGAAGAAAAGAAAGAAAGGAAGGAAGAAGGAAAGAAAGAAAGAAGAAAAGAAAGAAGGAAGGAAAGAAAGAAAGAAAAAGAAAGGAAGGAAAGAAAGAAGGAAAGAAAGAAAGAAAGAAAAAAGGAAAGAAAGAAAGAAAGAAAGAAAGAAAGAAAGAAAGAAAGAAAAGGCGAGATGGAGCCTTGAAGGAAAAGCCGCTAAGAGCCTCTTTCTTTCTGTGCGTGGTTGACAGGTTTCCAGACCCACCCACCCCCAACATCATCCCGGGAAAGGGGGACCCCCGTCGCCGTCCTCAGCTTCAGGAGGAAGACAGACAGACAGACGGCAAAGGGAAGGTAATGGCTAATTTCCTGGAGGGGAGGGCTGTGGCTGGGTGGGTGGGTGGGAGGAGCGGAGGGGAGGAGAAGGAATTGGGGAGGGGGGGAGAAGAGAGAAATCCTACCTTCCTTGCTGGCAATTCCTCGGCCAGGCTTCTCAAACGATGCAGGCTTTGGGGTCCAGCAAGTCTCTTCGATGGGCAAAGGCGTTTTCCCTTCGGCCCCTCCCTCGGAGCCCCCCCCCAATTGCTTCCGCTCCCCCCCAGACCCACGAATAGACGGATAGATAGATAGATAGATAGATAGATGTGATAGATAGATGTGATAGATAGATAGATAAATGTGATAGATAGATAGATAAATGTGATAGATAGATAGATAGATGTGATAGATAGATAGATAGATAGATAGATAGATAGATAGATAGATAAATTCTTTTCCCAGCTCAGAACCCAAAAAAAGAACGAGGGTGAATTAATGTTGATTTATTGATAGATGATGGCGCCGAGATCATTAATAGTCGGCCAGTCTTTTTTTTTGGGGGGGGGGGGGGACCACCTAGGATGGGATTCGGATTGATTTCGGCACGAAAAAGGAGGCACGGAAAAAATCCACCCTGTCTTGCTTTGTGGGCGATTCATAGAACGATTTTTTAAAATGAATGGTTGGAAACTAAAAATAATTGAGAAGTATTTTTAATTACTTTTGAAGGAATACGTGATGATTTATTTTTAATTTATTAAAGACCCGGGTGACGAAATAAGGATTTGTGGCAGCAATGGATAAAGAGTTAACACAGAGATGAAAGGATTAAAATAGATATTGGGATGTTTATGTTTTATTATAGATAGAAAAGGGGTAATATAAAAGGGAATATAAGGGATTAGATTTCATAATATTGCTATCTGTAGAAGAGATATGTCTCATGTGTAGTTAATTTCAATAAATTTAGCAAAGGATAAAAAGTATACATTAAAAACATTATTAAATATATTTTATATATTAAAAGAGTTCTCGGAGAGGGGCAGCATACAAATCTAACAAATAATAACAATAATAACAACAACAACAATAATAATAATTTTATTAATTTTTCTCTCTGAATATTTAACATATCAAAAAAATATCATTTATTATTATTTGAGGCACTGATTCTGTGTTTTTTTTAACTGCTCATGTTGTTTTTACTGTATGTTGGAGAAAAAATAAAGAAAATAAAGACCCCCCCACCAAAAAAAATGAATGGGAAAGGCAGTTCCGCGGTTGCCAATGACACCCCTCCACCCACAAAGCGCCTCCAGGGAGAGTGGGGGGCTTTTCTGGACCCCCACCCCCATCGGGAACCGACCTGGAAAGATAGGCTGGCTTTTTTGGTTGTCCTGAGTGTTCATATGTTTTGGGCTGATTTTAAGCGGTTTTGTATTTGTAGCGTTTTTAAGGAGGGCGGGGGTCTTTTTAAAATATATATTTAAGGGATGTTTATATCATTGCGGCAGATAAATTCAAATACAGATAGATAGATGGATGGATGGATGGATGGATGGAGAGAGAGAGAGAGAGAGAAATATATAGATGCATGGATGGATAGATGGATGGATGGACAGATAGAAGATAGCGAGATAGATAGAGGTAGAAAGATAGATAGATAGAAAGAGAGAGAGAAATACATGGATGGATGGATAGATAGTAGACAGACAGACAGACAGACAGACAGACAGACAGACAGACAGACAGACAGACAGACACAGATAAATAGAGAGATACATTTTCCCAGCTTTGTCCACGCGCCTTCCCAGGCTATCTGCCGACCCCTCCCCTCCAAGATTTAGGGGCTACCCGGAGGAAACGCCCCCCCTTCCCGAAACCCGTCGAGAAAGTCAGGCCTCCGACACACACCCCCCCCGAGAAAATCTGGGTTCGCGGATGGGGGATCGTAGGAGGTGACTAGTCGGGCGCCTCGGCCAAGACGGAGCCAGGCGGGTCTTTCTGCGGTAAACCTGGCTCCAGCACCGCGAGGGGCGGGATGTGTGGAGTGGGGGGGGGGTCGGTTGGGAAGTGGGGGTGTGTGTCTACGGAGGGTCTCGATCCTCTTAGCCAGAAGATCTTAAAAGGGTCGGGGGAGGGGGAAATGGGTGGTTCTCCCCTCTCGCGAGGAGGAGGGCGGGGAGGAGGCGGAGCAGGCAGCCCGTTTCCCTGGGACCCCTTCCCTGCCCGCCCTCCCCTCGCCTCCCCTCGCCTCCCCTCCGCCTTACCTGGCTCCTTCCGCGCCGCCCGCCACACCTGATCCTTGAGGAAAGATAGATCGATGATAGAAAGAAAGAAAGAAAGAAGAAACGAAGGAAGGAAGGAAGGAAAGAAGGAAGGAAGGGAGGAAGGGAGGAGAGGGAGAGCGCGGCCCCCTGCAGCTCTTTCCCGACTCCTGTGGGCGCTTCCCGACGGGATCCTTTTTTGACACGGGAGACCGAGGTGGACGGGTCGTTCGAGAAGAGAGAGGAGGCTGTTTTGCGGGCCGCGGGGACGGGACTCGCTGGGGGTAAGTCTCCGTCCCGAGGTTGGAAGGCCGGCAGTTAGGGGTGTGTGTGGGGGGTCTGTCTCTGGGGGGTTCCGTGATGCTAAGAAAGCCCGGGTCCTTCCCGACCCCGTGGCTGACTCGGGAGAGGCGGGCTTGGATACCCCGGAGCGCACGATAATATCCCTGAGTTACACAGGATTTACATATTTTATTTTATTTTATTTTATTTTTCTATCCTATCCTATCTATCTATATTTCATCCATCCATCCATCTACCTTTCTATCTTTCTATAATCTATTTATCTATCTCTATCTATCTATCTATCTATCTATCTTTATTTCTTTCTTTTTCTTTCTATGTTTCCATCTTTCTGTCATCTATCTATCTATCTGTCTGTCTGTCTTTCTGTCTGTCTATCTGTGTATCTGTCTATCTGTCTTTCTGTCTATATTTCTATCTTTCTTTCTGTCTTTCTATCTTTCTATCTTTCTATTTTTTCTATCTCTCTATCTTTCTATCTGCCATCTTTCTATTATGTATGTATGTATGTATGTATGTATGTATGTATGTATGCATCTCTCTATCTTTCTATCAGTCTATCCATCCATCTTTAATTTAATTTAATTTAATTTAATTTAATTTAATTTAATTTAATTTAATTTAATTTAATTTAATTTAATTTAATTTAATTTAATTTAATTTAATTTAATTTAATTTAATTTAATTTAATTTAATTTAATTTAATTTAATTTAATTTAATTAATAGAATCTCGTACGCGGTTTCCTAAACCTTCTTGAGTCACGAACAAAAGGGCTCGGCCACGCGTGTCGGGCGCTTCCAGACGTACTGCTGGGAGTCTTTTGTCTTCTCTACATCTCGAGGAGGGGCTGGGGGGGGGGTCCCTCAGGTTTTCCTTGGGGGGAGACTGCTGGTTCGGGTCGCGTGATTTGAACCCAGCCCCTCTAGGGATCCCAGACTGACCCACTGGAATCTCCCCAGCCTTGGCTTGATCCTCTCTCGGAGCCCCCCACGAGGGGCTGAGACCCCGGGTGGGAATTTCCAGGCGTCCCGTCGCCGGGAAAGATCCACGGAGGGACTCTGAATCCAGCCGAAACCTCTGGAAGAGATCCAGGACTCCCACGCCCGCCCGCAGCTCCCCGGTCCCCAGACTCCCTGTGGAAATGGACCTGCGGGGACCGTCCCTCCCCTCCGCCTTGGGTTGCGCTGGGGGGTTGGAGCCAATGAGCGGCAAACTATCTTTTCTTCTTTCCCTCCCTCCCTCCCTATCATTTCCATCTCTTTCCTTCTCATCTCCTTCCTTCCTTCCTTCCCCTCCTTCCCTCCTTTCTCTCCTTCGCATCGTATTCCTTTCTTTCTTTCTTTCTTCCTTTCTTCCTTCCCTCCCTATCATTTCCATCTCTTTCCTTCCCTCCATCCATTCCTTCCCATCTTATTCCTTCCTTCCCTCCTTCCCCTCCTTCCCTCCTTTCTCTCCTTCGCATCGTATTCCTTCCTTCCTCCCTCCCTCCCTGCCTCTCTTTCTCACCTCCCTTCCTCACTCCTTAGCATTTCCATCTCCATCCTTCCCTTCCTTCCCATTTCCTCCCTTCCCACCCTTCCTCCCTGTTCCCATCTCCTTCTCTCCCTCCTTCCTTCCCTTTCTCTCCTTCCCATCTCCTTCCTACCCTCCTTTCTTCTCTCTCTCATTACCATCTTCCTCTTTCCCTCCCTTCTTTTCTTCCTTACTCTCTTCCTTACTCTCTATTCTCTCCTCCCTCCTTCCCTCCTCCTTCCCATCTCCTTCCTACCCTCCTTTCTTCTCTCTCTCATTACCATCTTCCTCTTTCCCTCCCTTCTTTTCTTCCTTACTCTCTTCCTTACTCTCTATTCTCTCCTCCCTCCCTCCTCCTTCCCATCTCCTTCCTACCCTCCTTTCTTCTCTCTCTCATTACCATCTTCCTTCCTTCCTCCTTCCATCCTCCCTCCCTCATTCAGTGGGGAGGGGTTTATGCCCCCTCCCTCCCAACATCCAACTCCCTAGCTCCAAGCAGACACTTTCCTCCTGCCTTCTCTCTCTCCCCCCCTCCTCCTCCCACCCATCCACCCCCCCCCCAGAAAATCCCTTGGCAGCTTTCCAGAACCAGCTTGCAGAATTCTGGGGCACTCAGAGTTAATTGGTGACCTCAAATATCCCTGTTCTCAATCATTAGCGTCATTATTCGGAGCTTAGGCCTCCCAAGCTTGAAATCTGGAAAAAAAAATTCGGTCCTGGGGAGCAAATTTTGAGAAGCGAAGGAAGGTTGCAGGAACTGGGCAGGAAGAGAAGGACGTGTGTGTGTGTGTGTGTGTGTGTGTGACCTGATAGCATCTTCCAATGTTTGAGGGGCTGCCGTAAAGGGGTTCAAGCTATTTTCCAAGGCACCAGAAGGCCAGACAAGGAATCATGGATGGAAACTGACCAAGGAGAGATTCGACCTGGGAATAGGGAGGAATAAGGGCAGTGGGTTGGACTAGATGACCTGCAAGGTCCCTTCCCATTCTCTTAATCTGCATTTGAGAAGGCTGAAGAATTTCTTTACTTATTGATTTATTTAATAATTTACTTATTGATAAGAATTTAAACATACAGAATTTTCTAATATAGTTTATATGATGTATGGTAAGAAGTATCTTTTTATTTTAGATATACACTGCTCAAAAAAAATATGAAGGAACATTTAAACAACAGAATAGAACTCCAACTAAATCCAACTTCTGTGAAATCAAACTGTCCACTTAGGAAGCAACACTGATTGACAATCAATTTCACCTGCTGTCGTGCAAATGGAATAGTTGTGCAAATGAAATATTCAATGAAAATATTTCATTCATTCAGATCTAGGATGTGTTATTTGAGGGTCCCCTTTATTTATTTTTTTGAGCAGTATATATAGAACCTCTAGTAAATATATGATAAGTTGATACTGGATTAATTAATTTAATGTAGAAATGAAAAAAAATTGAATTAAGATTGGCATAATAGAGTTTGATACTGTTTATACCGGTGTAATGTAATCTTTTAGAGTCTATGGAGAGGGGCGGCATACAAATCTAATTAATAATAATAATAATAATAATAATAATAATAATAATAATAATGTGGGAAAAAGATTTGTTATTTTGAGGTTTTTCATTTGATAATTTTGTGTAAACTCTATAGAATGTTTTTTGTTCTTTTTAATGGACGAAAGATAAACCTCCATTGAATGATTAATAGAAAAAGAAACATTTTTATATATGTTTTATTCTAAGCATGGTTTTAGTGTTTGTACTTATGTATTGTTTTTTTTATTTTATGTTGGAGAAAAATAAAATTTGTATTTGGAAGAACATGAAAAAAATAAATCATTTTATTGAGAGGGGAGGCATATAAGTCCAACAAACAAACAAACAAATCCCGAGTAATAATGGGGGTGCCTCTGAGCATGGTTAAGGTGGAGTTCCATCTCTAGAAAGATTTTCTAGACAGTCATAAACAGCTGCATTCCGAAATCTTTTGAGTTTGGATGATGATTTCAGGCTTTCAATCTGCAGGAAACAGTTTGTAAGGATGGAAACTAACCAGCATTTTCCTCCACTCATGATGAAATTGACCAGCAATCCTTTAAAAAAAAAAATTGTACTGTATTTTTAAAACAACAAAACATGACAAACAGGTTGTGTTATTTGAGTGTTCCCTTTATTTTTTGGAGCAGTATATTTTGTATTTTTTTTTAAAAAAAGGTTGGAGCTAGGGAATTTTAATACATCTTAGTAGATAAGGGGATATTAATTGTATGGGGGAGGAGAGATATTGAATAATAGCTTACGATGAAAATTTTTGAAATTCAGTTAATCTTAAACATTTTAGACAGAAAGAGAGATTTGCTCAAAGGGAAAATAGGATAGCCATTTTTCTGGTTGTTTTCTGGTGGGGTTTAAAGATATTACTGCAGGAATGTCAACTGTTGTGAGTCAAGCTGCCTTCTGCAATTGACCCATGGGGATGTTGTCAATGCCAATATTATTGTTGTGGTTGGGTTGCACAGCTAGACAGATGCATTTTGGTCCTTCCCAAGGACTTGATAAAGGCAGATGTAGATGTAAATGTTTCATGGCAGGATGCAAGTTATTCCAAGTTCGGCTGCCTTCTGCAATTGACCATGGGAATTTTGTCAATGCTGATATTATTGTTGCAGTTGGGTTGCACAGCTGGACAGATGAATTTGGCATTTTGGTCCTTCCCAAAGACTTGAGATAGGCAGATGTAGATGTAAATGTTTCATGGCAGGATGTGTAAGCTCTTCCAAGTTCCTCTGCCTCCTGCCATTGACCGATAGGGAGTTTGTCAATGCCGATGGCATTCAAATAATAAATGATTGTTTATTATACTAGATTTGGCATTTTTATTTACTGATTAAGTCCAATTCCAAGGGATAGGCAGATGTGGAAGGTTCGGTGTTATTAAAGGTCTCATTGAAGGATGTAAGCAGTTCCAAGTCAACATACCTTTTGCAATTGACTGATGGCTTTGTCAATGCCAATGGTCTCTGGTTCTTTTGCCGTTGTTCTGGGATTTGCCTTCTTTTCCCATGGTCTTTACTACTTCTCTTTACAGGTCTTTTGTGTGATTTTTCTCTACTTCTTTCTCTTCTCCTCTGCTGACTTCTGGTGGCTCTCAGAGTCAACCAAATGTTCAGGCCACATTGGGCAATTTTATCCTTCCCAAGGATGTGAGCTAGGCAGGTGTTGCTGTCGGATTCTCCGCCTCTTCTCTTGGGACTATGGCTGAGTGTATTCTTCCTACCTTACTCCTCTTCTTCCTCTTCTCCTTCTCCTTCTCCTCCTCCCCCAATTCTTGAGACTATGGTTGTGTGACATCTTTTTTCTTCCTCTTCCTCTCCCCTCCTCCCATTTCTCTTTCTCCTCCTCCTCTTTCTCTCCTCCTCCCCCTCTTCCTCCTCTTCCTCTTTCCTCCTCTTTTTTCTCCTTCTGCTTCTCCTCCTTCTTTCTCCTCCTCCTCCTCTTTCTTTCCCCTCCTTCTCCTCTTCTCATTTTCATCCTCTCTTCCTTCCTTCTCCTATTCCCCCTCTTCCTTCCTCTTCTTCCTCCTCTTCCTCTTCTCCTTCTCTTCTTCTTCCTCCTCTTCTTCCTCCTCCTCTTCTCTTTCCTCTTCTATTTCCGCCTCCTCCTCCTTCCTCTTCCTCCTCCTCCTCTTCTTCCTCCTCCTCTTCTCTTTCCTCTTCTATTTCCGCCTCCTCCTCCTCCCTCTTCTTCCTCCTCCTCTTCTTCCTCCTCCTCCTCCTCCTTCTTCTTCCTCCTCCTCTTCTTCTTCTTCCTCCTCCTCTTCTTCTTCTTCCTCCTCCTCTTCTTTTTCTTCCTCCTCCTCCTCTTCTTTTTCTTCCTCCTCCTCCTCTTCTTCTTTCTTCTTCTTTCTTCTTCTTCTTCATTGTCTCCTCCCCCTCCCTATCTTCCTTTCTCCTCCTCCTTTTTCTCCTTCTACGTCTCCTCCTTCTCTTTCTCCTCCTTCTCCTTCCCTTCTCCCTTTTCCTCCTCCTCCTCTCTCTTCTTCCTTCACTCTCTTCCTCCTCCTCCTTTCCTTCCTCTCCCCCACAGGCAATGGGCAGAAGGTGTATGGGGTGGGGGGGAAAGAGAAGGGAGGGGGCTGCTCTCCCTGACTTTGGAAGATGCCTTTGCAAAAGAGACTGCAGAGGTCTGGCGGCTCCCTACCGCAGTGGCGTCTTTTCCCCCCTCCCTGGCAGGGTGATTGATCGGGGAGGGTGGAGCCCAGCTGGGTGGGGACCTTTCTCGGGGAAGGCAAAGGCGCTCAGGCTGCTGGATTAGCCGCAGGGCGCCCAGGCTGGCGAGGCTGGGCGACCGCTCCTTCTCCGCTACTCTCCAGGTGCGACCAGGTGAGTGGGTCCCGTCCAGCTCCTCCTCCCTCTCTTTTTTTCCTTCCCTTCTTCTCCCTCCTGAAACTTCTCTCTCTTTCCCCCCTGAAGACCACCCCCCACGGCAGGGGAAAACCAAACCCAGGCTGCTGGGGAAGGGGGGCTGCCTAGCCCTATGGGTTTTGCAGTCCTAGGCAATGGAATACATCCCAGCTGTTGGGAGATGGGGCAGTGGGAAAGGAGAGGTTTGTTTTGGGGAGAGAAACGAGAGACTCCTGTACGGGAACAGGTGGCGGAAGGCTTGCTTTTCTGGAGGAAAAATGAAGTGGCTGAGAGGGGGGAAGAGGAAGAAAAAAGGATTTTTAAAGAGACAAATTAAAGGGGGAAGGCTGGGATAGCAAATTCCAAAAGGCATTGAACGAACTTTCCGCCTTTTCAATGCAATCATGAATTTAATACATCGAGTTTTATTTATTTATCTTCCTTCTCTGTTATTTACCAGTTCTCCTTCTCCCTTTGGGGAATGCATGTATGGTTTTGCTCTCTCTCTCTCTCTCTCTCTCTCTCTCTCTCTTCATCTCTTTCTCTATCTATCTATCTATCTCTATCTATCTATCTATCTATCTATCTATCTATCTATCTATCATCTATCTATCTCATCTTTATCTCTATATATCCATATCCATCCATCTCTCTCATTTCTCTCTCTCCTGTATATCCATCTCTATCTATCTATCTATCTATCTATCTATTTATCTATCTATCTATCTATCTGTCTGTAACATATTTTTGCTGATAATGAAAAGGATGGGAGACGAGTATAGATCCTTCTTGAGCTTATTTGCTCTCGTCTGCCAGCCCTATAACATATCTTTTTCTTGATAATGAAATACAGAGAGAGGCAAAAATATATGGATAAAAATATATCGAGAGGCAAAAGGAAATAAAAGTTGCTTCCTCCAATATTTGGGAACACCAGGGTTATTTTGACAGAAAATCAACCATATATACAGTACATATATATTGTGGCAATGTTTTTGCAAAAGCCCTTAATTAGAATGTGATGTAACGGAAAGGAGTAAGCCCAGAGAAATGGAAGGATTTGAAATTTCAATGGAAAGATTGGGGTTTTTTTAAAAAAAGACAAAGGAATATTCTTTTTCTTTTGTTTTTTTAAAGGGGTGAAATTAAATGTGCTGTGTTAAAAGCCCCTTTCTAAACCTCAGTGCAGTTTTCTTTGCTTTGGTATCTCTGAATCCGCATTTTTAAAAAACAAAGCAGGCTGATTGGGTTAATTTTTGCTTCATACATGATAAAAGATAATTTATAGGGATGGATGTATTAATATATTAATTGCCTTTTATATCTTGCAGCCTTAACTAAACTTATTTTAGGAAACGGTTAATGCACCTCTTGTAAAAAAGAAAATAGTTATCTTCTTTTAAAAAAATAATTAACAGAAAGGTCTTAAAATTGAGCCAAGTATCTGAGGTTGATAAAAAATCTCTTTTCTGCCCTGGGATTATTACACACCTCGGTGAAAAATTTCATTATTGCTGATTATTATTATTGACCTTGACTCAGTATGTACCTAACGCCATTTATCTCTGCAGGTCTTTGGCTCTGATAACGCTTTGATTTGATGGTAGCCTTTATTTTTCCACCTAAAACCTGCATTTAAAAAGAAATATATTTCTTTCTCTGGAGCTAAGAGGTAGCTATTTTGCCTTGTGAATTGTGAGAGGTATTTTTGTGTGTCTTCTTGCATCAGCATATCAAAACAGAAAC
The DNA here is from genome assembly GCF_031021105.1 of Erythrolamprus reginae. Classification (NCBI taxonomy): domain Eukaryota; kingdom Metazoa; phylum Chordata; class Lepidosauria; order Squamata; family Dipsadidae; genus Erythrolamprus; species Erythrolamprus reginae. The sequence continues at coordinate 96,638,719 of NC_091955.1, forward strand.
CCCTGGGAAGAAACCTCCCTGAGCTCTGCAATTAATGCCATTGTAGAATTTAATTGTTGTTTTCTCTTCCTTTGTTTACTTCTTCTTCTTTTTTTTCAGAAAGGGATTTCTGTTAAGGAACTTTGCTTAGCCCTGTATATTTGTGTGTTTGTTTGTTTTAAAAAAACGCGGCCAGTCACAATCAATTTCTATCAAAAGAGAGAATGGGTTTATTATTTTATTATTTTTCTCTCATCACTCCGGATGGAATCCTAAGCCACTTCGGGCTCTTAAGATCATTACGATCCCAAAAAGCCGGTTTTGTAAGAATGTAATCCAGTTCCCTTCCAGTCACCTTAATTCTGCCCTTGTTCTCCTTAGCAGCAAGGAACCAGCAACAAAGATCTGTAGGGATCTGTAGGGATCTCCTTTGAAACTCTTTCTCCCCCCTGGGCTCCACCAATAATGTTGGGACCTGTTTTAATTTAACAGGCAAACTGGTCCTGGTGAAACGTTAAGTAGATCTATTCAGAAATGCTTTGATTTTAACCAACGAGTTTAAATGCAAATATTCCCTTAAACTTGACTCCGGATTAATATTTCAAAGGATTCATTCATTCTTCTCTCCCTCTTTCATCAACTATCATCTCTGTCTGTCTGTCTGTCTGTCTATCTATCTATCATATATCATAATCTCTATCAATCTATTCTTTCTATCATTGTCTGTCTATCTGTCTATCTGTCTGTCTATCATATATCATAATCTCTATCAATCTATTCTTTCTATCATTGTCTGTCTGTCTGTCTGTCTGTCTGTCTGTCTGTCTGTCTGTCTGTCTGTCTATCTATCTATCTAGCTAGCTATCTTTCAATCATATGTATCTATCTATCTGATCAATCATCTATCTCATCTCTCTCATATCTAATTATCTATATTGCTCTATCTATCTATCATCTATCTATTATCTTTATCCATCTATTCTCTCTCTGATTCTCTCTATCCTATCATTCCTGTCTCTCTTTCTCTCTCTCTGTATCGTCTGTCTGTCTGTCTGTCTGTCTGTCTGTCTGTCTGTCTGTCTGTCTATCTATCTCTTTTTATTCATATCTTGTAACCTCCCATTTCCCTCTCTTCTTGTCTTTTGCAAACATTTTTTTCAAGCGGCCAGGCTGGTCGACCAGTATGAGATCTCCTGGTGGGGTCCCCTCCCAAACTCCGAGGCCAAACCTTGCCTAGGTCCTTTGTTTGTTTTTAAGAGACCCGTTCAAGGTGATCTGGTTGCTTCTTCAAGCAGCACCCCCCAAATGCTCCATGGCTTGGCAAGCCTTGATTGTCTTCCTCCCCCAAAACACACACACACACAAAGAGCTTTGCCGATGGGCATCTGACTCAAAGACGCAGGCTGTTGGTGCTACCGATGGGGAGTAGGACCAGCCCTGCGATGCAGTCAGTCGGTTTGAAGGATGATGTAATTTCGACTTTAGCTGCTGTGCCTCCTGAGGCCGGGATCGCATTTCAGAAAGCTTTGTGTCAGCCGAGAGAGGGCTGATCCCTCCTGAAATCGAGCTTTTCTCCCCCCAAAGGCCAAGCGCCAGCATCTCCTGGGTTCTCTGATTTTTGCATTGATAATTTTCCTTTTTAGTTTCTTCTTCTTCTTCTTCTTCTTCTTCTTCTTCTTCTTCTTCTTCTTCTTCTTCTTTTGTTCTTCTTCTTCTTCTTCCTCCTCCTTGTCCTCCTCCTCATCCTCTTCCCCTTCCCCTACTTCTCTTCCTCCTCCTCCTTCCTTCTCTCCTCCTCCTCCTCCTCCTCTTCCTCTACTTCTCCTTCTCCTCCTTCTTTTTCTCCTCCTCCTCCTCTTTTTCTTCCTCTTCTTTCTCTTCCTCTTCCTCCTCTTCTTCTCCTCCTCCTCCTTTCTCTTCTCCTCTTCCTCGTCCTCGTCCTCTTCCCCTTCCCCTACTTCTCTTCCTCCTCCTCCTCCTTCTTTCTCTCCTCCTCTTCCTCTACTTCTCCTTCTCCTTCTTCTTCTTTTTCTCCTCCTCCTCTTCTTTTTCTTCCTCTTCTTTCCCTTCCTCTTCCTCCTCTTCTTCTTCTCCTCCTCGTCCTCGTCCTCTTCCCCTTCTCCTACTTCTCTTCCTCCTCCTCCTCCTTTCTCTCCTCCTCCTCTTCCTCTACTTCTCCTTCTTCTTCTTTTTCTTCCTCTTCTTTCTCTTCCTCTTCCTCCTCTTCTTCTCCTCCTCCTTCTTTCTCTCCTCCTCCTCCTCCTCGTCCTCTTCCCCTTCCCCTACTTCTCCTTCTCCTCCTTCTTCTTCATTTCCAACCTTTGAATTGTCTATTCAAGCAAATCCTGGAAGCCCTTTTCCTAGACTTGCAAATAACCATTCGATTAAAAGAAGAAGAGGAAGAAGAGAAGATGATGCATAGAATGAAAGACCATAAATGTTTTTCCCTCACCCTGTGATGAAAATGATATAAATGTTTTTTTTTAAAGTATAATTCTAGACCCAGGCTTTCTCTGTGCTGTTTATTCCCAGAAAATTGAATAAACGGGTTGTTTCACTTTACATTCTGACCAGAGGAAAAGGAAATTACATTTTAAAATCCCATTGAATTGAATAGCATGTTCTTTGAAGCAGGTGTATGTATCAAACTATGCTGTGTTGATTTTTATTTTATAACGGCGGATAAAACAATTTGCAGGAGTATTGATTCAGGAAAATATTTTCTTAAAACTCCCATTTCCCCCTAAGAATCTGCAGATTGAAAAAATGGTGCCATATAAACAGTTCACATCAAAAAACTGCTCTGATGCAATATATAGTCACTGACTTCTGGATGGAAACCTTCAGAAGATTTAATGAAAAATAATTTTTAAAAAGAGATGGAAATGGAGTTATTTTTTCCTGCAGCTTTCTATGGCCTTCATCTCTTTGCTTCTGATTAGAATAGCACCTGGGATGTGTCAGCAGGTTCTTGCATCACTTTAACATGATTGGTATATAATAGAGAATGAGAATAAGAAAGATAGAGAGATGAGAGAGAGAGGGAGATAAATAGATTGACAGATAGATGGATGGATAGATGATGGATAGATGAACAGATTGATAGGTGGATAGATGATAGATGATAGATGATAGAAGATAAATGGATAGATGATAGATAATAGATCTATCTATCTATCTATCTATCTATCTATCCATTTATCTATCCTCTATCTATCATCTATCTAGCCTCTATCTATCTATCTATCTATCTATCTATCTATCTATCTATCTACCTATCATCTATCTATCTATCTATCTATCTATCTATCTATCTATCTATCTATCTAGTACATAGATGGATAGATAGAGAAATAGAGACATAGAGACATATAGAGATGGAGAGAGAGAGAGTTATAGAGCTATAGAGATAGATATAGAGATAAGATATAGATAGAGAGAGAGAGAGAGAGAGAGAGACAGACAGACAGACAGACAGACAGACAGACAGAGAATTTCCAATTACCGGTATGTGATTTTCAACTCTAAATGCGACAATTGAGATGTCTAGAGTTTATATCCTAAATTCTAAATGCCCCTCCAGCATCAGTTCCTCAGATGGAATAGAATTTTGCTGTTGTTGCATTGATCTTAACTTTTTAGATTTATATCTGCAGCCATATCTATATCTGAGGCAGCCTTTCTTTGGCCGATGGCTACTCTGCCATGCTTTTATTCTGAGACGCAGAGAGGTGAGGTGAATGTCATAAGCCTGCTGTGTCTTTGAAAAGCAGGCTGCCCACTTTGCTCCTTCAGCCGCTGCAAACTTTTGACATCTGCGCAAAAGCCCCTGGCTTATTAGATAAACCCCAAAGCTAATCCTTAAGGCGAGCGAACTGCCAAGAAGCACTTTGGGGTGTGGGAGCAAGCAACCCAACCTGGATTTTCACATTGGCACCAGGTTAAAAACAAACAAACTGCAACCCTTTTTCTTGGACAGTGTGAAATATAGCTCAATTCAATTGCAGCACCTTTATAGGGTGGATCCCTGGCTTCTTCTTTGAAAATCTACCCAAATAGGCAACGATGTATCTCAGATGAGTTGGATTTGAGCCTTGCCTGGGGGTTTGCTAGAGGGTTTGATCTATTGACATTTACCCCTTTTAAATTCAATTTTAAATTTAAATTGCATCTGTAAAAATATATACTGCTGGGAAAAAAAATAAAGGGAACACTTAAACAGCAGAATATAACTCCAAGTAAATCAAACTTCTGTGAAATCAAATTGTCCACTTAATAAGCAAAACTGATTGACACTCCATTACACCTGCTGTTGTGCACATTCAACGTTGTACAGAACAAAGTATTCAATGTGAATATTTCATCCATTCAAACAATTAGAATGCATGACAAATAGAAATGCAAATAGGAATGTTCAAACTAACTGACGATCATACCTATTCATAGCTTTTTCTATTTAGTTCACTATAAACACATGCATATACATTATATACAAATTTACTAACTTTTCTGCTCTCTCTATATTTTTCATATTGAAGTGATTATATCCTATAATGAAGTGTAAATATAAATATAAACTGTATTTGAAATGGGATACGATCTATAAAAGACTATCGAAATATTCTTTCTTTTATACTGTTGAAAATCATAAATAAAACCTTAAAAAAGAGAATATTTCATTCATTCAGGTCTAGGATGTGTTCTTTGAGTGTTGCCTTTATTTTTTTGACCAGTATATATATTTCTCCTTTACAAAGCTGACTCTGGGGCAGCTTCCAAATTGAAACATACAATTCTTCTCCCCTAAACTGGATTCCTTTAAAAATATTATTGATGGTTCTGATAGTGTTCTCTAATTGGTTCTTTTTATTATTATTATTCTGGTGAAAGTATCCTCTACATATCTGATCCATATTTTGGATTGTTTGGGCATTAAACAAAGAATTAAAAACAGGGAAAGGTTCAAAATGACAGAGATTCGAGCAATATTAAAATGATTGTGTAGTTGTTTAAATGCAGTATAATTCATGTATTACGGAAGAGATGTTATTACAATATTGCATTATCTTTTGAAAGGTTATTTGAACATTGTTCGTCCCTTCTGAAGTTCAGGCCTTCTGGTTTTATTCTGATTTTATTCAGGCAGTTTCTCCTCCTTGTTGTATTTTTTTTTTAAACCTCAGGAGTAAACACTGCAAAATTCCACCTTGCAGCTAAGAAGCCAGAGATCTCTGCAAGCTGTTTTACCTTTGAGGAAACTGAAGGAATCCTGAGGGATTTCTTTATTTTCTTTTTCTTTTTCTCAGTAAACACCCATTGGGAACATGCACAACAAAACACGCCTTAGGGTAGTTGTGTTTGTGTGCCAAAGTGAAAACTGACAATTCTCTCTCTGCATGCAAAGTTGCCTGCGAAAATTTTATTTGAGTGGTAGCCCATCTCAAAGATTGGATGGAACCAGGATCCCATATTTTGCAAGTATTCTACATGGAATAATAATATATATATTTTTAAAAGAACCCTTATGAGATTCACAGAATTGAACCTGAAGGTACCCCAGTGGAACAAACAGGCCTTTGTTAATGTTTTTAGCTTTTGATTCCTGGAGCTTGTGCAATGCGACACCATGGAAAGACTGAAAGCTTTTTTTTTTCTCTGCATTGGTCCAAACCTCCGTAGGAAGGTCAATATGGGCAACCAAAAAAGGGATCCTGTGTAGATTCTTAAGGGGTTTATGGTGGAGAATCCCAGCCGACTGGGGGAAAAAAGCTTTATAATTGGTTTTGCAGCAAGATTTTGCTCTAGGAGGTAATCCTGCAATCGAATTATCCAAAAGAATAATAATAACAGACTAACAACAGAATAATAACTAAAAACAAAATAACAGAATAACAATAACAGAATTACAATAATAACAGAATAATAACAGACTAACAACAGAATAACAGATTAACAACAGAAGAATAGAATAATAATAATTACAGACTAAAAAGAATAACAGAATAAGAGAATAATAATAATAGAATAACAACAGAATAACAGACTAATAACAACAGAAGAATAGAATAATTACAGACTAACAGAGTAATAATTACAAACAAAAGAATAACAGACTAAAAAGAATAACATAATAATAATAATAATAATAATAATAATAATAATAATAATAATAATAGAATAACAGAATGTTAATAACAGAATAACAACAGAATACCTGAATAATAATTACAGGCTAACAACAGACTAACAACAGTATAACAGAATAAGAATAACAACTAACCACAGACTAACAGAATAATTACAGATTAACAACAGAATAACAGAATAATAGTAATAATAACAACAGAATAATAACAGAACAACCCCCAGGACTCCTTTCTGAGACTGAAAGAATGAAATTAATTAAATGTAACTGGAAATCAAACAACATTGCAGCATTTAACTTTGGCTACTTGAGAAGCAACAAAAAGAGAAAGAGACCTAATTGGTAATTGGATGGGGTACCATCAGGTGATGACTGGATGAAATGCTGATGACAAACCACTTTTGTAGGCTTGCTAACAAAATTAGACGTGTAGCATAGCACAAATGGTTGTCCAACATCTTCTTAAAAACTTCCATTGTTGGAGGATTCACAACTAATGTTGGCCACCCGTTCCACTGGTAAATTGTTCTAACTGTCAGGACATTTCTCCTTAGTTCTAAGTTGCTTCTCTCCTTATTTAGTTTCCACCCATTGCTTCTTGTCCTACCCTCAGTGCTTTGGAGAATAGCTTGACTCCCTCTCCTTTGTGGAAACCCCTGAGATATTGGAAGACTGCTATCGTGTCTCCCCTGGTCCTTCTTTGCATTAAACCAGCCATGCCCAGTTCCTGCAACCGTTCTTCCTATGTTTTAGCCTCCAGTCTCCTAATCCTCTTTGTTGCTCTTCTCTGCACTCTTTCCAGACAAGTGGTTCTGCACCTGGGGGTTGGGACCCCTTTGGGGGGGTCGAATAACCATTTCAGAGGGGTCACCTAGATCACGGGAAAAGACAAATTTCCCCTGGTGTTAGGAACCAATGCTTCTATTCTGGCACCTTGGAACATATTTTTACAATCCTACCAATCAGGCATTTACAGTGGAGCTGTCCCTATGACCTTCCTGCCAATCAGCTTCAATTGGCGCTGGACTTATGGTTGGGGGTCACCACAGCATGAGGAGCTGTATGAAGGGATCGCGGCATTAGAAAGGTTGAGAACCGCTGCTGTAGATGGTAGATAGATATAGACAGACAGACGGATAGATAGAAGATATAGGTGGACCCTCCTATTCTTTGTTAGAGCCCCTCAAATATTGGAAGATGATCTCCTGGTGCCCCCCATCCCTTCTTTTCCGCTAAACCAGCCCTCTCCAATTCCTGCCCCAGTTCTTCCTCCTCGTAGGTGAGCTGCCCCCGCCCAGAGGCCTCTGTTGTTGGGGGGGTTTTTTAAAAAATTTTTTATTTACAATCACATATAACACCTATAATGATTTAAAATGCTATTAGAGTTTTTAATTTTTTTTAGCTATATTAATTGGATTTTTAAGATATGTATATTGTTTATTGTTTATATATCTTGTGAGCTGTCCCAAGTCCTCGAAGATAGATGATAGATAGATAGATAGATAGACAGACAGACAGACAGACAGACAGACAGACAGACAGATGGATAGACAGACAGATAGACGGACGGACAGACAGACGGACAGACGGACAGACAGACAGACAGACAAACAGACAGACAGATAGATGATAGACAGATAGACAGATAGACAGATAGACAGACAGACAGATAGATAGATGGATAGACAGACAGGTAGATAGATAGACAGATGGGCAAATGGACAGACGGACGGACGGACAGACAGACAGACAGATAAATAAATAAATAAATAAATATAACAAAAAAAATAAAAACAGTGGACATTACATGACAGGTCAGTTTACATTTCTCATGATATTCATTAATACTTATTCATCCTTGTGTAGCTAATATTAACAATTCATTTACAGTTTCTATGCATAGACATAGACATAGACAGACGGCAGAAAAAGACCTCATGGTCCATCTAGTCTGCCCTTATACTATTTCCTGTGTTTTATCTTACAATGGATCTATGTTTATCCCAGGCATGTTTAAATTCGGTTACTGTGGATTTACCAACCACTTCTGCTGGAAGTTTGTTCCACGCATCTACTACTCTTTCAGTAAAATAATATTTTCTCACGTTGCTTCTGATTTTCCACCCAACTAACTTCAGATTGTGTCCCCTTGTTCTTGTGTTCACTTTCCTATTAAAAACACTTCCCTCCTGAACCTTATTTAACCCTTTAGCATATTTAAATGTTTCGATCATGTCCCCCCTTTTCCTAAAATATCTAAACTTTTATTTATTTCTCTTTAATCATTTCATCTTTTGTTTTGACTATCTATTTGGAAATTTTCCATTTTTTTCCCATCCCACAGTACAATTTATCCCAACATTTATAATAGTCTGAATCGTCTTTGTTTTTTAATTCATATGTTCATTTATCCATTTCAGCGCATGCTGTTATTTTTTTCAATTACCTCTTCTTCTTCTTGTATGTCCTCATTTTTCCATTCTTGCGTGAAAGTTATCCTTGTGGTTGTAAGTTATGTGCAATATCAGGTATAATTGACTTTTTTCTAGCTTTTATTTATTTATTTTTATTTATTTGTTTGTTTTGTCACGTACGTATTGGTAGTTTACAAAGATATAATAATATTTATATACATAATACTAGTAAAAGAACTTATGCAGGCCCCTTACGGACCTCTTAAAAATCGGGAAAGTTCAACAGTGGATAATTTATTTTTTTATTTATTATTTGTTTTGTCAAGTACATATTGGTGATATACAAAGATATAATAATATTCATATACAAGATATTAGTAAAAAAGAAACATTAAGGACAGGGGAGGAAAAGCATGCTGGTGCACTTATACACGCCCCTTACTGGCCTCTTAGGAATTGGGAGAGGTCACCGGTGGACAGTCTAAGGGTAAAGTTTTGGGGGTTAGGTGATGATACTACAGAGTCTGGTAGTGAGTTCCAGGCATCAACTACTCGGTTACTAAAGTCGTATTTCCTGCATTCAAGTTTGGAGCGGTTTACTGTACTTTGAGTTTGTATCTGTTGTGTGCTCGTGTGTTGTTGTGGTCGAAGCTGTAATAGTTGTTGACAGGAAGGACGTTGTAGCAGAGGATTTTATGAGCCATGCTAAGGTCGTGTTTAAGACAACGTCGTTCTAAGATTTCTACACCTAATCTAATAATGTAATAAGAGATAAAATAATCAAATAAAAATAATAATCTAATAAGAATAATAATCTAATAAAAATAATAATCTAATAAAATATTAACCTAATAAAAATAATAATCTAATAAGAATAATAATCTAATAAAAATAACATCTAATAAAATATTAATCTAATAAAAATAACAGTCTGATAAAATATGAACCTAATAAAAATAATAATCTAATAAAAATAATAATCTAATAGATAATAATCTAATTTTAAAAGTTCTGGTTTTTTTTTCTATTTTCTTATCTAGCATCCCACCCAGAGGCCTTTGGAAGTCCCAATGGACCTGGATGGAGGGGGCCTTCCTCCTCACCCCCCTCCCCTCTCTTGGGGTCCTATTGCCAGATGTCACTGCATAGAACCTCAACAAGTTGCATTGAATCACGTTGCGGCTTCTTCGACGGCCAATGCTGCCCCCCCCAAAATTCCCCCCCAGGATGGCAGCCTATAAACCAGCATTGATGGGAGTGGTTGAGCGCGACAGCTGTGGCAAATTTCTCCTGTCCCCCCAAGGGTCTGTGGCACCAGATGGACCAGTCTGGGTGCAAACCCCCCCCAACCGCCTCTGGCCAATCTTGATGGGTGGGTGGAGGGCATTGGGCAGGAAATGGGGGCCTCCTGGGATCTCCTTATCAGCCCCCCTTTTAAATCCCACTTGAGTGAGGGTCCCATTGATCTGGATCGCTCCCCACCCAAAATAACAGCTGCTCTAAAGGAAATGGCTGGGAATGCATCGAAAAATAAATTCAAAATTCAAAAATCAATCCAGGAGGATGGATGGGTCAAAAGGATAATGCTGTGACTCCCCAACCCCTGATCTGATCATCCTCTGCCCCCCCCCTCTGATGCTTTTATTTCCTAGTGGGGGGTGGTCCTTTAAAGGGTCTCCACTGTGGGGAGGGGGGGAGATCAATCAGTGGAGCTATTAATATTTTACCATCTCTAAGCGGTCTGGCTTGGCCTGCTCCCCACCCGCCCACCCCTAACTTCAAGGCACTTAGATTGATTCGGGGTGGGGGGGAGGGAGGGAATGGCTAATGTGCCCCCCTCCTCCGTGCAAATGGATGCAGAGATGCGCAGGGCACCTGAGCCCGGCTGGACTTGCTTTCCTTCGCTGGGCTTACGGGAAATTCTCCTTCGTGAGGCTCTGGCTGGAATCCAGTTCGGTCTCCTGGCAGCTGCACTGCATAGCGTTGGAAGAGGATTTAGAGATGGATGGACGGACGGACGGGTGGATAAGTTATGATAGATTACAGTAGATTGATTAGATAGATAGATAGATAGATAGATAGATAGATAGATAGATAGATAGATAGATAGGGAGAGAGAGAGAGAGAGAGAAATATGGATGGATGGATGGATAAGTTAGATAGAATGATAGATAGATTAGATTGATAGATAGATAGATAGATAGATAGATAGATAGATTATAGATGATATAGATAGATAGATAGATAGATTAGATAGATAAATAGATAGATAGATAGATAGATAGATTATAGATGATATAGATAGATAGAGAGAGAGAGAGAGAGAGAGAGAGAGAGATAGATTATAGATGATATAGATAGATAGATAGATTAGATAGATAAATAGATAGATAGATAGATAGATAGATAGATTATAGATGATATAGATAGATAGATAGATAGATTAGATAGATTAGATAGATTATAGATGATATAGATAGATAGATAGATAGACAGATAGATAGATTATAGATAAAAATAGATAGATAGATAGATAGATATGATTATTTGAAATAATAAAGGCAAGATGCAAACAATTGAAGGCACTTGAACATATCTGACACACTTTCCTCCTCCTATTTCGCTCACAATAAAAACTCTATGAGGCGAGAAAGGGGGATCGAAAGTCACCCAGGCGACTTTCATGGCAAGGGAAGAATTGGAACTCGCTACCTCCTGATGATTGGCCCCAAATCACCGCATATATCAAGGGTTCCCTGAAGAGGTTATGATGCTTAATAAAGGAACAGAGGAGAAAAAAAGAAAAACAGGACTTTAATGACCACAATCGTGCCCAAAATTTCATTGTTAAATGCCTGATTTAACAATGAAAATTTGGGGCCAATTGTTGCATTAAATTATCAATTATCAAACAATTGTGAATGAAATGAGAATTAGTTAAAATAATTATTAGTTGAAATAAGAATTAATTGAAATAACAATGTATTCTTTCATCTATTAATTATTATTAACAGTTGAAATAAGAAGTATTACTTGAAATAAAAAATAGTTGAAATAATAATATTAGTTGAAATAAGATTTGAAATAACAATAACTATTATTCAACTATTTTTAATAGCTGAAAGAATAATAATTATTAGCGGAAATGACAATAACTATTACTTCAAATAATGATTGTTATTTCAAGTTATTTCAAGTGTTAATTATTATTTCAACTATTAATCATTAGTGCCTCATTTGTTAGTGAATTTTGCTCTAGTTTATGGCCTTTCTTATTCCAGTTGTTAAGGGAATCCGTCTTCTCCGTTGCTCATCAGAAAATCTACAACTGTCATAAATGCGAGTCCTTGGCTAAGCATCTGAATTTTGATCAAGTATAACCACGGAGAGGCTGTCACAATGGACGGAAGTCACTTTTTTCCCAGTGCCGTCGTAATTTTGAATGGTCGCTAAATGAAGCGGTTGCAAGTCGAGGACTCGACTCCCTGTATTGCTACATATCAGAGAGTTCTGTCCGGTTGGGGCGTTTTTGATGGACAGTGATCCCCATCCCGAGGCTGCAGGTTCCTTAAGGATAATGTTGCGGTCCTCACCTCACGACCACAATGGCTTTCCGTTGCTAAGCGAGGCCGTGGTGAAGTGAGCCTTATGGTTTATTTTAGAGTCTTTCTGTTGCAGTTGTTAAGCGGGCCAAAGTTGTCCACCTGTTGTTAATGCACGTGGCTTGTGTTTCTGTGTGACGTGCCTCATTGTGTTTGAAAACACAACATTGTGAGGACGCCATTGTGGTGTGGCCATTTTGATTTGTTCAACCCCTATTCTCTGGATGCACACAATCGCAACAGCTGTTGTGACACCATGAGGATGCTGGTGTGTTTTGGCATTGTGATGGTTGGGACACACAACAAAAGCGCCCGTTTTTCCTCTGGCTAAGACACACAACTCTGCAATTCTGGGGTCTTTTACTTAGCTGTAATTCTGTTGTCACAGGTTGTCCTGGATTTATGACCACAACTCCAACCAGCATTTCAAAGTGGTTGTTAAGTGAATCATGTCCGATTTTACGAATGCGGTTGTTAAGCGAATCCCTGCGGTTGTTAAGTGAATCAAACACAGTTATTAAGTGAATCTGGCTTCCCTCATTGGCTCTGGGAAGGTCAATAATAATAATAATAATAATAATAATAAATTATTATAATTATATATATTTATAATTATTATTACTATTACTTTATTATTACTATTACTATTATTTATTAGACTTATATGCCGCTCTTCTTCAAATGATGATGATCACATCTGGGAAACTAATCATAACTACATGCTGGTTGGCAGATGCCCCCAAAACTTTACTCTTAAGCTATGGATAGGCACAACGGCAATACACAATTGTTAACAAACCCCAAAGATTCTTGAAGGATCCTGAGCGGGTGGCTCGCAAAACACAAAAGACCAAAAAACCAAGATGTGATGCAAATGTCCCGCCTCGCTCCATGGTCTTTGCAGCGCTCACAGCCTTAATGAGTGCATCTCCTTGCCAAGTCCATACAACAAACAAATTTGCAAGAAGAAAACTTTAATGATTTGGAGTTGGGGGGGATGACATTAGGGGGGGTGTATGTAATAATAATAATAATTAATAATAATAATAATTCATTAGATTTGTATGCCGCCCCTTTCCGCGGACTTGGGGTGGCTCACAACAGCAATAACAATAACATCATGGTATATCTGGGCATTCAGAGCCCTCGTTCGACTCCTCAGGGGGTTGGTCTAGAAGACCTCCAAGGCCCCTTCCAACTTGGTTATTCTTTTGTGAGTATAACCTTTGTGAGTTTTTGTATTGGTTGCATGGGGCGTAACTCTTAAGGCGTCAGTCGGAGGAGCCGTTTTAAGAATCTCCTGATTCTTTCCGTACGGAATTTTGTGGCCGTTGTTTGGGAAAAATCCATCCAACATGTCAAGAAGTCCGGAAATCTCTTTTTCGAAGGATTTTTTTTCTCCTCCTTCCCGTATTTTTTTTACCCTCCCTTCTTTCCTGCAATTTTCGGACACGCGGGCTGAAGCGTCCTCCTGTTCTGTGTATGGCACTGGTAGAATTCACTGTGAAAACACTCGATCAGTGAATTACAAAGGGCCATAAACGGAGCAGAGAAAGAACCACAAGGGCGACTGACCCACACCTTTTGCATTGGGCATCGCTGGACAAAGTTGGACTGATTATGAGCGAGGATGCGACGGCTGAGCAATAAAGAAGCCGCCATTTCTGACTGGGTGTGATGATCTCTCCACTGCTGTTCACATTATCCTACAACGATGTTGTGATGACACAGCACGAAGGCCGCACACAGCCGGCAAGGAGTTCAAACTCCCCTTTAATGCTCCAAAATTTCCCCTCAAACACTCCCACGTTCTTGGCAAGTCACAGCCACACACACAGCCACACACACAAAGCAGCCTCTGGCTCTGTGCAGCCCAACAAAACAACAGGAAAAGGGAAACAAATCGATGAAGCAAGGGACAAACAATGAGTGCCCAAAACAGGCAGTCCTACAAACGCCAGACAAAATAGTGCTTAGACTAATCTACTGCTTCACAGTGCTTTTCCAGCTTTCTCTAAGCAGTTTACAGAACCAGCATATTGCCCCAAACAATCTGGGTCCTCCTTTGACCCACCTCGGAAGGCTGGAAGGCCGAGTCGACTTTGAGCCAGTGGTGAGATTTGAACTGCTGAACCATAGCTAGCGGTTAGCTGAAGGAACCTGCAGTGTTGCCCTCTCACCACTGTGCCACTCCGGCTCCACTAATTCAGTATTTGTTCCCGACAAACACCCCTCCCCGCAGTACCTCCTTTAAATCTCAGTCCCCAGGTGTGCCTTGTGAAGAGGGCACTCTCCTCCCAAGTCGTCGAGTTGGCTTGCGCTGTTCCCACCTTCTCTCCACTCTCCTTTCTCGGGGATCAGGAGCAGGGGGTGATGTTCCTGAGCTCCGACGCGCCTCACGTCCACTGTTTGCCCTCTCTAGGTCATCCTGCCCCCCCCAATTCTCCCTCACAATCCTGAAGAGTCCTGAGCTGCCTTGTCCTTCTCCTCCCAACATTCTTCCAAAACCAACAAAGCCCTCCCCCCCGATCTCCGTCAGCTCCGGCTTCTGTCCTCCAAAGATTCAGGTGCCAAAATGGGGCCCCAGTAGCGGCTTCTTACCAGTACCGATGAGGATGCTGCTCCGGTAGTAAAACTGGAGCTGTGTGCGCAGCTTTGGGTCTCTAGTGTGCGTGCATGTGCGCGTCCCAGCGATATTTTGCTTTTGTGCATGCACAGGAAGCAATATCTCGCTAGGAGATGCGTGCGCGAGAGAGAATTTGCCGATTTTTTGCTTCTACACATGCGTGGAAGGAAAAAACCCCCCACCGAAATCTCATGCGCATCCCCTTGTGAGATTTTGCTTCTTGTGCATGCACAGAACCAAATTTCACTGGGATGTGCACGCGAGACCTGAAGCTGCGCGCACAGTGTACCAGTAGCAGTGGTAGCGGCAAACCCCACCTGGGGGAAGGTCATGACAAACGTCTTTGCAATCCCGCCGGGAGTATCGGTACAGGTAGTCCTCAATTTGCAACCACAAAGAAACCTAACCTTTCTTGTCGCTAAGTGAGACGTCAGTTATGTTCGGGCCTCATTTTTCCACCTTTCTCGCCGCGGCTGCAAAGTGCCTCCCTGCCGTTGTTAAATTTTGTAACCACGGTTGTTAAATGAATCTGGCTTCATCCTTGACGTTGCCGGTCTGACGGTCACAAAAGCGAATCATGTGACACACACACACACACACACCGAGATGCTGGAACCGTTGTAAATACACAGCCCGTTTGCCAAGCGTTCTAATTTTGATTACCAGTCAGGCCGCAACGGTCATCAGTGTGAAAAATGGCCATCTGCCAGGATTTTTCCAGCGCCATTTCGGAAGGTCACTAAATGAATGGTTGCTACTTTAAGGACTACCTGCAATTTCAACAACAAGAATGAAATGGAAAGGGAAAAAGATGGACTCTCCAACAGCGAAGCCGTTTCTTCACGTTCTGAAGTTTCGTGTGAATGTGTACGACGTCCAAAACCCAGACTCCCCTATTTTAGGGGAGGGTCCGACAACGGCGCAAGACCCCTTGGCTTGGCCCTTTTTGGCACTAGCACATTTTTGCTGCTCTCTGTATACGCCGAGCAATTATGTGTAGTGCCAATATGGGAAAAGTCCGAGATGGCAACGATTTCTTCTCATCACCCGGAGAGTCAAGGAGGCGATTTGGACAACACAGTGTTCCTTGTGGGTGTTGTGGTTGTATCAAAGCCAGCTCTTCTGGTAACAGACTTTGAGCCAAATGAGCTGGGTCTGTCCGAGCATCGGAGACCTGTGTGATTATCGGAGGGTTCAGACAGTGAGGGGGAAGGAGAGATGGAGAGATGGAAGATGAAGGTGCTGGTGAGATAGTGCCTATGGAACCTCCAGCTTGTCTGGGTCGGTTGAGGAGGAGGTGATTGATGACCCCATTCTAAATGTACGTGTGAGAAGGATTAGGGGGAGACGGGAACAGCTGGGCAGACACAGGAGGAGATCTTGATCACAGCTGAGAGTCATAGGGAATTCTGCAGCGTGCATAAAAGGGGAGGTTTTGTGGGAGTGTTCTTTGCAGGAGTTATCGTTCATGGTTTAACAGAGAAAGAGAAACAGATCCAGCATTTTCTCTAAACCAGCATCCCTGCTCCCTTGGAGAAACCCAGCCTTTGGACAATTGTTTTATGAAAGACTGTAGCTATTGCAAAACAGAGTGAGTACCCTTGCTTCCGCCCAGTTTGGAGACATTATTTACAAACCTTGGGGTTTTTTGGACCTTTGTTATCGGCCTCGAACATAACTCAGACACTTTGGCAGTAAACAGACATCCTTTTGCCGTAATTGCAACTCTCAGCCAACTTGTTAAGACAATATATTTTGGTGTTTCTGAAACTCGAGTCTGTGTGTTGGATTTTGACCGTAATCATTGCTCAGCTGTCACACCAGGCAGAACAGTGGGTAGGAGCGGTGAGGTGGCAGCTTTGGACTCACAATCGGGAGGTTTGTGAGTTCGATCCTAGGTAAAGCCAGATATTTCTCTCCCTGGGCACAATGAGACTATTTCTGCTGAACAAAAACTCCGCATTGGCGACAGGGAATGGCAGACAGCCAGTAAACACTTAGCGCTGTTCAGAATTCACCCCGCCAGGGATTATTATGGGGTGGTTAAAAGGAGATGATGATAGCACAATGTTTGTCTTTTAATAGTGATGGTGAGTTACGCAATTTTCTCCTGTGTTGTCGTCTCGTTCGGGCTGCGGTTTCAACTCTTTGGGTGGGAAACTATTTTGAATGATGTTTTGAAGGACAGGAGAATGAAGGTTGTTTAGATGGAGGGATGGATAAATCAAGGAACACTGTCTATTCGCTTACCGTGTTTTTCAGAATATAAGACACACCTTAGTTTTTGGGGGAGGAAAATAGGGGGGGGGATCTGCCTACTAGGTATTCATCCGGCTATTGTCTTTAGTCTGCTCAGCTTCAGCACATTATTTTATCCCCTGGTTAGGGCTGGAAAAAAACCTTATTCTTCGGGAGTAGCAGTGAAAAAAAGCCTGCAAACATTTAGGGCTGGAAAAAAACTTCTTTGGAGGGAGTAGCAATGAAAAAATCCTGCAAGTGGGAAGATTGCTAACACTTTGTTAGGGCTGGGGGGAAAGCTTTGAAAAAACTACATTCGGAGTATAAGACACACCCAAATTTTCAACCTCTTTTAGTGGGGAGAAAAGGTGCATATTATACTCCAAAAATACAAGTTAATAGGAAGTGGATTTTAAAACACCGAAGCCTCACACTAATTCGTAGAGGTTGGTTCTGTAGATTGTTGGAGACATCAAAACCCATTAAAAGAAAGTTATAAGATGCAAAGGGCCTCATAGGCGAAACAGAGGCTTAATAGAACCTCCATAATCAAGAATAGTGTACCTTAATATGAGAATTGTACTTTGGGGATGTTGGAAAAGACAAGCCAATGTCTGAGCTTTGCATTGGCTGGGCTCTTGAGCAATTTCCATAGGATGGTGTTTCTTAACCTCTGCTATTTTAAGATGGGTGGACTTCAACTCCCAGAATTCCCCAGCCAGTATGGCAAGCTGGGGGAATTCTGGGAGTTGAAGTATTCCCATTTTAAAGCATGTTGGCTTGGGAATTCTGAGAGCTAAAGCCCAACGATCTTAAAGCATGCTTGGCTGGGGAATTCTGGGAGGTGAAGTCCACCCATCTTGAAGTAGGCGAACTGGGGAATTCTGGGAGGTGAAGTTCACACATCTTAAAATGGACGAGATTACGAAACCCTGGTGTAAATGGGTTTGTTGTTGCGACAAAATCTCCTGCCAGTTTTTAATTTGCCTCCAATTTTTCCACTAGCATTTCAAGTAGTATGTTTAACAGGGCAGAATTTAATAAATTTAAAAAAATGTTTATTGATTAAGCCAGATTTACTTTAACAATTATATTACTAATTTAGCAGTGATTTACTTAACAACCAAGGCCTAAAGTGAGGCAAAACCCACAACAACTGTCACTTAGCAACAGAAATGTGAAGCGCCCCTGGTGGTTGTAAGTTGAGGACTAGAGCCGTGTTTGGTCAATCCATTATCTGAATGATGTCATCAAAATATTTATAGCTGGTTTCCAATGATACAGCAGGATTGGGAGGTTTTAAAAATGCAACTCTGGCTTTTAAAAAAACATTAACAATTTTATGCCGAAACAGATCAGATGGTTTGGTCTGGGCACATTTTTTTTAAAAAAAAACACCATGCATTTGTATTTATTTTATAATTGAACATCTTTGTCTAAAATTGCACACAGAGTACTTGTACTGTTTCAACAAAAGATTTATGAACTGAATGTTAATCAATTGTTTAAGGCTCACCCGCTGAATCGAACGAATTAAGCATGGTAGTGAATTAACACCACCGATAACACAGCTACTCTTGACTTTGTGTCTGAATGGTCAAACATCAGGCAACTCCAAATCTCAACCAAGAAATGCTCTGTCCTACACATTGGCAAAAAGAATCAGAACACCAAATACAAGCTGGATAAACAAGACCTTATACACAACCCTCACTCCGTAAAAGACCTTGGAATACTCATAATGAATGACCAAAGTGCCAAAGCCCACTGCAACAACATCGCTAAAAAGGCTTCAAGAGTTGTTCACCTAATCCCACATAGCTTCTGCTGCGGTAATCTCACACTACTAACCAGAGCATACAAAACTTTTGCCAGGCCAATCCTTGAATACAGCTCATATGTATATTTTATTTTATGTACGTTGAGAGCATATGCACCAAGACAAATTCCTTGTGTGTCCAATCACACTTGGCCAATAAAAATTCTATTCTATTCTATTCTATTCTATTCTCATTTCAGACATAAACACTCTAGAAAACGTCCAGAGATACTTTACTAGAAGAGCCCTCCACTCCTCCACTCACAACAGAACACCCTATACAACTAGACTTACAATCCTAGGTTTAAAAAGCTTAGAACTACGTTGCCTTAAACACAACCTAAGCATAGCCCATAAAATCATCTGCTACAATGTCCTTCCTGTCAATGACTACTTCAGCTTCAACCACAACAATACACGAACACACAACAGATACAAACTCAAAATAAACCACTCTAAACTTGACTGCAGGATATACAACTTTAGTAACCAAATAGTTGATCCATGGAACTCATTACCTGACTCTGTAGTATCATCCCCTAACCCCCAAAACTTTACCCTTACACTATCCACTGTTGACCTCTCCCGATTCCTAAGAGGTCAGTAAGGGGCGTGCAGAAGTGCACCAGCGTGCCTTCCGTGCCCTGTCCTAATGTTTCTGTTTTACTAATATTATGTATATAAATATTGTTATTTATTAATTGGATTTGTATGCCGCCCCTCTCCAAGGATTCAGTTATATCTTTGTATATCACCAATACGTACTTGATAAAGCAAATAAAAATAAATAAATAAAAATAAATAAAAGTTTTAGCCTCCATTCCCCTGATCCTCTTTGTTGCTCTTCTCTGCACTCCTTCTAGAGTCTCAACATCCTTTTTGCATCATGGTGACCAAAACTGAATGCAGGATTCCAAGTGTGGCCTTATAAAGTGGTATTAACACTTCACGTGATCTTGATTCTCTCCCTCTGTTGATGCAGCCTAGAACTATGTTGGCTTTTTTGGCAGTTGCTGCACACGGCTGGCTCCTATTTAAATGGTTGTCCACTAGGACTCTAAGACCCCTCTCACTGTTACTACTGTTGAGAAATGTACCACCTATAGTGTACCTGTGCGTTTTGTTATTCTTGCCTAAATGTAGAACCTGACTTTTTCCACCACTGAATATCATTCTGTTCGATAGTACCTGATGTTCAAGTCCATCGAGATCCTTCTGAATTCTTTCAGTGAGAGGAGAGAGTATATTTATTTATTGATAGGATGCTAAAAGCATCCACCGAATCCATTATTGGCGCGCCTTACCGTAAAATATCAAATATCAAAACACGATAATGCTCCGTTTGCAAGGGCTGGAATTTTGCAAGCCGAATGCGAGGAACTGAGTCACTTTAAATTGCCATTTTTTAGGAAACCATCCAAGCCAGCAATGATGCTTTTATTCTTGCTTTCATTCAGTTTTATCTCCTTCTCTCTCTGGAAGCAGAGAATCCTGTACAAATGGTCCTCAACTTACGACCACAATTGAACCCCGAATTGCTATTGTTCAGCGAGACATCCATTAAGTGGGTTTTCCCTCATTTTACGACCTCCCTTGCCATGGCTAGTAAGTGAATCAACAAATTTACAAATACTCACAACAATCTTTATAACATTTCTAAGGAGGAGGGCAGCATAGAAATCCAAATAAATAAATAAATTGCCTTGACGTTAAATTTCCATTGATAGTTAAGTTAAACTGTATTTCCTTTACAGCTTTTGTCTATCTGTCTAATTAGATATTAGTTAATAATATGCAGTTCTTCATATATTCCTTACGTATGCTTGCTTACATATACATTTTTCAGTTTGAGAAATGTATTTTCCTTTCCAATTGTGTTTATAGATATATACATTTATACATCCTCTTTTTCCTCTGTATTCTTTCTTGCCAACTATTTGTAAAACATATTCCAAACCTAAAGTTTTCATCCGAAACAGAGAAAGAGAAAGGGGAGAATAATTCCCAGTTTAGCCTTCGGGGATGGATTTTTGTGTGTTTCCCATTCAAGTTTCAACTAGTCTTGAAGCTGTTTTTATCTTTGCAAAACCAGCTAAGGTTGACTAAGGTATATTGCTTGCAAGGTTGCCCCCCACCCAAATTCCCTCGGTGGGAGAAGAAGTATTATTTGGCTGGGCTGGAAAGGAGGAAAATTGCAAAATCTGACATTGGTTGCGTTCAGACAACATGCTTAGCCCATCCAGAGGAAAATCTAGCAGCTGTATTTGCACGAATGCTGGCGAGTTTGGGTCTCGGTTCGTTTGATCGAAGCTTAGTGTGGTTAATCTGGAGATCGGCTGGCTGAGCCAACCCCAGGAATGGGTTAATCCAGGAACCCAGGTGGTTGTGTGAAGATGGCCAGGATCTGAATGACTAGCGATCATGTGGGTGATTTTGATGCCTGCTTGGGATAAATATTGTGCTGAATATTATGTCTCCTGCAAAATGCAACGTTTTGCATTGGTTGGGACTTTTGAGGAAAGTCAAAAAAATGAATTTATTGCATTAAACATAGAAACCTAGAACAGTGATTTTCAACCTTTTTTGAGCCGCGGCACATTTTTTACATTTACAAAATCCGGGGGCACACCACCAACCAAAATGACACAAAATGACACCCTAAGACCCTCTCCTCTCTTTTTCCATCCCTGTCTCCTCCCCACCCTTGTGTGTGTGTATACACACTCTTGAACCATTTCAAAAAACAGGTGAGGGCTGGGGGGGTTTTCTCTCTTATACTTTGGGTGCTTTTTATCATATGCTTTAAATCAAGAGTCACTTCTTTCTCTCTTTTGTTTCTCTCTCCTCTCATTCTCTGTCTCAATCATTTTCTCATTTCTCTTTTTTCCTCCCCTTTTTGCTCATTGCTCTCTCTCTCTCCCTTCCTCTCCTTTTCTCTCTCTCTCTCTTGCTTTCTTTCTCACTCTTGCTTTCTCTCTTTTCTTTCTCTTGCTTTCTCTCTCTCCTCACTCTCTTTTTCTCTCTCTTTCTCTCTTGCTTTCTTTCTCTCTCTTTCTCTCTTGCTTTCTTTCTCTCTCTCTCTCTCACTCTCTCTCTCAGCAAAAAGTTGCGAGACCGGAACCTGAGCTTCCTTCTTCGCGGCACACCTGACCATGTCTCGCGGCACACTGGTTGAAAAACACTGACCTAGAAGACTGACGGCAGAAAAACACATAATGATCCATCTACTCTGCCCTTATACTATTTCCTGTATTTTATCTTAGAATGGATCTATGTTTATCCCAGGCATGTTTAAATTCAGTTACTATGGATTTACCAACCACGTCTGCTGGAAGTTTGTTCCAAGCATCTACTACTCTTTTCGTAAAATAATATTTTCTCGCTTTGCTTCTGATCTTTCCCCCAACTGATGTCAGATTGTGTCCCCTTGTTGTTGTGTTCACTTTCCTGTTGAAAACACTTCCCTCCTGAACCTTATTTAACCCTTTCGCATACTTAAATGTTTCAATCATGTCCCCCCTTTCCCTTCTGTCCTCCAGACTAGACAGATGGAGTTCATGAAGTCTTTCCTGATAGGTTTTATGCTTAACACCTTCCACCATTTTTGTAGCCCCTCTTTGGACCCATTCAATTTGATCCATATCTTTTTGTAGGTGAGGTCTCCAGAACTGAGCACAATATTATTCCAAATGTGGTCTCACCAGTGCTCTATATAGTGGGATTGCAATCTCCCTCTTCCTGCTTGTTATACCTCTAGCTATGCAGCCAAGCATCCTACTTGCTTTCCCTACCGCCTGATTGAACTGTTCACCCATTTGGAGACGGTCAGAAATCACGACCCCTAAATCCTTCTCTTCTGAAGTTTTTGCTAACACAGAACTGCCAATACAATACTCAGGTTGAGGATTCCTTTTGCCCAAGTGCATTATTTTACATTGGGAAACATTAAACTGCAGTTTCCATTGCTTTGACCACTTATCTACTAAAGCTAAATCCTTTGCCATATTACAGACACTTCCAGCAATATCAACCTTCCCTACCAAAACTTCCCCTAAATCGAGGACTATCCGTAGAATAGAACAGAAGAGAACAATGAATATAATAGAACAGAAAGGAAGACTCGCTCAACAACCATGTCACTCCGTTAAAAAACCGCAGTGATTCACTTCCCAGCCGCCTTGCTTAGTGACCTCTGTGGTCATCACTTGAGGACAAGCTGTGCTTGGTGTGTGTGTGTGTTTCAGCTTCCATGTCTCCCCCCAAATTCCCACTCCCCACTCAGAGTCTGGCCGTGTGTCGACACATCTGTGGGGTCATCAAGCCAAGAGGGGGTTTTGAGGAGGGGTCACAGGTTAAAAGCCTGGGGGCCAAAATTTTACCGTCTCCCCAAGGCTGAAGGACTGACTGGATTCATGACTTTGGAGGATTGAGGAAGGCAGCCTGTTTTGTAGAAGCTCTGGGTCAGCGTCTTTTTTAAAAAATAAAGAAAAAACAGTTTATTTTTTAAAAAAACCTCTTCCTAAAAATTAAGAAACAAAAAAGCAAGCCAAAATATATAATGCAAAATATATAATATAGTGCAAAATACAAAATACCAAATATATAATATAATACAAAATATATAATACAAAATGGGCATAATACAAAATATATAATGTATAATATATTATATATTAATATATATATATAATGTATAATATAATATAAAATACATAATATAAAATAATATAATGCAAAATACAAAATACTGTACAACGTATATAATATAATACGAAATACAACATACATAATATTTCAAATTTGCAAAACCTGACATTGCAAACCATTTGTAAAACATATTCCCCCTCCCCTCTAAGTCCTTATGGATTGGGCGGCATAGAAGTTGAATGAATAGATAGATAGATATAGAGATAGATAGATAGATAGATAGATAGATAGATAGATAGATAGATAGATAGATAAATATAATACAAAATACATAATACAACATATAAAATATAATACAAATATAATAATATTTGTATTATATTTGTATTATACTATTTGTATTATACAATTATATTATTTGTATTTGTATTATACAAATATAATACAAAATACAACATATATAATATAATAATACTGTATATATAAAACAGATTTAGAGAATAATAATAGACAAATTTAATACAGTACTTATAAATATATCTACTTACTACTTTCCCTCTACCTGTTAGATCTATAGAAATCTCTACTTATTTAAATCTCGGTTCGTCTTAATCATCATAAATGCATATGTACACTACTCAAAAAACTATAGGGAACACTCAAAGAACACATCCTAGATCTGAATGAATGAAATATTCTCATTGAATACTTTGTTTTGTACAAAGTTGAATGTGCTGACAACAAAATGAAATTGATCATCAATCAGTGTTGCTCCCTAAGTGGACAGTTTGATTTCACAGAAGTTTCATTTACTTGGAGTTATATTCTGTTTATTTATTTATTTTATTTATTTATTAGATTTGTATGTCGCCCCTCTCCGAGGACTCGTAGCGGCTCACAACAAAAACAATACAAATCCAATAATAAAACAATGTAAAACCCTTAATATAAAACACAATCATACATCTCATACAAACCATATGTAAAGTGGAAGCAGCCCAGGGGAATCAATTCCCCCATGCCTGATGACACAGATGAGTTTTGAGGAGTTTGCGAAAGGCAAGGAGGGTGGGGGCAGTTCTAATCTCCGGGGGGAGCTGGTTCCAGAGGGTCAGGGCCGCCACAGAGAAGGCTCTCCCCCCAGGTCCCACCAAATGACATTGTTTAGTCGATGGGGCCCAGAGAAGGCCAACTCTGTGGGACCTAACCGGTCACTGGGATTCGTGCGGCAGAAGGCGGTCCCGGAGATATTCTGGTCCGATGCCATGAAGGGCTTTATAGGTCATAACCAACACTTTGAATTGTGACCGGAAACCAATTGGCAACCAATGCAGACTGCGGAGTGTTGGTGTAATATGGGCATACCTAGTGTTCTGTCGAGCTCTCTGGTAGACTCCTCCCAAAAATTCACAGGTACAAATTTCAGACACACACACGTTTGAAAATTCAAAACAATGTTCTTTATAATGAAAATTCACTTAAACCAAGCCCTCTTTTGGTATAGCAAAGAGCACTCGTCTCCAAACAAACTGGTAATTTGTACAAGTCCCTTATCAGTTCTGAGATACTTAGCTTGCAGCTGTGAGGCAATTCACAGTCCTTCTTCTTTCACAAAGTGAAACACACTTTGCTCTGGTCTAGTTTCAAAGCAGGGAAAAATCAGCACACAAAAAGTCAAAGTCAGTAAAGCAGTCACGAAACACAACGATCAGATAATCCTCCACAATGGCCAAACCCACAGGCTGCTTTTTATAGCAGCCTCACTAATGACCACAGCCCCACCCAACCACAGGTGGCCTCATTTTCTTTGATAATAATCTCTCAGTTGTTGCTGCCTATGCATCACTCTCCGCGTGCGTGGCTGTATCATTAACTCTTGTTCCGAATCCAAGCAGGAGCTAGATAATTGATCTCCTTCTGAGCTGTCTGCCCCACTCTCCTCCTCCCTGTCACTCACGTCTTCTTGGTCAAATTCCACCAGGGGAGGGAGCAAAACAGGCCTGCAGCATGTGGATGTCTCCCCCACATCCACAGTCCTTGGGGCAGGAGCTGGGCCAGAGCTCACCACAACACCTAGGGAAGCCCATGATTGCTTTTGCAGCTGCATTCTAACATGTTGTAAGCCACCCTGAGTCTAAGGAGAAGGGCGGCATAAAAATTGAATAACTAACTAACTAAATAAATAAATAAATAAATAAATTCTGCACGATCTGAAGTTTCCGAACATTCTTCAGAGGTAACCCCATGTAGAGAGCATTACAGTAGTTGAAGGAGTTGTTTAAGTGTTCCATTAATTTTTTTGAGGAGTATATACATACATACATACACACACACACATATATTTCTCTTTTTCTCTATCTTTAGTTTATTGAAGTGAATATATTGCGTGTTGAATTTTAAATAAGATTTGCAACGAAAATGGGTTGTGATCCGTAAAAGACTACCGAGATGTATTTTTTCTTTCTTATTTTTTTTGAAAATCAATAAAACAATATTTTTAAAAAACCCATATGTATAATATAAAACAAAATACATGATACAAAATTATATCATACAGAATTCATTTGAGGATTTTCTGTTAGAACTAATACCACGCGTGTGTGTTTTCTCTCCATTTCAGGTCGGGCGTTTGATCCCCGTCCTCCTGACGCCCCGTGACGCCACCCACAACTTCCAGCTGACGGGAGCCAAGGGTTTCTCTCTCTCTCTTGCTGTCTTTGGCAATGGTAGAACTCACACTGGTGAGCTATCTAGTTCCGGTGGTTCTAGACTTGCCAACTACCGCCTGGGGGGTCTCCAAGCTTAGCCACCGCTTTCTCCCCTTCCCTACGGACCATTGAAGGGGTTTGCAGTCAAGGATGACCGAAGAGCCAACCAGCATGTCACCTCCTGAGTCAATGGCTGGACCAGGTACAGCCAGATGTGGGTGGAAAAAAAATCATTTCTCTACCTGGTCGAAGTCACAGAGCGACCGTCACTGCTGCATCTTCCTGGGTTGTCTGGCTGCCTTTGGACAGAAGATAGAAAATTCTCTAGATGACCAACTGCCCTCCGTCAGAAATGGCGTAGGGTCCCCTGCTTGGTTGAAAGGGTGGGTTGGACTAGATGACCCCTACAAGGTCCCTTCCAACTCTATGAATTCTGGGTTTTTTTAAAAACATAAAATTATTTCCTAGGTCAAATGGTAACTTTCATGTAATTTAATTTATTAAATGTATAAGCCTCCCAATTCCCGACGCACTCTGGGAGCCCTTCCATCCTCTTATCATGAGGACTAGAAACATGGTCTTCTTGGGTATTTGGAATACTGTGTTCCGTTCTGGGGACCTCAGCTACAACAAGAGATGGATCAAATTGAAGGGGTCCAAAGACAGGCTACAACAATGGTGGAAGGTCTTAAGCATCAAACTTATCAGGAAAGACTTAATGAACTCAGTCTGTCTAGTCTGGAGGACAGAAGGGAAAGGGGGAACATGATCGAAACATTTAAATATGTGAAAGGGTTAAATAAGGATCAGGAGGGAAGTGTTTTTAATAGGGAAGTGAACACAAGAACAAGGGGACACAATCTGGGGTTAGTTGGGGGAAAGGTCAGAAGTAACGTGAGAAAATATTATTTGACTGAAAGAGTAGTAGATCCTTGGAACAAACTTCCAGCAGACGTGGTAGATAAATCCACAGTAACTGAATTTAAACATGCTTGGGATAAACATAGATCCATCCTAAGATAAAATACAGGAAATAGTATAAGGACAGACTAGATGGACCAGGAGGTCTTTTTCTGCCGTCAATCTTCTAGGTTTCTACACTTCTCAAAAAAATAAAGGGAACCCTTAAACAACAGAATAGAACTCCAAGTGAATCAAACTTCTGTGAAATCAAACTGTCCACTTAGGAAGCAACACTGATTGACAGTCAATTTCATCTGCTGTCGTGTACATTCAACTTTGCACAGAACAAAGTATTTAATGAGAATATTTCATTCATTCAGATCTAGGATGTGTTAAATGTTCCCTTTATTTTTTTGAGCCGTGTATGTTTCTATGTCACTAAATGGACTGTTGTAAGTCGGGGACTACTTTCGAAGAAAGCAGATGGGGGAAAGCGGAGGGCTGAATCGGGGAGGGTGGGAGGTCCTTCTCTCCTCGACCCCCCCAACAGGCTGTCCCCTGGGATGAAAAACCAGAACCTCCGCATACAAAGACCTCCTGCTGTTTGAACATCTGTCAGTCTTCGGATATCAAAAGCCGGAACAGATTCCCCACAATGGGGGCTCTTGTTACAACATGTCCCTAATTGAGGGAGGGTGGGTGGGGGCTTCTGTTCTTTGATCGGGGTTAACCGAGACGCTCCTGGCTGTTTTGGGGAAGCGGATTCTGTTCTGTACATGGGAGTCCTCGACTTACAACGGCTGGTTTAGTGGCCGTTTGGGACTGAAAAAAAGGGGGTTAAGACCGTTTTCCACATTTAATGACCGTTGTGGCATCGCCTTGGTCACATGGTCAAAATTCAGACCCTTGGCAACTGACTCATCTTTACGACGGTTGCAATGTCCCAGGTCATGTGATAATTTTTTGTGACTTTCCTTCCTTCCTTCCTTCCTTCCTTCCTTCCCTCCTTCCCTCCTTCCCTCCTTCCATCTTCCTTTCATTTAATATTAGATTTGTTTCGTTATAATATTGTTTTTATTATTGTTGTGAGCCGCCCTGAGTCTTCGGAGAGGGGTGGCATACAAATCTAATAAATTATTATTATTATTATTACCCATCCTTTCTCTCTCTACTTTCTTTCTCTGCCTCCTCTCCTCCCTCCCTCCCTCCCTCCCTCTCTTCCTTCCCTTTTTCTCTTTCTTTCTCCTTCCTCCCTCCCTCCTTCCCTCCCTTCTTTCCTTCTCTCCTTTCTGAATAGAATAAATAGAACAGAAGAGAAGAGAAGAGAGTGGAATGGAAGAATACAATAGAATATAATTCTTTGTTGGCCAAATGTGATTGGACACACAAGGAATTTGTCTTTGGTGCAGATGCTCTCAGTGTACATAAGGCAAAAGATAAATTTCTCAAGAATCAGGAGGTACAAGGCTTAAGGATTGTCATAGGGTACAAATCTTTCCTTCCATCCATCATCCAGCCCTTCTTCCTCTCTCCTTCCTTCCTTTGTTCCTTCTCTCCTTCCCTCCCTTTCTTCTGGATAACTGGCTAACCAACCACACTCAATGTGTAGTGCTCAATGGAACTACATCTACATGGAGGGTAGTTTGCAGTGGAGTAGCCCCAGGCTCTATTTTACGCCCAGGACTCTTCAATATCATCAACAACTTGGACGAAGGGATAGATGAGGAACTCATCAAATCTACAGATGACACTAAACTGGCAGGAATAGGCAACACTCCAGAAGAGAGGCACAAAATACAGAAGGATCTTGACAGACTTGAACAATGGGTAATATCAAACAAAATGAAATTCAATGGTGAAATAAGTCAGGTTCTACATTTAGGCGAGAAAAACAAAATGCACAGGTACACTATATGTGGCACCTTGCTCAACAGTAGTAACTGCGAGAGGGATCTTAGAGTCCTAGTGGACAATCATTGAAATAGGAGCCAGCCGTGTGCAGCAGCTGCCAAAAAAGCCAACACAATTCTAGGCTGCATCAACAGAGGAGAGAATTAAGATCACATGAAGAGTTAATGCCACTTTATAAGGCCTTGGTAAGGCCACACGTGGAATACTGCATTCACTTTTGGTCACCACGATGCAAAAAGGATGTTGAGACTCTAGAAAGAGTGCAGAGAAGAGCAACAAAGAGGATTAAGGGACTGGAGGCTAAAACCTATGAAGAACGGTTGCAGGAACTGGGCATGGCTAGTTTAATGAAAATAAGGACTAGGGAAGACATGGTAGCATCTTCGAATATCTCAGGGGTTGCCACAAAGAAGAAGGAGTCAACCTATTCTCCAAAGCACCTGAGGGTAGAACAAGAAGCAACGGGTGGAAACTAAACAAGGAGAGAAGCAACTTGGAACTAAGGAGAAATTTCCTGTCAGTGAGAACAATTAATCCGTGGAACAGAAGTGGTGAATACTCCAACACTGGAAGTTTTAAAGAAGATGTTGGATAACCACTTGTCTGAAGCAGGGTAGGGTCTCCTGCCTAAGCAGGGGGTTGGACTAGAAGACCTCCAAGGTTCCTTCCAACTCTGTTATTATTGTTATTGTTACAACAGTCCATTTAGTGACTGTTGTGGTTGGCGGTTGTGTTGCAGTTTGAAGTTACAACAGAACCAAAATAGGGGTGTTAAGGAAGATATACACCGCCACAAAAAAGTTACAACGGCACTGAAAAATGTTATTTACTAACCACTTGTCTGAAACGGGGTAGGGTCTCCTGCCTAAGCAGGAGGTTAGACTAGAAGACCCCCAATGTCCCTTCAAACTGTTGCTGTTGTCGTTGTTGTTGTTATTATTATTATTATTATTATTGTTGTTGTTGTTGTTGTTTTGTTGTTGTTATTGTTATTGTTGTTATTATTATTATTATTATCTATCATCTATTTGTCCATTCATCCATCTATCCATCCATCCATCCACCAATTGTCTCTGTCTATTGTCTGTCTGTCTGTCTGTCCATATCTATCTGTCTATGTCTGTCTGCCTTTCTGATAGATAGATACATAAATAGGTAGGTAGATAGGTGTTCTATTCTGTTCCGTTCTCAATAAAGATTCCATTCCATTCTATTCTATTCTTCCTTCCTTCCCTCCTTCCGTTACTCCTTCTCCTTCTGTACCATGGATGCTGGCCCAGGGAATTGCCCCCCCTGCCCCCAGCATCACCTAAGCCCCCTCCTTGGGCTGAAGACCCCCCTGCTCACCTCCCCCCACTTCCTTTGTGCCCCCATCCCCACCTGCCAACCTGGCGAGATGCTAATGCCATTCCCTGTTTGTCCCCGAGCGAATGCGGCCGGGTGGACAAAAATCTAGGCCAGGCTGCTTGGCGTCTTTGGACTAAGCTCTGCGGATATCGGATGAGGCTGGGATTAGGCCCCTCCGGACTTAAAAAATAATGTCAGATGCCCAGCAGACACAAGGCTGCGGGAGAGGCCGAGAAGCGGGAGAGGGGGGGGGGGAGATCCCAAACCCCGTTTCTGCTATGGAGACTGGTCCCTGGTGGGGATTTTGGGAATAGGAATGGAATGGAAGGAGGGAGAACAGAGAGAATGCAGAATAGGATGGAATGGAATGGAATTAGAATAGAATAGAATAAATAGAATAGGAATAGGATTAGAATGGAATAGAATGGAATTAGAGAGAATAGGGAGAATATAGAATAGAATGGAATGGAATAGAATAGAATGGAATTAGAATACAATGGAATAGGAATAGAATTTTTTTTAAATTTAATATTTTTATTGATTTTTTAAAAATATGAGCACACAGAAAAACACACACACAATGGAATAGAATAGAATGGAATGAGAGAGAATAGAGAGAATATAGAACGGAACAGAATGGAATGGAGCGGAACAGAACAAAACAAAACAGAATAGGAATAGGAATGGAATGGAATGAGAGAGAATAGGGAGAATATAGAATAGAATAGAATGGAATCAGAATAAAATGGAATAGGAATAGGAATATTTAAGAAATGATCATCACAACCGGAGCACCATTAAAATACAGTGTCCTTAACTTGCAATGGTTTATTTAGTGACCGTTTAAAGTTATCATGGAATGGAAATAAAAGGGGACTTTTGGGACCGTTTTCACACGTTATGACGCAGCATTCCCAATAGTCATGTGATCAAATATTCGGAACTTGGTTCATACTTATGACCATCATAGTGTCCGCGGCAGGGAATCGCGTGATTTTCTTTTGTGACTTTCCAACTGGCTTCAGTCATGTAAAATCAAGGGAGGGAGCCAGATTTAACAACCAGAGCAAAAAGTTTGCAAATTGTCGGTGACTCGCTCCACGACTGCCTCGCTTAGTGTTCTGCCGGACTCTCTGGTAGGAGCCTCCCAAAAATTCAAAGGTACAAATTTCAGACACACACACACGTTTGAAAATTCAAAACAATGTTCTTTATCACAAAATTCAGAATAAACTAAGCACTCTTTCTGTATTGCAAAGAGCACTCGTCCCAAAACAACCTGGTAGTTTGTACAAGTCCCTTATCAGTTCGTAAGTACTTAGCTTGCAGCTGTGAAGAAAGTCACAGCCCTTCTTCTTGAAACACACTTTGCTCTGCTTTGGTTTCAAAGTGATGAAAAGTCAACAAACAAAGGCCGGAGTCAGCAAGACATTCATGAAACACAACAATCAGATAATTCTCCACAACGGCCAAACCCACATGCTGCTATTTATAGCAGCAGCACTAATTCCAGCAGCCCAACCCAACCACAGGTGGCCTCATTTTCTCTTGTAATAATCCTTTAGTTGTTGCTTCCTATGCATCACTCTACGCATGCGTGGATGTGTCATTAATTCTTGTTCAGAATCCAGAGATGATAGAGATGATTGATCTCCTCCTGGGCTGTCTGCCAAACTCTCCTCCTCACTTAGGCCTCCTTGGTCAGAGGAGACTTCGTCGGCAGATTCCACTGGGAGCAAAACAGGCCTGCAGCATGTGGATGTCTCCCCCACATCCACCTGCACATTCCTTGGGGAAGGAGCTGGGCCAGAGCTACCCACAACACTTAGCAATGGAAATTACATCAAAATGGTGGCCCTAATTAAAGGACAATGTGTATCCCTTATGATAACTGATAGACACTCTTCTTGGTTAGGTTTGATCTCTTTTTTAAGATCATTCAGAAACTAGATCCCGACCCATTCTACGCCTGGGAAGAGTTGGAAGGCACCGAAAACACCATCTAGTCCCACCCCTTGCCTGGATGTCATAGGCAGATCTTTCAATTGGCTTGTCAACTTTTAACTTTTGATTTTTGCTGCTGTCTTCCTCAAATGAATTTCCTTGTGATTCAAATATATTGTCTCTTGCCTTGAAAAATTGTTAATAAACGAATGGATAAATAAACAAATGATTTGTGTGGGTTTTTGTATGTGTGTATAAAGAATTGTCCTAAAAATGAAAATTCCAGATATAGTTATGAATAAAGAGGCATTATTATTATTATTATTATTATTATTATTATTATTATTATTATTATCAATTAGATTTGCCACCCTTCTCCGAAGACTAGTGATAGCCCTCACAATCTCCAGAACATTTAAAATTTATTTAAAACTACTAAAAATTACTAAGCTTTCATCAGTCTCTACTGACATCGTCAGAGTATTAAAATCCCCATTGAAGAAAAGTCAGTAGCTAAACTGTTGATGGTTGTTCAGACATTGCTTTTCTATCTTCTGAACCTGATGCACGCATCAATAAACCTGAGCTACTCAATCTCCTTGTGGTCTCCATTCCCTTGACTGGTAACTGGTTTTTGCGGCAACAAGGCAGAACAGTGGCCAGCTGTTCCACCGGCTAATTGTTCTCACAGTGGGGGAAATTTCTCCTTAATCCTAGGTTGCATGGTTAGTTTCCATCTATTGTTTCTTATCCTGCCTTCAGGTCTTTGGAAAATGGGTTAATCTCCACTCTTCCTTGGGGCAGCCCCTCAAATATTGGAAGACTACTATTATATCCCCCCTATTCTCTAGACTGACCAAACCCAAACCTTAATATGTTTTAATGTCCAGGCCTTTAATCATCTTAGTTGCCCTTCTTTGCACTACTGTATTTCCAAAGTCTCAACATTTTTATTTTATTTTATTTGAGTATTTATTTTATTTATTTATTTGGATTTGTATCTTTAAAAAAAAAATTATTTATTAGTTTTGCTTATATGCTGTCCATTTCCCAAAGGATTCTGGGTGGATTCCAACAAGCAGAAACAATTCTTTAAAAGGACATTAAAAACATTAATTAAAACAATTATTTATTTTATTTATTTGTATTTATATGTATTTGGATTTGTCTCTTTTAAAAAACCATTTATTTATTTATTAGTTGTGCTTATATGCCGTCCATCTCCCAAAGGAGCTTCCAACAAGTAAAAACAATTCTTAAAAATGACATTAAAAAACATTAATTAAAACAATTCTTAACAACATTTAAAAAACATTAATTAAAAACCCTACTAAGAAACACATATTCTCACTATCATTTGTCGTTCACGGCAGGATCCAGGACTCAATCATGGATTTTATATCGTGCCTATCTAAATTGGATGCAACTTTTCAACTGTGGTCTTACCAAGGCTTTGCAAAGTGGTAGTAGGATCACTCCTCCAACAGGGAGGAAAGGTGACTTTTAAGAATCCTGAGTGGGTTGGTGACCTTAATGTCTGGATAAGCTCATCTTAAGAAAGATTCCTCTTTTGAGAACTGGGCCATAAGCTGTTTAGGACTTAAAAAGTCAAATCGGGCATTCGGGTGGTGACTTTGAACAGGTCTGGCCCAGTAAAAAAATCCCAAAAGTGAGTCACCTCCATATGTCAGCCTGTCCATCAGCCCAAGGCTGGTTTAAGGCCATCGGTTAGCTGGGATCCTTCAAACCATCATCCGGCAAAGAAAACTACATTTTCCAGGAGTCAAGCCTGGTTCTTAACCTGGGGAATGTTGGTTGTGTGAAACCAAGAATACTTCCTTCCTTGGGTTTTTTTAGATTATAAATTTAAATTAATTGGATTTAGGAGGCTGTATATTTTTCCGTTATGTGTTGTAAGCTGCCCCGAATCCTCGGAGAGGGTTGGCATAAAAGTCCAATTAATAACAACAACAATAACAACAATAATAAAAATCAAAGTCCAAGTCAAAGTACTGCTCAAAGTTCAATTTATGAAGTCTATAGTCTGGAGGACAGAAGGGAAAGGGGGGGGGGCATGATCAAAATATTTAAATATGTTAAAGAGTTAAATAAGGTTCAGGAGGGAAGTGAACCCAAGAACAAGGGGGCCCAATATGAGGTCAGTTGGGGGAAAGATCAGAAGCAATGCGAGAAAATATTATTTGACTGAAAGAGTCGTAGATGCTTGGAACAAACTTCCAGCAGACGGGCTTGGTCAAGCCACAGTCACTGAATTCAAACGTGCCTGGGATAAACATAGATGTATCTTAAGATAAAATACAGGAAATAGTAGAAGGGCAGACTAGATGGACCAGGAGGTCTTTTTCTGCCGTCAATCTTCTAGGTTTCTACACTGCTCAAAAAAATAAAGGGAACACTTAAACAACAGAATAGAACTCCAAGTAAATCCAACTTCTGTGAAATCAAACTGTCCACTTATGAAGCAACACTGATTGACAGTCAATTTCACCTGCTGTCGTACACATTCAACTTTGCACAGAACAAAGTATTTAATGAGAATATTTCATTCATTCAGATCCCCCCCCCAGTTGAAAGTTCACATCCCTCGTCCCCCTACCCACAAACTGGTCACGTTGCCCAGAGTGTGCCAGCGTGTCCAGTCCTCCTTCCACTTCCGCCCAGGTGGGTGGGCATAGGATGGTCTTGAACTCCTCGAAAGAATGCTTTGTGGCTGCATCTGCCGCCTCCTGAAAATCACCCAAGATCCTATAAACATCAGGCCTTCTATTTAATCACATGGTCCTTAAGTGAATCTGGCTTTGACTTTGCTTGGCCCAAGGTCACAGAAAGGGGTCTGCAACTGTCGTTAAGTACATGCCAGTTTCCAAGCTTCTGAATTTTGATCAGGTGACAACAATTGTCATGAGTAAAACAACCATAAACATTTTTTTTTCAATGCCGTAACTTCAAATGGTCACTTTTGTAAATCAAAGGCTGCCTCTAGCTTCCTCTAGTTCTCAATAATAAAACTTTCCCTTAAACCTATTGGGCACCTTCCAAGCAAGACGTGTGTGTGTGTTTGTGTGTGTTATGTGTGTGTGTGTGTGTGTGTGTGTTTGTGTACAAGCCTTGGTCTCTTCCACACCGTACAACTGTCATTCTTGACTTCTTCACTGGTTTTGCTCAAGTTAGAAGCTGTCTGGTCCTTTTTTTGGCCAAACTCGAATTTGGGGTCCTCCTCTGAACCTGGGGTGGACTGGCTGACCTCAAGGAACCCTCGTTCCCAAAGGTGCTTTTTCAGGAGGCAACTAACTGGACTTTCTTGGTGCTTTTTTCCCCTTTGGACCCCTATGAAATAAATGAATCAATGATCAATCGAGCCAGTTTACGAATTGCTCAGCATGGGTACTTGAGATACTAATAATCAGACTATTTATTTTTATTTGTATTTATTTATTTTTATTTGTCAAATTGTTGTAGTATGGTAATTTGTATAAATTGTGGATGAATGGCCTGTAGGCATGTTGTTCAGTTATCCCAACACGAGTTTTAGCTAGGGTTTTAGTAATTACATTGTTTTTTTTTCTTGATTTCTTTTTATCATTGTTTGTAAATTTATATTGTAATTTTATATTGTTGTAAGCCTCCCTCAGTCCGTTGGGATTGGAAGTCAAATAAAAATAAAATAAAAATAAAATAATAAAATAAAATAAAATAAGGAATAAAATAAGGAATAAAATAAGGAATAAAATAAGGAATAAAATAAGGAATAAAATAAGGAATAAAATAAATAGAATAAAATAAAATAAGGAATAAAATAAAATATAAAATAAATAGAATTTTAAAAAAAAGAGTAGTAGATCCTTGGAACAAACTTCCAGCACACGTGGTTGGTAAATCCACAGTCACTGAATTTAAACATGCCTGAGATAAACATAGATCCATTGTAAGATAAAATACAGGAAATAGTATGAGCGCAGACTAGATGGACCAGGAGGTCTTTTTCTGCTGTCAGCCTTCTATGTTTCTAAAAATAAAATAAATAGAATAAAATAATAATAATAATAATAATAATAATAATAATAATAAAAAATAGAAATAAAAAATAAAACAAAATAGAATAGAATAAAACAAAAAATAAAATAAAAAATAATAAAATAAATAATATAAGAAATAGAATAAAATAAAAATAAAATAAATAGAATAGAATAAAATAAATAATAAAATAAAATAAAATAAGAAATTAAAAAAAACCAAAAAAAAACCATTAGAAAAGTAATGATGAAAAGTAATGATAGACAATGGTGCGCTTATGCACAACTAACACTGATGAAGTTACCTAATCTGGTCATGAAACGTCTGCAAGAAATCGACCAAGCTTGGAGATCCCCGAGAACCCTCCTTTCAATCCTGAGCTCCAGTCCTGGAAGACTGAGAATCTCCATAAACGTGTATCCCAAAATGTCTTTATTCTGAGTGATGGAGACAGCTGGTTTAACCCGGATCTTCAGCGTTGAGAAGCTTATAGGGCTATAGGGGCTATAATTGGCCCCAGTTCTTAAGATCTCAAAGCAGAGATTCCCCTGGGCTGTTTAGGCACATCCACTGCTGGAAACAAATCCCGGTTCCTTGGCTGAACTTTCGGGCTGAATTGGAGTTTAAGACCCCCAGCCGTTCATAGACATGCAGTTACCGGCTGCTGCCCCCACAGGTGGGTGGGAACGCAGTGAGAATAGTAAATTTATACACAATTTATTTAATACTTCATAGTTTTTTTATTGTCTTTCCTTCTTCAGTACCTTAGTATGATCCTTAATTACTTTTGGAAACGTAGAAGATTGACAGCAGAAAAAGACCTCCTGGTCCATCTAGTTTGCCCTTATACTATTTCCTGTATTTTAATCTTAGGATGGATATATGTTTATCCCAGGCATGTTTCAATTCAGTGACTGTGGATTTACTGGAAGTTTGTTCCAAGCATCTACTACTCTTTCGTTCAAATAATATTTTCTCACGTTGCTTCTGATCTTTCCCCCAACTGACCTCAGATTGTGGCCTCTTGTTCTTGGGTTCACTTTCCTGTTAAAAACACTTCCCTCCTGAACCTTATTTAACTCTTTAACATATTTAAATGTTTCAATCATGTCCCCCACCTTTCCCTTCTCCAGACTATACAGATTGAGTCTTTCCTGGTAAGTTCTATCTGTAACGTGAGAAAATATTATTTGACAGAGTAGTAGATGCTTGGAACAAACTTCCAGCAGACGTGGTTGGTAAATCCAGAGTCACTGAATTGAAACATGCCTGGGATAAACATATATCCATCCTAAGATAAAATACAGGAAATAGTATAAGGGCAGACTAGATGGACCAGGAGGTCTTTTTCTGCCATCAGTCTTCTAGGTTTCTATGTTCCTTAAGACCTTCCTATTTCAAAATAGGAAATAATGAAATTAACACTTCAATCGTTTTAATCATGATCTAGAACGGAACTTTTATAGGAATTAAAGGAAATTGAGCTATTTGCCTAATCTGTTATCCTACTGAACCTTGTGGGTTCAGTACAAAACCTTAAAATGTGACTGTGCTCAACAAATAATGATGTCTATCATTTGCCCTCTTCAAATAATGGGACTTCTGAAAGAGTCCAAGCACCTATTTGAAAACTTACCTTGGTCAGTAAGCCACTCCCACCCAGTCACATGACCTTTAAGCCCCCTCCCTGGTCACATGATTGTCAAGCCACTCCCATCCCAGTCATATGGCCATCAAGCCACACCCACAAAATAAGCCACGCCCAGTGTGTCAGTAAATTTTTTGTCAACCCATCACTGTCGACACAGCCCGATGGGCGAGAAAGTTTGACTCTTGAATTCAGATCGACCAACATTGTGGCTGCGACGGATCTCAGCTTGTTCTTGACAAACTTTTGTTTAATGACGGGGCACCGGGGAAAAAAGCAGCAGAATTTATTTTGTACACGTGGGACAATTGCAACACGACGGGATCAAAACCTGAGTGCTTAGTGCCGACTCGTATTTATGACGGTTGCAGAGTCTTGCGGTTAAATGACCTCCTTTTTGGACACGTCAACAGTGAAGTCATGTTCAAGCTGCAATGATTCAGCAGGAGTCTCCTAATTTGTCAGCTTTAAGACTAGAGGACGTCAACTCCCAGAATCCCCAGCCAGCTGATTAGGGAATTCTGGGAGTTGAAGTCCACTAGTCTTAAGGTTTGGAGACTCCTAGCATGGCCGACTAGGGATTTCTGGGTGTTGAAGTCAACAAAGTTTGGAGACTCCTAGCATGGCCAACTAAGGAATTCTGGGAATTGAAGTCTACAAGTCTTAAAGTTTGGAGATTCCTCCCATGGCTGAATGGGGAATTCTGGGAGTTGAAGTCCACCCCTTTTGTGACTTTTGTCCTGGGCAGGAAACCAAGCAATGTGAAAGAAGGGCAACCTCTGGACACATCTGTAACAATTTATTGAATGAGGAAATAGACAGAATTGGGGGGAAATAAGAGGGGAAGCCCCATGCTCTTTTGTCAGTAGTGGCAGGAAAAGAGGGTTTTCTCCTTGTTCTTGGGGTCTCAGGGAAGTCGTTTCTCAGTCCATCAGAAGTTTATTCCGTTGGTGGGGAGGGGGAGGGGAAACAGAAACATGAAAAGGAACATCAACTTTAAAGTCACATCTGACATCTCTTTACAATGACAATAAAAAATAATATTTAAAAACAAAACAAACAAACCCAACAACAACAACCAAAAATAAAAATAATAAATCAAAGACCTGGGAAGGGGGGAAAAAATAGAAATAAACGTCTCCTCTATTTATGTCCGGAAGAAAAAAATGTCTTCAAAAGACTCACCTGGTTTCTCCTCCTTTTCCTTCCCCCGTTCTCTCTTTTGTTTTAAATGGGGGGAAAACAAAAGAAATAAGAAGCCAAGTTTGAAAGACAGGTGGGAAGTCTTGAAAAAAGCTGGTTTTTCTGCCCCAAAGGACAGAAGGAGGAAGTTAAATATTGTGGGTGGGGGTCTCCAGGAGGAAAAGAGGAGGAGCAGGTGGGGGCTTTTTCCCAGCCGTTTTCAGTAGTGGGGGAGAAAAGGGGGGCTCTCCCTGGAAGCCCCCCCCTCAAAATGGGAGATGTGGGAATGAGCTGCGTCTCACCCACCCAATCAGGGGCTGTTTCCCTTCGCCCACCCCACTGCAGGGGCTATTCGGGGGTTGCCCGTTGGCAGGGAGGAAGAAAGGAAGGAAAGATGGAGGGAGCAAGGGAACGAGGAAAAAGGAATGAAAGACGGAGGGAGAGAAGGAAGAAAGGAAGAAAAGGAGGCAGAGAGGGAGGGAACAGGAATGAAAGACAGAGGGAGAGAGGGGGGGAAAGAAAAGAAGGAAAGGAGAAAGCAAGGGAATGAGGAAAAAGGAAGGAAAGATGGAGAGAAAGAAGAAAGGAGGGAAAGGAGGAAAAAGGAAGGAAAGATGGAGGGAGAGAGGGAGGAAGAAAGGAATGAAAGAAGGAGGGAGAGAGGGAAGAAAGGAAGGAAAGGAGGCGGGGGAGGAAAAAGGAATGAAAGACAGAGGGAGAGAGGGAGGAAGAAAGGGAGGAAAGTAGGAGGGAGGACAAAAAGAGAGGGAGGAAAAAAGGAAAGAACAAAAGGAAAGAGGAAGAAGGAAGGAAAGAAAGAGGGAGGGAAGAAGGGAGGGTAGAAGGAAAGACAGAGGAAGTGAGGGATGGATGAAAAAGGAAGGAAAGACGGAAGGAGGGAGGAAAGAAAAAAGGAAAGGGGAAGGAAGCAAAGGAGAGAGAAAGGAAAAGAGAGGGAATGGAGAGGGACAAAAGGGAGGGGAGAGAAAGAGAGAGAATAGAGGAAGGAAGGGCAGAAAGAAGGAAAGGAAAAATGGAAAGAGGGAAGGAAGGAAGGAGAAACAGACAGACATCACATTTTTGCATGAGTGGACTCGGATGGCCAAGAGCTACTGGCAAGGATGATGGGACATGGGGTGGAGGCCCAGGACTGCCCCACAGGGGTCTTAACTGAGGAAGTGGATATTCAGGAAGGTTTCCGGCTAGGCGCCATCCACACGAGGAGAAACCTGTTGATCGGAGAGGGATCCAAACTCAGAA